>NC_088889.1:28274360-28874360 GCF_037157495.1 Lathamus discolor | reverse complement strand
CTGCTGTGGGATTGATGGGGAAGTTTAGTGTAGGAGTAATGGCATTTTCAAATTAAGGCTGGCTGGCCCAGATGCTCTTTATAGACATATCTCATTTAGAAGCTTAAGTGAATTACATGGTCAAAGTTTTAAAAGGAGGTGGGAGGGGAAAAACTGGGGCAACTGAAAAAGTGCAGCAGTAATGAATGTCTGAAAAGTGCCATAGGGACTGTTTAAATCCACAATTCACCGATCACCCTGGAGATATGGGGAAGTGGAAATCATTGTAGAAAAGTAAACAGTAAATCTTAAATGGGTGTAGGTTGAGGTAACTCCAGTGGGATTAATTTTACTTACACCAGTGAGAAAACAACTTTCACAAGTGTGGGCTGATGGCTCTGGTGCGAATGTGATAATGTCACCTTGATATATCATTAAACAATGTTATTTTGTCTCCATAATTGTCCAGAATGTAACATTCTACAGTTGCTTTGATTAGTTCCAGTTGCTTTTAGTTTGGCTTTTTATCTGTATATAGATGGTAAGAATGACTTGAACTTTAAACAGAGTGCACTCATTTATTCTTGATTTACATATACGTAGAAAAATGCACATTTACTTATCAAGTAGAGTGCATAGAGCTAATGGGATGAAAGAGCCAGGGAGATACTGGCAGCTAACAGTTGCCCCATAGTCACTATTCTGTGCTTAGATCCATACAGAGGGGCATATGTATCTGTATGGGCTTCTAAGGAGACCAGTCAACAACTTAACACTGACATTCTGCTGTCTGTTTTCCTGTGGTGCCATGTTAATAAAGATCCTAAACGATCTTACAAGTTGTAATTAAAAGAGGGTCACAAACATTATGATGCCAGGAACAGTGCCAGGCTGCTGAAATCCATTAGGGAATTTGCACAGGAGCTTTCTGGCAAAAGAAAGAACAACATTGACATTCCTGGGTCTTGGCTCTACACCACAAAGGCAAGGGTCTCTGTAGCAGTTACCTAGGCAGTCCAGGATTTCCTCTACATGTGCTGGCTGTTGCAGTCAAGAGTGCTGTCTGAAGCTGTTATCAAGGTTTTCTCTTTGCAAATAAATTATAATGCCATAGAATCTTGGAATGATTTGGGTTGGAAGGGGCCTCAAAGATCATCTAGTTCTAACACCCCTGGTATGGGCAGGGACACCTTCCACTAGATCAGATTGCTCAAAGCCCCATCCAACCTGGCCTTGATGGTCTGGAGATCTGCTAGGTTGATAGGGTATGATTGCAGCATGAGCCCATAAGTGAACTTCTCTCATCTGGGACCACTGAGCTACCAAGCTCATGTCCAGTTGAGGATAACTCTCCTGCAGGATGCCATGTGCTGTTGGGAAGTACCCTGGCACCCAGTGGTCAGCCACATGTGGTGATGTGCCAGGCTGTGTTCCCTGGCTCTGACTTATTATCACGGCCTGGAGCTTGGAATAGAGCAGAGCTTATTGTTCTGGATAAATAGCTCCCTGTGCTTCCCAGGGGAACAGCTAGGAGGGAGTCCCATCCTAGGGAAACTGATGAGTAGTTACAGAAGGAAGGCAGCAGGGATACTTTCAGCATCCTGAAGTGGGAGAAAACATAACCAGGTTGTGCAGCATAGCTGAAAATGTGATACTTCTAATGAATCTGTACTAATCATTTTACTTCTCCCCCTCCATATCTGTGCTTCCCTCATCTCAGGCCTCTGTACATCTTTCTTTCTTTGAACCAGCACTAAAATCTCTTACTTGAAAATTTCCATAGGTGGAATTGGATGAAAATAGGCCAAAAAAAAAAAAGGGGGGGGGGGGGCATCTCTGCCTTCACATCCACTTTTACTGCTTCTTATAATTCTTTGATTTGATTTTTACCATCCTTTCACTCCTCCAGATGCTGTCACAGCTTTCATGCATCAGCACAAAGCTTAAGCAACCTCATCAATCAGTCATCCTACCTCAGGGCAGCAGGTGCCTTAGCAGGCGTTATTTGCTGGAAGGAGAGATTTCACTGTGCTTAGGTTGGTCAGAAGAGCAGTTGATATCAGCAGTGGAATTGGAGGAAAATCATGGTCCCATGCACAGTGGGTGTAGCTAGTGGCTAACTCTGTCACTAGAAAACATCACTTCTCTTTTGGAATAATAGATCTGGCAACTGAACCCACCTTCACTATTAGTTTGGATGATGACAGGAAAATGAACTCTCCCATATAGAAGACTCTGCTTGTCCTCCACTTACGTAAGTCAGAGCTTCAGCTTCTGGGCTCTCACTGAATGCCTCCTTGTCTTTGTACTCTTCCAGCTCATTTGATAGAGTTTTGTGTGTCAGTTTTGGGTTAGTTTTTTTAAATTATTATTTGTCCTGGGTTCAGCAGCAGCAGACATTTTTCTCCTTCTTAGTAGCTAGTGCAGTGCTGTGTTTTGATCTTTTGGCCTGGGAACAGTGCTGATAACGCCGATGTTTTCAGTTGCTGCTCGAATGTTTGGTCTGGCCAAGGACTTTCTGAGCCTCGTGCTCTGCCAGGAAGGAGGGGAGGCTGGGAGGAAGCAGAGACAGGACACCTGACCCAAACTGACCAAAGAGGTATTCATACCACAGCACGTCATGCCCAGGGAGATAACTGAGAGTTACCCGGAAGGACACACTCTCTCTCTCTTTGGGAGGGTCGAACTCGTTCGGCGGTGGTATCATATTCTCTTGTTATTGTCTCTTATCAATATTATCATTGGTGGTAGCAGTAGTGATTTGTGTTATACCTTAGTTACTGGGCTGTGCTTATCTCAACCCGTGGGAGTTACATTCTCCTGATTCTCCTCCTCATCCCTCAGGGAGTGGGGAGGGTCGGGTTGGGGTGAGTGGACAAGCTGTGTGGATCGGTTTAAACCACGACATTATTTTTCTTTAATTTTTTTTTTTTTTTAAGAACCAATGTCTTAATTACACAAACGCTTGGTGGAGAAGAAGGCTCATCTCAAAATGGTTAAGCCTTAGGTTCAATTTGGTTGAATGCCTGAAATTTTGCTCTGAACCAGTGGCAGTCTTTGAATTTATAAATGCTAATATCCACCTGAGATACTGGTCCAAATCAAGAACAAGTCTTTTATTCTATTCAGGTTCCTCATCTCTGCTTATCACCATAGCAAATGAGCACTTTTCAAGCAACAAGTGGCACTTTTTCTTCCCAGCAGTTTTGGTGAGAACAGCCAAGGTCTGGCCATTCAGGCCAAAGACTTAAAAACCAGGGTTTGATATTTTTGAGGACACTTTCAAAATTTAATACAAATTATCCTTGTTTGGCAATTTGTCCACTCTTGGGTGGCCCAAGTTAATCAAATATGGGGTGCAGGTTCAGCATCTTTTCTATATCCCAAAGCTGTGGAGTGACAGAGCGTCCACAACAGTGTTTAGCCACTGAAGCCAGTGCCCGGGGATGAGCGATCAAATCAGATAAATTAGAGTCCGAAAACAGCTGAAGGCATGACAGTAAGACAGGAATAATTCTTCAGTTATTATGAAATTGTAGGTTTTTAAATGTTCTTACATTTAAAAATTAGGAATTTATGTTTTCTTGCTCTCTGAGTAAAATTTAGATTTAGATTTAGAATTTAGATTTAGATTAGGATTTAGAACCGACACTGAACAGATAAGGGAAACCTGGATTTGGGATTGGATATGTAGATGATGGATTTGGGAATTTTCAGCTTACGTTAAGGCTGGAAATGTCACCAAGGCAGGGCATTTTGTGCTATTTGGAGATTTTTGTTTCCAGGTTTCAGTTTTCAGATGTCAAGGAAGACAGACAGAATGTTACCTTTCTGACTCCCATGCAAACATAGTCTGAGCACAGAAGGGTATCCAGCAATATTTTAGTCTGAAGGAACTTTTCTGTCACCTGCAAGAGGTGAGCAGAATTAGGAGCTTCTTTTCTTAACCACCCATGTTTGAATACTGTTAGTATTTAGTACTTGTTCTGAATCCCAGATAATTGCTTGAAGTGCTGAACTGCTATCTCAACTTACCCACATGCAGCTAATAATATTGATCACCCTAGATTGACCTTGAGAGTTAATAACTGTTTTTTCCCTTAGTTTTCCTTGATGAATGGTGCTTTCTACATGCCAACTTGTAATTTTGTCAAGCTATCAGATCATGGGGTCTGATCCTGCAGGCACTGAAATGTGAGCAACATTTGCTAAAATGGATGTTTCTTTGGGACTAATAGGACTATTTATGTCTAGGCTGAGGAAAAAGTACTTTTTTTACAGGATTTGGCCTGGGGGTAAGTCTGCACAAATGTTTGAGTATGTGGAAAATTACTTGAAAGCTGGGTAGGATACACAAATAAAGATTTGGGGCTGTAAAAGCCAGGCCTTCTTTTCTCCATCAAATAGTAATGCAGTTCTTTTCTCCATCTAATAGTAAAGTACTTCTTCCTCTTCCCTCCTTTCCCCTCCTCCCAAGTCTTTCCAGAAGTAAACACCCTGGTTAAGACACAAAATACAGAGATAATATTTGTCTCATCATATTTGGACGAACATTTAGAGGTCTTTTTGCTGTAGGTATTCTGAACATCTTTTTCCCAACTGGCCTTGAACCAACTGAAGACTTCAGTTGTGGTTACCTTATATTTATATGCTGCCCTGCTTACGTGATCCTCCTCTTGGGATTATCTTATAATGAACGACCAATACTGCTCTTGTTCTGTATGACATTTTTCTCCTAAGCTCCTATTGCACTATGTGCCTGGACAGTTGTGTATATTGCTCTGCTAAAGTTTTCTGTTGAGACCCCTCCAAGAAAGACCAGAGCTACCGCAGGACTGAAAATTGAGAATGTAGCAAATAGGGTTCTGTCAAAGTCTCTGGAACATTTTTATGGAACATCTCTCCTGCAGAGAAGACCAAACAAATCTGGAAAGTCTGACGTAGCACTACCAACTCAGAGCTTGGCACCACTGAGAAAAGCTTTGCAGAACTGTGTTATCCAAGAGACACATAGTGAGGGAGTTTCAGGGAAGAAACAGTCCTCTTCACAACAGTGTTCTCACATCAGCACTAATGCCAGTTGGCGGAGCAGTGTGTGGGAATGATGCGCAGAGAGTGTTGTCCTGTAGCAGCAACCACCCAGCACTTCTCTAGCACTGATTTGTCTCCCCCATAGGCATATATAACTGCCCTGTTTCCTTCGGACAACTGGCATCACCCAAAGACACCTCACATTTCTAAAAAGCATCTTGACAAACTAATCAAACACTGCCTCTTCCTGGTTTTATACTCAATTATCCCCTCCCTGTTGCACCCTCAGCTAAAGCAGATTGTTGCAAAATCCATTTAAAAAGCACAGCAGTTTTATACTGAAAGATATCTAGCGGGCAGAAAATCCAGAGGGAAATCTCATCTCTCAGTACAAATGAAACCTCTTTTATTTCATTTCTGAAAAATCAAGCACAGAGTTACATAAAGCCCTTTTTTTCCGCCCTTTCTACACAAAGCAGCAATAATAATAAGATATATGTCTAAGGCTGGGATATAATCATACCTTTAATCAAATTTTTTATTTGATTAAAGCTTACTGTAGTGGGCAAAGACTCTGAAGTTCAGGTGTGAGTTGTGAAGAAACTGCTCGGCCATCCATAATCCTATCTGAAAGCAAGTGTATTTTTAGAGTCCGGCTGTGCAACATGGGATGCTCCTGAGTTATTTGTGCATAACCATGGTTGATGTGGAGAATATATTTAGTTCAATATCAAGATTGTGCTACTGATCGCAATTCTGTTATTTTTCACGTTTGATTCAAATTGTAATTGGCCAAACAGTAGCTGGGATCCAATTAACTGTTAGCAATGGAAATCAAGGTTTCTGTGATATCTTGTTTTATTGCATCCTTCAGCACATTTTGTAACCCTTTGAGAAGCAGTTCTACAATTACACTTACTGAATTTCATTGCCAGCAGTTAACGCCTAGAGTAATAAGGGTATCAGAAATCTCTAGATCATCTCCCTTGCATCTTACATCTTACTCATCTTACTTACCATGTTGAGTGCCTTGAGACATGTCCCCCAGAACATGTGCAGTGTAGCTGTACCATTTGAATTTGACTTTGTGTCCAGCCCAAGCTGTAAATACAAAAGTTAGGGATCCCAGGGGAGCATCTCTGGGCACAAAAGCTCTTCTTCTGTTTCAGCCTGCAAGGAAGGATATGTGCTATTACTCACTTTCTGAAACTGCAAAATGTGGTTAATGAACTGACCTCAGTTGGCCTGATGTTTGCTTTTACATCTACTAATGAAAAATGTGATATGAGAGCTGTGGTGACTGTTATCAAGGGGCAAAATACCTGCACTGGAATAGGGTATGATATATACAAGAGAGAAGAGGATTGGGTCTGTGTGACAAGTTGTTTTGTAGAGAGCATGCCTGAAATGAGAAGGATTTATGTGTTACCCTGTCAGTGGGTATGGCAAAGGCTATACCGGAGCACAGACAATATCATGCTAATTGCATTTCTTCTGATGTCCAAACCCCTTTTCTTCTTTCATACACTTGGTGATTTTGCACATCTAGCATTATGATCCATTAAAATGGGGAGTTTCTGTCACTAGATTAGTCAGCTATTACTGAATATACAAAAGGCAGTAATTTCCTTAAATGCCTGCTATTTCTGAACATCCTGTGTTTCTTCTGCAGAAAGGGAAGATTCCCTTTCTTCCTCCAACTTTACTACAGTTCTCTTTTTGCCTCAGGTAACAGTTTATAATGTGATTGCTCCATGCTTTCCCAGTGCAGCTGTAAGTTGTGAGATGCTGGTTCAGAATGATGCACTGCCGAAACCAGCTGGCCTGCTGCTATTTAATGGCAATATAAGACTGCGCTTTTTGTTTCTTTGTTTTCTTAATTATTTATTTATTTTATTTTAAGATGCTTAATTCACATACTTCAGGCATTGGGCACTGTCAAACCCAAAAGCTTTTGTCCTCTGAGAGGGCTCAGCCTTTCCTCCCTGCATATGCAGTCAGTCTGGCCATCTGCAGGCTGGATGTGGCCCTCTAACTTTTACAGAGAGGCTTCTTGGCTGGGTATCAGCTCAGAGTCTGATCCGGGAGGTAAAATGCTACTTGGGCAGGATTGAGTGGGGACAGAGTGTACGGAGATGTAGTGAGGTGGCTGCCAGGTCATCTGGGTGAGGGAAAGCTGCTTGCAAGGAGGGAGGCCCCTGGAGTAGCTGGTGTTCGGGTCAGTGGCTGCTTGGAGAGGATAGCTGCTATCTGCCTGGGGCAGGAAATGCTTGTAAAATGGGGAAAGCATGACCAGGTCAGGGAATCTCACATGGGAGATAGGATTTCTGCTCAGAGTACTCTATACCATCACCCTCGATGGTACTGTGCTTTACCTTGATGGTACAGAACGGGCCCATTTCATGGGCTAATGTGAGCCAGTAAAGGTTACTCTTTCAGACTCCTGTGGTTGCTCAGAAAACTCACACTGGCTTGGGCTTCATAGATGAAATATAAGCACTACTTACATCTGCTTAAAATCTGATTTTAACTTGAAATTTGTGTTCAGTCCAGTGGTGAATGTATCTGCTATTAAATTGCTCCATTAACTGTAAAGCAAAGCTTAATCTGCTGTGTTTTACTTTCATGAAGTGCTTCTAAGTGCTGGTAATGTTCCCTTTATTGTGCTCTAACTTTACAGGAAAATGAAAGCTTTGTCCCAAAAAATAATAATAATAAAAAAAAAAAAAAAAAAAATAGAAAGTGCAAGACTGTAGGATTAAAACACCTGTGAAAGCAATGCAAAGACTCAAAAAAGAGAGATGGGAAAATCATCATTACCAGGAAGGATGAAGTGGAACAATACTGGAGCAATTCACTGTTTTGCAGTTTCCTTTCCAAATATCCAGCATGGTCAAAGAGCCCTACTAAACAGATTACCTTAAGTACTTGTGGAAAAGAGTACAAGTGCAATCCAGAAAGGCAATTACTTGTTTCATTCAGATGGAATTTTTCAGTTTATAACATGGAGTTAATTGCCTTTTTTTTTTTTTGTTGTTGTTGTTGTGGTGGTTTTTTTTGGGGGGGGGGGGGGTGACGGGGCGGTGTTCTCCTTTTTCCCTGTAATGGTCCTTTGCATAGGTTTAGTCATCCTTGAGGGCAGCTGCTCCATCTATACAGCAATTGCCAGATGATTACCTCTTTAATGTTTTCACTGAGTACTTTGCTGGTTAACCTCCTTAACTGGAGAGCTGCTTATTGATATTTATGTCTTGTCAGCATAGAGGTTCATTAAGCATTGGTAAATGACATGTTTTCATATCTGCTGACACTAGAAATGCAATATGATTAATTGCAAATTGACTTCAGCAATAGAGTGCAGCAATAGAGTGCATTTAACACACATCAGTGGATCATTCTTACAAGCAGGGCTGGATTTTTTATGGCTGTTTATGTCTCTCTAATATCCAAGTATAAGTTCTCCCAAGTCAAGCAATTCTTAGTAAAAATAAATGCAAAACTCAGTCCAACAATTGGTCATGTATCTCAAGCCATCTGATAATGCGCACAGGAAATTTTGGATGGCAGGATGCTGAAGGTCGTGAAACAGCCCTGATTGCCTCACCTCTGCTGGGAGGCAGAAAGGGGCTGGGGCAACTCTTGAGGTGTTTCGTCCCCTGCCTTGTTCTGCACCGGGAGCAGCTCTCCAGGGCTCTCCCTTACTTGCTAGCTTGCCACCACCTCCCTTTTTCTGCCTGGGCCTTCTCCATCAGGAGGGCGACACTGAATCTTGCCTATAGCCCGGGCTGCTCTGCAGATGGCCATGTGTATGTGTGAGGCCCAGAAGCCAAGCTTACAGCCACCTTTGTCACCAGGTCTTGCTGGGGGTCAATGATGGGTAGTCAAGAGCTTCCGGTTTCTCAGATGTGCATGGTCATTTACTCTTCTGTTGCTTGATTTTCTGGTAAAGAAGATGAGCTCACACTAAGTTGGGTCCAAAGTGCTGCTTTCTGATATTTTCTTACTGCAGCAGCAGCAGTTCCTGAGGAATATGCAGTTGCTTTTAATAGTTCAAGCCCATTGTTAAACTGTCTGTCAGCCTTGGGGATAGGGATACTGGGGTCAGAAGGCAGGGCTCTGAAACCCTGCTGCTCGTGGTGGTAGAGCATTCACTACAATAGCACAGTCAGGCACTGGGGATGTCCTGTGGTGTGGAGGCTTGGGGTGTTGATCATCTTCATCAGTGCTTTAACCTCTCCTCTAGGATGAGATCTGACAGCCTGTCAAATGCAGAAAAACAGCAACTGTGTTCGTTCAAAGTGTCTCCTGCCCAAAGGTGTGCGTGTGCATGAGTTTTGCTGGATATCCCTCGCTGGAGCACAGGTCCTGTTTGCTTTTGGCCAAAATTTCTAGGAGCAATTTCTGTTCCAATTTAACAAAACACTGGAAAATAAAAGAAAGCCATGAATGCAGGTGGTAGCCCTGGGAACATCCAGTGCTTATATACTATGCCAGGACATATCTCCTGTAGGGTTGGATTGTCACACATTGTTGCATGTTTGAGACTCCTCACCAGTAACTGAGAAAAAGTGGAGAGGATTTATTTACATGATGTCTGTTATTTTATATACTGGAGGAAAAATAGTTAATGTCCCGTGTTGAAGTCTCTTTCGGAAGAAAGTAAGACCTTTATGTTGTTTTAATGGGGGTAGGTTTGGTAACTTAAAATCAGTATGTAAGTCAAAACATAGAATCATAGAATAGTTACATCTTGACATTCATCTGAGCTATTCTGGCTCTGAGCTCATGCTTTTCTTCAGTTAGAGTATTTGCTATTGTCTTCATACGTTGTGTTAACTTTATTGGGGTTTTTTTGTCGTATGAAAATGAAATTAAACTTCAGATTGTCTCTGCTGTATAGAAAAAAACATGAGCTTCCAATCTAGTCTGTTTGGTTAGTGATCTTCCTGAAGAAAACTTTCAGTGCTGCAGTCTTCCTGGTTATGATTATTCTCATTGAAAATCCAGAATCATATTTGGTTGGTTGTGTCTGTTTGCTCTCTGTAGACTTGAACCCATGTGAAATAACATTGTTTCAGCACCGTGGATGACGGAATGCAAAATTAATATTGTGGCTTCCTAACAAAACAGCTTTGATGTAAGATTCCAATATCCTTATTTTGTTACAGAGCCATAATGCTAGTTTAGCATTCTATTTTTCACAGTGCTGAGACGATACTGGTGGACTTATGAGGAGTATAGCTTTGGAGTTCATGCTGAGGTAGAGTCAGACAGATTACAGCAAATTTCAATCCAAGTTTTAAAAAAGGGGGGAAAAAAGATACCTGTAAGTCACAAAATAGGAAATCTTATGGAAAACAATGATAGACTTGACAAAGGTTAGAAATGTGAAGAAAAAGGGGCTATCTAGAGAGGTTTGGTTATCTAAACAAAAAGTATGGCAATTCCACTAAATCCTTGACAGTTTAACCAAACTCCGCTTTTGCATGCAAGTAAGTACGAGCAACATTTGGAAGCAGGAAAGGAAGAAAGAACAAAAGCCCTGTGTATTTTCAGAGCATGCATACATTCCTTCTAGCATTCACCAGGAAGGATAGTATGTGAAAGTGCAGTTATGCACTCAGCCACTGATAAACAAATTGACATCACAAAGAGTTCTTCCGATTTCATTTTCCTTTCTTAAAATCAATTTAAAAGTAATTTTATTTCAAGAATGAAACTGCCTGAAAGATCAGGAACATGGCCAAGTAGGTAATTTATAGGCAATTCTAACTCTGGATGGTGATGACCACTAACAACAAAATGCAAGGAAACAAGATCCCGTAGGTCTTTAAACTGAACTTTTAAAATCTGCTGGAGACCTACTGGGGTCAGGCTTTCTCAGAGAAACTGCAGACTCCATTTCTGCTGCCTCTGTCCAAATAGGACAGCCACTGTCAGGCTGTAAGAGGAGGTGTCTCTCTTCTGGGCCGCCTCTAGACCCTGGGCAGAGCTGTGGCACTTGCAGATGGAGGAAAGCACCTCTGAGTTCCTCTGCAGAACCCATCATGGTCCAGCTAAAGGGTGGGACCAGAGATTCATCACTCCCTGGGTTGGTGAGTGTGCTTGGAGGCTGCTGCCTATGCCAGAGCTGTACTCAGGCTGGGAGCAGAGCCACTGACCCAGCCAGGGTGCAGGAGGACACAGAGTAGGAGTTGCAGAGGCTGGGGTCCTGCTCTTTGAAACTCCTCTGGTTTTGACAGACAAGAATCCAAGTTTCAAAGTTACACACAGCTGCAAGGATAAGGAAGAAAATTGACCAGAAATACCAAAAAGACCAGTGTTTCAGTGAGGAGGATAGATTTATTGGCTGTCTAGACTGAAGTTAGTTTCGTATTCATACTTTAAACGTTTTAATCAGGGTTTACACTAACACCGTCTAGCCATTCCCTGATTAGTTTTATGAAAACACTAACCGTGACATTTTGACAACTTTTTTTCCTTTCATTTAGCCTCTCATTTAAAGTTGTTTTCATTGTCTGCGGTTTAGCGATTCCCTTGGTCTGCTTACACAATCCAAGCCCTTTGAAGAGTGACAGCTCAGCATGCCTGATGGCAGTTCCCAGCATGGTGTTTAATTCTCAATTCAAGGTCAGCAGTGGAGCTCTACCTCTGTGGTACTACACCAGCATGATGCCAGGTTTTGCAGTCAGCGATGCAAAGTTGGCTTCTACACTCGCACAATGTATGTGTGAGAACAACAGCTTGCAGTTACCAGGGACCAGCGGAGGACATGGGGCTCTCCTTCCCCTGTGCTTCAGGCAAGCTGCTCCTGTCATCGTGTACACACACAAGTCCTGTACCTCCCAGTGCAATCTGACTCTGGAAGAGGCTCCAGCTCTAAGCAGTTCCCAGTAGCTTCTTCCTTGTGCTAGGACAAAGCTGTGCAGCTGTAAAGATGCTCTGGTGGTATCACATGTTGACTTGCGAAGTTCATGTTCAGCACCACTGTATCAAACAAACGCGCCAAATCACCTAAGAACTTAACGCAAGACACTTATTGAAGCAGAAACATATGCCACCTATGTAGAGTTATATTGATGCATGTGGGTGCTGTGAATGTCATGCCAGAATCCTTCCATGGCTTATGCTGCTTAAATACCTTTTGAAAGTCTGAGTCTTTAAGTCTTTTTAATACTGATGTATTTCTTCTCATTTTTTTTTTTCTTTCTTGCAAAGCTGCTGTGGTTTTTAATTCATTGGCGTTCATGAGGTGCTGAGGCAGGGCATTTGGTTGTCAAAGGCAGCACTTTGATAGACAGCCGGGGAAGAAGTTGTAAACATGTTTCCAGGGAGACAGGGGAGCTCACCAACTCTGCAATTGTCTGAAGAAAAGAGCGACTCTCATGTCTGCATCCGTGCACAGCTTGCCTTAGTTTTGTCCCAAAACAGGGTCTGTCACCCAGTGTGTAATAGCTAATTCACACATGGAACCAAGGGGGTGCTAGGTGGTATCGTGCAAAGCTAGCACAGGACCCCATGCAAAATTGATGTATTTGTACTATTCAGTTCAGGTTAGTAACTGCTCATAACCCTCACACCATTTAATGATTTGGCAACTAATTTACACAAGGTTACATCATTGATTCCTTTCTATGCATGCTCAGGGAAGGGTCTTTTAATCTGGGCAGGGGTCTTTTGACCTGTGGGTGTGGTTTTTAGTATTATAATGAGGATAGTTCATCTAAAGGACACGCTAATCATGTTGTGCTGACATGTCCAAGTCATATCTTGATGACAACCATGTGTTTTCAAGATGTACCAATCTTCAAGGATAGTTTTTCCTGATTAGAGATTTGTTAGCCCTGTTTCTTAATCCACCTCACAAGGCCAAAACCTTCTCCCCAGATAGGAATTCTTTTCGTTAGTCAGTGTTGTTCTCAGGTCATCCTAACCTTTTAGGAGGTCCCTGTATTTGTTCCAGCTTTTTCATAGTAACCCAAGTTCCAATTTTTTAATTATATGTCTAGATAACATAAGTCCCAGTTTTTTAACTGTATGCCTACAACATTAAGACTGCATTAAGTTCAGGAATTGCCATTCCAGTCGCACTGAATCAATGCGAGGAGCTGGTCTTTCAATTTCATTGGAAAAGGGGAAGATAAAGGGTCTTGGTGTCGTGTGAAAAAAAGTCCAGAAAAAGTGGTAAGATGGCACCATTCAGGCCAAACTGTGGGAGGCTGGAAATGTCGCTGGTAGCTGCTGCTGGAGGACAGAACTGGCTGCAGAGATGCTAGGAATATAAATAGTGTGGTTGTGGCCATCAAGGACCAACTGTTTCCTGTAAAAGCTGCCTTCATGCCCTCCTGCTTCTCTTTCAAATGCTGTCCAGCACGTTGATGACTGGATAAATCAAGTTCCAGTATAAGATAGATAAAGATAGAATAAAGATAGATAGATAAGTAGATAAATCTAGTTCCAGTTTTGAGAGCTCAAGATGAGAGCACAGAGTTGCTTGCTCTTTCCAAAGGTAACTTTCTAACTTGAGTGTGAATCAGAAGCTAAGAAGAATGGTGACATTTTACAAAGTTAGGGCGCCTGAAAATGTGAAAGATTCTGCCTCATGTAAGGCCGAGGGGAAAAGAAGGTTAAGACTGCATTTTTAATATTGTTTGGGAATCCAGGTCCCCAAGACAGGCAATGCGCATCCTTGTGAGCGTGAGGGAGCACTGGGGAGAGTGCGTGACCCTCTGTCACCATCTCCCTCCTGTAGATGGTGACAACATGTTTATAGCAGGAACATGGTCCCTGTTCCCAGGGCAAAGAGAGGCAATGGGGACCTGAGGAACCAAACAAATAACCACTTTTAAAAATCTTCTCTCCTCAACAGCAAATACATCTCTTCTTTACATAATGTGAGTACCTGAGGATTAATTAAGAAATAACAAATGTGGGATTTTGGTACTGGAATTAGGATTTAGAGAAATCTGATGAAGTGAGTAGTGTATAGGGCTTGAGATAAAATAGGCACAGCAATGAAATTGATAATAAGGGAAACACTCTGGCAATCCCCAAATGGAAACCCTCATTGATTTCTTGTGACGCTTAGAAAGAGAAAGGCCAATCAACAGATTGACAAGCACTGCATGAAGGAAAAAAACACATTACAGTCAGGCGATAATTCCAAATCAAAAGGAGTTTAGAAGAAAGAGAAGTGTCTAAGCTTGTTTGCTTATAACTGAACTTTACAAGCATGGATGTCATTCCCTGAGGGCATGACTGTATTGATAATTCCAACAATAAAATTTAAAAGGAAAAAAAAGAACAACCCAGAATAACAGAGTACAGTGGGGTATCCATAAATTATTTCTTCTGCTATGCAAAAGAAGGAAAAGACTGCCCATAAACAATTAATTCAGCAGCAGCCTGAGGTAATGATCTGTGTCAGAAATTCAAATCTCTACTTTGAATGATAATATTTTTTTAATCACTCCAAAGATTAGTAGTGCTGGTCTATGACTAATAACTTATTTTTTTTAGTTGAGTTTATTAATATTATACAAATCTAATCTGTTTCCTTGTATTAGTTTCTTTTTCTGACTTCACCTATATTGGATTGCAAAATTTGGCTGACAAAACCATCTTTTCAACACATGTGACCCTCTGTGATAAGAATATAGTTTTTGTTTTAAAGGACCTGGTCTGGAATTTAAGTCTCTGGTATCTGGTTCCCATTTCTTATACAAACTTTATATATGATCTTCAATAGAGGGCTTAATTTTCTGTGCCTCATTTCCCTTTTTAAAAGATGACTTTTGGGAAGAAGGTTCCCAGCCTTAATCCTTTGAATAACTGGAATCTTTCTAGTTTCCAGGATGGATGTCTGTGGTAAGTTTGCATCCAGTACCTTTACGTCAATATTTCTTTTAAATTAAATAGTTCTTTTCCTCTTCTGGTATGTAGTTCTTGGATACCTTACAGACTCCAATTCTTTCAGTCTGTTTTACTGTGCAAGACAACTCTTCTAGCCTTCTGTCATGAAACAATACTCCTCTGATCACCTCCATAAGCCCCTGAATGCCTCCATTTCAGTGTGAGTTCTTGCATGCACTATCCAGATGGGATTTCTCTGGTGTTCTGTGTATGAAGTTCCAGCAAGAAATTTTTCAGAAATGCTTGTACCCTCAAAAATACGAGAATCTTTCTGAGCCTGTTCACTCATAAAAATACATCGGATAGGGACAGGTACTTGTAGTATCCCAACACCATGTCTATCACTCTGTCCTCTAACCCTCAATGCACAAAGGAAGGTCCAGCTGAAAGGTCAGCATTTCCTGGGAGAAAGCCTGCCTGAGTAAAATACAAAATCAAACAATATGACAATAGTTACTCTCCCTTGGATCTCCAGCCTCTCTGCCCCTCTCCATCCGTCCATGTTCTGCTCTCTTACAGTTGCTGGCTACAAGAAGAGCACCTGGTATAGGCAAAACTAGCCCATCCTGGGGTAATGTGGCTGGCAGGAGCACCCCTCTATGGCATCCTGGCAGTTGCAGGTGTAAGTGCGTGAAAAGAGGCTGCTGCTGCCAAAAAGGAGCCAGGCTGAAGGTTCAGCCAGTGTTAAGTGCTACCCCTCTTCAGGGCTTAAGGCTATACAGAATTACCTTAGTTGCGTACCTCAGGGGAAACTACAGGTGATGCAGATACATGCAGTTAATGAGGCAACATTCTTACTGGAACCAATTCTTACTGGAGCCAGTTCTTACTGGAACCAATAGGATTTTCTTTAGTCCCTGAAAGATGGGTATGGTCCACCTTGCTGTTGATATGAAGTGGAGCTGGGATAAAAGGGAAACGTTAGGGACAGAAGTTGTTAAATGTGGGGTCTGGATATGTCTGATATTTCTGGGATTTAACTGATGATAGGCTCTAGTTACAAAATGCAGCAGCTGCGAGTGTGTGCAGTCTCCCTCGCACAAAGGTGTTCCATTAGAAGGTGCTCTGAGATGACTGCTGCCTTTTATTTACTTTTTTTCAAAAGTGGTTTTTTTTTTTTTTTCGCACTTACAGTTCTTGAATGGGTCTGTTTTAAACTTTAGGTCTTAAATATTATGCCTCCAGATTGAAGCATTTTGTTGTTTTTCTTGTTTCTAGTGCCAAGATCACAATCAAAAGGGAGTCACCAATAAGGATTTGGTGTGCAGCTAAGAAACTACCCGAGGAGAAAGTTCTGAACAAAACAGGTCATTGTTGTTTTTCCCGACTTAAGAGGTAAATTCTTTGTGAAATAATACAAAGTTAAATTTTTTGTTTGCTTCTTTTGAGTTATTTGTGAAAAATGTTGTCTATAAATAAGTTTTTTCCTGAAGTTGGCTAGAAACAAGGTGGATCCAAATACTCTTAAGCTTGAAAAAAATATAATGTGAATGAGGTGTGGCTCTGGGATATCTTGTCTTTTGCTTCCTCCTAAGTCTTTGTTTCCTCCTAACTTTAGGGGTGCACAAAGCCTTTTTTTGGGGAAGATATAAAGTGTAGTTCCAAACTGCCTGCTGAAACTTATCTGTCTTTTAACGTGCCTCTGTCCATCTTGTTTCTGTTAGAGTAATTCTCTCTTGGTCTGTGTGTATATATCTCAGCAGTGTGTCTCTCAGGGTGCGTTTAGTACTTTGCAGTATCATGTCCCAGTAGTTTGTAAATGCCTGTGAATAGCTCAGTTTTTCAGAGAAGTTTGTTGAGTTGGCATTTTCCTGCCTGGAGAGGAAGGCTCAGGTGCACTCAAAGAGGTTTCTGTTTTGTGACTTGCCTTGGACTCAGTGCTGCCTCTCCTTGTGTCGTGACCTGAGAGAACTCATTTAGGACAACCTCCCTCCCTTTGGGACCAAGGACCAAGTTCGTGATACCCTTGTGCTGAGCTAAGGTGAAATGACACCAGCTAGCCAGTTTTATGATTTATTAATACAAAACAGAAGGCATATGGTTTGATATAACTCAACAATGTTTATTCTGACTAGATCAGCAAGTCCCGTGCCACATGTTTTTCTTAGATCTAGTCAATATTCAAGGAAAAAGAGAGGAGAGAAGAGAGAGTAAGAAAGGGAGAGGGAGAGGAAGGGATAGAGAAGTATGTCATGTTGGTCCTCTTCACCCAGGGTATTGTCGATGGTGGGAACTCTCTCTCTGACTTCAGCCCTGCACTTTTATGTTCATGTTATTTTGGGGTGTTATCAATATTTTTAATATGAAGTGTAGAGAGGCATTACTACGATAATGATGGGCATAGCTTAGTGAGCACTTTGGCAGCTCCAAAGCTAGGGTTCCCTCTAGGGTCCACCAGGTGGTGGTTGTCCTTCATTTCATGGTGTCTGCCTTTTGAATCCATCCTCTGAGTCAGCTCATCCTTGAGTCATCCTTTCATATTCCTGTGGAGGCTTATCAGCTTTGAACAGAGGGGTTAGAACAATCCTATCGTCATAGTTTGGATAACCACCATCCTTGTTACTTGCTTTGTTTATGCTCAAGGCCTCCCATGGTCAAATGCAAATGGTGCCTGACACAAGCTCAGTTTCCTGTCTCTGACTCACACTACAGAATGTAAGTGGTGTTTGAGACAATGTTGATCTATACAGTCATCTGACAAAAGCAATATTGAGAATGTTTGGCTCAAGTCCCTAATTTTTTTAATTTTTTGGATAAAGAGCAAATATCTCGTGTGTGTATGTGTGTTTGTCCAGTATGTCCCTTATTAGGGTCTGATCCAAAAGGTTCCCATGGGATTTTGATCAGGCCTAATGGTCTGTTAGGACAAACTATGTTTTGACCCATCAGAGTTAATGGAATTAATCTGGGAGCGATTCTACTCTGTTCTAAAGTCTCTGGTTTAAAAATGTTTGCTTTTAGAGGGGAGGAAGCTTGAGTTGCCTCTTCTTTTTGGAGTGCTTTTTTACTATTAGTCTCACTCCTAATCAGGTTGCTCTTCGGTACCTAGATACATCTTTCTGCTAACATTAAATACACAAAGAACACCTCTACTTTAGATAAGATTTCTGGGTATCCGCACTCCCAGGTGTCTGGTACCAGCACACTGTATCACAGGATGAACCTCTCTGGCCACAGCTAGAACAAAACAGTATTTTGCCCTTGAATAAGAAAATTACTCTCCTGTGGCAGTAGCCTGAATAAATTATCTTGCTGGGTTTTCTTTTCATGCAATCAGCGATTTCTTCTTCCAACAATAGAACAGAGGTCAGAAAATGCTGATTCTAAACCACAGTTCTGAACACAAACACTTAGGTTTTTATGCCACTTCCTGTTTTGCAGAAACCACTCCCAAAAAGTAAAAATTGAGGCCAAAATCTCTGAGAAAAGAGCGACTACCTAAGGCCTTGTCCACTGTTCATCTCTCTTCCAGGGCAAGAAATTGCTGCTGAACTATTTACCAAGGAGGAGAATTGGCTCCAATCATTAGAGGAGCATTAGACTCCAGCAGGACTTTGAATACATATTTAAAATGTTTACTAGCGTGTGTGAACATACTCATTTAGAGCAGTTAGAGACTGAGCTTTTCGTTACAACTTCAAACGAGGTTTATTTACCCTCACTGTTTTTTAACTTCCCAGACTGTAAGATGCTGTCTCGTTTTTTTGTTCTGCCCTGAGCTCCTGGCCTTTCATATTGTGCTTGTGGAATCAGAAGTGAGACGTTTTCTACGATACAAGATTCTCTTACGTGGACATTGTCTGTGTGATGTTTTGTGTTCTAATCTACCCATGTTGGGTATGTGTGTGTGTGTAAAATTCTGCTGAGGTAATACTCCTTCTGCTGAAGACTATGATGGGGTGGTTGCAGTGGTTTTGGAATATTACCCTAGTATGGTTGAGAAGCATTTAATAGCACCACGTTGGATGTCGAGCTCATTAAATCTCTCATAGCTATTCCATGCTTGACGCAATCAGAGCTATATTACACTAATGGTTTCTCATAGCTATCAGTTTTTCAAAACCTTGCACTTTAAACAGCTCCTTCATCTTTTCTCAAGATTTTCAGTCTTCTTTTGGATAGCTTCTGAGAATGAAACACAATGAAACATTTATTAAGCTTTCTGGGAAAACTCTGGAGGCAGAATTTATTAATACTGAGAATCCATTGTTGATGCTGTTGTTCTCAACTGATAAGCAGTTTTATGCCTGCTTATGTTTTATTTTTACTTTTTAAAAAAGATGGACTGGATTGCAGATACTCATTATCAAAAATCTTTCTCTGGCTCCTGAGCTGGCAGGAGACTGAATCCTCTGTTTTCAGGCTTAAAATCTGAAGCTTCTGATCTGTGCCCATAAAATCAGCTCTGCTTCTATCAACTAAGGGAAAACAATTTCTTATTTTGTCTGCTCTTCAAATGTTTCTCCCAAGGGTACTTCATATTGGCCAAAGCTGACTTGTCTTTTGATGGCTAGCATATTTATATACATGCTTCATAGAGGTATTTCCATCCCCTCTGCCCTGACACTGACTTCCCTCTGTCCCAATACAGCAGTCTATGATATAGCACTTCCCTATAGCCTGTGATATGACTGAGGCTGGGAATATTATGACTGTGCTAGGGTGGAAATAGATGGTATTTGTTGTTGCTGAGATGGTGAGCAAAGCTGCGCTAACAGGGAAAATTACTAGATCCCCTTCAGAGCTTTTCTGAACTGCTAACCTTAATTTGACATTCTTAATGTGAACCTGAGGCACAGGTAGCTACAGAGATGGCTTAGGGATGGAGGCAAACTGAGCCCTTGCTGATGGTCAGAAATGAGAAGTGGCAAGAGAGAGCTTTCTTCTGGACTCTAGGACTCAGGGTTTACCATAATTTAGTGGGGATTAAGGCATTCATGTGTAACATTGTGTAAAGAATAACACCATCCTCAAAAATACTGGCGTTAAATAGTTTCTTTCACATCAGCAATACTATGTATATGATAGTATTTTGATGAAAATTGCTGTGTTATATTTAAATGTGATACGCAAATCCCATATAAACCTTGATCTTCTGAATTGAAAGCATTTTTAATCAGTGTCCTTGAAATACTTGACTTGCAGCGCTCCATCAGCAGAATGGTCTGATCAGGCTGCCCCTTCCTATACTCTGCCAGGGGATGAGGGATGACCACAGACCTGATCCTCCTGAAATACACCTGTGTCTTCTGGAAGAGAAAAAGTGTTACAATGTGTTATAATACACTCACACTTACTCCTGTAGCGGGAGGCACAGAACCTTTTTAGAAAGCATAGTCTGCAAACCATGCCCTGCTGGGTTTTTCAGTGGAGATATGTTTTGATTGACATCCCTAACTTAAACTGAACCCTTTGTGTTCTGGGTGTGCTGGAAGTATCTACTTGACAACTAAAGTCAATAAAACACAGCCCACTGTGCAGCGATTGGAGTTTTGGTACATATAATCTCTGCATCTCACTGTGGTGAGAAATTACTTCTTGAAATGAAATGTTCTTTTGTGCTTCAGAATGGATAATGGGTTATGGGCAAAACCACAGTTAGTTTCTTTGAGAAAGGGCATGTTAGAGTAGCTGAACTTCCAGTAATGAGAGTGATGTGAGGTTTGTTATCTGTATAAGGATTTGCATTCCAGATCTTTGTTCTGTCTTGATGTTTGCTATTTAGTTTACTTCAAAATTTTATTTATTTATTTATTTTTAATACGTCGGAGAGCTGTAGGGTTGGTTGGAACCCAGAGGTCCATGTACTTCCTCTGCTTGGGTAAGGGAATAAGACATCCCTTAGTAATTACATCTGAAATTGAAGAAGACCAAAGCCTTTATCTCTCATTAAAGTCCAGATTTGTTTTGGACTCTTTTCTAACTTTATCTGTATTTAATTAGAATTTTAGAGAAAAGGCAGCTTTGCAGCTGTTAGTAATCATCCTGGAATAATTTCTGAACCTTGCCATGACATTTTTCTGCTCCTTATTGAGGTCTTTATTGAGTTCTTTCCAAACTGCTGCAGTAAGTACCCTCTTCCCTGGGTGAACAAATCTCTCTCAAGATGTTTTCATGCCCAGTGTGTGCAAAACTGCAAAGAGTTAAATTCATAGAAGAAATTCCCTGCCTTTGTTATGCTCCTCACAGCACTGCTAGGCCTGGCTCATTGGCAAGTCTAATTGGTGCTCCGAGCCAGGTCCATCCACCCACACAGGGAGGCTTCAGCCAGCCACAGTGTTCGAGGAGCCAGGCCTGTGTAGATGCTATCTCTGCTTGTTGAGTTGACACAAGACAAGTTATTATCATATAAATGAGATGAGGTCTTAGATAATTGCGGACTGAAAGTAAAACTGAGCTGGACTGCTTGTGGCTAGAAATTTTAAGTGTACCTTTCTATCTTCAATTTTTTTAAGTCTGTATTCTTTTTTCCTCCCTCCCCTTAGCCACCTCTATAAATGATATAAAGAGCCCTTATGTTTTCTATCAGGCTGCCCGATGTGAACTGAATTTTTTTCAACATGGAACTTTCCTGGTGCCTGCTGGTTATTATAAAACCTGTATGCAGAGGTAATAAAATTACTTTGGGGAAAATACGGATGTCAATAACTTTGACCAAAATAATCCAGTGCAGCCATTTTATTCCATTTTCTTTAGAAAAGAGTCAAAGAAAATATCTTTGGCTGATTCCTTCATTGTTCCTTCATTGTTCTGCCATGCCAGAAGGTGGATGGCTGAATCTGGAAGAAGATACTTTTGCTAATAGGTTGGTGTCTTTATTTTCTGTTTTCAGGTATCTGACTACAGTGTGGAGTATAAGCAATTCAGGAAAAAGTGATACTCTGCTGCATTAATCTTACAATTTTCTTCCTCCTCTGTAGGTCATAAAACCCCAAGAAAAGGAGGAAATATTTTCATGTGTCTCACCAAGGCATGGTGGAATCTTAAGGGTCACTTTTAGTAGCTAAAAATAGTGTTTGGTGGTTTGTTTGTTTGTTTGTTTGTTTGTTTTCTCAACTAGAAATCATCAAACAGCCTATTCCTGAAACGGCGGAATATCTGTTGAGATAGCGAAGCAGTGATCATAAATCTCTGATTTGTTCTAGGGATCAAATTTGCAGGTCAAGGTCAGGTCTTGCTCACACTAAGCTTGGTTGAAATTCAGCCTTTCAGAGAAAACTAGAATCGCCATGCTGGGCCTACACCCAGGAAAAGATGCCTGAAGCAGGACACACGGCTCATGCTGGATGAATTCTGGGAAGCTCAACTTGAGCCAGAGGACTCTTGAGAGCAGCATACATGAATGAAGTCTATTTTTGTTAATAGCAGTGTGAAGCCTAAAACTCTCCTCTGCCTACAATCTGCTTTTTCTAACCTAGTTTCGGTTGTGGATGGTGGGTTTGGGGCGTTTTGTGTGTGTGTGTGTGTGTGTGTGTGTGTGGTGTAGTTTTAGAAAGAAAAAGATGAATTTCCTGAAAGAATGGCTAAGATATGGAACATTCTTTTTGAGGAAGATACTAGTAACACCTTAAGTCTGTAATAGGTATGTAGGGTAATAGTAATGTAGTGCATCCAAAGGGATGCTGTGTTGCAGTTTCTGCTTCTGCTGCACCAAGTATGATCTTGCTAAGAGTAGAGACAGGACCACCAGAAGCAGGAGAGCTTTTCTGCTTGCCAAACCTGGGGTCCTGCTACCGGAGGCAACTGCCATTTTCCTCTTGTGAAAATGTCTATGCCTTAAGATAGCTACTGATTTTTTTTCTTCCCTCTTCCCCAATTGTGAATATGTTCCAGAACCTGTCTCTTTGGGTGTTTTGAAGACTTCTCATTTCTAGTCTTAACATATTCATGGTCAATTTACGACCCTGTGACTAAATCAGGTAGATCACTGCCCTGGACTTCAAGAGAGCAGACTTTGGCCTCTTCAGGAGCCTGCTTAGTAAGGTTCCATGGGATATACCCCTAGAGGGCAGGGGGGGCCAAGGCTATTGGTTGTTATTCAAGGATCACCTACTACAACCTCAGGAGTGTTGCATCCCAACTAGAAGGAAGTGCAGCAGGAGGGCCAGGAGACCTCCTTGGATGGATAAGGAGCTACTGAGGAAAATTCAAATGAAAAAAGAGGCTTATAAAAAATGGAAGCAAGGACAGGTGGCCTGGGTAGAGTAAAGGGATGTTGTCTGGGAAGCTAAGGACCAGGTTAGGAAAGCTAGGGCCCAGTTAGAATTAAACCTTGCCAGGGATGTTAAGGATAACAGGAAGGAATTCTACAGGTATGTAGCAAATAAAAAACAGACTAGGGACAACGTAGGCCCCTTGAGGAAGCTCTCGGGAGAACTAACTACCCTGGATTAGGAAAAGGCTGAGGTTCCGAATGACTTCTTTGCCTCAGTCTTCACTGGCAAAGGCTCTGACCACGCCACCCAAGTCTTGGAAGGTAGACTCAGGGACTGTGAGAATGAAGACCCTAGGCCCACTGTAGGAGAGGATCTGGTTTGAGACCATCTTAAAAATCTGAATGTACACAAGTCCATGGGACCTGATGAAATCCATCCGTGGGTCCTGAAGGAGCTGGTGAATGAAGTTGCTAAGCCACTGGCCATTATATTTGAAAAATCATGGCAGTCAGGTGAAGTTCCCGACAACTGGAAAAAGGGAAATATAACCCCCATTTTCAAGAAGGGGAAAATGGAAGATCCGGGCAATTACAGACCAGTCAGTCTCACCTCAGTGCCTGGCAAAATCTTGGAGCAGATTCTCCTGGAAGGCATGCTAAGGCACATGAAAAACAACAAGGTGCTTGGTGACAGCCAGCATGGCTTCACTAAGGGGAAATCCTGCCTGACCAATTCGGTGGTCATCTATGATGGGGCTACGGAACTGATGGACAGGGGTAGAGCAGTTGATGTCATCTACCTGCACTTGTGCAAAGTGTTTGACACTGTCCCACACAGCATCCTTGTGTCTAAATTGGAGAGACATCAATTTGATGGATGGACCACTCGGTGGATAAAGAACTGGCTGGATGGCCGCACACAAAGAGTTATGGTCAATGGCTCGATGTCCAGCTGGAGACCAGTAACGAGTGGTGTCCCTCAGGGATCGGTGTTGGGACCGGTCTTGCTCAACATCTTTGTCTGTGACATGGACAGTGGGATTGAGTGCACCCTCAGCAAGTTTGCCGATGACACCAAGCTGTGTGGTCCGGTTGATATGCTGGAGGGCAGGGATGCCATCCAGAGGGACCTTGACACGCTTGTGAGGTGGGCTGATGCCAACCTTATGAAGTTCAACCATGACAAGTGCAAGGTCCTACACCTGGGTCGGAGCAATCCCAGGCACAGCTACAGGTTGGACAGAGAAGAGATTCAGAGCAGTCCTGCAGAGAAGGACTTGGGGGTGCTGGTCTATGAGAAAATGAACATGAGCCAGCAGTGTGCACTTGCAGCCCAGAAAGCCAACCGTATCCTGGGCTGCATCAAAAGGAGCGTGACCAGCAGGTTGAAGGAGCTGATCCTGCCTCCCTGCTCTGCTCTTGTGAGACCTCACCTGGAGTATTGTGTGCAGTTCTGGTGTCCTCAACATAAAAAGGACATGGAACTGCTGGAACAAGTCCAGAGGAGGGCCACGAGGATGCTCAGGGGGCTGGAGCACCTCCTGTATGAAGACAGGCTGAGAAAGTTGGGGCTGTTCAGGCTGGAGAAGAGAAGGCTGCGTGGAGACCTCATAGCAGCCTTCCAGTATCTGAAGGGGGGCTATAGGAATGCTGGGGATTGAGTATTCATTAGGGACTGTAGTGAGAGGACAAGGGGTAACGGGTTAAAACTTAAACAGGGGCATTTTAGATTGGATGTAAAGAGGAAATTCTTTCCTGTTAGGGTGGTGAGGCGCTGGAATGGGTTGCCCAGGGAGGTTGTGAATGCTCCATCCCTGGCAGTGTTCAAGGCCATGTTGGACGAAGCCTTGGGTGAGATGGTTTAGTGTAAGGTGTCCCTGCCCACCGCAGGGGGGTTGGAATTAGATTATGGTCCTTTCCAACCCTAACTATTCTATGATTCTATAATTCTATGATTCTATGATCCAAAACCATAGAAACACGTTTCTATTCTACAAACTTAACGATACCTGTGTATTAAATAACTTCATATCATAAATAACCAATTTAAACTCAGTCTAAATGCTTATCCATTTTGGGATATAATATGAAACTTTTACAAAAGATTGCCTGAACAAAGTTCCTCTTTAAATAGTATCTTTCTTAATTTCTAATGCCAGTGGTTCAATATTGCTGTTTATGCTTGCTATCCCATTTCAGTGTCCTTCATTTCATTTTGATGCATTGCCTGCAGCAGGGGAATTGCTCAGGAGCTCATTTACTTTTTTGTGACTTGGCAGAACAACCAGAGGAACAGCAAGCCCAAGGAAAAAAGATAACACTACAGATTGGTCATCAACAGTACCTACAGTGTCACAAGGTTTTAATATAAATAGATCTTTTAAACTTTAATGAGAGATTTTTGAAAGAGTGGTCAGAAGTTTCAAACGAAACTGGATCCATGTGAAGAAAAACGAATGTGTTCCTCTGGAACACAGTGAGTCTTAAAACCCAGAGCTCTCCCAAAGTGTAATGCTATGGATATTGAAACACAGACAGAGAGGACATCGGATGGCATGAGAAGAAATGTCTAACAATAGAGGCAGAGTGAAAGAATAATGAATGCTAAGATTAATATTTCAGCAGTATATTTAAAACCATGTTATTGCAGTGCTTGAGGCATTAAATTTGCTGGGCTGACTAGTGTGGGAAAACAGTTTATTTTAGACATTGTTCAGTCTTGGAGAACTTGCAGAAGTTTTCAACCAAGCTAATGCATTATGCATTTGAATTGGAGAGAAAAAAGTGTAAAACTACCTACAATAAAAATTGGTGGAGGAGTAGAAATGCTTGGAGTTGAAAAAAATAAAATATGAAGAGCATCCAAGGAGATTAAAACTTGTAAAGAAAGAACAGTGAAGGCAAAGGAAACAAATGAGAACAACTGGGAATTTCATCACACAATTACTCAAGGATATTTAAGATTCACTTTCTCCACTGGTTAATCTACAAGGTAAAAACTAAATCATCAGCTTGCAGGAAAACAGAAATGGAGTCAGTAGCTTGGTAATTACAATAATAATAATAATTGTGGTTACTATTCCAATAATAATGAAAAAGTTGTTATCAATAAACAGTGAGGTATATATTGTGGCTCCTGAGGTGGAGTGTGAATACTAGTATCCTGTATGAAGGAGAATTGGCTTCTGGAGCTATCAGCTGTAGCCTGCCCCACATCTTTTCCAGCTTTTCCGTACCCTGTTCCCAATGTGAGAGGACATAGGAGTGGCAGTTATAAAAATGCATGCTAACCTGCCTTCTTAAAAAGCTTAACTACAGTAAGGGCTAGAGCAGAGATCCAATGTATTCATTAAACATGGGGAAAAAATGGTGTTAGAAGCAGCCTCTTGCTGTTGGTAAAAACTGGTTCTCAGTGCTGAAGGAAAAGGAATTTGTCTCCATCTTTAAGATTGGGTATTTGGGAACAGTGTGATTTCATTTCTAGAGGCTCTTTTTAAATGTTTTGTGTATGTGTGTAGCACTTTATTGTTTATTGTGTGACCCCACAGCAGAAAACCTTGGGCTCTAATTTCTTCATTGCTTTCTGCCCTGCACCCCCAACTCATTCTTCAGCTTGCCAAGAAAAGGAGCGAAACAACATTTTCTCTTCTGGTTAAACAAAGCAGCACCCCCAAAGGCATGGACAAAAAACAACCTAACAAAGAGATAAAATTTAAGTACATGCTATACAATGTGTTTAAGTTTGATTGCCAGGCATCAGAGCTGGAAAAAAAATTGAGGGGGAAGGGGGAGAAATCCATACTATATTATTGAAGATAGTGAAAGTGTCTGTTAAGGAATCTTGCAGTGTAGCAGAGCATATATGCTGTAAGAATTCAGGTAACTATGTTTTAATGCCTTCACAATGTAAATAATAGTGAATTCTGTACAAGTCATGGCCTTGAGGTTGCTGAATATTTTCCTTCTAATCTCCTTGTTGGCCACTCTGTAGCATGAAAAGGGATGTGGAGGTGAAAGAAGTGAGAGAACAAAAATGTTAGCTGTGAAGGAAAGCATTGGTGGCTACCTGTAATCATGGAATTCAGCTAGCAAGGGTGAAACAGCCTCTGCCTATAGAAATGCTCATCAGTCATCCTCTTAGCACCTGTGGCAGATGCTTTCTCCAGGAGTGCAGTGCTGGTGGCTGCAGCCCTGCTTCGGCTCAAATCTGCATGGGAGTACTGCGGTGACGGCACACAGAAACCCTGACAGATTGCCCCTGCAAAGACAGCTGCTGCCTTTACCTTGCAAGCTCCCACACTGCTGAGAAATAGTGCAGGCAGCCAAAACCAGAGCTGTCTTGTGTCGGCACTGAATCAGAGTAGCTGTTGCCTGGGCTCTGTGTGTTTGGGGAAGCTTTCTCAAGGAGAGCTGGAAATTAAGTTATAGTCTCGGTTGTGATGTGCTATAATGAGGTGTCTTCAGGTTTTGCAGTTGCCACATCTGTTCCTCTGTTGGCCAGATGGCCCATTTGAAACCATCTCATCTGAGTTATACCTCTTTACTGTCAGCACTTGTTTTCCATCTGAACTTCTTAAACACAGCCCTATAGTCGTATCCAACCTTTAATTTCTGAACACAGTATAGTTATTACTCACCTTGCAGGTAATTCTCTGATGCAGGATTTTTCTGGGGTGTGATCTCTCTTTAAGTTTTCCTCATGGAATGCTTCAAAGCTTTTTTCTGTGGTTTTTTTTTTTTTTCTTTATTAGGGTTCTTTATTTCACAAATTTAAGAGCTGATTGTGGAAGAAAATATTAGCAGTCATAACCACAGTGCTACTGAAGTCCTTGTAGCCTGTTTAAAAGCAAGATCTAACTGGAGCTTGTTTGGGTTGAACACCTCTGTGTAATGTCATGGCAAAGCAACTCTTTCACTAATGAGTGACTGGACTGTCACTCAACAGGACTTGTTTCAGTGCCATGGTAGATCAGGTTGTCCTGTGTTCGATCAGCCCACATACAGCCAACATGGGGTTTGCCTTGATAGGTGGGCAGGACTACTCTCCTCCCTAAGCCCCAGGGCCAGGACCATGAGGGAGTTCCTTCCCTCCCTATGTATCCAAGTCTCCTCTCAGAAGAAACCATAGTGATCACAAGAAATGGTGATCACGCCATCTCTCCTCCTGACTTACAGGTAGGACATAGCAAACACATGCATCTGAAGACCAGGCCAGTAGGATAAACCCATCTCATGCTGAACCTATGGCTTAAGTCCAGTTATCATTTTTCTGTCTTTTGTTAAAATAGGGTTTTAAGATGCATTAGTATTTGGATTTACACCAGTGTCTAACTCTGGAAGTTGCATACTTGAAAGGTATTTGGGAGGGCTACAATATTAATAAATTTCCCTTTCTTGCTTTTAGCCATCTTTTTTCCTGACTTGTGCTCTTTGGTGCAATGATCCAGAGACTTGGGGCAATGTGTATGCTTGGAACAGAGCAGCATGTGGCTTTTGACTGTTCCTGTGATGTACTGTCAGCTGCAGAAATTGCAGCCTGGATTATGACAGGTGGGAAAATGCAGAGTGTGACAGGTCAGGTGTAATCTTGGCATTTGCAAAGAAATCTAAATTGCAATTTAAATTAAGCCAGGAATCCCCTTTTGCCAGCCCTTATGTAACTTCTATTCCCACCTGAAGAGCTCCAGGTCTAAAAATAGCAGAGAGAAGACTGTCATTATGAGGTTACGTAGTGATTTTAATAATAAAAATATGCTCAGGGTGGTTGTAAGCATTTCTGAAAATACCTGGCATGTCCTCTACTAAATGTTTGCTTACCACTTGGGCAAGTTTGGATTTCTCCTATGGTAGATCATTGGGCTGAATATCCAGGGGACTGAGTTAAAGCTTGAAGGAGAAAGGTGGAACAGTGAAAACGCTCAAGTAGGTTTGCTGGGTGTTAAGTTTTTGCCTATACATATACAAGTTATAATGTTTTATGTAGCCAAATCAAATTGCTTATCTTTGTCACTGTTATCCCTGTGCATAAGTGCCCATGATTTTAGTATGTGGGATCTGAGTTCCTGACTCTACTCTGTGTGGTTTAGTGTGCAACACTGAATACTTTCTCTATCTACATTTATTTCAATGTTTTGGGACAGAAAATGATCCAGGAGATTTGTTTTCCCTTGTCTGTGAACTTCTTTGCCTCAAAGTGTTGATAATTTAAGAAAGGAGATTTGAGTAGAGCTGGACTGTTCCAAGTCCTAAACATATATAGCAGGGAGCAAACATATACTGCTTATGCTTATGGGAAGATTAAACCTAAAAAACCCCGCTGAAATTCAATAACATAAAAGTAATGAAAAGGTCTTCATTCCCAATATTCTCCAAATTCACATGATGTTTGTATTGTGCTGTATTTTGACAAGTAAGAAAAAGCTTGTGGACTATTTGGGTCATGAAAGACTAAAATGTACTTTGCAACCATAACTTTATGTATCAATAAATACTTGGGCTTTTCAGAGACCTTGAGAGCTATTGTTGGCTATGAAAACATCAGTTGCTGTCCAGAAGAATAATATTGGAAACACTGATTCAGTAAAATGTGCACCATAAACCCCTCAGAGTAATAAACAACATAATAAAAACTGTCAGTGTCGTAATTGTTTAAAAGGTGCCTTCAAATCTGAAGCTGAGACCTTGTTGTTAGAATAATGACTGAAGATGTGAGAAATTTATGCCGGGTTCTCTCCTTGCCTGTGGGTTTTCTCTGTGACCCATGATCTGTCCCCATTTAGCTCTGCTCCCTGAGCGCTGGCTCAGATGTCCAGCTGAACTTCTGCTTCCCGAGGTTGCCATCAGTCAACCAAATGCGTGCATGCTTTTTACTTCACACTTGCAAGAGGTTTAAAGTATCAGCTTCAATTAAAAAGATCAAGCTTTATGTATCTTTTTAATTTTGCACATGTGCCAGGTGATAACTTCTTGCAGCTTCATTGGCAAATAGAACCTTACCATGTAGCTTGACTGGGTCCCAAAATGGGGACAGTATTCCTTTCCCACTTCATATTGCAGAGTACTCCTGTGATGGAAGCCATGTTATACCAACAAGTGGTTTTGGGTGGTTCTGGATAAAGGTTTATTTTCCTGTTCAAGTAGTACTTAGTCATGTGAAATATTCTCTAGCTTGAGTTCAGCTTGCTATTAGTCACTGCTCCACACAGCCCACTAGCTTTATGCCTGTGGCCATGTCTCCCTGACCAGAGGCAACACACATCGCTGCAGCTGCTGGAGAAACTCCATCAGCTCGTGTCCTTGTAGGATGGTGTTCCTACAGAACATCCTTGCTCTCTGCTGGTTGTACCACACATGAGATGAAGCCAGTTGTTAGGAAGGTATTGAAGATGAGCTGCCTTAAAAGGGAGACTCAGGATTAAATTACATGCGTAGATGTAGGAGATGCTGGGAAAAAACATACTGCGTGGCTGGGTTTGGTCAGGGGGAAATCCTTCCAGCAGCTTAGTGTGTTCTCTTACCTTGTCATGGATTATTCACTGACTGGCAAAGATGTATTAAACCAGTGTATACTTTCTCCAGCCATGGATGTTAATCGAAAAAATTTGAATACTGTTTGCTTCAACATTTTCCCTAAAACAATTATTGCTATTAAAATTTCCATGGCAATTGTAATAACTGAAAATACCAGAGGAGCTCACCTACATGTTTTATAATTTGATTTATGGCCAATGACAAGCAGCTAGGCAGATTCTGTTGTGCAAGAACAATATGAAGAAAAGCAAGTTTTTAATCTGTTTTAGGACCCTGTGGATGTAGGTTAAGGCTGTGCTAATCTTTTCTGTGTATTCCTGACTCAATGACACTTAAAGCTGTTTGGTAGAAATGCAAACCTTTAAACAGTAGCAAACTGGACTTCCATCAAAATAAATAATAATTTAAAGATTTATGCTGATAACCTCTGTTAAAACACACACGGAAATGGGAAGAAGGCTTCCAGTTGTTCAAGCATCCTGTGAACTTTCGTTCCCCCTCAAGCTGGCAGACTTTAATATCGTCCCTCATTCTTGGGCACAGAGCTCAGGCAAAACTGCTAAACTTGGCAATGACAGTTTTCTTAATCTCTTGTCATATCTGGATGAGAGCATGAAGCAGGAGTTTGCACTAAGCTTCTCTACAAGGAGAATGCTTCTCAATAGCCCTTGCATAAGACAGCTTTCAGCTCTTTACTCAGATGACCTGTGCAGGTGAATTGTGCTGGTGAGCTCCGCTGCAAAGGCTGGGTTTGTTACTTCTTTCTCCCCTTTAGAAAGACATGCTGTATGCTTTCTTACTTTGAAGTCTGTGTATGTGGAGGAAGGGTATGAAAGCAACCTGTACAAGATATCAGAGCTGTATTCAGACCTGATGGTTCAGGCTGAAAGCAAACACAAAATTCCCATTGTTGGGTCCCCCCAGGAGACAGAGGGTAAGGCAAGCTGGAAACGTAGCAGAGAGAGCTATAGAGTAAGCAGCTGTGAATAGGTGAAACCTAGACCAGCTGAGGTCAGGTGTGTGTGACAATTTGTTGTTTTAACGTGCAGCAGTAGTGACCTCTATCAGGATGAGAAAGTTACACCCTAAAAGAAAACGGGATAGGATGCTTGCTGCAAAAATCTTGTGCAGGCTGTCCAGGAATTTCTTCCATGCAGGAGAGCTGTACTGTTTGTGTGCTACGACTTCTTGCAGTGAGCCAGAGCAGAGGCTGTTTATGAACCAGGAATGGCCCCTAGGGGAAAAGAGGGTCCTGTTACCACTCTGGTGGCAACTGAGTTGGAGAATTTCCACCCTACAAGACATGGCGACACGAGTTCAGTTACTGTAGGAGGGGTAAGATGAAACTGGTGGACCTAGTAAAATTAGCTATCTAGATGAAAGAGTCATGGAATTCATATTACAGTTTGGAAAGCAAGTATTGTGTGCTATTCTGTTTACACTGCTGGTGGTATGTGTTCTTTGTCTTTTTTTTTTTTTTTCTTCTTTTCAAAGTGGGGTTTCCAGATAGGGAATTCACCCAGAGTTTTAGAAGCAACCCAGTTTTTGATTTACTCCCCATACAAGTCCCAGTGGAAGGATCAGATGTGGTTGAATAAGAGGGATGTAAACAGAAGAACCTGTATGAATTTGTAGGGCATCCTGCTGCAAGTAAGTTCTTGTTGATAGTGGAGAGATTTAAAGAGGAACATTCCTACTTAACTTTCAAATTTATTATTTTTTTTTTAACGGAAAAAAGTGTAGCTGACAGAGGGCTGTGGTGTATTTTGCTGAAAACTTCCCTTTTCCTTGAACACTGAAACCAAGAAAACCCCCAGTCATTAACGGGTGAACAGTGTTTCACTGTCCTCTAGGAAGCCTAGCTTTGTGGGCCATGAAGTAGTGCCCTCCTGTTGTTAGCAGTCTCATTAGCTGGTTAAAAATTTCATCAGTGAGTTAGTGTGACAGTGGGGCAGCTCGTAGGAAGCAGGTCAGGGATGCTCAGCACTGTTTGCAGGACTGTTTCAGAGAAAAGTGCACAGGGAGCTGGAGGGATGAGAAGTCTGGCTGGGAACAGTTTTTTCACTGGCCAGTGCTTTCCATCTGGTCTGGTGGCATGAAGTGTGTGCTCTGGGTGAAATTGGTACTGGGAGAGGCAGGAGGAGGTAGTGTGTTGTTCTACTCATCTGCACTCATCCATCTTCTAGTGAAATAACCAAACGCAGATCCGAAAGTGCAGCAGGCACCTACGCAGTCTCCTTCACGTCTGTTTAGAGTTTATAGATATATTTTTTTGAAAGGATCTTCAGCAGGTTCGAGTACTGATGTGGATGCAGACACAGGCAGTAGTTTGCAGTCCTGAATATTTTCTTTAAACGGCACTGACTTGCTGCAGCATTTGCTGCACAAACAATAAGGGCTGTATGGCCTTAGGTTCAAATATTAGCCGTTATTCCAGAGTACCTCTGAATCTCCCATGTCTTCTTCCAAAATACTCGTAAGATATAGAGAACAGGAGGAAGATAAAGCATTAGTCTTGACTCAGTACACTTTTCTGAATTTTCACTGTAGTCTAATGCTTTACTCGGCAATGGATCATAACTTCCTTGGGGCTCTTCCTCTCCAGTGAACTCATAGGATGAGGCCTGATGCAAGGGAAAGGTCCAGGCAACTGGCACTGAGCCAGGGCATTTCCTTATTAAAGCTGTCATGATCCTGTCATTGTGGGGACACCTTTTATTTTGTTTGGATACCTTTTTGGGCAACACATAATGTAAGCAGGTATAGCTTAAGACAGTTCAAATTTAAACCAAACTGATTACAAAGCTACTTTCACTTGCTCTGCTCAGCAGCTGAAGGTTTTGTTTATATTTCCATAATAGAAGCTCTGGGCAAAAACTCTGTGACTGTGACTCAAAATCGGGAGACTAAACAGTTTCCTTATTAAAGACTTCAATGTGGCACTGCAAATTGCCCAGCAAATATAATCCTATTAACCAAAGTGGAGAGATGATATCCTTTTATGCTTAGAATCAACAAACACTGCAGACTAAATGCTGCTTATCTCAGACACTTAACTAAATAAGCACTGAGAACTGAGTCTGATGGTTGGCTACTAGACTTACCAAAGTAAATACAGATAATACCACATGTTTTGAAAGTGCCAGTGAAATCCTGCTGCTGCTTTTACCGGTGTATCTCTAAAATTGGTTTGCCTGTTTGTTTTGCCTTGCATAACTTTGTGCTGGCTTGCTTTTCTCTCTTCTTATGAAAAGTTTCTCCATGTTGCAGTATTAGCAACCTTATCCCATTTGCTAAATTAATGCAAAACCTTCTACTTCTTCCAAAATACTATACCGAAAATATAGCTTCAAAAATACTATACCAAACAAATGCCAACAAATCTATAATGTCAAGTTTACAGAACCTGGTGAATAACAACTGTGAGCATCCATGAAATCTTTCTTCAGTGCTACTATGTACATTTGTCGTGAGGTAGTCTTCAAATGCAAGCTCATATAGTACTTTATCCTAAGCTTGTTTTAATAAGGATTTTCATGCTCAATCTCCTAAGGATTTAAAAAAAAAAAAATTTTTTTTGAAGTGTATGATTATCTTTGATTTTGGCTTTTCATTTTTTTTCCTTACAAAGTCTGTATATATATATATATATATATATATGTGTGGATAATCCCTAGGAGATGTCACATCTATCCTTCAGTTGTTGATTCCAGTCTTTTCTCATGTCTATACCAGTTTGCAGCTCCTAAAGTTTCTTTTGGGATGTATTTTATGCAGTTATTGCCCTGCCTCCATGTAATTCCTGGTCTTGTTTTACAGTTGATATTTGCAGATTACAGAAGTTTAAATAAGCCTTCAGACTCATTCTCATTTTTAGCAACGTCAGCCTCCTGTGAAGAGCAGATACTTGTAGAAGTCAGTCTTTACTATACTTGTAGAAGTCAGTCTTTACTAGTGTTGCCTATTCTACTTTAAGAGAACTCCAACCCCAGTAAATCAAACTAAAGCAAATACTATAAATAATTTAGCTGATACATGTGGCTGTTGTATTAGTGGCTTTAGCGCGTAAATGGTACCTACATCATCAGGGAACATATTGAGGATCATAGAATCATAATTCAGGCTGGAAGTGACCTCCAGAGATCATCCACTCTGTCTCCTGAAAACAGGCCTAACTAGATCAAGCTGTCCAAAGCTATGTTCAGTCCCAATCCTGGGTGCAGTGAAGCCCATGGATTGCTCCATGTGGAACACTTGAGACACCCCAGGTGTGCTGGAGAGTTACTTGTGACTTTCTGCTTTAATGATATGAAGCAGGATGCATGAATAAACTCCTGGGTAGATAGAAAGATAAAACACAGTTAAGTATAGAAAAGGCTACAGTGAAGTTTGTTCTCAGAGGAAAAGACTAGAATAGATGCTGAAGAAGTGAAAAAAGTGGTGATGGAAAAGAGGATCCGTAAAGAGAAAGGTGCTGGTAGATGCTGTGAGTTTTCAAGTGCTGAGCTGGCAGAATGTGAAAGTGAACTCTAGGTTACAAATTTTTGCCTGGGAATTTCATATCCTTCCTGAAAAACTTACCTTTAAGCCCCTGTTGTGAGGTGTGGGCATTTATTCTTGAGAGAACACTCAATATTTCTAATGCATTTTATTGTACATCATGTGTGTCTCCTGTGGTGTGATGTAATGTAACATGGCATGTGGTGTTATAAATAGAATGATGAGATCTTGCAAAAACCTGCCTGGCAGGCAGACTCACTGTCCCTCCTTTTAAAAGGCTTCCTGAGCTGTCCACTATGATCCTTTCTTTTGTTAAAAGATACCTTCCACCCAGGCACCCTCGTGCTCGGGTTCCTGGGGAGTGGTTGGGGTAGAATGGCTTTTTCTCCCAAATTCCTTTTGCTTGTCAGCAACACAGCAAAGACTTCATGGGGGTAGTATCTTGCTGCTCTCAGCTTCTACCTCTACTTTCATCTGTGTCTGTGTGTTTCTAATTTGCTCAGTGCTATGGGCAAGATGTTAATTTTAGCAACCCTGTGTAGTTACTCTGAAGTCACTGGGGTTAATGCATGTGTACAGTATAGCTCCAATCAGAATCTGGCCTTATGTTGTCTTAATATTTTTGGCTATTTTTTTGGTCACTGCCAGCAAATTCAATCTCTCTGGCCTTAACAACAACACTGCTGTTAGAATAATATTCTGACAGTAGTTTAAAATAAGGAAGGGAGTCAGAGTTACAAGCATGACAACATGGGAGAAATACCCTGGGTTTTCTGGCAGTGACGCTGGACTGCAATTTTATGGTCCCCAGCTTGCTCTGTGCTTTCTGGAAGAGTGATGGGTTACTATATTTATATCTATCAGTTAAGAATACAGCTTTACCAGCATTTACTTCTAGACCTGTTGGGGTTTCCAGGCAGGCTTTTCCTCTGAGTATCTAACCAAGAATAGTTCCTTTTACCTGCATTTTGTATAAGAGTTGAAGATCGTATCAGTTGCCTACTAGTAGTCATTAGTCTAAACCATCATCTGTAAAACTGGACCTATCAGGGCTCCCTTTTATGTTTCATGTCCTAGTGTGTGGCAAAATATATGAAAAGGGACTTTATTTTTTGCTAGCAATTTTTAGTTGCTTTGTCTTTGCTTTTCTTGCAGCCGAAATTGATGTATTTCTGAAGCTGTGTGGAAGAAGCATTAATGAACAGTGTGATTTACGTGTGTTTTGTCGAATATTTCAATAGATCTATGAGGATACTGTACCATATATCCCTGAAACCTTGACATGGCGTGATATCCTGTTGCAAAGCTTGTTACTTCTGTTGAATAAACCCCGAATATATTGTAATACTTCCCAAAGTCTTAAATGGTTTTGAGACACTAGTTGGCAAGTAAATACAAGAAGAGGGCAGTTTGGTGGCGTTTGCTCTCCTTTGGCTGAGTCACACAGGAGAAGTGTGCATGCAGAAGTGAGTTCACATAGTTCCTGAAAGGTGATGAGAAATAGTTAAATGTAGCAGACAAATAATTGAATGGTTTGATCACTTCCCACTGCTAGTGAGTCCATACATAAGAAAACATTAACCAGGGAAAATGTTAGTGCATGAATGATGCATTGAGTTGAAACTCCACACATTGTGTTTGGCTCAGTAATTTAAGCAAAACCAAAACAGATTCAGCCTAAAGCAGCATAGCTCTTGTTAAATTTCACAACTCATGAAGCATTTCAAATGCTATAGTGTTACAAATTAAAAGCACATTTATATGCATGATTGAAGGCATATCAAGGGATGGGGTTTATTTTGCCTTTACTCTTAATCTTTCCAGCTATACTGAAACATGATCCTTTATTAAACTGTTATCTTGTGGCTTGCCTCTAGGTTTTTTGTATCTCTCATCCCCATTTGGATCTGCTGCATGGAGTGTTATTTTCTTTCTGGCCACTTTTAGGGCTGTTCTTTGCAGCCAGACTTATTCTCCTCCAGCTGCAAGGATTTATTTCTACCTTCAGTACAGAAAAGCAGTTGGACCAAGTAATGAAAGGAAAGGTTGCTCTTCTTTCCATTACAGAACATTTTTCTTCTAGATCTAAAAGTGTTCCTCATCAGAAACAAATGGATCTTGCATGGGCTGCAGTGCCGAACTGTGCACAACAAATTCTGGACTTCCGCAACTATTTAGTTGATAGCCAGGAATTATGATAATACAGGGCCCTCTGATACTGCTTAAGGAGCAAAACCAAGTGCTACAATACAGGAGGATGTATGTGCAATATTATTTGTCTCAAATTTCCAAACAAAAATACATAGAAGTATTAGAAGAAATTGCTTATGAAACCTTCAATGCCTCTTTCAGTCACTGTAGCATCTAGTCTCTAGTTTCTGATGGATAAATGTGAAGATGGGGCTAATGAGCTAGGTGAATTCTGTGAGATTTGGAGTTTGTTTAATGTTTAAATTTCATTTTAAATGTGTAACCACATTGAAGCCTGGATTCAGCAATGCAAATGAATCTGACATTAAGCATGGCTTTAGTATCTTCCTTGTGTCAAAGAATACTTCCTAGAGTAACCTGTGTAAGTTTTGTAAAATTAGCCAAGGCTTATTTTCAATTGCCTTGTAATGAGACATACAGAGCAGCAGAAACACTTAGTAGAAAGGTAAGGAGAAACTACTTCCCCCTGAACTCCTCATCTTTGACTAAATCCACTGGTAGGCGATGTCTGTGGTGTTAGTTCTCATGCTCTTAACTCCACCACCACTTGCCCTTAATTACACAAGGAGCTGGCACCGGAAAGAAGATGCATCTGCAGCTGATGCAATGCTTTTTGCATCAGACAACTATCTAGTAAAACAATGTTTAAAAACAAATCTTAATGAAACAGCTTTTGCATGTTTTTAAAATGAACAAACAAAAACCCAGCACAAAAAAACCCCAACACAAACTTTCTGTTGCATTCATGGATTTGTTCTTTCATGGCACTCATAAGGGATTCCCTTTTACTGAAAAGCAACGGTTAGGAGCTTCACAGCACAAGGTTTTTTGTGGCAAAAAAGCAAGCTGTTCCTTCTGCTGCATTTACCCAAGTCTACCATTTGTTTGGCTGAAGCATGAACCATCCTCTCCTGCAGTGAAGTGGCTCAATAACTGCGTTGTGAAAGCTGAAGAACTGTGGATGAATACAGGGAAGTAATTAACTTAAATCCAGATGGTGTGTCTATGTTGTCAGAGACTCTTCAATGCATAGAGCTTCCTGCAAGAAAAATTACTGCACAGTTGGGAAAAGTAAACGAATTCAAGGACACTGATATGTAGCTGCTATTTTACACTTTTGCCTCCAAGACACTGAGATAGTCTGAAGTTCTGAGCTACAAAGAAATGCATTATACAAAGTGGGGTAGAAGACCACACATACAGGAAATACAGTGTGCTTTGGTCACACAGTGGCAACAGCAGTGGCAACTGCTGCCGGGACTCAGTATACCTGGGTGATTCAGTCATACTCCTTGAGATGCAAGCCTGACTGACTGTGTTTTCATGGTGGTTTGCCTAAGTAGCCTGTGAGTTGTTTTGGTTTTGGTTTTACCCTCCTTTATTAATAAAGCTTAAAAAACAAAGCAAGGAGGAAGAAAAAAAAAAAGCCTTCTTACATAACCATGCAGGGAATGTTAAGGACACATACCACACCTCACTACAGCAAATGTCATCAGCATCCTTAAAGTAAATGGTGAAACAAAGGGTTTTCTTTTTGTTAAACCCTATTGCACATTATAGCTGTGCAATGAAATTTATTCCTCACAAAGCTTGTTTGAGACCTGCGTGCCAGAGTTTCTATGCAATTCTTCCACAGTTGTCTTTGAGCTTAATAGTCTCCCAGAGCAGCTGAACTAAGCACCCAGTAGACTTTCCTTTGCCATGTCTATCTTGAATATTGGAACAGCTGAGATACGAGTTTATGTATCTCTCTGTTTGTAAGCAACTGGAGTCTGCATTTGCTCCAACCCATTCTTGTACATGCCAAGCTTGTCCCTATGGGAAGTCAGTCTCAGCATTTTTGCACAACCTATAACCAGGCAAGGTGTTTTCGGAACAACTCCAAAGTCAGAATAATCTTTCTATTGAGAACATTGCATGCAACTGAATGAAACATAAATTAGTTTCTTGCTTTAATACTCACTTTATTTTTTAAGGCTTTTTGCTAAATGAGGAGTTGGTTTGTTATTCTACAGATTCCTGATGAAAATAATTAGTTTCTCTCACCATCGAGAGTCAATGCAATAAACTGTTCTTGAGACCTATCCTGATGAAGATAGGTGTTTAAAAGGGTTCTTTCTGCGAGTAATTGTTTTCTGTTATCTGGAGAGAGTAATAGATTTACATCCCAGAAACAATTGCAGTCTGCTGAAATTGGTCACGTTCACAAAAGCCAATTAATTTTTTCCGCTGTTTTATACCTAAGAGTTCAATTTTTGTATGGAAACTATCTTGAGTTACAGTGATATGGGGTCAAACTTATCAGAATATATTTTTTGGTCATCCATCACTATGCTGTGTGGGTCTTGGCTTCAGTCTCCTCTGTTCCCCTTTTCCCCTCCCAGCCAAAACATGTCCTGCCTACTTATTTCCTTAGGATTTGTGTTTGTTGTTTGTGGTTGTGTTTCTTTTTTGTTTTGCTTTGTTTGTGTGGTGTTTTGGCTTTTTTTTTCCCCTTGTTGTCGGCTTTTTTTTTTTTGTTTGCTTGTTTTGTTTTTTTGTTCTCTCACCAAATTTGGCTAAAAGACCTTTAATCCTCCCTGCTTCTTATGCCTAGGTAGATTTCTCTTGTATCTGGAACATCCCCTTGGGGCTGGTGTTTCTGCTCAAGGGTGTTGGGGTTTGGATCGTCATCAGAGCAATACATTTGAGCCTGCTGGAGAATAGTGGCTGATCCTCTGGCTGCTCCTCTGGATAATAATGCCTGCTCCTTGTTTAAAAAATGGGCCAGTTCTTGGGCTCACAACTGGTAATTTTGTGACTGTGCTCCCTGAGGGCTTCTGGACTGCTTGCGTTTAAGTATGGGAGAATGAACAGTGATCTGGGTTGCTGAGTCATTATCATAAATGTTTTGTTCAGAGGGGGATCCTATTAACATTGAGCTAAATGCAAAATTTATTTTGACTACCTAAACCTGTAAGATATATAGGGCCTTTGTTTTGGTCTGCATATATGCTAACTTTGAATAGGATGATTAATACCTTATTACTGCTTGGAATTACAAAACCGAGTATAATAGAAGTTCAAACGGCTTCTTCATCTATTGTATATGAGTGCAACTCAAACAAGTTTCCAGGTTTCATTCACAAGAGAGCAAGGAGTGGTTAAAAACAGTACAGGAGGAGAACATAATTCATTTAGATTCTTAAACTCTAGCAAACCCATCCTGACAACCCTAGCAGAGGAAATACGAAGCATTAACTTAAGGATGAGGAGTCCTTTAAAAAATGATAGACATGAGTGCCAGTAAATGTGCCATAATGATTTACACTTGTTTGTTTTGGTTTTTGTTGTTTTGTGGGGTTTTTTTTGTCACTTTTTTGTTTTCAGTATATGTTTTTCTCCTGAAATATCTGCCCTGGCAAAATAATTTAAAGTTATTATGTAGCTAAGGACTTCATTCAAGGCTGATGTTACATTAGGCAACGAAGCAATATGAGATAGACAATGATCTCTACTGAGTTTACTCTCAGAAAAGCCAAGGCAGACTAATAAAAACAGGCAACAAAATAGAAAAATGGTACAAATTAATTTCTATTTGAGGCACAGCCTGTGCCGGGTAAAGAATAAAGTGTTCTAAAGTATTTATTTCCTTCTTTAGTAACTGCTAAGGGAATAGCATTCATATGTGCAAGAGCCAGGGATTTTCTTCTAGAGACAACTCAAGTAAAAATTGCAGAGATCATTTCCATGCCTAACCACACTGTTTAAGTGTATGGTAAATGTAGTCAAATGCTGTCTTGTATTCCTATTTACAAATATTAACTAGAGACAGTTTGGGCTTGTTTTAAAAGTAATATACTAGAATATCTGTGCTCAGCAAGTGTTGTTCAGAGGTCCAGTTCCAGTGAATTTGCTCTGCTCTTTAAAGAGGGATACAGCACTGATTTCAGTAGAAAGGGAAATGGCCCAAATGGACTAAAAAATTGGAACAAGTGGATTACAGAACCAGTTCTTAATTTCATTTGCCACAGAATGCCTGCAGCACGTGGACACTAGTGGAATTGACCTGGCAAAGCAGAATCCAGTTTTTTCTTTAGTATGGGTGCTGCATCTGCAAAGAGAATGGTGAGTCTGATTGTACTTCAGTTGCTGGAAAGATCTGTATGTTTACGATCTCAGTGCAAAGATGAAGTTTATAGGTCTATAAAAGAACCTTCTGAAAGACCAAGTAGTAGAAAAGGTATATATTAACACTGGCATAGCTTGTTATGAGTAAAGCTGGGAAAGACTAATGTGTCCACAGAGTCTCCTGTTACCAATCCTCTTGAATCCTATGCTTACACTTCCCTGACTGCAATATACTTTATCTGATCCATCATATGTTCTTGTAGAAACTTTCTAGGTAAAACTAAACAGCCATTATTCAGCTGAATGAACTTGCCTAGGCAAGTGAGTAAGGACAGAAGCTGCCAGTTACGAGGTGGAAAAATTTTACCTGCAAAATGGAAACACAGGCTTGCAAATATGGGCTTGAAAGCATTTTTTTATCTTCTCCCTGTTCTTACTAAACTAAAGTGCTAAGGTTTGTGTTGGCCCTGTTCTTTCTGAGGTGTTATCTCCTGTAGTAAGTACAATCTACACCTTCTTTTCGAAGATGTAACAACTGGGTAGGTAGGCAAACTCATTTTCTTTTGATTTGTTTTAGAAATAAATTACTGACTTGACTGTGAATTGCTAAGTTCACTTTTGATTGTAACTTGTTTCTGTCAGATTAATGGATGACCATATTCAGCTGGTTTGTAATGTATCACTGGATGCAATTTGCCCAGGATGCTCTACCCACCTATTATATATACACTTAACAACTTCTTTATCACATAAACTCTTCATGTCTATGGTGAATAATCAGATCCTGACACCTACTAAATCTTCATCGATTTTTTTTTTTTTTAGTGTATGATAGCTACATGGGTGGTATTCAGTGCATTGAACTTGGTCTGTTATCCCAGTATCTGATCTTTGACAGAAACAAGGTGCTCTTTATCCTTATGCTAGCTCTTGCATACTGGTTCACTCATCTCCAGAAGATCTCTGCTTCTAACTTTCATTTCCCTCTGAGATTTGCTGAGCTATCCAGTCTCATCTCCAAATCTTTTCACAACTCTTTATTTGTTGAGGGTCTGTGAGGGCCTTTGTAGGAATCCAGAGCATTTCCACACTCCTACACATGGAAATGTGGATCTTACATGTAGGAATATGGAAATGCTCTGGATCAACCATCTTTGTTTTATACTGCCTCAAACTCCTCTTCAAATAAAAGTCTGTTGTTATGCAGAGGTCTATTGTTAACACACATGCTATTTTAGCTAGTCTTACACTCCTGAATTTTTCATGAAGTGCAAAGTTAACATTCAAAACGTTATTGTGAAGCATAAGGAGACCCAGTGAGCCAAATAAATTGAGTCACCTGTTGAATAGGCGCAGCTCTTGATATGACAATTCTGCTGGTGCTGGACTCATCATAGTACAAATACAAGTGGGTGAATTGATGTGGTATGTCTGAAATTGCTTTTCTTCTAAAGAATATTGCTCTGGGGCTTTAATGTATGTCTGATCTCATCAGGTCCAGGGGATGTGTAAGTATCTCAGCTGTTATGCCACTTGTGACACTATTTGTTGATTTCTAGTAGAAGTAAGTAGAGTACCAAGTTTGAATATATTCTCTGTGGGCAAGGGCTCAGACTTTATATCTGTATTTCAATAAAATTGTTAGGGAAAAAAAAAAGTATAATCGCTAAGACAGAAATGTCTTAGACTAATAGTTTGGCTTCAGTGTATTTTAATAAATAAAAATGCATGACTACTAAAGGGTTTAGGGATCACAGAGTTATTCATATTTAGTCCTATTGTGTAATATATATAATTTAAACATAGACATGCAATCAAGTGGTTTAGGTAAAAATGGAAATTATAGTACAGTCCAGTCCAAGCTTCTAAAATCCTTTCTTGAAAATGTAAAATTTTCATGCTATCTCTGTCCAGGAAGGAATTTTTTCTTGCTGTTACCTTTTACAGATCATGAAAGGAAGGCATAGAAGTTGGAAATCTTGCTCAGAGTCATAGACGAAGCAAGCATTAGAACTTGGAATTTGGTCTTATTTCTTATTCTTGTGTTTGCAGTATGAAGGCATCAACATCAAATAAGCTTTGCATTCAGTTTATTTTCTTTCAGAACCTTGTCCAATCCCCTCTTTCTTATCTCCTGTTAATTTGGGTTTTTTTGTAGATAAGGGGATCTGTTCTCAGTGTATCTTTCTTTCCTGCTAATAGGATATTGGAGAGATACTGTCTCTGATATTGCCTTGCTTTGATGCTTGATGCTTTCTTCCACAGTGGCAACCCAGAAGACATGTCAGTTAAATAAGACTTCCAGCTTCTGCCCGGTTATCACTGATTAGATTCTGATGGAGAGGCCATTAGCAATTGGGTTCGCAGTCTCCAGATGTATCTGTAGTCTTCTTGACGTAAGAATCTAGGACATCTCTGAAATACTTATCAATCAGGCTTCAGTAAGAAATCTTACATAGGTGTTGTTCTTTTAATATATTTTTATTGCAAGCTCTAAAAAATATCTTGCAAATATGTGTGATAAGCTATGAAACATTCTGCTACAATAAGAACATTTGTGTGTAAGGGAAAGAATATTAAAAGGAAAAAAATCAGTGTCCCGTTCACACATTTTGAGATGTGTTGGGAAATTTTAGGAGCTATATTGACAGTGTATTCTAGTAGGTTTGCTGTTGTAAACTGGGATTATCTAGAGCGGCAGAATGACTGCTGCTCACACTGACACTCTTTTAAAATTAAACTTTATGCTGCTCTTTGCTGCATTGCTGAAGGTGTTTTTCAAAGTGAGAAGGCCAGTTAATGAAGTTGGAATGAGGAGGCAAGTTTCCCAAATGCTTTAATGTGAGGCTTACTCTGAATTTGCCCAGGGTATTGACAGAAGGTTAGTTTACATACATGGTGTGCCAGCAGACTCAATCCTGATATAAGTAGCAGTGATGGCTCCAGGTAACCTGGAAAATACTGAAGCTGAAACAGAAATTTCTGAGATACTTTCCTTAGGATTTGGCAATTACTTAGTGTTTCTTCCAAGGAATATAAAATTTCAGGGAGTCATTGGACAAAAAGTCTTAGAAAGTTCAAATTGTAAAAGATGCAAAGGACTGCAGGCTGTCAGTGAGCTGGAATCTACATCATCACTGTGAACAACACCAGATAAAAATTAGTATCTTGACTTTTGAAGTCACCAAAACTCAGATTCTTTTAATTCAAATTTGATATTCTTGTATTAAGATAGTCACCTAGACTCCTAGAGTTAGTGGAGAGATAAACTTAACTGATCCTAAAGCAGGCTCTGAAATGCTCCTGGAAGAGCTCATCGTTCCAAGTTTAGCCTATATGATTAGCCTCTAAACTACATGGAATGCATCCTGCCCCAAATTTCAATCAGTCAAACTCAAGCCTGGCCTTATAGATGATGTCCCCTTATACTGCAGGTTGAGGTGGGGGTTACTCTAAGGTGAAGACTGTCATTCCACAGCACTGTGAGCTGCAGGGCATGCTTAGAGCAGATGGTGGAAAGTAGTGGTGCTTTCTGTAGCCCCTTCATTCCACCATAAACATCCATCAAACCTAATGGCCAGAGTGCTCCCTGCCAGGCAATATAATGATGCATCTGTTAATCACCTAGCTGAAACCTGGTAATGGTCAGGCACAGTAGAGTGAATCATGGTGAAAGTCAGACATGTACACAAGGGTGAAAAAAACCCAAGTAATTGAAAAGTAGTAAAGTAATAATTTGACTGATTACAGTTTGAGTTGTAAAGCTGAAAATGCTTTTGAAGGGAATTAAAGAAGCTGGGAAGGGCAGAAATATTAAATTATCAGTGCAAAGAATGATTATGTTAATACCTTGCTGAGCTTCCAAGCATACCCTGTGGGAACTAGATGTTTACAGAGCCCTGAACAAGCACTTTCTCAGCTAGGTGCTTATGTACTCAGAACAACAAAAAAAATTCAACACAGCTATCTTCTCTGAGCCAAATCTTCTGCGTGCTTGCTAAATAGCACAGATGGAGAAGTTTCCACAGGGGCTTGAATTGAGGAGGCTAAAGGGATTGAGGGGAGGAGTGGGGAAATTCTTGATTGCTTAAAGAGATTTGCTCCAATACCTAAACTTTTGACAGAGTTTGAATGAACCTACCTCAGTTATCTTAAAAATTTATGTTAATTTGCCCCATTTCTTTAGGCTGCTTTGGTGAAATTCTCCCTATCTTCAGATGTATTACAAGCCCCATCTTAGCCGATCACCCAAAGCTTTCTGCAGAGTCCGTGGAAACAGGCACTTATTTCCTCTGCTCTGCATGTCTGCCTCAAGGTGAGATGAGCTGTGTCCTAGCGCTACCTTTTTCCCATCCTTGACTGTTGTGGGAGCCCAGATGTCAGTCATCCATATACCACTGAGAAGACTTTCAGCCTTTATTTGGATAGCTTAGTTATTTGGCCCAGTTAAAGTAGTCCTTTTAAGGAGGTGTGTATCTATGTTAAAACAATGTCATAGGCTAATGTTTTGCAACCTTTTCTTTAACTTTTTCTCATTTCCATGTCTAATCAAGGCTATAGATTCCTATTTTTACTACCTGAGTATCATGAAGGCCTTGTGGTATGATAATAAATGGCTCTTATTCCTACTAGGCATAAGCATGCTTTTTCCACACAGCTTTAAAGTCACTGGAGGCATGACAACATACAGTGGTGTGTCATAATGCCACTTTTTTAGATCAAATAACTTCCCTTTTTTGGCAAAAGGGTTCATACTGAATGCCTACAAGAAACCCTGCCAGTGTTACAAGTGACCCTGAGCAGCTGGTGGGAGAGAATTCGGCAGAAGCTTTGTTCGGCATTTGCAGCTCTGAGCTGGGGATGCTCAGTCCAGATGGAATCTACAAACCATTCAGCTGCCAAACTCAAATATGCCTTTAGTGGTCATGTGTAAAATGGCACTTTTTTCAGTTTGGAAACTGTGAAAAATTTGGCAGTTTTTCCTGGAAACAGGAAAATTCAGTAACCTTCCAAAACCAAGGTCCATCTTAAAAGTGAACAGACCTTTTTTTTTTGAGAAAGCAGAACTTCTGAATGTGTCACCTTGAAGGAGCTGTGTGTTGGCTTTGCTTTGTTTTGTTTTTTGAACACAGACGACAAAACGGTTATACGATTTTGCTGTTAATTTTCCAAAATTCAGCCTGAGGCAGGCACCCATTGGGAAATTTCCATGGCCTAAATAGACTCACAAAGCAGGTTCTACAAAGGGATGTTTGAGATAAAGGAGCACAGCAAGCACTGCTTATAGTACGGTGATGCTACCTCTGGAAATGCATGGATCATTTATTACAAAGTTTTTGTGGATTAAATGAGAGCCATGCTTGAGCTTCATTCTGCAAGAAGCAGATTCACACCCAGGAAATACGGCTTTAGGACTTTTTCCTATATACACAGTCACTGCTGGGCACCTCTGTGCCTTGTGTAAATGCTAGGCTCTCCTACTGGGAGAACCAATCCAAACCAATCCTAATCTTTTAAAAAAGTACAAGTCATAAATGCAGACACCCCCCTAAAGAATGATTTTTAGGAGACCTTGAAGCAGCTGGTGTTTAAAAATGTTTTATGTATCTCAGTGCACTGGCATAGACTAGACCTTCATGTGCCACATGGAGCTGAATGTGAAAGCTGGTTGGGTAATGCAGTTGCGTTGCCATCCTGGGTTAGGTAGATGGGCATCCCTGTGCCATGAGCATAGTAAGGACTGTATGCACGGGTGTGCAGAGTCTAACACAGAGGAGCTGCCCTGGGCTGGCAATGGGATCTGGGTAGCCAAAGGAGAAACCTGCCTGTGTCTGCTGAGCTGCTTTCTCTTTGCTACAATGATGTTTGGTGTGCATGTGCAATAACGTGACTGTGGATCCATGATTACATAGACCCTGCAGACAGTTGTCCCAGTGTAAGAGAATGTGTGAGTACTAGTGATGCTAATGAAGTTTTGGAGACATGATGAAGCTCTTCTGTTAGGCTGAAGGAGTCTTCCTATTGAGGTACTGCTCCAAGGACAAGATAAACATTTGGTCTGAACATGAAGTGCAGGATTCAATGTAGTCAAACCCTGAGATTTCTCAGCATCTCTTTAAGGGAGTGTGCTTACAAAGAAGGAATAGGGAGACCTTGTCTCTAGAGCCTGTCTCTTATCTCTTCTCTGTCATAAACCGCATTTCTTGAAGCAAAATATATGCATTGTAAATGCCCTCTGGCTGTATTGCTTAGGTTTTTTCTTTTTTTACCTTCTTCTTTGTGTACAATTGTACCAATTTCCTGCACTCAGGGGACAATGATCTGCCTGAAAATTACTTGGCTGCTCAGGACAGTCTGTCATGCTGTCTGGTGGGAAAATCATGACGATGTCTAGAAGGAAAGGGTGTTTTTTCTATCTGTATAATTACCCAATCTAGTTTTTACCAGAAACAGCAAGTAACAGCTTAAGCCAAGATCTGCCTTCACTAAGTGCAAGTCCAAGCACTTTGCACACTCTCAGGCATGGGTTGCCCCTGCTGGCAGCCACCTTGCAGGCACTGGTGTAAAAGCTCCAGGCATTTCTGGCGATGCTGTGTGATCAGGCACCCAGCTCCAGTGGTACCTAGGGCTGTGCTTACAGATCTGTCGCGTGCAGTCTGAAGAGATGTCTCAAGGGCCTCCCTTGCATCCAGCACAGTATCTCAACAGAACCAGTGTCCACTAAAGTCAAGAGAAGTGCTCCAAAATCATTTACTCATTGATTCTTTACCCTTTCACTGATTAATTCTGAATTTTTAGAATTATGTAATGGGCTTTGTTTTGTTTTCTTGCCTTTTTGTTTTTTATTTCACCCCAAACCAGATCAGTCTTTATCTACTCTTTGGTTACTTCCAGGGTGGCGTTAGCACCTGAATGTACACAATCTCGCATGTCCTGGAGGCAGGTTTGTGATATATGTCCCCTCATTAACCAATCTACAAGAAGACTAGAAATTTTAAAAAGGCAATTGTAACTTGAAGCAAATATCAGCCTAATTATTTGTGATAACTTCTGTCATGTATTTAAGGCAAGCCCCTGGAATAAAACGACTCCATTTTTCTTTTCCCTCATACTGTTCTTTTGACATTCTTGACCCCTGTGGTCAGAATTAATGCACTGAAATCCAGTGAAAAACACAGAAAGAAACATGTACTTAACGTTTCATGTTATCATTGAGAGTCTTCTGTAGATGGACTTTTAAAGATTTTCCTTTAGGCTGATAACATCTAAAAAGAGGTCAGATGTTACAGTAAATCTCACCTGTATGGGTTTATATCCATCCACATACTGAGGCTTCAGTCTGAAGCAGTAGGTTTTGTGGAAGCTTTTTGCAATGAAAAGGAGGCCATGCAGTTTTATTGCCACTACCCAGCGAAGCGTGGCTCCATCAGAGCCTTTTATCGGGAGTTTACAAGTGCAGCGTTACAAATGAGTTTGCTGGCAGGGAGCTGACCTCTCACTGTGGAAAGCAGAAACTAGTTTTACAATTCAAAACGTCAATGTATGGCCTTGTGGGATTTCCACCTGCAAAAAGACTGTCTGAAAAAGGCTTGAAACAGATAACAGAGGTACATGCAGAACGGCGAGCCCTGCCTGGAGAGTAAAGCTCAGTGCACGCTCTCTTCATCAGAGCAACCAGACCTCTGTGTCATGCTCAGAAGTTTTTCCCTAATAAACTGTGCTTTTCAGCAAGCACTTGCTAATTGCTTAAAAGTCAGCACAGAGAGCTTGCCATCTGGGGATGGCATAGCTGCATCCGCACTACAGTCTGCCTATGCTGATAAGCCTTGCTCAAAATCAGGGCTTGATAGCTCAGCATTGCACTGTGGGGCTGTGGCTGTGGTGATCCAGATCTCTGCTGGCTCTGGCACTTCTACTTCAGCTGCCCTGGCCCTACCTGCTCCCATCAGTGCAGATGTGCCCTAAGTCACCTCTTGTGTTAGTGAGATGGTGCCAAGTCATGTGCAGGGCTAGGGGGGGTAGAGTGAATAATTAGTTTTTCAGTTCATTGGGAAAGTGCGTGAAGTGGATGGAACATTCGAATTGGGATGGGAACTTTGAGAAGAGGGGTTTATTGTGTTCAAAATGAAAGAACATGTTGAAATGAGCAGTAGCTGTAGAAGGGAAGTGTGAAAATGTCAAAATGAAGTGTGTTGGCTCTTAAAATGGCTGTCAGGTTTTAAGGCATATAAGGAGACAAGTTGAATTTAAAGATTCTGGGGATGTTACTGAATTTATGCTTTTGGTGCAAAAAATATGGGGGTGAAAAATATCACCCAGCTCTGATGTGGAATTGTAAGAAGAAAGGAAACTATAGGCATTACAGGGGAAACTGGAACAAGAAATGTCTTCCTGGTACATGATATAGGAGAAGAAATAATTAAGACCAGGCAGCCTGAGCAAAAATGGTAGTGTCAGGTGTGGACTAACTGTTAATAGTGATAAATGCAGGCTAAGGGAAACAGTTATTCTCATTTTTCTTTTCACCCACTTTGTACTGATGTAAAGGACTACGATTAACAGAAATTTGAGAATCGGGTCCTTCAAGAGTGGTAGAGCCAATATGCAACCATATCTGTTTGCAGGGCACGTATGAGTAAGGTACAAGGAATTGGGGGGGGCAAAACCTTTGTCCTAGAAAAGGTCTTCTCATGCCCACACACAACATATAGGTGTCCATGTTTCTAAATTTCATAAAAAATAATTAAAACTAAACAAAAACTTTGGCTGGAAATTAGCTTGTGGCTCTCAAGGAAAGCTGATGGAGTAGTCCAGTACTCAGGACCCATTTGCTACTATACCTAGTTCTGTTAAACTGTTGTCACTGGCAAGCAGCAACCTTGACAAAGTAATTCCTGCCCACTTGGAGCCAGCCTGTTGAGGAAGGTTTGCTGTGCCCACACAACATGTGGCTTTTTGGGCTTCAGTGCAACAGCAGGCACTGATGGCTAGTATCAAAATTCAATCTCTGCTGTTGTTGCTTTCTTACCAATAAAAAGCATACAAGTACAAGTCTGGGGAGAATACGATAGTGTCAGGTGATGATAATTACTTTCCAACAGAAAGTTGCTTTATTCTAACACTGGGGGCTGTTTTTTTTTCTTGTTTTGTTTTTTTCAAGTATGTTACCTGTTATATTAAGTTATATTTAAAGTATGTTACCTACTCCACTCCCACCCCACCCTTTGTATAGCTTTTAAAGACAGTATGGGTATCCTGAAGGAACAGAAAGAAAATGGTTTGGTAGGGTAACTTTGGATGGGAAGGAACATAAGACTTGCTTTAAAGTCTGTACTTATCTTTAAAGTCTTCCAAATGTACTTTTTTAAATGCTCAGAGAACTCTGTGCACAATGAATTTGTGTGTTTCTACATTTCTGAGCTGAACAGTACGTGTGAAGCAAACTTAAGTGTGGCACACCGCTGACTGAATACCAATCTCTGCATAATTCTCCTTGTGCAGGAGGCGGAGATTTTTCATTTCATACTTCGGTAAAGACTTGCTGCTGCAAATCTCTGGATACAGATAACTTTATCCTGCCTTCAGTGTTCATTAGCACAGAGATTTTAGAAAGTTCTTTCCCAGACTGGGCTGTATAAGGTGCAAAGTGTTTCTAGCCTTTGCATTTGTAATGGGAGCGGCTTTGAATACAACCAATGTGCTTGTTTAAACCAGATTTCACATTACTGTTTGTAGAGAGAACACAGCCCAAAGAGCCTCTGTGGAGTTCTGCCTTCATTAAGGATCCTTGGGATTTGAGCAAGGAATTTGGATTTACTAACTGTATCAACTAGATCCTCATTAGCATCACTTTGAGATTTACAGAATCTAATCTTGCAGAAAGCAAGAGAAGCTTTTATTCACCATCCATTTTAGACCATAGCATATGCTGTAGGGGTGGCCAGCAGTGATAACCTGCTCCTTCCCCAACTCTGGAGCTTTGTGTTGCTTGACATAATTATAGTTGCATTGAACTTCATGCTTCTGCCCAGTCCTGGCACTTCTTATGATTAGGTAGCATTTGGCAGATTTTCTGTTTCTTGTAGCAACTATCTGTTGTGTGCCTTTTGGTATTGCCAGCTGAGCTGTTTCTGAACAGAGACTTCTGTCTGCTTCTTGGAAAAGGTCACAGATATTTTGCTGTTTTGCGCTCTGTGGGATAGAAGGTCAGGTCAGAAGCAGTCTGGTCTTACTAGATGATATTAGTTCAAAACAAGTTGGGTTTTTTGCATAGTGAAAATATTTGGGGTTTGTTTTGGTTTTAAACTGCTATATAAGAGCAGTCCTAATACTTCATAATTTAAGGTGAGTGCCTCTCACTCAGACTGAGTCCTCTCAGACTCTCAGACTGTTCTTTGCCGCTGCTTGAGACCGAGGTGTCCCTTAATTTCTTCCTAGCTTTCTCTGACTTGAGCACCAACAGGTCCTGCTACAGTCCAGCTTCACAATAAATAGCTCTCTTCTGGGTGAGCGACAGCTTCCAAAACCATAGTATTTTAGCCAGCTTTTTTTTTTTTTTTGTAGGCATTCTTTAGCTACCTCCTCTGGCAGTGGTTGCTGCTCTGTTCTAGTTCTGAATTAATTAGTTTGCCATGATGGTTTGACTTACTTGATCTGTCTCTCCCCTGAAACACCAGTGTGTTTCTCTCCTAACAATCCAGTTCTGCACTGGTCACTTAACCTCATACCAACTAAGATTTCCATTCACATACTCTGGTTAATGATAAACAGGGAATAGAGGAGTAAGAAGTGGTTGGTTCATGCTATATGATGTGTGTTTGCCCCTTCTTGGACTAATTCTGCCTGGCATGCCAGGGAGACCATTCGCTTTGAGGTGTGGAGAGCCAAGCTCTGCATCCTTTTGCACGGGCCAGCCTTAAAAGTCCTGCAGGAGGGGACCATGGAGGGCGTGCAGTACCTTCAAGTGGGAACCAGCATTACGGTTATGCCCTAGTGAATAGCTGGGGCTGACAGGACTGCAGTGCTTTGCTCTTGTGGTTTGCTCCTGGAGTTTTTTTGACTGCTTTTGAGAACTGCTATCATTTACAATTACCAATTTGTACAAATGTATCTTCTGTACTATGCATCTTCTTTATTGTTTCTATGTGGGAGAGCACTGATGGTTTTTGTCCCATCTATAGAATCATGAGATGAAATTACAGTTTGATTTCAAATCTTTCTGCATTTTGAAAGGTCAGATAGACGTCTTTACGAAACCAGTATTTGGGCTATGCTTGCTTACCAGTAAAAATGGATCGCAACTAATGAAAATGGATGATGTATGGTTTTGGTTTTTGTTGGGTTTTTTTTTTTTGTTTGTTTATTTATTTGTTTGTTTTCAAAACTTTGAGAGCAATTCAGCTATTTTTTTAAAATGCATTTGAAATTTTAAGTCCAAACTTTTTCTCCTATCGCATGAAAGTGAGCTTCTTGGAATCCATAATTTGTCATTTTAAAAAGACCTGTTTTCTTAATTTAGAAGGGGAGATGCTACACAGAGGAGGTGTGCAAGCAGGGAAGTCTGGAGAATTACACATTTTTCTAGTGTTTGCACTGATTATGACATTTTGGATGAGGTATCTTGTGCTCCAGTTTCCCCCATCTATGATCAGAGTTAATACTTGCTTCACTAAGAAACCTTAACTTCAGAATCTCAAATCCCTGTTATGTTATTGCTTATTGCAAATCAAGTTAATGTACTTAAAAAGACTCATATGCATGCAAGAGATTATAAAAGGACTGCTCACATGGTCTAAATGAAACACATTAACAATATATCTACTTTTCCCAATAGTGTGTTAGAATGCAGAGGCGTTCGCAGGATCAGTACTTTATAATGGAAAAATACACATCTTTATATTATGGAAGAAAAGTTTTCATTGTGCTATAAGTGGTATGGCTCGGAAGGACACCAGATGCTTTGAAAGTCTGTTAAAAGTTAAATGGCTAAAGGGAATGGTGAGCGAATGCATTATTATTACTTGGAATAGAGCCATCAGCTCACATGATGCCTTGCAATTGCCGAAAATAACCAAACTCCTACCCTTGAGAGAATATAAGGTGGGACATTGGTTCATGCTGAGGAGGGGAGAAATTAATTCTATTAGGAAGGTGGGCAGAGGACTGCCTCACAACAGAGATGAGCTTTAAAGTTTTCAGGAAAATGAATTATGTAGGAGGGATAAACAAAAATGGAATAGGTTTTGATTGGAAGATTTTACTGTGGGGGTGGTGAGGTACTGGAACAGGTTGCCTGGAGAAGTAGCAAATGCTACATCCCTGGCAGTGTTCAAGGCCAGGTTGGAGAAAGCCTTGTGTGGGATGGTTTAGTGTGAGGTGTCCCTGCCCATGGCAGGGGGGTTGGAACTAGATGATCTTGAGGTCCTTTCCAGCACTAACTATTCTATGATTTAAAATTCCTTCTAAGTCTAATGCAAGGGTGGTGAAGTAGGTAGCTGAGTACAGCAGTCTCTACCTCTAGAGAACTTTAGGTGCAAGGTAGACAAACATTTGTTTGCTTTGATATAATAGGTGGTTTATATCCTGTCCTTGTGTGCGCTTGGCAACCTATTGAGGCTTTTGCCTGCCAACTTTTTTATGATCTTATGAAATGTGCCTGCTTCATCCATGCTGCTTCTGGTTTTAACTGTCCCTGATTCTACGAAGACTTTGTGTTGTTTCTCTTTGCACTGGTGAGAACAGCCTTCAGATTCGTGTACTGCTAAAATTCCATCTTTTTCGTAGTATTTTCATTGCTCAGTGGAGTGTTGAACCCTGTTCACCAAAAAAATCACTTCAGTAAAAGGAGGGACATTTGGTAGGATGTGAATGTAGGGCTGGTCTAATGAAGTTTCACTTTTTTATAGAACACAAAAAAAAAAAAACCCGAAGAAATCTTTGCAGGTGCTGCTTTATGCTATACGTGTAATAGATGCAAGGAGAGCACAAACTCGCCCCTGGCACAAGCTACTCTTTACTGTCAAATTTTATTGTATGACAAAGGAGGGTTTCCTGTGCAGCAGCTGATGCATAAGAATTTCCTCTAAAGCTGTTGGAAAATAAAACCACTGCTGGCAGCAGGTGTGCTTCTGCATCCTCAGGGATTCAATCATTCACCCCTTCAGCCTGGTTCCCATCCCTATTGAACTTCATTATAGAGAAGCTGGTGTTTTCACATAAATGAGATGAACCCATAAACAAGTCCACAAGAAAATAAGTCCTCCTATTTGACTTTGCCTTGGGTACAAATTGCCATCCCGAGACTGCTTTTGTACATAGAATCATAGAATAGAATAGTTAGGGTTGAAAAGGACCTCAAGATCATCTAGTTCCAGCCCCCCTGCCATAGGCAGGGACACCTCACACTAAACTATCCCACCCAAGGCTTCATCCAACCTGGCCTTGAACACTGCCAGGGATGGAGCACTCACAACCTCCCTGGGCAACCCATTCCAGTGCCTCACCACCCTAACAGGAAAGAACTTCCTCCTTATATCCAATCTAAACTTCCCCTGTTTAAGTTTTAACCCATTACCCCTTGTCCTGTCACTACAGTCCCTGATGAAGAGACCCTCCCCAGCATCCCTATAGGCCCCCTTCAGGTACTGGAAGGCTGCTATTAGGTCCCCACGCAGCCTTCTCTTCTCCAGGCTGAACAGCCCCAACTTCCTCAGCCTGTCTTCATACGGGAGGTGCTCCAGACCCCTGAGCATCCTCGTGGCCCTCCTCTGGACTTCTTCCAGCAGTTCCATGTCCTTTTTATGTTAAGGACACCAGAACTGCACACAATACTCTAGGTGAGGTCTCACAAGAGCAGAATAGAGGGGCAGGATCACCTCTTACTACCCTGAATTTATCTGTCTCCCAAGGCTGATTTTGAAAGTTGCTTGATAAAACCTTCCTGTGTGTGTATTAGTACTCCTTTCTTTGGATACTGCTCAATGCAGCAATAGAATTGGGATATTTTAATCCTCTGTTTATTATACATGAGTGTATGTGAGGGCTCAGTTTGGATTGATGTGCTGACTTGGGCTTCATGGTATTAGTAGACAGCTTAATCTTCCATTCCTTTGCTTTAGTGGGTTTTTGTCCTTTTAGGATGTTGGAAAAAACATTTCTTTCAAATGTGTTTTCCTAATGATAGCATTTTGAGTCTCATGACTTATTTCAGGGCATAATAGTTAAATAATATCTCCTGCAGAACATTGAGAGGTCATTTTGAAAGAAGCTGCCATAAATAGTAGTGATTAAAATATGTCACATTAATGGAAATTCAATGCATAAAGGGACTTTAAATGGGGAAGCCATCTAATATTTCCATGAAACTGATGAACTTTTTATGTCAAAGCTATGTTAGGTTTGCTGTTTAAAAGCTTCATCCTCTATGTTATAACCTAGTCACTTCCATTTGGCTACAGATTCTCCTTGTTCATATCCTGCTTTATGCTAATGAAAGGCTAGTGTTCCTCTTCTACAGGATTGGGTAACATGAGTTTTTATGGTTTTGACTAAATCTTGTCTATAGTCAGATTTTAATTCTAAGAAATTCACCTCTGGCCACTTTTTCAGGTGTTCTTTGCCCCCTAGAAAACTTTTCTCAAGATGCATGTCCATGCCTAAGGTTCTGTATGCTCTGAAATACTTCTGGGTATACTTTTCCAGTTGTTACAGAATAAATGTATTCAGATGTGTTCTAGAACAGCTCCTCTGTAAATGCACTTGCTGATCCATGTGGGGAACATTCTGCAATAGTTACTGTGTTGTGCCCCCTTATTCTGGTTTAATCTAGATTAATTGTCTCATACAGGAGTCAAAAGTGCAGTTTGTGTATTCAGGCTGAATTGTCTTCTTTCTCCACCAGGTGGTCCATTCATCAAATTTTTGTCTCTTCAGTTTAGAGACAAGGATGTCATGCGGGATAGTGTCAAACACTTCACACAAGTCCAGGTAGACGACACCAATTGCTTTGCTCCTACTCATCAGTTCTGTAGCCCCACCATAGAAAACCACCAAAATGGTCCTAACCCCCTGAATTTCAGACTGAAAACAATTGTACTTTCCTAAGAGGAGGAGTTGGGGGAATTGGGTTTGGGAGGGAAATCACCCAATTTGACCTGTTAAGGTCCCAAATCCTGAGGAAAAGACAAGAGATTGTGCTATGTATTAGAAGAACATAGCTTCAAATACTGGCTGGTTAATTCATGAAGGTGTATAGGGCTTGAGCCAAATTCAGCATTATTGACAAGAACACCAAAGACAGCCTGATTTCAAAGCTGACATCTTGATTTAAATTCAACTTAAGGATGCTTAAAGCCCCACTTGATAGTTCTGCCAGGAGGAAGGCAAATCCTGGAGCTATTCTAAATGTCAGCCTTGTATACTTGCATTGCTTCAGCTGACAAAAACTTGATGGCCACTTGGAAAACTGACATGATAGAAAACACAGGAAAGTATACAACTACAGCTCATTTAAACCTACCAGATCTTTCATGATGTTGCTGCTGTCTTCCTTTGTGCTAATATAAAAAAAGAAAGAGGGGGGTGCCGGGGGAACTAAAAAGAAAAGGTCCTGGCTTTTGTATTCACTAACCTGTGGGTTCATCTGTAACACTGGAAATAATTCAAGAAGGCATGGCAGCGGGGCTTTTGTGTTCTCAAAAACAAATTAGCTATGAAAAACTTCCAGACTATTTCTCTGCCTGTTCCCCTGCCAGCCTTGTTCTATTTCCCCCTTAAAATTGCAAAGTTTTTATCATCTCTCAACTGTCATTGTGTGGAGGTCATTTTAGTGTTGATTTTCTTCCTTGCTTTCCTATGTTCCCTTCAATTTAGAAAGTTCCTCTGGTACAATTTGTACTTCTCAATTGCTTTCAATCAGAATTAAACACACGGCTTTGTACCTCTAATTTGTCTAGTACAAACACCTCACGCACTTGTCAGAGGGGATTCACTCCTTTGTTAGCTGCATTTATAAAACTAGTCTTGACTCATGCTGGAAGGTTTTGCTGGTCCTTTACCCTTCAGCACGAAATGACATGAAGTCCTATTTGAAGCAGTTTATCTTGAACACAGGTTTACGCATATATGCACATGCTGGAAAGCCAGCAAGGTTTCAAAACCTCACCCAGAGAAAATCAAAAGCCAATAAAAGCAATGCAGAGTATGTTTCTGAGGTTGCTTCTCCCAGTGCTCCCCCCTTCCTCTTACACTGGCTCAGACCTTGCACAGGGCTTGGCTCTGTGCTTACACTCCACTGCTCCCCAGAGCCTCTCTGAGGTATGAAATGAGACAAATCCAGCAAAAAATAACTATGAACCAAACCTACATTTAACTTACAAATATAATTTTCAAGGAAAATCAGAAATTTACTGTAAAAATGTTGGGGCAAAAATGCCAGCCAGCTAACAAAGAGTTAAAGCACTTGTACCTCTGTAATTTCACAGATGGAAATGTTTTTGCTGTCTCATTATATACTCTATTGGTCACCACCTGATTTTTTTTTCTCCTCTGATATTTACAATGTATTACTCTGTATTAGATATAAGCAGTTAATATAGTTTTTATGCCACTCTTACCTGCAGAGTAATTTCAGATAGTGATTTAAAGACTCATTCTTGAATGATCTAAACAAATCCAGAGACATTTTTTAGGGAGTCTCCCTCCAGCCACTTTCTTTTCTTTGCAAGTGGGCAGCTTCCTGATCCCAGCTTTATGTAAATCTAAGGTTAATATTTTTCTGTGGTGTAAATCTAATGCTTCATATCCTATAATGTGTGTATATAGTAAATCACTCCTCCTGGAGACTTGTTTTTTTGTTTGGTTGGGTTTTTTTGCTTGCTGGATATTCCTGTGCCATACAGAACCTGTAAGCTGACCCAGTAAGTAGAGCAATGGGACTATAAAAAGCTGAAGTCAGCCACCAGAGCTTATTGCTGTTCTGCTAGTTTTTGGGGTTGGATTCCTCTTGCCTAACTCTTAGCTGTTCAAAGTAGTGGTTTAGTCTAAGTTGGTATCTAGGTTTTTTCCACAGTCATTGTGGAGAGACTGGCACCTCCCTAGGGCTATTAAGATCATTCTTTAATATTTCTTTTGGAGGATAGCAATAGCTGTCTGCAGGTCATCATCTTAACCAGAAAGTATGGTTCAATGACCATCTTGGACTAGATATCTAGATCTTCCAAGACTGAAGTTGGGTTACTTGAATCCCATTCCTAACATTTAACTATGAAGTTAGTTAAATAGCTAAGCTGCCTCTCAGTGGCTGCTGTAATTGTTAATCTTACACTAAACTTCTGCTGTTCTTCACCAGTAGATTGGTGGTTTTATTGATGTTTTTGCAGTGTACAGAGATACTGTACAATAGATACGGTTCTTACTATATGGTGATTCTAAAATTGTCATCTATTTGCAAGAGTGTGAATCCAGTCTTTGAGTGCAAAAGCAAAATTTATGACAGTTCTGTTACTTAGTTACCAAGATCCACATTTATGACTGAACATTGTCTGCAATATTTTTTCTGCATATGTGATTTAACATGCCAATTATTCTTGAAAATAAAAAAATAGTAATTTGGTCACCTTAATCCCTGACTCATCAGTGACTTCAATGGCATTATGATATGGACTAATTTATCCCATCCAGTGTCACTGCATCCTCAGATACTACAGTTGTGCCTCTTCCTCGTTCTCATGCCAAAGAGTAGCAGATGGAGATATATTAGTATTTTCAGCTAACTTACATAAAGTATTACTTGTTGGATGAAAACCCATTATGTAATTAATACAAGCCATTTTGTGTGAAGGTGTTATCATCTTTTCTCAAGAGACAACCTTCTCTTAGCACAACGACCATTGTCCTTTAGCTGCATAAGCTGTCCTCTGTGCCTTTTTTTTACAGTCTAAGAAGACCAGCAGGGCATGGAAAATTCAGGGGGCAGTGAAAGGACACCCCCTCACCCCTTTTCTACCACCTAGAAGCCAGGAAAGTCTGGCCAGTTCAATGTCAGCAACAGATGATGATTAATTTGAAAGTCTTTCATCTCTGGATAGAGAAGCATCTCTCATTGTTTTCTGTCTTTCACTTCTTCAATGCTGCCACTGAAATCCACCACGACAGGGTTGTCTCTTCAATGAAGAAGCATCCTGTGAAGTCTCCTTTTCCAAACAAAATGGGATTAAATGTAGGCTTTTCAGTAAGGGTACCCTTACTGACAGCCCCTTGTATTGTGACTGCCGGTTCATTCTCATTTACCATAAAAGTTGTTAGACTCAATCTTGGAAACTGTGGCTTCAGGAGATGTCTGGTGTTCTTATGGATAGACTGATCTGTGGTGCTCAGTCAGGTTTGTGCACACCCACTTGGCCTGCTCCTACCTCAGCTTGCTGCATTCTCGAGTCTGCCATTTAAAATGCATGGCTCATCTGGTGTCCTGCATGTTGCAGTGGGAACCTCCATAGCTGATTCACATCTGGTGGCTCCACTGTGGGGCATAGGATTGCAAATATCTGTGACTAAAGTGTGGTGTAGGTAGTTGTGAAGTTAGAGTGATCAAGTCCGGGGGCAACTAGTTTTGACTGAACTAGTGAGGTGCCTTGGGTAAGGCGTACATGGTCACACTGCTTTTGACCAGTCAGAGTACGGACAGAACAAGGTCGTCTTTAGTCACAGTGTAAAGGGAGTCAGATCCTTAATCACTTCAAAACTTAGCTTTTGCAGTGCTGAGCTCCCCCATGAAAAATGTGGAAGTACATCTCTCTCCCACACTTTCAGAGATGTGACATCTCTGAAGTGCTTAGAAACTTGTGGAGGTGTAGAAAAGAATAAATGAGATGGACTGTGCACTTACATGAAATGCAATCAAAAAAGTTAAACACCACTTGTTTTCATACCTTTCCACCTCTCCACCCCTGCCAAAACCAAACCATTTTTATGTGTATACATTAGATGTACATTCTAAAGGCAAACATCAAGGCTAGATAGTAATTTATTTCCAGACTCAGCCATTTAATTGAAATGTACAATTACTCTAACTTACAGTGCACCTTAATAACCTTGATGAAGAAGAATTAAAGTAATAATGCATCAATTATATTGCTTATTCCAAAAACAGCAAATGTTGAAGTGGCAGAGCATCAGTTATGCTGACTTACAATCGGTCACACCATTAAAGTAACAATGTTAAATAGGTAGCCCTTTTTAACAGGGTTATCTCATCATGCCACTCAGAAGTTGGTGATCATTGTCTTGTAAGTGTAATTTAAGACATCCTTCCTGACAGAAAAGGATTTCCAAGGGCCTGAAAAGAATTGCTAAGTTAGATCCTCCTGGAGGAGCCTGTGTTTCTTCTCACCTGGGGAAGTTAACTTCATGATGCTAAACCTGGCCTTTGTGAATGTCCATGGATGAAATTCAGCCTGTGGCTCAAAGACCAGCTTCTCTCCTTTGGCTAATTGTACTTCATCTTTTATCACTGATTTGCAGTCTGTTTCTATGGAAATACAAATTGACAGTGCTTACCCAAGGTGTTTTCACAAGTTTTCTGTGGACTAGAACCCTCACCTTTCAAAATCAGTTTTGATTTTCTTTAAATCCAGGCAACAAAATTTCATGCTTAGTTGTGGATTTCAGTCCTTTGCTGTTGTGTTCAAATTCTACTATTTCTAATACATGTATGATGATGATGAAGTACATGCTCCTAAAAGGCTACCTTTTATACGTAGCCTTTTATAGCTTCCATGCTTTTTCCTAAAGCCTCATGATAATTAATAGCTTCTTGAATGAAAATTCAAGCATCTCAGTGTTCATACATTAAAGAGCAGGACTTCAGCATGTAGGGTTTGGGGTACGGGGGAATGTGAAAAGATTCTAGGGGGATTTAAGAAAAAAAAAAAACCAAACAAACCTAGAAAACAAGTAAGAAATCTCACAACTTTTTGGCAATGAACTGCATTAACACAAGTATTTTAATTTGTAGAAGCTGAGCTTCAATATAGCTCAGGTATTAGATATAATATCCCATGTGAAATGAATTTGTCTCACAGTGCCTTCATAGACTTTAGGAGTACAGACAAAGACTGCTTGGTGTTAGCATGACTTGATGAATCCCCCTATAGCTGAGCTACAGAACCTACCAAGGTCCTCTTCCTGGTCTGATTCAGTCACGAGATATGTGGTGGGTTAAATTGATGCACTTTGATTCACAATGAGTGTGCACATAAGATCACGTGCATAGTCAGGATCCAGGTCGAGTGACAAGTGGTAAGCAATTAAGCCGTCACAATACACTTTATTTGCAGTTAGAGTGAATGAGAGACTCTCAGATGGGCAGTTACCAAGGTTTAGCTGATGTATTAAGTACCTGTTAGGAAGTGGTAACACAATTACTTGTGATCACTGCCCTTAATTGCAAACAGTAGAGTATATCACCACTGGCTGTCAGTCTGCAACCCTGATCCGCAAGGGAAGCACCTTCTTTCTATGCGAAACCAAACTCACACTGTCCTGGGTTCAGCAGTAGCAGTTATTTTTCTCCTTCTTAGTAGCTAGTGCAGTGCTATGTTTTGCTTTTTTGGCCTGGGAACAGTGCTGATAACGCCGATGTTTTCAGTTGCTGCTCAAATGTTTGGTCTGGCCAAGGACTTTCTGAGCCTCCTGCTCTGCCAGGGAGGAGGGGAGGCTGGGAGGAAGCAGAGACAGGACACCTGACCCAAGCTAGCCAAAGAGGTATTCCATACCACAGCACGTCATGCCCAGGATGTAACGGAGAGTTACCTAAGGGCTGGGACTGCAGGGTTGGACGAGGTATCAGTCGGTGCTTGGCTGGGGGGAGTGGGGCGAGTTATTGGTCGGCTGGTGTTGAGGTGTTGTATTCTTTCCTCTTGTTATTTCCTTTATCATTATTATTATTGGTGGTAGCAGTATTGGTTTGTGTTATACGTTAGTTACTAAACTGTTCTTATCTCAACCCATGGGATTTGCATTCTTTTCGATTCTCCTTTCCATCCCTCCAGGAGCAGGGGGAGGGCAAGAAGGGGGGGAAGTGAGCGAACAAGGTTTGTAGCTAGGTTTAAACCACGACGGCTCATTTTTTTGGTGCCCAAAGTGGGACAGTCGGTTCCAAGTGAACTGGTCACCCCTCCAAGTTAAAGCAATCTGTGGCCTGCACTCTGCTGCCAAAGGAATTGAGAAAAATGCATTGGCAATATTAATCGTGGCATACCACTTGGCTGCCTTTGACTCTAATTCATGCTGAAGTTCTAGCATGTCCGGTACAGCAGCACTCAATGGCGGTGTGACTTCATTAAGGTAGTCTACTGTTAGTCTCCACTCTCCGTTAGACTTTCGCACTGGCCATATGGGGCTATTAAAGGGTGAGCGGGTCCTGCTGATCACTCCCTGACCCTCCAGTCTACGAATCAGCTGATGGATAGGAATCAGGGAGTCCCGGTTGTTGTGATATTGCCACCGGTGCACTGTTGTGGTCGCGATTGGCACTTGCTGTTCTTTGACTTTCAGCAACCCCACAACAGAAAGATCCTCTGAGAGACCAGGCAAGGTGGACAGCTGCTCAATTTCCTCAGTCTCCAAAGCAGCAATACTAAAAGCCCATCGGTACCCTTTTGGGTCTTTGAAGTACCCTCTCCTGAGGTAGTCTATGCCGAGGATGCATGGAGCCTTTGGACCAGTCACAATGGGGTGTTTTTGCCATTTCCTCCCAGTTAGGCTGATTTCAGCCTCCAGTACAGTCAACTCTTGGGATCCTCCTGTCACTCCAGAAATATAGATGGGTTCCACCCCTTGACAGCTTGACAGCATCAGGGTACACTGTGCACCGGTATCTACTAAAGCCTTATATTTCTGTGTGACTAATGTGCCAGGCCATTTGACCCACACAGTCCAGTACCTGAGGAGGAGTCATCATCACATGACGATGAAGAAGAAGAAGAGGTGACTTCTCTACCTCAGACCTCAACCGAGCTATGGAATATGAGAAAAGATTTTACCCGTCAACCAGGGGAGCGCATCATCACCTGGTTGCTCCAATACTGGGACAATGGGGCCAATAGTCATGAGCTAGAAGGTAGTGAAGCCAAGCAGCTGGGATCACTTGCTAGAGAAGGGGGAATTGACAAAGAAATTGCAAGAGAGAAAAAGTCCCTCAATCTTTGGAGGCGGCTCTTGGCAGCTGTGAAAGAAAGGTTTCCATACAAGGACGATGTTATGAGTCGTTTGGCCAAGTGGACTACTTTAGACAAAGGCATCCAGTCTCTGAGGGAATCAGCCGTCGTAGAGAGGATCTATTACATCAAGCCAAATAATGGGGATGTACCCATAGACCCAGATGAAGTCAAATGTACACGACCCATGTGGCGAAAACTAACACGGAATGCACCGTCATCATATGCCCATTCATTGGCAACAGTAACCTGGAATGATATAGTACCACTAACAGTGGATGAAATTATTCATAAACTCCGAGAGTTCGAAGACAACCTCACCCCTTCCATCATCTCAGCTGTGGAAAAACTGTCCCAGGATCTCAAACAATTGAGGGACGATCTATCTGATTTATCCAGCTCCTCACGTGTACCAACACACGTCTCAGCTATTAACAAAAGGCGTCCTATTCTTTGAGAGAGAAGATACAGGAGGTATACGCCACGGGCCAACCTATGGTTTTACTGTGGGATCACGGAGAATACATGACGAAGTGGGATGGAAAACCTACCTCAGCTTTGGAGGAACGGGTGGGTGAATTGAAGAGGGGAGCAAGGCCCAAGACTGATCATCCCATGAGAGCTGCGGCTTCAGTCTCTGGTGATCAGGCCCCCAGATGGAGTGGAAGAGCTGACTTTACTCCAGCTCCTGTGATAACGAAGAATAATCCCTTTCAATATGACTTAAGTGTTCAAAGTTGTGATAACTACTAGAGGGGCCCCGCCTCCAGCCAGGTGGAGGTAGGGGATAATCGGATTTACTGGGCTGTTCTTATCTCAACCCGTGGGAGTTACATTCTCTTGATTCTCCTCCCCATCCCTCCGGGAGCAGGGAGGGTCGGGGCGGGGGGTGAGTGGACGAGCTGTGTGGACCGGTTTAAACCACAACAGTTCTTTTTGGCACCCAACATGGCGTTTTTGTGGTGCAATGTGTGTTTTTGTGATGCAGGAAATGAAGACATCTCAAACAGCATTGTGCTCAGTCGTGTCTTTCTTCTTTTGTTATTGCTGCTGTTATGAATTTTGACTGAGATTTCAAGGAAAACAGAATAATGCTTTCTAGTGCTTCCTTTTAAAATTAGCTCAGAAATGTGAAACAAATTGGCAGCTGCCTTTGGAAGTGCTCTCAGGTCTCAGCTTCCTTCTGTGAAAACCTGAAGTAAAGTTTGGGGTTTCCCAAGGTAAGACATATTCCTTAATTCTCATATCCTTGAACTTACCAGCAGAGTAGAAAATGCCTGAGAGTCTGTTCAGGAAACAGGACTTAAACCTACAAGGTATACTTTGAAATGCAACAGCAAGCACAAAGTCACTTGAAGCCCCAGCAAAGTGAAGTAGCAAACTTGATGACTCTGGCTTTCCTGTACAGTGTTTTTGAAGCTAATTTGAAGCTGTACGTTCCCAATGCAACCAAGGACTACGAGATCTTAGCCAGCGTATTTTAAATGAAGTCCTTCCAACTGGGATAGTCCTTGTGTTGCACTGGACTGCATTTGCATCATTAACTTGGAGAGAGATCAGGCAGGCAACTTAAATATAGTAACTAAAATTTTTAAAAATCCTAAATTCTTTGCTACTGATCTGATCCCACTATCCCACTGGGGCCATTCCTTCTTGCTTTGGTTTGTTTAATATGAGTCAGGTCAGTGCCTGTTCAAAGAACAGAATGGTGTCAGCTTTGGATGGGTTTGGGTGATCTTACTGATCTGTTCTTTTTCTGGGTAATTTTCCTCCAGCGTTGTATGCATTTGAATGTAAAAGCAAAGCAGACTTTTCTTTCTTTGCCCTGCATGTAGTCTTTTACATGCATGTGAAATCTGGACCAAGAGCCTGTGGGAGATGCTAGACTGCAGTCACAACCGTCCCTTTCCAAGAATTGTCTTTCCACAAGGATATCAGGTAACTAATGATAATTAGAAAATTACCCTCTTCAGAGAAGATGTCCTAAAAAATACCTTCTCATGCAGACGTCTTGGCAGCCACTATGGAAACAAAACGACTGGTGTTTCTGTGCAGAAGTACAGCTTTTATAAATGTGCCATAGGTATGCAATACGGAGGAGATGTTGCCGTTTATCCATGGTACAGAGAAGAATGGGCGTTTCCTGTGCACTGGCTCTGTTACTGTTGTGAGACTTAAAGAATGAGTTAATCAAGTCATCTTTTAGAAGTTATGGGAGAAGTGGCCCTCTGTTGTGTTAAACACTGTACAAACATAATGAATGCAGTCAGTATTCCCTCGCTGTTTCCAGTAATAATATATACACGCACACTTAAAACATTTTTTCACATGCACAGTACAGTATTTGACAACAGGAGAGGAGGTCTTGCATCTGGATAGTACTTGGCACTCTATGAATAGCGGCAGTTTCTCCCATAGCAGTTTTCTTCGTGCTCTTATTCCGAAAATGCCTTTTTTTTTGGTGGGGGAAGATAGAAAGAAGAGTGTTTGAGGTAATTTTTCTGCCAGAGGCATGTTTCTGTAGCTTGAAGTATATGTTCCTGCCCTTGGAGGTGGCATGAAAGTACATGGAGGTTCAAAGCCTGGTGGGAAATGAATGAACTCCTTAGGATGGAGGGATCCCAGCTGGGCACAGTCCTGTTCATCCTGCCTGAAGCAACAAGTCCCTGGAGTGAATTAGTCTCAGAACTATACTCTAGAGACCTGGGAATGAACGGTGGAGCTATTTTACTTGAGAGAGAAAACACTGTTTATCAGCCTTTCTCTTCATCCCTGTCTGCCTTTCCAGCAATAAGAACTAACATGAGCTATAAAATACAAGGAGTTATATCAGCTAGTTATTTCCTGGCAAATATCTGGAGATTACATTAGGCTATATAAAAAAGTAACTCAAAAGATGAACATTTTGTAAATGTTCTGATTATTTGGAAATAGGATAGTATGAATAATATTTTAAATTATTCTTAGTTCTTGTTGACCTAACACTACAACACAATTTGCCTAGTAGATTCCCAGTATTTGTACACTTGTATTATTTGGCTGTACATTCTAATAGATGTAAAATAGCAACCATAAACTGTCACTTCAACCTGACCTCTGCAAATCTCAAAGGAAACTTTATGAATGATTGTTTCTGGTGTCCTGACATGTTAGGGAGAGTAAGATGTCAAATTTAGCATATCACTGCTACTTCAGCATGTCAGTTTTACTGTTGCTGTATCTGTGTTTACTAGATGCATTCAAAAATGCTGTTGTGTTTTTATTACTATGAAAATTTATCTCTTGAAGAAGTTGGTGGGGTTTATTTTTACATCCATCCCTTCAATTAGAAAGAATAAAGCAAAATGATGTTCTATGTGCTACAGGTACCACATAATCCATATCGTTCATTAATGAAGCCCTTAGCTTTAGGGCATGTGTTGCCATTCCACTGTTACACATGAAAACTGGCAGTCCAGTGCCTCAGCTGGTTGTGGGGAGGGACACATGCTAGGATGTGGCATACTGTATTATTCTTTGCTTTCTGACAGAGGATAGTGCAGATGAAATGGAATGAAGTCAGTGGCAGTTTGGGGTATGGAAGCCACCTTACAAGCCCCCTCTCCACAGTTGTTTTTGACTTTGGTGGTTACTCCTCAGCATTACTTGTAGAGAAGCAAGAGAAGTACAGGAAAGGGGAGTGAAGAATACAGCTGAAAAAGATGGAGGGGAAGAGAAGAAAGAAGAGCAAGACAAGGGAAAACAAGATAGAGGAGTAAAAGAAGCAGCGTAGTTAGGAAATATCTCCTCTGTCGAGCTAGGCAGATCTGAAGGCTGTGAAATCTGCAAGTTCATGAGGCTGTAGTTCTGGCCCTGGCAGCCAGAGGCTCCTTCATACAACTGATGTACGAAATGGTGGAATGATGTTCATTTAATTGCATAGCCTCAGTAGGTAGGCATTTTTTGGATAAGTTAGTTTACGCAGCGTGGAATCCCAGGTCTTTATTAATCCAGGTGCTGGTATCTGTTTCTATGGTTACAGTTGCAAAGCACAGCCCTCCACTTTTATTTGTAAGTTTATGAAACTGTCACCTTGGGAACAGAAATTTCCTGAGCTTGGTACCTTCCCTGAGGTAACACCTTGCTTTTAAGAGGAGTTTTGAAAGCAAGCTTGAGAGAGACAATTCTGCTGTTTTGACAGGAATGGAGGAAAGTATGATTTTCTTAACATCTGAGAAGGCATACATGTCATAGATGAGAAGACCTAGTGCAGACAAACAGGCAGGTGTGATAGGACATTTGCTTGTTTGCTGAATGCTTGGTGTACCTACTTTTCCCAGGAGTATTTCTCAGTCAAAATCCTCTGGCCTCACTCTTGCTTACTGTTATTCCTATTCTTACCAAAGCGAGGTGCTGTGGTCTGTCTACGCTGCTCCCTTCCATCCAAAAGGTGGTATAGAGACATGTACAAGCCTGAATAATTTTGTTCTCAGACTTTGAGAGAAAACGAACAGTAAAATGTCCACATTAATAGAACTGGTGACAAAGTGATGAAAGCCTCATTGAACTGCTAGTATAGTCAGTCATACAGCGTTTTGAGAACCACACTTTTTTGCCCCTCAAATAATTAGTGTCCTATATTTGAGATTAATAGGCTCTCGTGTTCCATCACTTTTTCCAAATCAAATTGGCTTCCAAAAGAAAATGTAATCCTTTTTGAAAATCTTTTCTGAATGTTGACTTAGAAGTCGGTCACTGAATTTCCAGCTATTGGGTTAGGCTATTTGCCAACAAGCACACAGAATGAAACAACTTTTTCATTCTAAATTGAATTTGAGTAGAAAATGGAAAATGCTAGCATATTAAGGCAACTCAGTACTGGATTTTAGGGGGAACATTTTTGATGGATAAATACAACTTGATACTTGTTCTCCTAGTTCCAGAGGTTTTCTTGTCTCTATTTGTGTTGAATCATAGTATGTATTTTTCTGGCATACTTTTATGTATAGATATCCTAGCTTAATTGAAATCAAATTGGGCTTATATAATGAGGTGGTTTTATTTGTGCAAGATTAGACAAATGATGATATGGCTGCTCAAAGACATGAGATTATATAAAATAAATTGCCGTTACTCCCTTTCAAGTCTAAAAAAGGAACTTATAAACTAAATGGCATTTATTACTGGTAAAGCCAGACCTTCTAGCACTCTCCTAACAAGGGTTATACAGGGTAATCACAAATGCTGTAGTTGTCTAATTTTTAAATTTAGCACGCACACATACGTGCACAATTCCTGCTTAGATGTTTACTGAGTAGCTACTGTCTTATAATGTATAACTTAGTATGAAAAGTTATGCAGCAGAATTTGTTTTAATTCAAAGACACAGTCAAAAAAGAAGGGAAAGAAAGAATCATTAGCTGTGAAGTAGGATGCAGAAGAATTGGGCTGGGGAAGCAGGGGAAACAGAGAAGGAAGAACAAGGATCTAGAAGAAGTAATACTGCACAAAAAAATGTAGATAAGTGCTTGGTTACCAAGCCATTTAAACAGTATATTTTTGAAATTCATCATCTAAGTCCTGCTTTCCCTTGTTACTTCCTGAGCCTTTGAGGAACATCTGTAATTTTAGATGCATAGAGACATCTTAGGTTCTATCACACAAACCTTTCTGCATTTTAGAGCAAGAGCTTTTGATTGATTGTACAATTGGGCTCTGACTTCTGCATAGTTCTGGTGTCCTCAGCATAAAAAGGACATTGAGCTGTTGGAAGAAGTCCAGAGGAGAGCCACGAGGATGCTCAAGGATGCTGGAGCACCTCCCGTATGAAGACAGGCTGAGAAAGTTGAGGCTGTTCAGCCTGGAGAAGAGAAGGCTGCGTGGAGACCTCATAGCAGCCTTCCAGGATCTGAAGAGGGATTATAAGGATGCTGGGGAGGGACTCTTCACTAGGGACTGTAGTGACAGGACAAGGGGAATGGGTTAAATCTTAAACAGGGGAAGTTTAGATTGGATATAAGGAAGTTCTTTCCTGTTAGGGTGGTGAGGCACTGGAATGTGTTGCCCAGGGAGGTTGTGAATGCTCCATCCCTGGCGGTGTTCAGTGCCAGGTTGGATGAAGCCTTGGGTGAGATGGTTTAGTGTGGTGTCCCTGCCCATGGCAGGGGGTTTGGAACTAGATGATCTTAAGGTCCTTTCCAACCCTAACTATTCTATGATTCTATGTCTATGTGTGGAAGCTGCAGCAATAAGAACATAATCTGCGAGCTTCAGCTCTGTTCTCTTTTGTGGAGATAAGATTGGAGCCCAGTAATTGAAGAAAAATCCTTATTAAGAAAAGCTTTCTCTTTTTTTAAATGCACAGAGAGGAATTGCAAAATCTATCAGTGCATGTGGCATTTGTTGATTGTGCTACCAGCTCAGTTCAGTGAAACTGCAAGACGAAAAGGAGAGGTCATTTTAGAGGCAGGTTCTGCCCGAATCTGTCTGCCAGAGAGAGTCTTTGGGACTCTGGTAGCATTCTTTACCATTCTGAACTGGGGGGGGAAAATCCAACTTTTTGCTTGTCGTTCATCTATTTTTTTTTTTAAATATATTTTGAAGGCTCTTTGCATGCTAGCTTCTTTTACTGGTATCTGTATACAGTAACTAGCATGATAGGGCCATCATGTATATTTGGAGGTACTTCCATGAATATGTTACCAAGATAAATAATAGAAATTTGCCCTTATTGTTAATAAATGTCACCTATATTTGTCTTCTTCCGTTTGCTAAAAACTTGCAAAGTTTATTGTAAATAAGCTTCGATGAAAACAAACTGAATGATTATAGTCTGAATTCCCTTCAGAGTGATTTCTGGCATGTGGGAAATACATCAGTGTCTTCAGAAAAAAAAAAAAAAAACAAACAGGTGCTTCCATTTGGGTATCAGAATATATCATGATTTAATGAAGAGAGCCATCTGTTTCTAAGTAAAATCCTAATTAAGCAATATATGAATCAGAACAAAATTAGGTCTAAAGCAATTAATACTGTAAGTGTTGCCAGCAGTGTATAGAAGCTAGTATATGAAATGTTTCTTTAAATATGGCTACCTTTCATCATATTTTTATGTACTGAGAAGGCTGTAAAGCTTCTGTTGACTATAGCTAGTATGACAACAATGGACTCTGATGCTTAAAATACAGGGGAGCTTAGAGAAATAATAACTGGTCCTGTATGTTTAATATATTTCAAGGGAAATACATTTTTTCTGGGCAAATATGAAGAATGTGGTTCCAGAGACAACAGCTTGAGAGCATGTGCAACCCCAGCTATGTTGTTGGGCTGGACTGGGGCCTGTTTGGGTTCATCTTCCATGGCTTCACCTTCAGGAGCATGAGGCTTGCAAAGAAATGAAGGAAAAGTGAAGTGGTGGAATAAGCAGGCAACACTTGTGTGCTCTGACTGACTGAGATATAGGAGGTCCTCATGCATTGTTTAATGAAAATAAAAAACATTGTAAACAGCGGTACTGTGTGAATAAGTAATACTTGATTGTATTTGTAGCAAATAGCTTCCTTCCACATGGACGACTTTTATTCTTTGCAGTGCTTTCAAACTAGTAAAAGATAATATGCAAAACAGAAGCTCCAGCTTGCTAATTGTGGATATAAAATTTAATATCCATGAGAACTTTCTTTGTCTATCCTTTAAGCTGAAGTGTCTGGGTCAAACAAAAAATGGAGTAGTTAGTATATGATGTAAAATCAGCTTGTCTGTTCACTGATCAGCTCCTTGCCTTTTTTCACAGCCTTCAAAGAGGATATAGCCAGACTAAAACCATAAGGCACATGCCTCCCTGCTATTTCCTAGTGCCTGTTGAGTGAAGGAGAGATTTTTTCTTGGAGAGTCAGAGCTATTGCAACAGGGTTTTGTCATGCTTCTGTCTGTACAGCCTCTGCCTTGCTGTGGCACAGCTATTTGTGTCCCACCCTGGGACAGCCTTGCATATAGGCTGCCTCAGGCTGACACAAACCAGTCCCAGAAGCAGGGTACTCCCATCAGCTATGAACCAAGACTGGGTGTGATAAGGGATCAGGACACATGCCACACATCTTTGTTATCAAAAATATCTATGGCTCAAACCAAAAGGACTTAAAAAAATCACTTTTTTTCTTGTTGTTCATTGCTTATCTCCAGGAACTTTTCTGGTTTTGTTCTCCCTGAGCAAGATATCAGCTTCTTCAGTTTAGTCGCTGAATAAAATGTTCCAGTGCTATACCGAGCTGGGCTACACACGCTGCAGGGGAATTTTTTCAAGGTAGATGTAAAATTGTTCTCTTTTCCCCTTATACTCTTGAAATTAAACTTCATACAACATTGGTGGATTCTTTCATTTCGCACCTAGCCTATGCAATCCTCTGAAAGAGGAACTGAACAGTTATGTCTTTAAGATGTTACTCTTCTGCCCATAGAACAGCAACAGTTGTAGCAAACCTAAATGTTTCTCTAGGTCTCAGGTAGAATGGCTTTAGTGGATAGATCCCCATCCACTGTGATCTGCAAGCATCTGTTCAGCTCTGTATGGGAATTCTACGCTGCTTTCTTTAGGCATTCAGCTTCAGTGCAGTTCCGAAGAGCAAAGTTAGCCACATCATGCTTCCCATAGAGGTGCTGGAGGGAAGCAACTGCTTGTGAGGGGAGCAGTTTGGATGGCCAGGGACTGAAGTCTGAGATGGCCGTACATGTTTCCTGTTTCCCAATAGTGACTTGGCTCCTGTGGGAATCGCCGGGAGACGAGCTCATCAGATGATGACCAACAAGTCTCGTTTATTGCTAAGCAGATGGATACTTATATACCTTGCTTGCATGTTTATAGTTTGGTTACAGAGAGATCATTGGCTTACAGCTTTTACATGTTACAAGATCATTGGTTTGTAGCTTCTACATTTTTGCAGCTACACCGTGCACCCCCCCACCATCCTCCTTCTCATGCACTTATCACTTAGTGGCCTTGGCTGTGATTGGTCATAGTATGTTGCTGTTTGCCGGTGTCCTTCATTTCCTCATTATCTGGCGTGAGAGGTTTGCATCATGTTCTACACAGATGTCTTGTTTCAGCTGGTTGATGGGAGCGTGACCTTTGACCTTTTTTCGACAAGCTAATCCTCCACAATTCCCCCTTTTTCTTTATAAAGGAATAAGGACTGAGTCAGGAGTCGTAAACAAGCAGAACAACATTGCAAAGCATAACAAAATAACAAACCCCCTATAATTATGAGACCTATAACCGCGAAGCAGCTTGTAAAGCAAACGTATATGCAGCTCTATGAAGTGAAACTTCTAAAATCAGCTAAGTATTTCTGAAGCGCTATAAGCGGGTTACATAAAAGATAATTTGACAGACTATACAAAAGGTCTTTGTTTCAGCTAACTCTGGCGAAGACGCCTTATAGACTGACAACCACCACAATATAATTCTACTGTAGGGTCACACTGATGACAAAACTACAGAGTTATCGAAGCACTTGTTGTATCACCAATCTCAGTTGTACCACTATATGCCTGTGGCCATGGACCAGATCTAGGAGGGCGACCGTGCTCAACGAAAGCTCTGTGTTGACTAAGGAGTTAAGTTCTTCTATTAGTGGCTGTAGCGCTTGGCGCAAGCAACGCTCCTCCCGGGCCTGCGAGTCAGGGTCCATACACTAGCTCAGAGACGCCGTCACTGGAGCTTCTGCAACAGCTGGTCTTAGTCACTTGGATGGTACCCACAAGGGTCCTGCAGGAGCACAAACACAGGCGTAACCACGGTCCAGATATATTACTTCTGCCGGTCCCTGCCACAAATCTGTATTAGGATCTCGATAGTACGCCTTAAAAGAAGGCTTTATCTTCTGTTTGTACAAAGTGCTTAATAACCGCTCGAGTTTGTTCATCACCAAAGATGCATAAATAATTTAACGTAATTTCACCCATATAATCAGCATCGATGACACCTGGAACAATGAATAGTCCTTTCAACGCAGATGATGATCTCCCCAGTAGCAAGGCTAGTTTCATAGATTCTTTTAACAATTCTGGACCTAGCTGGACTTGAGCCTCCTTAGTGGAGAACTGTCCAGTTCCCATCAGGTGTTGTAATTGCACCCCAATCAGGGGGTCTCCCTGGCCTCGCTGAACTGCAACTGCCTCTTGACAGGTTTTCTGCCAATACATGTTCCATAACAACAACTGCGAAGGGGTGAGGATCAATTTCACAATACTTTTAATATAACAACAAATCTGTTCCCCAAATATATGACAACATCTGCCTAGTGGGTTCAAACTGAATGCCTGTAGAAATAACAGTTTGCCTTAACTGAGATAGCAATTTCAATTTAAGGGAGACATTTCAGCATTTACTGCCTGACCTTGAGCGTTAATCTGGTACTTAACAGGAAAGGCGAGAATCTTTTCCTGCAACAATCAAAATCATTGTTTGACAGAGCCTCTCTCTGAATAGATTTCCAATCTATCACCTGGCTTCGCATTTGTCTACCTGTGCTCTGCAACTTTACCTTCCTTCCTTCTCTCCCCCCCTTTTTTTTTTTTTTTTTTTTTTTTTTTTTTTTTTTTTTTTCAAAAGTTGTTCGCTCTGCTTTGCACGGCTACAAACAGCAGCCTGCTCGGCAGCAGCTACAGCTGCCTGCCTGCTTCAGCAGCAGCCATAAATACCTGTCAGCAACCACACTTTTGCATTAACCCTTTCTTGCCTGAAATGTTAAACCACTACCTGTTAAAAACTTTTACATGAACACGATAACAAAGAAAATACATAGAACACCATCTGCCCTCATCACACACACACACACACATACGTATGCATATGGGATCCCACAAGCACATTTCACACAACTACAATATTTGAAACACAAAATCCAGACAATCATTACTCACACTACACAGTCCCATGTACAAAACGTGGCATAAGGACTCTGTGAAGACCATCAGGAAACCAGCTCCAACAAGCATCATCCCAGTGTGAGGTGGCAGGCTCAGCCCTAGCGAGCGTCCCCGCAGAGGCTCTGCCTCCCTCACATCGCATGAGGTTTGGGCTTTTATACTGATCAAAATGCACACTCATTCTGACACAGGTGGCCAGTCTATGTCAGAAGAAGTGGCCAGCAATATCTATAAAGGTTTCCAAGCATCAATAGAATCATAGACATTTGCTAACTTCTAGTACATGAGTATCACAGAGAGACTGTATCAAATGAGTTGTATACGGGACCCCAAGTCCACGGTCCGTCACAGTCCTCCCGATACCCCTGATAAGGGCATACGAGACCTTCCCACCGCGGGTCTTGATCCAGCACATACATCACAGGGAAAACACACAATACATCTGCATCAATAATTCCAGGGAGAACAAACAGTCCCAGCATTGAGGCAGAGGATCTTCCTGGTAGTTAGGCACCCATGGCTTGTCCTTGTATTATAAGAGGACCCTTAATTTCTGTAGGGATCTTTTGAGGTTGTGAAGTTACAAGTGTTATTTCTACAGAGGTTGCCAGGTCCAAGCCGAGGCTTCCGCTGGTTGCGGGTTGCAAGGGGGTGGAATCATCTGAGCTGCAGCGGCAACTTGTTTCTGCACGCGGCCGTTGGTGTACGCGCTCCTGTTGCAGTTTCCCGAACCTCGCCGACACATAGAGGTGTTATGTGAGTTGTTTCGGCATTTCTGACACCACACTCCTGAGACAGTGCATTCTCGGCGGAGATGTCCCATTCCTCCACATCGATAACAGCGTAGAGGGCCGCGGTTACGCTGGCCAAGTGCGGCCGACGCTTGAAGGGGTGCAAGAGCGGCTAACACCTGAGTCTGAGAAGCCTTAGCTTGTTCCTGAATTCCCTCAGCTAGCTGTTTTATGGCATCTACTACCATAGCTTGCGGCCCTGTTGGTTGTGAGGCCATTCTTTCTAATGCTTCCTCTATAGTCCAATTAGCTCCCAAAGTAAGAATAACATTTCGGGTAATGGGGTTGCAGTTTTGTAAAGCACATTGTTTTAACATGGCTCCCTTCATGTAGTCTGGGACGCCTGCTTTCTCAATAGCTGCAGCAGCTCTGTCTATAAAGGACCCAAATGATTCGTCTCGCCCTTGCTTGATAGCCATATATGAAGGCACACCTCCTGGGTCCTTAACTTGGTTAATAGCTTGCCGTACCAAATTCATAGCTGCTCTACACTTATCAGGTCCTAATAAAGCTTGTGCCTCGGTTCTAAAAAACGGTCCTGTACCCATTAACTCATCCAGGGTTACCCCGTAAAGGGGATCCCCAGGTTGTCTTTGTATAGCTACGAATCCATGAGCCAGATTTTGCCAATGAGCGTTAAAAAGCAACTGCTGATGTTGTGAGAATATAAGCTTAGCAATACTCTTGCAATCGGATGGTAGCAAGATATGAGCAGTCCAGATATAATCTAACACCTGCTTTACCGGCTCACTGGTGACTCCAAATTGACTGGCCGTCGCTCGTAATTGTGATAACAGTTTCCAATCTAAAGGGGTAACAGTTGCCATCAAACCACCCTGGTGTTGCTGAAAAGTCACCGGGCATGCCAACGAGGTCGCCACCTCATCGTCCCCCTTTTCAAGGCTGTCCTTAGCCACCGCTGCCCAAGCCTCCCTTCTTTCTTTAGCTATGGCCTCCACTAGGTCACTTTCTGCCCCAGGGATAGGCTCATTGCTTGAAAGAGGGTTAACAGAGGGCTTTTCTGGTTTTAGAGTCGTAGTGGTGGGGGGAGCTGTTGGTTCCGAAACTGAGGGGCTTGCTCCGGTGTCATCTGCATTTTGTGGAGATGGCAACATTACTTGTGAAAAAGCAGATGGCATTGGAATGGAGGAAGGCCAGTCAATTTCATAACTTCTGTTTTTTGCCTGAGCCGTGAGTGCCTGCTCGGCAGCTTTCTTTTCTGCCTGATATTGTAAAAGTTCATTATGTACCACCCACCATAATTTACCTAACTTTGACTTTAACATCTCTAAAATAGTTCTCCAAATGACCAACAAATGTTTCACAGTGTCACTGCCTTCTGTGGCTGCGTTCTTCGGAGCTTTCCCGATCCCTGCTGTCTTCCCAGCCTTTTGTTTTAACAGGGTATTATATATAGCTTGCCAAATCTTATCTCCAAATTTTCGCCTTTCTGCTAATTTATGGACAGTGTGAGGGTTAACAAAACATCCCTTAGACTGTCCATAAGCTAACAGTCCCTGCAGCTCTTTCTGCAGGTCGATCCCTTTAACCTGCCGCTTTTGTAAGAAGGCAGTAAATAAATCATACGCCGCTTGCCTTTCCATACCTTAGCGCGCTTGTTGAAGCCCCTTCAGGTTTCGGCGGCGCGTATCGGCCGGGCTCGTCTATACGGTCACCCAGGGTCCGGCGCTTAAAATCCTGAGATCTTGGCGCTTTGACCGTCCTGTGGCTGCGATCAGGACCCGAGCAGAACTTACGTCGTCCCACCGTGGTGTTCGAGGGATCGCGTCGGGGTCACCATTTGTGGGAATCGCCGGGAGACGAGCTCATCAGATGATGACCAACAAGTCTCGTTTATTGCTAAGCAGATGGATACTTATATACCTTGCTTGCATGTTTATAGTTTGGTTACAGAGAGATCATTGGCTTACAGCTTTTACATGTTACAAGATCATTGGTTTGTAGCTTCTACATTTTTGCAGCTACACCGTGCACCCCCCCACCATCCTCCTTCTCATGCACTTATCACTTAGTGGCCTTGGCTGTGATTGGTCATAGTATGTTGCTGTTTGCCGGTGTCCTTCATTTCCTCATTATCTGGCGTGAGAGGTTTGCATCATGTTCTACACAGATGTCTTGTTTCAGCTGGTTGATGGGAGCGTGACCTTTGACCTTTTTTCGACAAGCTAATCCTCCACAGGCTCCTCTATTACTTCCACTCAAATGATCCGTTCTGGTACTGCAGGTAACCAGAATTTCTGAAAGGACTACTCCCCAACCCCTTTTCCAGTCCTTGAAATCAGACACTGCTGTGAATCAGTAGGTGAATGTACACAATATAGCAGTAGTCTTCACTTGTGCAGTCTAAAGCCCCTAGCTACACCAAAGCTTATTTTCTTCCTTAAGAAATAAAAGTCAGAATTAGACCTGTAAAATGGCAGGAATCATGGTGGAGAGAGGTATGGTGACGAGGAACTTGCTCTATTCAGTTGTTTCTGAGCTCTAGTGAGGAATAAAAGAAAGATAATGGGGGATTCCTTCTCTTTCTTGATGTATTAGATACCTGTAGTGATGCTCAAGAAGCATCTTTGGGCCTTAGTATGATTAACTTCATGATAAAGCTGATTGCATCTTTTGTCTCAACTTTAGTAAAAAGGAAAGGCAAGGTCTACAAAGGAGCCTGTTTCTGTTGCCTGAATACAACAAAGACATACCTGCCACAAGCTTGCAGACAGAATTTTTTATAAGCATATCTATAGGTATGTATCTGGAAAAGGTAAAACCTGAATGAAGATAGCTGTGTTTACCTTCCAGCTCTAGCTTCTGACCTCTTTCCATGATATTCCTAAGCACCTATACTCCTGTCCTTGGGGCTGTCACTGTTTTCTTGCTTGGATAGTCTTCATAACTGATTTTAAATGTGGTCTTGGCAGCTCTGCAGAAACTATTCAGTGATATTTGTCCCATGTTGTACTTTCAGAGAAGTTCAGGTGTTTCAGATACCACTTTACAGAAATTCAGTATGTGGCTGACTTTTTCTTTCTAAATAAGTTTTAAAACCTTGGAACAGTGTCTTTCTGCCTCCCACCATGAAGGTCTGAGCCTCTGTGTAGCAGACTGTCCCTCAGTTTGTTCTCCTGCCTAAAAATAGAGCTGTTCTCAGGTGAAGGATTTGTTTGTTTTATTTCCATAGCAAAGTTTCAGCAGTATGTGGACATCTGATTTGAACAAAGATCTTTCCTCTACTTCAGTGAGAGGGCCTATGGCCAATAGACCATCAGGGCTTCCTCCATGACAGGAAGCGTATCCAGAAGGGCAGAGGATGCCTGGAGCTGTGCCTGCTCCCTCCCAGTGCCTGACAGCATAGCCAGGGAGGATCTTCCACCTGCTGCAGACCTCTCCAGCAGGGCCCAGAACCTCTCTTCTTATGTCCTTCTTAAATTTGCCCCATCAGTGCCTCCCCCCACCCCCCCACCCCCATTGCACCCTCCCTCAGCAAGGCTTTGCCTCCACTTCCTCCTGCCTCCCTCTATTCTGCATGTGCCTTCCCTTTGTGTGAAAGCCTGCCTTGATGTGTGGGCAGCCTGCAGGTGTCTAGTGGATGAATGTTGATACAGGGGCATCTATAGGCACGGGATAAGGTTTGGTGAAGGGCAGGTCTGAAGGACGGTACAGTTTCATCCTCATAATTTACTGCTGGCAAATGCTTTTTTATCTCCTCTTTCTCAGCTGTTGGGGAGGGTGTCGTGTCTTGATGGGTTTCTCAGGGTCAGCATGTCTTGGGCTTCGCATTTTGGTCAGACCTGTCCCTAGGGTAGCAGTTTAGTCATCAGACATTGAGCTGCACTGTGGTGATACTGAGACACACAAGAATTAGTCAAAATGACATTACCCTTATTGTGATCATTTGTTTGCTTAGTGTAGTGGTGTGACTGGAACAAACACAGAGCTCCTGACCCAGAAAGTGTGTGTGGGTGCAATAGGAAAGTCAAGCAGTGTCACGAACAGAATGCTAATGGGACCCAGTGAGGCTGTTCCTCTGAGCACAGTTAGTCCTTAGTTCATGCAGCCATTGCTAAGACTGGTTTCAGGGGGGAGGGAGGAGAAGCGTTGATGATTGAACAGGAGCAGTAGCTTGGGCAGGTCTTGCATCTCAGGGAAGAGAAGTGGATGAGAAGAGGGATAGCATTGCTAACAAGGGCAAGAAGTGTTGGGATGTGTGATGGGAGCTTATAGCATCAGTCTGAGCTATCTGTGAAAGCTGTGATGAGAATTTTAAACTTCATGCTTTAGAGTTCAAGCTTTTCTCTTTCGCCTGTCATTCCCCTAACAGCATTTTTCTGAGAGTACGCTCTATTTTCAGTGAGACTACTGGCAGGTATTGCTTCAGGCAAAATCTAACCCTCACATTTGAGGCTTTACACAAGTGATTTCTGCACTTGAACTTGTACAGATTAGTGATCATTCCAGTTCTTTCCTAAATGTGTTGTGGTTACATTACTTCTGCTGTGAATAGTATTTAAAAATAAGAGGATTTAAAATTGGATCTGGTAGCTATTTTCAGTATGCTTCTTTTGAAGAAGATACCTTCATATGTGCACGTCTTTATCTGCAAATGCTGAAAAGGTTTTCTGAGGCATGAAAACCGGTCTAAATTTAATATCCTTTATTTTGCAGCTCAAAATATGAGGAAATGTTTATTTATTGGGCAATCTTACCTGCCTTCTGCTGGATATTAATATCTGCCTGATATTAACAGAAAAATTTTGTAATTATAGTGTCAGTTTGCCTGTGAGAGTAGGTTTGGCTTCAGCACTCAAGGCAGAAAGAGGGTTCCCACATGTCACTCTTGACATTTTCTCAGAAGTATTGCTACCTCACTAACTCACCTGTCAAGCGTGGTGAATTGCATTTCTTCTCATTGATTATTAGCTTTCCTGTGCAGCTGGAAGCATTGCCAGCTATTCCCTGACATGATGTAAAATCAGTTGAACACTTTGGCAGGTACACTGTGTTAACAAACTATTTTTAAAGTGCCATTAAAAGGATGTTATTAATGTTGATTTTATTTTTTTTTTTCTTAATTCAGTCCCTGGACTGGCAATATTTCTATTTTAATATCATGTATGCATCAAAGTAGCTATGTCTCTACACCAATATTCTTCAGTATTATAATGATACGCTGTTTTGAACAGCGCATTCATAAATGATATAGAAAAGGGTTTGTTTAGAGAATGATTTTATATATTACTGTCACAAACCTTTAAAATCCACAGGGAGGGCTTTTTGGCGAATGGTGTTATGATTTTTAACACCTTTCCTGACCAAGGTTTGGAAATCACACCTTGTCCCTGGATACCCTGAGGATTACATATCTCCTTGTCAAAGATGGCACAGTTAATATTCACTCATATAGTGCCAGTAGTGTTCAGGGGCTGTAACTGTCTTGTAGTGATCCGTGTTATTAGATTCAGCAGTCTGACACAATTTACCAGGTGCCACTTTCTATAGCAGGAAGGGCAAGCAAATAAACCTGTCCTTACCTGTCAGCTGCAGCCTCAGCACCAGCACACGTTTGCTTCCTGGAACACCTGAGGCACAAAAAGCAACAGGGCTATTTCTGATTCACCTCACTTGTACGTGAAAAATACCCAGGTATTTGTGGAGAAAGTAATTTGAATGCCTGTCCATCTGTGCATGGGAGTTCTGCTTGGGACCCAGTTCGGGGAGGGCAACTGTGCAACCAGGCCAGAAATTCCCTTCTCCTAGAGCATTTGGAGCGTTTGCTACATGGCGGCTGGTTGATTCACTTGAATTAGTGGGCGTGTTAATTTTCTCCTGGAAGTGACAAGCTTTATCGAAAAGTCAGCCTGGTGGGGCCATTACAGTTGGTTGGAGCTCGCATGGGGGGATCTATGTAGAAAAGGGCCTGGTGCCCTCTCTTGGCCATCATCACAATAGCAGCCCAAACTAGGACTCAAATTAGCATCTGGGAGTGAAGCAACGTGGCTGCTTCAGTAATGGAGAGAGGTTTCAAAAGACCAAATAATGCGAATGTGACCAGAAGCGAAGATCCTAATCTAAACCCACAGTGCCTCTTGAGCTTTCGGTGAGACAACTAACTTCTTGGTCTCTGTTAGCACATCCCAGCATTGGGACTTATGAACCTCTGTACTGTTCTTAGGTACTGATAACAGCTAGAAATGAAAGAGTAGGGAGTTCCTTAGCCTGGTCTTATTATGGAGTTTCCTGTTTGGCTCTTGTAATTTATCACATCAGTCTTTTGTCATGTAATTTACATTTTGATGAAAACTGCAGCTATGATTATTTCAACAGGATTGCACTTGAGTGGCAACTGCGGGGCTGAGACACATGTGCCTGCATGCTGATGCCAGCACTTTAGTAAGGCTTATTGGAGACTTCTATAAAATTCCTGAGGTTTAGTTTATCAGCAATCAAACCTACCAGTTCAGGAATTACAGTATGTAAATCTTCTACTAGAAAAGCATATTCTGGTACTAAATAGTGGTTTCTCTATGTGTAAAATAAATGACGATTGAGACAGTATTTAACAGATGAATAAAAATAGGATGGTTAAGTAAAAAGATTTGATCAGCCTTTTATCAGTCAGATAAGAATACCTGTGTTAACTAGAAAATGGACAGTTTAATGAAGAAGACTTAGTCTACATAAAGTTCTTGTCATACTAATAAAAGAAGACATTCTACAAAGAATTTAAATTATATTTATGTGTCTAATAGAAAATTGTAATAATAATATTTTTATTTATGCTGAAGACAAATCTAGCTATTGACTGTAACGGAGCTCAGGTGGTTTATACCTGCTGAGGATCTAGCACCATCCTTTTTCTGAGCGAGATTTCTTAGTAATTTACTGGTGGATAAAAGGGAACACAGATTAGATCAAAACTGGGTCTGAGCACTGAAGCTGCACCCTGATGCTGTTCCAGGCAGCTTCTGGGCAGAAGATGACAAGACCATTAAATAGCAAGCACAGTGTTAGGACTCAAATGTATGCACTCTGTTTCCGGCTCTGATGTGGGCTTGCTATGTAACTTTAAAGATCTTGATAAACCTCTTAACTAATAGAGTTGTTAACTGAAAATTATGAACTCACAAGCATGTTTTTGCATCTGTATGTAAGCAGTGGTTTATAAAACACTCTTAAATGACTACTGCAAAGACACTCTTTGAAAGTTTGTTACTGGTTTGCTGTGTGGCATTGATAAAGATGCAGCAGTTGCCCTTACAAGACAGACAGCCCTTACTGGTGGGATGATGCTTGCATCTGCATGGCTACATCCCATGTTTAATCTTTCACCTTAGGTAAAACTCTTTGATGCTCAGAGTTAGGGATGGAGCTAAGTGCTTGAGTGAACATGAGTCTTTTAAATAAATGTGTGGCTTTGGGTGAATTTCCTTAGACTGAGAAAGCAGAAGGATTCAGAGCAAGCTTCGAGTCCAATAGGATGCATGTGGAGGCAGAGAGCTGACTACCAGTTCTGGGCAGCGATGTGAAAAAGGACAGAGCAGAAAGACAGGCCACAGAGATAAAAGGAAGCTCACAGCTGAGACATCTGAAGGGTCCAGGGAAGAGTGGTCAGCCATGAATCAGAATCAGTTTCAGTGCCCCACTTTTAGCAGGAAAACCCTTGATATTCCTTGTTCTGCGTGAGGCTTACCAGTGGCAAACAAGTTCTTGTTCCTACTTATTAAAACCAGAACGTGTTCAATACTGAAACGTAAAATGCCCATATAATTTACTTGTATTCTTCTACTTGAGTTAGCAAGTCATAACAGCCCTACATGAAATGGGACTTCAATATGCTCTGACAACCTATGTACAGTGGTCACTGATCAGACAAACATTTCCTGAGATGCATGATAAAAAGCTGGTCCTCATAGCCTTAGTACCAAGGACATACTGTGCAGACTGCCCACCCAGGCTACCTACTGTCATCTTGTATGGAGCTGTTTTAGATAATAAAAAGTAGAGGCGCTGTCATGTATTCATGTGGTTTTTATTATTAATCAACAGAGCAAGAAAAACATTTGAACAGCAATCCTGTGTTTCCCAAGGTAGTCACTTTTGAAGCATATGGTGTTGACATGCCTCAAGGCTGTACTTTATTAGTTTACTTGTCTTGCATATCCATACATCTCTGGGATCATAGGTGTTTTACATACAAATATAAGATGTGGGTGGAGGCGGGAAGAGGGCTGAATTATTTACTTTTCTGCACTGCAGCTTGTGTAATCATGTTGACAAATGTCCTAGGCAGCTTCTGTGAAGGGTTACAACTGCTTTATATTCACTACTGTGAACGACTGTAAAGAATCAGGTTTGAGGTCCCAGGTCTTCCTTACAAGTACTAAATAGCCACAGGAAAGCAGGGGGAATGACCTGAAAGTAAAGGTCTTTAAATGTTATTCTGAAATGTTTAGGTTTCTAGACATATATACAGGTAACTGGACTCCACTGAAGCAGACAGATGTCAGCTGGCTGCTCTTGAAGAGGACGGAAAATTGGGGGCACAGCAGAATTCCTGTTCCAAGCCATTAATTTGCTCTGGTTTTTGATACTTCATAAGCAACCTAGATTGGGAAGAAAGCTCTTCGTCTATGTGACAGTGGCATGCGTTAGTACACAAAGTAAATGTGAGGAAAATACCACATGAAAAAATAAATACAGTTTCTGAGTAATTAATTGCTCAGCACGAGTAAAGCAATGTACTCATTTATTAAAATAGACAAGGTTTTGTGTGCAATTCACAGCTGAATTGCCTGCTAATTAAGAAAGAGCTAATACTCATTTAGATAATAGTCTTGTCCATAATTGCAGACAAAAGGAAGAATAATTTTATTAACTGGAAGGAAAAAGATGAGATGGATGACTTCTGGATATTGCAATCTGAAAAAAATACTGAGCTTGAGAGATACTGGTACTAAATGGTACTGGATGCTTCCTGTTGAGTGGTTATATTCTATTAGACACCTGCCAGGACACTTTTCTCTCATCACTCATCATTATCTTCAGTTATGGTTTTATTGTATATTTGATAATGCACTCAAAGGAATATGGAAATATACTGTAGGGGAGTAAAGAGGATGGGAATAAAAATTTAAGTATATTATGCTGTTCACCTGCTGACAGAAATTTCTGACTTCATAATGTGGTATAAAGACACAATTGTCAAAGGTCTGTAGACCCCTTATTTCCCAAAAGTCAGTAAAGGACAGTCCAAGCCTCAGATGCAGTTTGAGCTGCATCCTGTAAAGCACTTGGGTCTCACAGAACATACCTGATGAGGTAAATGGCTTGCAGAGTGGGATACAGAGTGGTTTTCCTAGGGAGACTTATCAATCCAAATGAAATACAAAAATACTCCCAGTAGTAACAGTAAGTGCAAGTGTGTTCTGAAATCCATCCTGATTTCCAGCACTGGTGTCTCAATCCTTGTAGGTTTCATGGGCCTGGACCTTGATTTTGTGTGTTTTGGGGTTTTTTTGTGGGTTTTGTTTGTTTGGGTTTTTTTTTGTTTTTAAAAAAAAAAAAAAACAAACAACAGCAACAACAACAAAAAACAAACCACAAAAAAACCCCAGGTATTGTCTGTTTCCATTTCCATGACCAACAGTGATGTCCCTGCCACCACCACCTTGAAGGATTACTCGGAGGTTACGGTATTTGCCTGGAAAGTGAGAGACTCAGGTTTGCCCTTCTCAGCCTTCCAAAAATTTCTTTTTCAGACTTAAGTCTTAGGGACCAAATGCTTGGAATCAGGAGCTGATCTGAGTTCTTCAGGTCAAACGGGTAAGTTGCACAGTGTGAACCAGGTATCATCTTGATTGCAGGCACACAACAGAAAACTATATAGGTTTGTTTTTTTCCTGACACACTGCTGCAGTCTCCTCTGGCAAAGCTTTCTCTTTTCTCCATGCCAGAAAAGTTTAGATGCTTTTTCTGTAGACCCTAGGGGTAAACTTTTGCATATCTGATCTTAGAGATCTGAAGTGTAAACTTCAGCTTCTGCATGAATCATTGAGTCACTGTAGAGGAACAGGAGTCTCTTGAGTGAAGTCTTAATGCATTGTAAAGCAGATGTGAAAAATAGGTTGGGTGAATCCTGGCTAAAAATACTTATTCCTTTCCTCTAGGGAGCTTAAGGCAACTGGCTCAAGATGCACTTCTAGAGAGAGGTGTACATATCAGTGATGTCCCTATGAGATAAATCCCTCTCTAGAGTTCAAAGTCATTGAAGGAGTTAATGCAGGGTGAGAAATAGACTGCTCCCCCTGTGTCCTTCAACTTCTCTGTCTCAGACTTCTTTAAAATTTCCAGGAATTATACATAGTTGTAACCAGTTGTTAGAATATCAATTGTGTTTTGTTACTCCCTTTTTTTTGCAAGGATCAGTCTGGAAGCCTGCAGGTCTTCTGTTGTTCTGCTTTTCTAAAAGGCTTCAACAAAGAGCATGGATCATTGTAACTCACTTCAAGTTACAGCGTCTTTTCCGGGAAGCTTTCTGTATGTTTTAGCTATCCAACTTTTCTGAAGTTCATTGTTATGTTGCTTGTGTTTGGAACAATTTCCCTCTTGAAAACACAGCATAGTATAATCGTGGAGAAACTAGCATTCCCATGATGCTGTTTTCCTTATTTCTGCATCTGCTTTCAATCTGCATTCAGAATATTCTGGGTTTAGGGACTTGTTCCTTGTGGACCTGATGAACAAATGGTTCACTGACTGAGACATTGATCAGTGAGATGTGACATGTTACAAACATAATTGCCAGTTAACTTGACTCTAAAACATATTTTAACTGACAGTTTTAATTCTCAGCGTTCTTAATGGAGAAACACAATGATATGTTGCAAGATGCTGGATATCTTGGAAACCCATAACTTTTACAAAATAAACCCCAAATGGAAGGAAATAACTAGTTGCTGAGAAGCTCTGGCAAAGAGGAGGTTTGATCAAGCTTCCTTTCAAATACTGGAACATGCTCACTGTATCATCAAAAAATTCTGCATATATGGGCCAATAGAGAGATTTCAGTCCTGAATGCCTGTTACTACACAGCTTTAGAGTGTTTTTCTTCATGTCTAGGCAACTTTTCCTGACTGAGACTTCTGTATTCAGCTAGTTCTACAAAAAAAGCCTCAAACAAAACCAAAGTAACCTGTGTGCCCAACCCAGTCTTTACAATGTAGTGCTAATAAGTATAATGTGCACCAAAACCCAGCATATGCTGTTACCAGCTGGACTTTTTGGAAGATTAATATATATGTTACAATTTTCATTTTCAAGTCCTTTTCAATTAACACTTATGTCATCACCTATTGCCATTAGGGAACATGTCAGCAATCTCTGTGTAACATAGTACATTATTAAGGAGATTTAACAGATAAGGGTCCATATGCAGCACATGGCTAGCCCACTGGTAAGAAGTCACTATTTGCTAAGCTCATTCCAATAAACACTCATTTGTTTGAGTTTGGTTTGTGGTACCCATCTGAGAAATGTAATTTTTTGCCTGACAGTTTATTTTTCAACTTGATGCTATATCAAGGGGGAGAAGCCTCTTGGTGAAGCCTGCAAATACTTCTGAACCCAGAGAGGAAGTCTACCTGTCTATGACTGTACTAGACAGTTTCACTGATGGATATGAGGGCGTAACTGATGGTCTCAGGGGCTTAACATTAACAGTGAAAAAAGAGTTGTCCATGCACTCATGTCAGGGCTATCTATTGGTATTTGTTATGATTTCAAATCCCCACCTCTTTAAATGTTTCAATAGGTTTTGTGTTGAACAGTACAGCAGACCTATGCAAACTTTGTCATCACATCCAAGATCTTGACAGAAAAAAGTATTATCCAAAGATGTAAATAATTGAATTCATGATGATATGATTCTTCATAATGGTAAAGATTATCAGGCATAGGTCTACTAAGAATGTGGAGACATAGTCCAAGCTTATAAATAGCCCACTGAGTTAGGTGTCCTAGCATTCCAGTCTCTCTTGTCTTCCTATACTTGATCACATTTATGACAGATTTTAAAGTTCTTTAGATCTTTTGATGTCTCTATGTAGAGACAGTGTGCATGTAACAAAGGCTAGTAAAACTAATGGACTGCAGAAGTCTGTGACTTCACACATTCTGAAATTTGCTTTAAATTAGCAACATGAGCAAACATCAAAGTTATAGCAAAACTCAACCAAATTTCCTCACAGCTTATTCAGTGTGAGAACAAAATTTTACCAAGCGTTTGAGATTCACCTGATCTCTGTCTCAACCTTTGCCTCTCATCAGGCTCATCAGAGCTTTTAGGAAATAAAGCAATATTTTAATAAAAAGCAGGCCAGGTCTGCAGGATAATACTGATTTTTGATCTACTTTTCTTTTGCAATCTAGAACTATTTAAAAGCTAATTACAGTGGCTTTAAAGAGAAAAAAGTGTGATTGTACATGGTTTAAAGTAGAGCATCTAAAGAGGAAAAATAATACTTTATTTCATTCCCCCAATCTCTTAAACTTCTGGAAACTGATGAACCTTTCAGTGGTGGGGACATTGGAAGTCAGTGTGAAACTGGAAATGTCATGCCAGTGTGAGGTGCCTTCTCTGTAGAAGGATCTCACAGCTTTTACCTACACTCTGGCTTAGTCCTTGTCATAAGGTGGCTCTGAAAGTCAAGAATGTTTTTATTTTTGTTACCAAGAAACTTTCCCTCCCTTTCATTGTTTAGTTAAAAATAAAGACAAGGAAATCTAGCCAAGCATCTCTTTCTCTCCCCCTAAATCAGCTTGATGTTTGTTATTCCAAATAGGCTTATTTCCCAGCTGTGCCTGGCTGATTTGTAGGTTAGTAAAGAGATGAAGGATGCTTAAAAAAATTATTTCTACAGAGTGAGACTAAGGAGAAAATACTGAAAATGTCTTTCAAGCTGGTTCCTCTTGGATTACTGAATTTCTCTGTTTAGTCAAGGTATCTGCATAATTGTTCAATCAAGTGCTTTTTTAGAGGTCATTTACCAACAGTATTGGGACATCTGTGCCAAGGACACCTCACTCCATTTTCATGTCTGTCCTAACAGCCTCACCATCCCCTCGTATCTTGCCACAGCTCAAGTCTCCACGTTGACTCCCCTTAACTAGGGATCTCTCACATATATCACTTAGGCTGTGCCTGTTCAAAAAAGCTCCTCTGTGGTGTTTTATTCTTGGCTCTTCCTCTTACATCTTCTGGTTGCTCACATCCCACTGGCTTTTTTTGGGCTGCCCTGCCTCTGCCTGCACCCCTGACACTTGGCTGTCTGACATGTCCTGATGTTAACAGCTGGGCCCTCAGCACTGTTTTTATGCTGGCAGTAATAGCTGATATTGGATTTTAGATTTCACTTATTTGTAAGCTTTGATCATTTCTGGAGATAATACTCAAGCCTCCTGGTTATTTAGAAAGTCACTGTTAAAACTGCTTATGTGTAACTCATAGTCATGCTGAAATAAGTTTCAAGTTCAACTCTATGGCAAAGGCCAAATTCCACAAGTGCGGAAGTAGGAGAAATTACTAAGACCTCTCATGTATTGGATGTTTACTGGATGATATATTCATTTTTACTGTCATGGGTAAGAGCAGAAGGTAGGCTGGCACTGAATCTACCATTAATTATTTATGCTGTACCCATTGCAGTAAATGAATAACTACTTATCCTGGGTTCAGCAGTAGCAGTCATTTTTTCTCCTTAGTAGCTGGTGCAGTGCTGTGGTTTTGACTCTCAGCCTGAGAACAATGCTGATTAACACCGATGTTTTTAGTTGTTGCTAAGTAGTGTTTAGTCTGACCAAGGACTTTCTGAGTCTCATGCTCTGCCAGGGAGAAGGGGAAGCCAGGCGGAAGCAGAGACAGGACACCCAACCCAAACTGACCAAAGAGGTATTCCATACCACAGCACATCATGCCCGCTATATAAACTGGGGGCAGTTACCCGGAAGGGTTAGATCACTGCTCAGGTCGGGATGGGTATCAGTTAGCAGGTGGTGAGCGGTTGTATTCTCTTCTCTTGTTATTTCCCTTATCATTATTACCATTGGTGGCAGCAGCAGTGGCTTGTGTTATACCTTAGTTACTGGGCTGTTCTTATCTCAACCTGTGGGAGTTACATTCTTTCGATTCTCCTCCCCATCCCTCCCGGAGTAGGGGGGAGGAAGAGGTGGGGAGGGAGTGAGCAAGCAGCTGCGTGGCTGAGTGGGCTTAAACCACGTCACTACTGAATGCTGGAACCTTGGTAATACTGGCACTGAAATAACAGTCACAAGAGTTAATTGGCATTGATTGGAGACATCATCCTGGGCTCCTGTCCTCAGCAGAGACAGCTCTTCTCAGGTGACAACCAGACACTGCTGAAAGGGAGCTGCTGAAATACTAACTCTGGGACTCAAGGAACTGCAGGGATAGGGGTATACAACTGGGAGAAGCCTGCCATCAAACAGCATTAGAAGCTATAGTGACACCCAAAAATCTTGGGAGTATATTGAAAGCCCCATTTGTAATAACATGGGAAGATTTAAATTCTCTTTTTAACGTGTAAGATGTCAATCAATGGAGCACCATAGCAGCATGGACACCAATGGGCAGGAAGACAATAGGAGTGATAAAGGAGATGCTTGTTGCCAAAAGCCATTACCTCACTGGTCAAAAGCAAATCTGAAAGCTATCTAGATAGTGAATTACTAAAGGAGAAGTGAATTGCCAAAAGATAGTGCCTGGAGAATTTCTGTTCTTGGGAGATGCCTCCATCCTCAACAGAGTCTCTGTTTTTCCACTGTACGGTGTTACTGTAGAAAGAAGGCAGGAGCTGGGTGCCTCATGTCACCCCAGTACATTTGGCACAGGTCTGAGAGCAGAGCCTGGCTGACACTCAACCACTTCTCTGCTTTCTTTCTCCTCTTGCTACCAGATGGAGCCATTTTCTTTCATGGAAGCTACTGATCATCCTGCTTCAATCCAATGGCCTTCAGCAAAAGGATGACTTTCAGGCTTGTGGTCTGAGAAACCTCTTCATTTTCTCATTATTTTCTTCACTGAGTGCAGGAGGGCAGCAAAGTTCTGGCAACTAGCTGTCAGTGCCCTTAATCACAATCTTTTAGAGAGAGATGCCCAAAGCATAATGATCAGGCTGAAATTATAAAGCTACTCCCGTCACACAGTTTACAGGTTCTGAGTTGAGCTGTTTGTGCTTTGCTGGTTGTTTTCATTCTGCAAAGAAGCATGTAATTAAAATATTCATATGCAGAGTGCAACCCATTTAGGACTGAATCCTGTTAGATGCTGAGCAAAATTTGGATAGTGCTGAGAGATCTGTGCTGGCAGGGGAAAGTGGGAGGAAGCTCGGAGTCTGAGCTGCCCAGCATCTGGCAGAGTGCCTTAACATTGATTTGTTCGTTAGGATAAAACTGGCAAGGAATAGGGAAGCGGTTTAGGGCTCGATTAACAAACAGCCTTTAAAAAATGTATTTCACTTTCTGCCTTGGGCTTTGCCTTAGGGCTAGCCCTGTTCACAGAGCTAAGACTACATAATATCCTGTAAACAGTCATCCCCTCTACAATATGGGCAATCCAAAACTGCTTATATGCAATATACTTATCTCAATGTCACAGACAGCTCTGAAAAGAACATTTATCAGGGTGATATAGGGTCAAATTATTCAGTAGAATATCTATGATTGACTTTTAATTTTTTGTTTTGTTTTTGTTTTCACAGTGTTTGAGCCAGAGCAAAGTAAATTAGTATCTTTTGGATTTGGGTATAAAGGAGCCTGGGCTGAAGGAGTCATAAGGTTCCAGGCTAAGGCACAAAGGGACTGTTGCTTTGTTTGCTGGGCATGAAAAGTGTTGGGGTGCAGAGATCAGAGCTCTCCAGGTATTGAAATGTGCATTAGCTGCATTTGTTAATTATGTTAGTGGACACTTCTTTCTTTCTTGTTGCACTTCACAAAAGTCCAGACCGTCTATGCTATACCTATGGGTAGTTTTGACTGACTTGTGTAACCTTACAAAACCTTATGTTATGACAAAGAGGAAATGTTGTTGGAGAAGCAGTGGGAGTAATCTCTGCAGAGTGACTGTGACTCTGGCCATAGTCCTGTGACTCACCTTCTGGGAGGAGTCAGTGCCTGGAGAGAGGATGACCCGCTGCTCCTCTCCCTGTCGACAGATCATCTAGGAGACAGGAACTGAGACTCTTCAGTTCATTGCAATCCTTGTAATTCCTTAATGGGGTCTACTGTAATGCCACCCTTGGCTGAATTTTCTGGGGTTTTGCAGAGGTCTTTGTGCAGAAGTTGAAGCTGAATCAATAGAAGGGCAAGACAAGCATTCTTCTGTTTTAACTTGCTATGTTGGTTTCTGATTATCTGACTTTGAGGTCTTTTTGCTCCTCTTTCCATTCAAGACAAATTCAGCTGGTATCAAGAGAGAATAAATCCTTAGAGTTCAGTGATTCACTGTGAGTCTACATTCAGTTTGTCTATACAGTTTCCCTAAGTTGTTATGACAGTGCCAAAATAAAATCTATTTATGTTTTGTTGTTGTTGGGGTTTTTTTTGTTTGTTTGTGGGTTGTAAGCTTTCTAAATGAAGCTGATTCAAGGTTTCTCTGCACTCGAAGCAAAACTAAATTTTGCTGCCCCAAAGATTGAGCTTGGAGCAACTCCTGCCATGAGGAAGAAAAGGATAAGCAAAACGGATATACAAAGAAATGTTGCACAGTGAGAGAATGAGCCCTGGGGAACCAGGCTTCCTGGTTTTGCTTCTGCAGGAGGAACAGGAAGCAAGGCTGAGTTTTGGGAAGGGGTCCCATCTTATTTCTTTTGCAACGAAAGCCACAACAGTCAACCCACAAGCTGAGTCTATACAAGCTACCATAATTTTGAGCTATCCAGCTAACTGACCTGTAAGAAATGAAATAATATTGTTTTCTTAAATATAGAAAAGACAGCTTCTTTCTTAAAGACAGCTTCTGTGTTGAACTTATATGCAAGGCACAGCATGGAACGTAGGCTGAGGAATGGCATTCTTGTGCTGGTCTTCATTATTTCATTGCGGTATTCATGTTCAAGTCTGTAACAGAAGTTGATCTAGGGGTGATGGTAAGAGACAAAAACATTCAACTAGGCTCTTACAAAGGTTAGATGAAATGTAATTTTTTGTTTTAAAAATGGTATATTAATTGCACAAGTTGAGGCTTAAAAAATTAAGTCTGATATGTCATTTTTTTAAGTCCTAAGAGTCCCTTTGAATGTCTCTTTAAAGGTTAATTTTTTGTAAGCTTATGAATAACATGCATGTTTTATGAAAGGTTGATTAATGACTATAAACAAGCACAGGATCTTTTAAACCTATCCAGGTGGTAGTAACTGGTATAAGTACATAAAATAAATAGGACACGGTACTGTTGGAACAAGTCCAGAGGAGGGCTGCGAGGACGATCAGGGGTCTGGAGCACCTCCCGTATGAAGATAAGCTGAGAAAGTTGGGGCTGTTCAGCCTGGAGAAGGCTCTGTGTAGACCTCATAGCAGCCTTCCAGTATCTGAAGGGGGCCTACTGGGGTGATGGTGAGGTATTCTTCATCAGGGATTGTAGCGATAGGACACTATCGTTACAATAGATAGCAAATTACAATTATCAAAAGAGTAATGGGTTTAAACTTAAACAGAGGAAGTTTAGGTTAAATATAAGGAAGAAGTTCTTTACTGTGAGAGTGGTGAAGCACTGGAATGGGTTGTCCAAAGCAGCAGTGAATGCTCTATCCCTGGCAGTGCTCAGGGTCAAGGTGGTGAGAGCCTTGTGTGACATGATCTAGTGTGAGGTGCCCCCTGAGGAAGCTCTCGGGAGAACTGGCTACCCTGTATTTGGAGAAGGCTGAGGTTCTGAATGACTTCTTTGCCTCAGTCTTCACTGGCAAATGCTCTGACCACATCACCCAAGTCTCGGAAGGCAGCTGCAGGGACTGTGAGAATGAAGACCTTGGGCCCACTGTAGGAGAGGATTTGGTTTGAGACAATCTTCAAAATCTGAATGTACACAAGTCCGTGGGACCTGATGGAATCCATCCGTGGGTCCTGAAGGAGCTGGCGAATGAGGTTGCTAAGCCACTGGCCATCGTATTTGAAAAATCATGGCAGTCAGGTGAAGTTCCCGACAACTGGAAAAAGGGAAATATAACCCCCAGTTTCAAGAAGGGGAAAATGGAAGACCCGGGGAATTACAGACCAGTCAGTCTCACCTCTGTGGCTGGTAAAATCTTGGAGCACATTCTCCTGGAAGGCATGCTAAGGCACATGAAAAACAACAAGGTGCTTGGTGACAGCCAGCATGGCTTCACTGAGGGGAAATCCTGCCTGACCAATTTGGTGGCCTTCTATGATGGGGCTACAGAACTGATCGACAGGGGTAGAGCAGTTGACGTCATCTGCCTGGACTTGTGCAAAGCGCTCGACACTGTCCCACATAGCATCCTTGTGTTTAAATTGGAGAGACATCAATTTGATGGATGGACCACTCAGTGGATAAAGAACTGGCTGGATGGCTGCATGCAAAGAGCTGTGATCGATGGCTCGATGTCCGGCTGGAGACCAGTAACAAGTGGTGTCCCTCAGGGATCGGTGTTGGCACCGGTCTTATTCAACATCTTCGTCGCTGACATGGACAGTGGGATTGAGTGCGCCCTCAGCAAGTTTGCCGATGACACCAAGCTGTGTGGTTCGGTTGATACGCTGGAGGGAAGGGATGCCATCCAGAGGGACCTTGACACACTTGTGGGGTGGGCTGATGCCAACCTTATGAAGTTCAACTACGCCAAGTGCAAGGTCCTACACCTGGGTCGGAGCAATCCCAGGCACAGCTACAGGTTGGGCAGTGAACAGATTCAGAGCAGCCCTGCAGAGAAGGACTTAGGGGTGTTGGTCAATGAAAAAATGAACATGAGCCAGCTTCAGTGTGCACTCGCAGCCCAGAAAGCCAAACGCATCCTGGGCTGCACCAAAAGGAGCATGACCAGCAGGTCGAAGGAGCTGATCCTGCCCCTCTACTCTGCTCTTGTGAGACCTCACCTGGAGTATTGTGTGCAGTTCTGGTGTCCTCAACATAAAAAAGAAAATGGAACTGCTGGAACAAGTCCAGAGGAGGGCCATGAGGATGATCAGGGGACTGGAGCACCTCCCGTATGAAGACAGGCTGAGGAAGTTGGGGCTGTTCAGCCTGGAGAAGAGAAGGCTGCGTGGAGACCTCATAACAGCCTTCCAGTACCTGAAGGGGGGCTATAGGGATGCTGGGGAGGGACTCTTCATTAGGGACTGTAGTGACAGGACAAGGGGTAACGGGTTAAAACTTAAACAGGGGAAGTTTAGATTGGATATAAGGAGGAAATTCTTTCCTGTTAGGGGGATGAGGCACTGGAATGGGTTGCCCAGGGAGGTTGTGAGTGCTCCATGCCCAGGGTGGTTGTGAGTGCTCCATCCCTGGCAGTGTTCACGGCCAGGTTAGACAGAGCCCTGGGTCACATGGTTTAGTGTGAGGTGTCCCCACCCATGGCAGAGGGCTTGGAACTAGATGATTATAAGGTCCTTTCCAACCCTAACTATTCTATGATTCTCTGATTCTTTGAGGGACAAATTCTTGGAACAAACTTCTTTTGCCATCATGCGGTGTTTTCTGATACTTATTCTTTCCGGGGAATTGAAACTGCAGTTGTTATCTAGATTATGTAAATTAAGTTTTGCACTGGAAATTTTATTTTATTTTTAAGATGTGTGATATGAATAAAAAATACTGTAGTATTTAAAATTTCGCTGTGAAAAGCCTCTCAGATTTTAAAGAGGAGTCGCAATTAACTATTACTGTCAGCTAAAGATGGATTGTCATTTTTTCGTCTTTGCTGAGACAGGATTTTTTCCCACAGTCCAGGATAGTCAAGTGCTTTGTCTTCTTCAGGGGTGAAGTCCTTGATTTGCTTACCATGATATATTCTGATGTGGCACCTGCTGCTGTTCTTGGTAGACTTATTTATAATCACAGATCTAATAACAGGGGCATTGACTAATTTCTTTTTCCTTGCTCTGTTTCATTGTCTGCCCCTGTCATCTCATATCTTAAGCTGATAGGGCACGAATTTGTCTACTAATTTGCTTGTGCTGTGCCTAGTAGACCTGAATTCAAGTGGGATTTCTCAGTGTTATGTCCATCATAATTAGCTGTTCATGTTGCATCAGCAGGAGCAACTCTTCTAAATTTGTTCAGACCTTTCAAACACTCATTTTATGCATCCCTTTCAGTCACAGACTGGCTACCTTTTTTGCTAAACATGCAGAGATATTGCATATATTTATCTGTGATGCTTTTTTTCAGCTTTGCTTGCATAATTTTCTCCTTTCATTTACCTCCTTTTCTCTATCTTTTTATTCTGCTATGCATGTCCATTTATCCCCTTCTCAAGCAAATGATTCACAACCTTTTGCGGTATATTCCACAAAGTCCCCCCTGACAGCCTTTGTTTGGTTTCTGTGCAATTGGACAAAATCCTGACTGTGTTTAGTAGAGTTGCTTGTGGTACAGATTAGGACAGAATCATTTTGTTAAGTATGTAAAATCTCCAAAAATCACTGCATGATAAGGAAAGGAGTGGTTAACAAGGGGGTCCTCTGGGTCTCTTGAAAAACTTCCAGTGGTTTCAGAAAAATTACGGAAAAAATTCCAGGTCAGATGAATAACACTTCACTGACATCTCCCCTGGTACCTTAATATTTCCAAATACTTCTTATTTAGAAAACAGGATGACCAAGATACTTGCTAATGAGAGTGGGGCTGATAAAGAATCATTATGACATTTCAGCCTCTCAGGAAATGATGGCTGCTGAGTGTGTGTAGAAGGATGAGCTTACAGTTAAAAAGCACAGCTTGTAATCTTAGCCTGTGATCCTTTTCAACCTACTCTACAGATTTCTTGTAAATCACTTTATTTCTCCCAGTGCCTATAGCAATGCAACTTCTTTACCTCACAAAGAAAGTTGAGGCAAGGCTTTGTTTCTCTTTCAGAGGAGTATAACATCCATTTGTTAAGAATCAGTTTGGAATTCATGGACTGAAGATACATTTTTTTTAGTTTTTATTTCCTTACCATGCAAAATGCTTGCACTCCTGACCCCTCTTTCATCCACCTCATGTTCTGGTCACTTGTCAGTATAAACAATCTCTGAGTTGGCAATATTTCATGCAGGGCCACTTGCACTGTCTTCAGCTTCTCTGCAATTAATATTCTGTCCTGTCATTTAAGTCCAGCCTTGTGTTCCTAGTGTCAGGCTGGCTTTGTTTAATATGGCCGGCAAAGTAGCATATGTTTCTAAGTTGAGTCTCACTGCCATTTCTGGAGGTATCTCCCATTAATCAAGAAGGCTACTTTGTCATAGTGCAGCTAATGTTATCACCAAACTTTAAGTACAAAGGTGGAATAATAATGACTCCTCTTTCACTAAATGGAGTTAACACAGCTGAATAGCTTCCCTGATAGTTTATTATATTAGTCTTTTAGAACATTGACTGATTTGTTTTTATTACCAAGAAAGCTTTTGTTTTATGAAAATTACTTAGGACCACAGGTCAATGTTTTTCATGTCACATCTCCATAAGAAGTACATTGCTTCATTATACTTTGTATTCTGCTACTGCAACCTATATGTCACTTAAATTTATTTGTCACGATACCACTGCCAGGCTGCCATTAAATTGTTAAAGGATATTCAGGAAGTGTTGTTGCAGTAACCTTTAAAGGAAGACATATGGAAATGGGCTATATCTGTTGATTAACTTTTTGATATGCAAACATTCCAAGGTGTAAGGCCTGGTATGGATCACTATGTGTGAGCAGAATAGAGTGATGATGATCATGGTTCTCTTTTTCTGTGAGGCAATGGACACTCTAAGTTTAAATTTCCTATGTATTTATTTAAGCTAGGAGACTAAAATGTTGAAGAACAAAAACGAAGTCCATAGAATAACCAAAATATATGTCTATCTTCTGTCACTCACACCTAAAATAAAACGGCCTATGATGCCTGCCTGTCTTGACAATATTTAAAAATTGCAAATCACAGAAAATTAACAGACAGCATAAAAAATACGTAACAAAGTAAAAAAACCATGTGGATCAGTTTGAGAATCCACGGGAAAAGCTCCTGAAGTGTTTCAATCTAAGCTGAACCGGGGATCCCAGGTCTTGGACAGGTCATCCTCCCCTTTGGAGAAGAAGCTGTTAGAGAAGAGGTCACCAGCTCTGAGCTAACCCCCTGAGATGGTTCCCAGACTTGTCCCAGGAGTCAAAAAATGGACTGCAGGCAGATAAACTGAAGCTGTGAAGGATCAAGACTTCCTGCTACAGACACTATGATCTCTATAACAAGATAAGTATGTTAAGGGATATTTAAAATATTAATTGTTCATACTTTAGGGCTGCTCTGGCTTTCAGAAGCTAGAGCTCTTCATATTGATCCCATAGTAATACAAGTACTTTGAGATGGCATAGCACAGCCCTGCTGAAGAAAGAGGCTCACCGCTTTTTTTCTTGCTGAGCTTTAACATGCACTTGTTCCATGCCATGGTTTGGTGTGTGGCTGCTCAAGTTCTTGTGGCAGTATAAAGGAACACGCTGGTTCTTTTGGAGGCGCCAGGGTGGAGGAGCTGAATGTACCAAAACAGGTTTGGAGTTACAGTGGGAGCAGTAGTCACAGCAGGCAGGTGCTGACAACACGGAATAGGGGTAGAGTGTGGTTGAAGCAGGACATGTAGTGGTTGCCTGGGCAAGTATGCTTAAATGAAAACATACATACATAGTGCTGAAAGTGTAGTGATAGACAACAGAAACAAAATCTGCAGACTAGGAAAGGCACAATTGATTGCTCTGTAAGGAATACTTTTATCCATTGAACCTGGCAGAAAATCCCAGTTTTGCAAGGTTTGAACCTACCTGACCCCACTGTATGTTAGGCAAGAGCTGTAGCACAGCCTGAACTGCCTAAAAAATGGGTAGGGGGTAACTGAATACAAGCTTTTTTCCTGCGGACATCAAGGTAACTGGAGGAAATAGAAAGTTTCTGGTGAACTCAGGCAAAAGGCTGTATCAATCTTCTTGTGCTTTCCCAAGCACTGAATTAACGTGAAATTTCATAGACAGAGCTGCAATTTCTGACTATGTGCATGTGGCTAGGATGCCATGCTTACAGCATCTCTCCAAGAATTAGCCTTGACTGGCACAAACAGTATAGAACAGGTTGCAGGAGCTCTATGATCAAGCTGAAAGTATTCACAGAATGTAGCTGTGGCATCATATGTTTGAGAGGAAAAAACTATTGAGAGACCAGAAATATAGGAAGCCAATATAATTATTGTTTCCATGTTCACTGGTGTCTCACTTGGTAAAAACAGAAACAGAGGCATTCAAGAATGCAGTGTATCTTTCATGCAAGTTGCTTCTCACTACAGTGAATTTCAGTATCCAAAATGACATTTGTGGAAAAGTTCTTCCTACTGAATTTGCTGTTCTCATTATTCCTTTTCATTGTTGCTTATAAGCTTAGGGCTAACCACTAATTCTCAAAATATCTTGTTTTTCTGAAACCAGTTTGCTCTATGAAGCACAGGCCTAAAAGTGGATGCCCACAAGTTTTGCTTGAATTTTGGGGTAGCAATAAACCGCTAACATATTTAAGAATTTGCAGTTTTCATAGGGGTTGGGTGAAATAAAATGCATTGTAACATAGACATAGAAGAGAAATTGCTTTAAGGAATATTCCAATGCAGTTCACTAACCATTAAGTATCATTCTACTTTCGTGAGCTTAAATCTCTACTGACATGAATCTTTTATATCCTGCAGTGTAAGTTGTAATACTTGGATAACTAACAGAGTTAGAGCAGCTTTTCATTAGACCTGAGAAAGTGTGGAATTGCTCATGATCTTTGAGCAATTGAGTCTCTGTTTTGTGGTATTGAAAATTTTCTGTGTTTTAATACACAAATATACTTGCATGTACTTGAATGTACATTCCTGAACTTGATTTTAGCCATTACCGGTTACAAAAAAAAAAAAAGTGTTTTTGAGACCAGCAGTTTTCAGGTCTATTTTCTGTGTAGTAGTATAAGGTTTTTTCTACACCTGTTTTATCTGTGGCTCTGAATGTGAGTTTATTAGGATGGGAATTACAACTAATGACAATAAATAAGATGAGACAATGAGCAAGTAATAAAGGGGCATTGCAAAAGTCACAGAGGCAGTTATAACAAAAACAAGTCCCAAACTCTTCTATATGTACAATCAGGTGCCAAATTCAACAAATGCTTATGGAAATTATGTATGCTGAAATTATGGCATGTTTAATTGGAGCACGATAAAACAAAATTGTCAAACATTCTGTTTATTTAAAAAACATACTTGAGGCTATTCTGAAACTAATCATATTTGTATGCCAAAATGGCCTGAAAAAAATATACAATTTTTTTTGCTTAGAACTTCTAGGTTGGTACCACACTCTGATGATTGTGTGATTGGGGTGGCCTCTGAGATGCCTTGCAGTCTCAGTTAAGCATCTCTTCTGCCCAAAAGAGATTCCAGCCACTACAGCCTGTGAAGCCCCACTGCCAGGATGTGATGGGGGACCCAGTTTCCCATGCTGTTCCAGTGTGCCCAACAGCAGCCACTGAGGATGGCCCAGTGGCCATCCACTATGCAGGATGGGCCTCAGGAACGAGCAGTCCAAACCTTCCTGCCAAGTGCTTTCATTTTTGTCGTGTTTACTAAGTTTTGTCCACTATCTGTACTATAGCAATTGTTTTAGTGCTCTAACATAGGAGGAAGGTAACCTAGCTTCAACAAGGTAAATCACCTTTAACAATGACAAATAACCTTTAAGGATAAAGTAAGTCACCTTAGATAAAATTATTCTGTATTATTCTGAAGATGTGGATAATAGTCCATATATGTGCAGTAACCAAAGAACAGTTGCACTACTAAATTGTGCCTTGCCGCTTGTGTTTAGACTCTTACCTTCTGGGGACAGTGAGGCAGTCTGAGGTGTTTCTCTTCTCAGTTAATAGAGCTTGGCTTTTTATCTTAAACGTGCCATGGAGCTAAAAGGTTGCCCTAAGGCAACAGGGTAGGAGGTACATTAGATGAGGAACAGAAACTTGTTTCTGTATGACTCTTTAGCTTGCACCCAGGATCTTTGAGCAGCACCCAAGACTGTACTTAGATTTGTGTTTTCAGGTTTGTAATGTGGGTCAGGGAAGCAGGAGGCAAAAGCTGGAGATGGTGAAATGTGTGGTGGGAGGCATGAGGGCATGGAGAGTTGGATCCTAGTAGAACATTAGTCATGTACAACTGGTGATTGCAGGAGGCAGAAAAATTTAGAGACAGAGATGAAAAGATGACATGTGAGAAATACAAATACAGTTATTCTTTAGAACTAATCGTGATAAGTAATTCCTGGGTCTGAGTCGTTTTCTGCAGGGTTGCTGCTTGCCCTGCAGGTTCCTGTGATGTACTGTGACATGGGGCTGTTCTTCCTCAGGAGCAGAACTTTGCACTGTTCCTTGATGAACATCTTGAAGTTTCTGCTGTCCTAGTCCTTGAATTTATTAACATCCCTGTGAATTGAACTGTGACTTGGTACCTGTTGTAGTGTCAGTCCCCTAAAACTGATACTGTTAGCCGCTTTTTTTCTAGTCATCAGGGACCTCCTCTGATTAGTGCAGTTTTTCACAGGTGATAGGCAGTAGCTTCACAGTCATCTGAACCAGCTCCTCAGATTTGTGTATGTCCGAACTGTAAGCGGTTCCTGGCCTATGGCTCCCCTGCTGCTGGTTGCCCCTCTTTTTTGCAAAATACACTATATACAGAAGTCCAGGAGTAGGCTTTTCATATGTAGTCAAAGGCAAAAAAGGCATTCAGGCTTTCCAGTGCTGTTCAATACCATCACATCCACATTTTCACTGAGCTTCCTTTTGCATGCTCAAGGATCTCTAGAATCCCTCCTTTTGCCCCAAACCATGCAGTTACGCTTCTGTTTCATTGTCTCTTCTTGCTTCCATTCCTTATACACTCACTTCTTCTATTTTAGTCATCAGCAAACTTCTTACTAAGCTAGCTGATGCTTTTTACCTCTTTCCGAGGTTGCGAACTGTTTTGCCTGTTAAAAGTATCTTACAAATAATATCTTCTCTAGTCTTTTTCTCAGAAATGGATGGATTGGAAAAGAAAAAATAAGCTGAAAGAGAATACCTCAGTATAAGCGATCTGTTTGACAAAATCATAATCAAATGCAAAACTTGTTAGAAGAAACTACAGTCTTTCGCAATAAATGTTTTCTTGCTATTGATAAACAGAAATATTTTTTCTTGGTCAATGTTTCTTCATTAATCTCTTCTCTCCTCACTCTCCATAGGGAATTGTGTACCATGTAACCAGACAGCTATAAACCTTCAGCTGCAGACCACTGACAGGAGTCTATGGATCACCAGTCTGGAGAGCCTCTCCTTTAAACTTCTAAATGATTCAACATTTGTGTAAGTCAGACACATTCTAGTATTATGTAGTTAAATAATTTTATAGCCATTTCGTTGCAATGCTAAGAGGTTCAGACACTGTGTGAACAGTTTACTAATGCCACTTCTCTCTAATAATTCGGTAATAAGAATGGATAGTCTATGTGAACTATAAATACGTCCTTAAAAATGTGCATGAAAATCTGTGCACTGTTTACAGTCTGTTAAAGAAATTCTTGATACAGGAGCACATGACTGTTTTATGTAGGTATTGTAGTGGTTACAAGGTTTGGGACTTTTTTAATTTTTCTCTTTTTTTTTTACTAAATTGGCTTAAAATAATGTTGCTAAACAACTCTGGTCTCATATTGTTGGTTTTTAAAGCAAAGCTCACTTATTCTTGTATAATAATCAAAATGACTTGTAGAAAATACTATGTTTTTAAACACTCAGAAAATGTTGTATTATCCTTGTCTTTCAGACAAAGACAAATATTAGTATTTGTACGTTTAGTTCCTCAGCTGCTTTGTCCTTTCTTATTTTAGAATGGGAGATATTATGTAAATACTTAAGTATTACAATGGGAGGCAATTTGACTAACAAGTTGAAGCATTTCATGAATGAAAACTGAAGCACAAACTATAGAGATATCACTTAAGTCACTGATGAGATGCATCCATCTCTGGTAATGCATAAAAGCTAATTAACAGTGCAGTGAACTGGAGGCAATTATTAGATGTGGAAGCACAAAAGAAAGTGCAATGTCTTTCAGTTTACTGACTAAGGATATGTGAATACCTACAAATGTCCGTAAGTGACCTTGACAACGAGGAAGAAGAGTCTGTCTGGAGATGTTCTTTGGGCTGCTCTGTCTGTAGGAGTAATAGGATAAAGGAACAGGCAATCAGGTTGTGATGTAAAAGGCTAAGGTCTTTTCCATGCTAATGTCTGTCAGCTATTGAGGGTGCATCTATATAGCCCCTAAATGCAGATAAAAAAACGTTTTTACTGATTGAGCACACTCTAGTATATGACCAGCTAACATAAATTGCCATTTTCTGTTGTATATATAACATCTGTAAGTGGAGAAAGCAAAGCCACTGCATACTGAATCTCAAGCTTGGATATACTCCAAGGCAAGGAACTGATTCATGCATTTAAAGCTAATCTGGAAACTACTGCTCAGAGCATTTTGAGAACAGTCCTGCTCTCACAAAGAGGTGGACTTTATACTGTTAATAAAGCCTTTTAGACTGTATGTCTTGTTACGAGATAATAGTTTCCTACTGTCAGCCAGGGACAGAGCATTCACAGCCTCCCTGGGCAACCCATTCCAGTGCCTCACCACCTTTACAGTAAAGAATTTCTTCCTTATATCCAATCCAAACTTCCCCTGTTTAAGATTTAACCCATTACCCCTTGTCCTGTCACTACAGTCCCTAATGAAGAGTCCCTCCCCAGCATCCCTATAGCCCCCCTTCAGGTACTGCAAGGCTGCTATGAGGTCTCCACGCAGCCTTCTCTTCTCCAGGTTGAGCAGCCCCAACTTGCTCAGCCTGTCTTCATACAGCAGGTGCTCCAGTCCCCTGAGCATTCTCGTGGCCCTCCTCTGGACTTGTTCCAGCAGTTCCATGTCCTTTTTATGTTGCGGACACCAGAACTGCACACAATACTCCAGGTGAGGTCTCACAAGAGCAGAGTAGAGGGGCAGGATCACCTCCTTCGACCTGCTGGTCACGCTCCTTTTGGTGCAGCCCAGGATGCGTTTGGCTTTCTGGGCTGCGAGTGCACACTGAAGCTGGCTCATGTTCATTTTTTCATTGACCAACACCCCCAAGTCCTTCTCTGCAGGGCTGCTCTGAATCCGTTCTCTGCCCAACCTGTAGCTGTGCCTGGGATTGCTCCGACCCAGGTGTAGGACCTTGCACTTGGCATGGTTAAACTTCATAAATGTAAGAGAAGCCTTAAATCTACTTTGATTGCATGTCTTTTGCTGTCACTTTCTTCCCTCCTAGATTTTGTAGCCCTGTTTCTTCTACTCAAATGATAAAATGAAATGGATCTGTGTGCATCTTTACTCGTGTTAAGAATAATTAATGTTTTAACAAATTATTCCCCTTCTATCCATGATAAGTTATTACCAGGAGTTCTCTTTCTCTGTTGATATCCAGAATGAAGGTTTAATAGTGCTGCATCTTATTTTGAGAGGTATTGGTGAAACTCGGTAATTAGCCTATCAAACTGTGCTGTTGGAAAAAAGTAAAGATATGGGCTCTCTTCTTGCTTGTTTGAACTGAATGCTTTCTGTATTGAACTACCAGTCATTTGAAGAGTTCACATACAACTCATCAACATCGATGCCCATCACAAATACAAGAATGAAAAAATACCCCACAAATCTGTTTAGTGAATTTTCATAAACAGCTTTTGATGAGTTGCTGTTTTGATACCCCAGCTCTGCAGCTGAAGGTCCAACAGAATTCTGCGGAAAATGAGCTTTGCAGTAACTGGAAGCAAAGCTGTAATAGGTGGATACTTTCACTTAGCCATTGCCCTAGTTTGTGTGAGCTGTAATTCAGTTGGCAAAATAAGCCAGAAATATTTTATTGAAAATGTTTCTATTCATATGAGTGTGGGTATAGATCTTCTACTTACACTGGAGAGAAAACAAAATGAGTGGGAGAGAGGAAGATGGCATGAAAATATCAATTTGAGGTATTGTCACAAGGGAGGATTACACCTGGCACCATGTAATGTGTGAGTTAATCATCACAAAATTATTTGGAAGTGAAATAAGAAAGTATAGAAAATGACAAGAATGATATTCAAATGCAATAAAATCTGTCTGAAAGTCATTTACATTTTAAAAGTAGTTCTGTAATTTAAGAGTAGGCAAAACTGGTGTGTGAGAATTCAAAGAACTCGGCAGAATTTACCCATCCAGTGAAATTAATTTGAGGCTGTTTTTAACGGTTGATATGTTTTCCCCCGTAAGGTGTTTATTGATTGCAGTAGGCTCCTCCTTGTTGGGGACTACCTGAATTCTGTGCAGCACACCTTAAGAAAGCAGTACTGCAAACCTGGCTCAGACATAGTGAGTGAGCTTAAGTATCTTTGCACCTTAGATGGTTTCTTCATGGGCATCATTTAGAGAAATGCTGACAGTACCTAGTGGCTGCACTGTTACCTGGACTGTACTGCAACATGACAGGATATCATCAAACCTGTGAGATCTGAGGTGGACTTTCCCAGGAATTTTCCCCATTGCTTCTGAATGAGAGTATCTTCCCTTTGCCAAGTTTGGCCATTTTACTCAGTAGAAAGGGGTCAAGTGGGGCTCCCAGGGGAGTTCCCATGATGATGCTAATCTAGAAACAGCCATTCAAGACAGAAAAAGGAGGAAGACAAGATCAATAAAGTAAATCAAATGAGGAAGAAAAACATGAAAGCAAAAGAGACAAACCAATTAAGAAACCCCAAAGGACCAAAGGATAAATCTGTTTTCTGGGACAGATGCATTCTTGGAGCCTCACTGGTGCAGACCTAACCACAATGGATAACCGGATGAAGCTAAGGCATTCCCTGAAACATGACATCTGCTTACAGGACATTTCTGCAGCATGATGATGTCTTGTAAAATGCAGTTGTGTGATGTGTGATATCCAACCTTCCCTGAAAAATTGGAACCTTAATATTCATATGGGTCATGATATGGTTACAAATACAAATCTCAAGTGCTAAGACTTACATATACCCCTGAAATTAATTTGACCGCTGTGTACCAAAATCTAATTTATTTTCTTATCATCTCCTGGCCATTAAATTGCTAGAGCTGAGCTGTGTAAATGCTTTAAAGTAAGGCAGCTCCTAGTCACTAAGGAATATTGCAGAAAATTTGCCTTCCAAGCATGGTTATATAACGCCCACTTATTTTAATTAGACTTTTGCTCTCAAAGTCCCAGTCTACCTAAGTGGCATGATCACTGAAACATAGTACAGATCTGTGATAGAAAATGCAATCTATCCACTCCTTTCAGCGGTGACTTTGCTTTTAGTATTATCTCTTTCAGGCATGTGAGCCCCCAGCAGCTACTTGCAGTGTTGTCTATTATTAGTGCTTACTCAGAATGGGTCTTGTTCTCTATCAGAAATGCAAGAAATGTCTGTGTAAGCACTGCATAGCTTTAATTCTCCTACAGAAGAGTGGTCCTTTGGGAGAAAAGTCAAATAAACAGCAGCCTAAACTGTACTCCAGATAGCTGAAAAACAGGAATAAGACCAAACCCAATTATTCACAAGATGATGCTGATGTTAATCTTTTCTCAGGAAGAAACACCAAACAAAAACAATTTTTTGGAAGCAAGTAAATTCCAACTAATTAAGGGTTTCACTTCTTTCCAGTCTTACTTGAGAACTATTGCTGTATCAAAGTCTTTGGCAAGCATGAGAAAGGTGTCATGATTATATCCATTAATTCCTCTACCCCTGCAGACAGCTTCATCTTCCTCCTATGTTTTCAGTGAAATGTGCTGTTGGGGAGCACGGAGACTTATTTGGGCATCACTGAATACAATTTCAGTATACAAACAAGCGAAAAAAAAAAAAAGCCAAATTGTACATTTGTCACATCATAAAAAGATGATTTGTGTATATAGGTGGCAACAAACCCTTTCTGTTTTTTGACTCACCATTCTTGCACTTCTGACTGAGTAGACCAAATAACTTATTTCTCTGTAATTGTGTTAAGCCTACAGGAATTTCCTGACAATTGTGCTATGCTTTGTTATGATGATGAATTACTGTGTACGTTCCTGCCATGCTCATTAGTCTTACTCTGCAGTCCTCACCCTGCATGAGCGCTGAAATAAATTGGACATTGAGCCTAAAGGGCAATGTCCTCAAGAACCATATTGGTTTAAGGTTGCCTGTTTTAAATTTTGCTTTCTGACATCATCTGCTGTCTTGATTCTGTAAATGGAGACATCATATTTTTTTCTCTCACTGTCTGATTTAGACACTGAATACTTTATAGGGCATGTTATCCCTTAGTTGAAAAGCAGGAGCTGATTCCAAGAATAAGTGCCTTATAAAAACAATGAAACAACCCTAAATATACACATTGAGAAATATTTTGGAAAAGAGGAAAAACAGTCTTGGAGCAAAAGGGAAATGTGGGCTCTGTCTGGAGAGAAGAGATATAACTGATAAAAAATCAGGATTATATAGATTGGTAGGGGAATTTGAATAAAGCTGTGTAGAGAAAGAGAATGAGTAAAGTAATAATCAAATGATATAACACATCGTGAGCATTTGCAGCAGTTTATTTTACTGAGTGGGTTGTTTACTTCTCAGAGCAGTCACTGCAGTCAAGCAGGAAAAGAAATCCAGTCAAGCATCTGCTACATGTCTTCTTTCCCTTAGTGAACGCTACAGTTTTTGCCAGACATGACACATGCACACAAGAGGCATGTTGGGAAGAAACTTAAAGATCTTAGTCATCTGGCAGTATGTAATCTAATAGAATAGCTAACTACCTAATGGGTAAGTTACATTGGGAAATGTACCTTTGCAAACCTGCATCCATAATCACATTAATTATAATCAATTCCTGCCAAAGTATTGTATTGGAGAAGCAAAGATGACACTAAAAGCACAGTGATCACATGGGTTATAAGATTGTCTGAACATTTTTAGGGAAATGGGTTTAGGGAACTGATTTTTACAGAACATGAGGCTATTGACATTTTTTTTTTTCTTAGATTCTCTTAATAAAAGGCAAATTCTCTTTTTTTGTCAAATATGGACTGTCAAAAAATGAAGTTGTCTTTCTATGTAGAAACAGTGCCTCAGTGCTTCAGGGGTCTTTTGTTGACTGACGTCTCACTTTACCAAAATTGTGGTGATTTAGCAGCAAGAGGGTCAGCACCAAAGTGACTGAATAGATCTAAACGATAAAGGTTACTAGCAGATGCCGTCTATGCTCCAAGATACTGCAGCACAAGCCAGATCCATCTTGGAGTGTAGCCAAGTTTGTCATCTACTGAGCCTGCACGAAGGAGCTAAGAGGTGTGAATTTTTGGTTCAAATACTGTCCTGTGATAATGCATCTAGATGGCTTACAAACCTGAGGTGATATGAAACATGGAGTGAGTTAACTTATGATCATCTAAATCTGACCATATAGATATTGCTTAAAAAGACCCTTAAGTTCCAGGATCACTTTCTGGAACCCTTTTGAAAGTGATCACTGGTCCTTTTTCTTTGGTTCTGAAGACCAAAGTATGCAACACATCCTTGTACTCTTGAGGAACACATACAAATGAGCTTGTGCTATGCTTTTGTCCTTAGTTTCCTCTTGAATTATAGGAAGGAAGCCATCATAGGCTGCTTCATGTGAGTGCTGCAAATGCTATGGCAGTAACATGGCCTTTCCAGATACAGCTCCTCTTCAAGTTCTTAAATTCCAGAGGTACAGCTGGCAACTGAGATACCTAAATTTGCTATGCCTACCTGTAGGAGTCTGTCATGGGTGGAGGCTTGCTCAGTCACCCCCACCATGCCATTTCAGATGCCCTAGTGTATGCAAGGCACCCTGACAAGTCTGGGAGACCTATTGCCAATGGGAGGACAGGCAGGTTATGCTGCCTCATCTCAAATGGCACTGCCTCCCTCTGTGTGACCAATAGATTGAGCCCTCAGTATCAAAGCCCTAATTAGAGTCAATAAAGTCTAGAGTTACTGGAGCTGAGTGAGTGATTCAGCTCAGCAGCTAGTGGTCCCCTAGGTTAGGGTGAACTGAATCATGCTCTAGATTGTATTGGCTAGATTTCTGCTGATTACAGCAGGTGGATCAACAACTGATGCATGTGTGCATGTCTACATGTAGATAACTGTGTTTAGGTAGCCTAAACACAAAATATTTTGAAAGGTCAAGAATTCATTTTTAGAATGTAAAGGATAATTGCAGAAGCTTTCTTGCAGAACTAAACCAGAACAATCAAAGTACCCAGAAAGCCTAAAGGTCTCATGGGGAAGTATCTGTCCTATGGAAGGTTACAATGGGAAACAGAGGTATTTACCCTGTATACAAAAATTAATATGTAAGGCAAACCAACTAATAAATGAATTGTCAGACAGGTTCACAAAGAGAAACAGAGTATATTACCTTTAAATAAGATGCTTTTAAAATGCTAGAAGACACACTAATGATTGGTGGAATATTGAAAGTAGCTGAACAGGACCTTGATAGCACCACCAGTGGTTTTGACTGCTCTGATACCAATAGCTGTGTAGGGAATGGTTTTCCATTCCTCATTAATGAAGTGAAAAGGTGTGCCATTTCTTTCAGTAATAGATTTTACAGGGAGTAAAGGGCTGAGCTTTATGTGTTGTTCAGGTGCTACAGGGCTGGACTTGTTGCTCTGAAGTCAGAGGTGTAGTAGCATTCACATGTGCAAAATTTAATTACTCTGATTTATCAAGCAATTATTTTCCCTACTAGTTTAATTTAACTGTGGGAGATCTCATCCTTTCTTTGAGCATAATGAGTGCATTTGCTCCAGGACGCAATTTGTCATTCACAGATGAATTATTTTTAACAGTGACTTTGCCTTTATTTTTCATTTTCAAATGAAATTACATTCTCAATTTGTTTATAAATTTTAGTAGTAAATTTATTAGTATATGAGAACAATGAATTCTTTATTGCATGATGACAGAATTTCTGACAGAAAGTCATTCCCATGCAAACCTTTTTAGACAACAATGTTATGCCATGCTGGTGGAAGATGAAAATTTTGAGTTTGAACCAGCGGAATGAAGAAGCTATTGTATTCCAAGTTTCTATTTCCTGTATGAAAGCACTCAACTTCTAATCTATAGCATAAATTACAATCACCATTTCAATTTTTCTGTCATTTAAGGGAATTAAGGAGTCTTATGTTTCCAAAGTAGTTGTCATAAATACCAACATCCAAGACAGAGTTTGAATCTGTGTTTGATTCACACAAGCTTTTAGTGCAGTTTCAGCGAGGGGACAGTATGTCATCCTGCAATTATTACCTGTGATTAGCACAGTGCTCGCTATAATTACTGGCAATTCTCACTCCCATTCAGAAGCATCTAACTCTTCCTTGCATCATAGGAAGAACTTGTTTGCGCTATCTATGTCTCTGGTTTCTGCTGAGGGATCAGATATTATTCTGGAAAAATGGTCTGAATGGGGAAGTGAGTTGGTTAGGTCATTCTGCTTCCGCTGCCCTAGGGATAAAGACAAACATTTGAGAGGCTCTAAAATTCCCCATTACTGATGAAAACTCAGCCACAGGATGATTGGGTTTGTGTCACAAGATATGACTTGTGTATGGCAAAACTCCAGATTTCTGATAGTTTTCCCATGCAAAGGATTAGATTCGCGTAATATGGTTTGATATTGAAAGGTCCGTATTGGCAATCACTTATGTCTTTGCTGTCTTTTAGGTGTTTATGAATGATTTGTTAGACTATTTGTTCCAGGACTTTTCCAGAACTGAAATAAAGCTGAGTGGTTTTCTCTCCTCTTCCCTGTCTCCCTTCTCTTTTCTTTATTTTATTTTATTTTTAAATAGATGTGAGAGTGGCTTTTTCCCAGTTTTTTGAAGTCTTGTTTATTTTTATAAATATAATCATTTATCATCCCTGAGATAAAAAACTGGGTGAAGGAAAATACCTACAGAGAATTTTCAATGAGGCTATCTTATCTTAAAACCTCTCATTTACCTATTTTCCAATCTGTTTGCACTATTCTGGTTTTATTACTCCTCTGTATTTCTGCTGCTAAGTTTTTGATCTCTAAGATCACATTGACATTTTCAATGAAGACAGAATCAAAGATGTCGGTAACACTGTGAACTTCTCAAGATTCCTGTTGAGGAATGGATCAATATTTTTCTTAATCTACTACTAATAATGTAAATATGGAGCATTTTCTCACAAGTTATGTTTTGCCTTTCTGATTCTTATTCCCAGACTGTTGATACTCTAGTTCAGGGTACTTTGTGCCTATGAGTTATCCTTTTTTGTTTGTTTTGTTTTTAACAGCACTACTGGTTCTCCCCAATTCATTTTCCCCTTTTTACCGGCACTGTGTGAAATTCTAGCACTTCCACTTTTTAGTGTTTATTGCAGTCTACTGTCCTGAGCTTTATGATTTACGATGTTTGTGTTCTCCTTTCTAATTGTCTGAAAAAAGTTCTGTCATCTATACCATGGTCACTCTCAGACAAGTTACTTTGCATCTACACATTCTCAACCAGTTCTTCCAGGCTGGCCAGAGAGACAGCCAGAAGACTTTTTATTTACTTGCTTTCTTCAACCTTTATAGAAACAAAAATGTCACTAGGACATTTCAAGAGTTAGCTGCCAATATGTTCTGGCTGCCTTCCTTTCCCAGTGGTTGTCTGGATGCTGAAAGAGTTCCACCACAAATCTCTGCTCTGCTCTTCATGTTTTTGCTGGTTGCCCAGAAAATGCCTCATCCACCTGATCTTTGTGACTAGACCCAAAACATGACACCATTGTTTTACATTCAACATTTTATCAAGTTTTTATTCCTCCATCTCATGGGATTCTGAAGAATATCAGTGTGCCCTGGATACACAGAAAAACATCTCCTTTGTTATACTTTTCAGCAAGAGCTGAACAAGATGTCTGCTAAACAGTTATTTTGGGCAATATTGTAGCATTCAAATGCTGATACTTCAGAGTCAAACTATCTGTTAGTATAACCCCAGTGACTTCGATACATTTTCTCCATCAGAGAATGACCTATGTCTTCCTCTTGAAAAGGAGGAAAAATATGCAAGTCTTTTCCTAAATCTGAAATTTTAATTTGAATTTAAGAACTCACAAAACATTTGTGACATCTTTTCTGACCCATGTAATCATTACTTTAAATGTTATAGGCAGGATAGTTCATAGACATAGACATAGACATAGACATAGACATAGACATAGACATAGACATAGACATAGACATAGTAGTACTTCAGAGGAAAAAAAAATAGCAACCACTATTATAAGAGCAAAGGGAAAACCCAGAAATCAGAGAATCAGTTATTAGATCTTGTGGATACTGCATTAAAAGGCAATGAATAGTTCCCTTGATATGATTAATTCAGATTTTAATAACTAAGTTCTTCTGCACAATTGCAGTATTTCTTTTCATCACTACCGTAGACGTTCAAACAATGTATTCTTTCTAAAAAATGAATGGGCAAAAAAATTGTAATATTATTGACTTCCTTAAACCTAGCTCATATGATGGATTTATGAAATAGAAATAATATAGAAATTCCTTAGACAGTGACAGGAAATGCAAATCGTGTGAATGGAAAGGAAGTTGCACTGAAATAAAGACATTACAGAAGATAATGAGTTCGCTACAAAAGGGTTTTCTGTTAAGTGCTTCCTGTAATTCTGTTTTCAGTGGAGCACCTGACAAGACACAGGAGAAGATGTACTGGGTACATCACTTTTTTGTTCACTAGTAGCTGAAGATGTATTCAGATTGTAAGCAAACTGAACGCAGTGAGGGCTGGAAGGACCCTTGGGTGACTGTTTCCTGGTTAGTACAAAACCAAAACAAAACTAGCAAAACCTTCATAATGAATGACTGGTACTATAGTTCTGAGTTAATGTGTTTAGCTAAGGATGAAGATTATCCAGCAGCAGTGATTAGAGGCATTATACCTACAAAGATCAAATATGTCTTCTGGTTATCAAATGTGAACAGGAAAGTTCCATTAAGTTCTGTGAAAGTGAGTTTAGTTCTATAGTACCTTTATACTGTTTGAAATTAATTTTGTTGAAAAGTGGGCCTGGTGCCTATGGAAAATTTTTTAGGGTTGAGAGTGAGCTCTTGACTGAAAGTCTTGGGAATCATTGTTTTATCAGGAAAGATTGACCTAGGAAATAGCACTTGCTATATCTCTGAAAAAGGTATTCACACTCAGTGCTGGTGTCTGGGCCTGTTGCTTTGCACATAACACAGTATCATGGGTTTTGTGGAAAGTGTAACACAGAAATTCTTTCTTGAAATTCGGCGAGCTGATGTCAAAGATATTTCTCACTGAATTCAGAGATTAGATTTAGTAATGACAGTAGGACTGAGCACACAATCACTTGTATTCCCTTATTCCATATGGCAATTGCTAACTGTGTCATTTTGTTGTCAAAAAAAGAAAGAATACCTTTATTTTCTGGGGTGGTTTTTTTTTTTTTTGTTTTCTGGGGCTTTTTTTTTTTTTTTTTTTGAATAAAATTTGGAGCTATAATATGAAGAAAAAGGGACAGGCATAAAATTCTGGCAAGACTTTGCTTAGAATTGTTTTTAATCCTTCTGCCCTGAGATATAAATTCCCAACCCAAAGAATGAAAAAAACAGGGGAGCATTCTCACATACAATTGGAGCAAAATTTCCAATGCCTGCAAAAGCATCACCTCAGACAGACAGAAGTGCTTTTCAACTTCACATTCTCCTTTTTCTATGGAAGTAATAGGTTCATATTGTTTAAAACCCATTCTAAAAGGATGAAAATGATAAGTCTCACATTCACAGACGCTGATCTCAAAAAGCATGTTCACAGAGCAGCAGATACCAAAGCTGAAAACATCTTCCAAAATCTCATTGTAGAACACTTGAATATAGCCCTCCTCTTGTTTAATGTTTGTTCTTTTTATCTGAAGCACATTTTGTGCACTGGAAATCAAATTCAGGAATTGCATAATTGGCTACAAGAGAGATGATTGACTGCTTCAAGGAGTCATCTCCTGTTCTGCTACTTCACGATAAATCCAAAAGAATTGCTATTTCAATGAAAGTGGTCACTAGAAAGAAGTAGAGCAGAATTTCTTCCCTAGGTTTTAATGTTGAAACTGGGAAAGGGTCAATATCTCGAAAGTGCTTTTGGTGTACCTTCTCTACTTTAAGAGAATGTAGAAGGTTTTATATTTTCTTAAATTAAGCAAATAATATGTCTTCTCTTTTTTCTTTTTTTTTTTTTCTTTTATTCAAAATCCCAGATATAACAGTGTTTGAGGGCATGGGAAATATCAGACTTGAGGAAAAAATCTATGATGTATTTGTTATAACGTTCTCCACCGTAGGCCAATAAAACTGCTAAAATGAAATTTGCTTGTTGCCTTGTTCTTTATAACAGGCCCTTCTGGTGAAAGACCAAACAGCTGTGAAATTTTTGATTGGCAAAACATCTGTGCCCATTGGGCTGTGCATTGATAGAATGGATTGGTTTTGGTTTTGTTTTTTCTTAGGAAAGCCATAGCAGCATTTTTAACTTTTCATACTTTTTTTTGTTTCTTATCTAATAGGTATTCTCTCATGACTTATTAAGAAGTATAGAACGTGTATTTTGTTAAAACTGTGGAGAAATCAAGTACTGTAACAAAGAGATATTATATAAAAAGATAGAGAAATATTTATGCAGATTCTTGTGGAATTTTTATGCGTTTGCTGCATATAAATTAGCCCTATAACTTCACTGAGGAGAGACAAGAATAAATAAATTCTGAGAACAGGAATAGTTGAAGTTTTAAATAACTTGCTGAAGGACAAAACTGAAAAAAACTGGCAACAAAAGAAAAATGGGAAAAATATGTATTTTCTTGGGGTTAGTTGTGAATTCCACTGTCATTTGGTATACATATATTTGAAAATATTAAGACTTGATCTGGATTTCATTATAAAACCTTTGTGGATATCCATTAAATAATAATTTATTAAGCAGATTTTGCTTTAATTTTTAAACAGAAATTGCTTTATTTTATTCAGTTTGGGACTGTTTAAATTAGAAATATAACTCTGTTATGATCGTCCATGCAATGCTGTTGTATTTTATGAGAATAGGGTGGGAGAAGTTTGTACAGTAGGAGTTTAGAAAGAGACATACACTATAATAGATGGAATGCATGGCATAACTAGGTAATTGTTCCTGATACGTATGTATACTTGTTAAATTATTTCACAGCCTATGAAAGAAAGTATATTTTTGTGAAAATATTGCTAGTTGGTTCTCTTCATCTTCATGAACATGTGTATAATATATTGCATTAAAAAAAAACAAACCAAAAAACAAAGTGTGAGAAGAGCATGAAAGTTGCAAGGAAAAAAAAACCCCAAACATGAATACTCAAAAAAAAATCCCAAACTCACTTGCTAATATTAGAGGCTGGAATTTCAAAATGCATAGACAAACTTTGTACTCTTTCCTGTAGTTTATCTGTGAAAATATTACCTGGTTTTTATTTGATATTGAATTTCACATGTATTTTTAAGATCATAAGGAGATGCTTTATTGAGGAAATAATTTAGGAAAATGGTATTCAAACCTGCATATGCCTATGGCTGCTTTAGGATTGTATATGCAATTATAACGCTGTCACTGACTGACTTTTTGAATCTTAATCTTCCATTTTAAGGCTATTTTACGGCAGCTGTTTGATAAAATAAGTACTCGATATATCATTTGAAATACTTAGAGGATAATATTATTACCTAAAACCAACTGTGGACAAAAATGTTCACAGTTAAAAGGAAATAAGCCTATGCAGACCAGAAGTACCTTAATGGCTTTGTCTTCACAGGAGATGACATTTTCTTCACAGAATATAAATACCTTTTTCAGTATTATGTACTGTAAAACATGGGGAAACTCAGAAATGAGGTGTGGAAATGGTGTTTCTTTAAAAAGTTTAGCCTTTAAACATACATCTTTAAGTACAAAGACATTCAACGTTCATGGAACTGTTTGAGGTTTCCAACAGGTCTAGGCATGTGTCCACAAAATGAAGTCTATTAAAAGTGATTTAGTGTGACACTCCTTCTGCACCAAGATGGCCAACCTGCCCTTCACTGACAATAAGTCTCAGTCTGTGCAAGCTACTGCAACAGAGCTGGCCAAGACGGGCGGCCTCCTCAGAAAGGGTCACTACCCAGGGGCTGCTGATGGAGAGAGGCAGATAATGCTCAACTATGAAACTGCTGTGGGACAGCAGACATGCTGGTGGCTCTCTAGTGGTTTTGCTGAGATAAGTTTTTCTGAAAACTTCAGCCATAATATTCACAGAACATTTTAATGTTCCCATAAATTTCAGGCTTGCAATGACATTATAAGCTAATTCAGGGGTTCTGCTTGCATTTTTGAGCATCTGAAGGTAACCTTTGACCATTGTCCTTCTCTAAACAATTCAGGTTTACTATAATTAACTAAAAACATATTGTCCATTAGATCTGCTGTGTGAAAAACAAAGAAACAGATCTTTTCTTTCCTCATGTTAAGAATTCACAATCAGACTTTAACAAGATAGCTTCAAGAATATTTTTTTTTCAACACTTGTAAGAGAAAAATAAAAAGGAGTAAGAATTTACCAACTGTGAAGTTAGGGGCAGAGTGTAGAAAAATATTGTGTTAGCACAAGAAGTTACTTCTTTAACATAAGATGGCAAATAGAAAAGCCTCGTTGCTTCTTTGAATTTTGTTGTTAAAATACTTTGTGAAATGTAACTCTTTAAGAGTGTTTGGAATTAGGAAAAACTCTTGTGTAAAATGTTCATATTACTAAAGGCTGCCCAGCAACAGGAGTTTAAGATGGAGAGTGGAGAAAAATACATTACTCAGTCGAACCTGTAGAACTTATTTGATGTAGTTAGAAGGCAATTTCCTGAGCTGGTTTTTGTCCAAGGTTCTGCAGTTGTCACCTGAAGCTTATGGGAAAAGCCACAGGATCTTTCATGAGCAAAGGTTATTGTGACCTTTGCCTTAATGCCTCAGGACAGAAGATTCAGGATGGTTTCTCTTGACAAAGTGTGAGTACAGAACAGGTATGGGTAACAATGCTATTTATTTATTCCTTGCCTGTCTCAAGCTTCCGTGGTTTTTTGTTCTTTGATAAACAGAAAAATAAGAGATTTTTTTAAAGCAGAAATTTGTTAGACTGAAGTTGAGCAGTGTTACATCTCAGTGGGGACTGTCAGCTGAGGAATGAAGAGCTAAGATGACAAAAGCGCTATTTTGCAATGTGAATTATACTACCATTTATGAAATTGATATTTTGTTTCCTAATGACTTCATAAAATGGTGGGGCTCTTTGATATTCGTAGGACAAATGTACAAAGCATTATGCCAGAAGCCAGCGTAATCTGCTTCCAAGGATGAGGATAAAAGTACAAACTAAAGATCAAACAGCAGAAGATTCTGTGAGACTAAGAAAAAGCATTACTTTAACGGGAGTCTAGAAGTAGGCTGAAAAGCAACAACTTTCTTATGAATAAGAATTGTTTGACTTTAGACAGTGTTTTCCATCTGTGAATTGCAAAGCATTTCACTAATTATAATGAAAGCATCACAATGTCTTTCTGTGGGAAGTAAATATGTCTGTTTTGTGTATGTGTAATGATGATACTTGAAATAAAAAAAGTATTTGGGCTTCAAATACTGCTGTCAACTTCTCTCTTCAAAAGCAGCAAATTGAAAAGATATTGAGCTGTGATGAAAAAATAACAAGGTTTTTGGACTGAAATCCTTTTAACCTTTCCAGATTATTTTTTATATGACAGTCACAGGAGTGTTGTTACACAGACTGCCCATTGTGCCTACTTAAGCCATATTAATTAGAAACAGGACTGCAGATTGATTGGGATATTATATTCCTCTTTATATGTAGTCTGATTGATATGTGATGGTTCTTTTGAGTTAATGAATAACATGAGAGGCGAACATACTTTCTTTTTTGTTCAAGCAGTTTTAAAAAAATGTTGCTGCATGTCCTGTTCAAAGTGCTCAGGAAAGGACTGCGTTCACAGACTTTCTATAGTGAGAATGTTGTCATGAGTGGGTGACTGGGCTGAATCTTTTATATGTGATCTTTTCCTCACAAACCCAATAAAAGCTTTCCCATCCTATGCATGTATCATAACGGTAGCAGATAAAAAATATCTGTGATTTATTTATCTGTGGCTTATCAAGCTTACAGACTAGCATACAGTGAGAATGATTATAATACATTCATAATGTCTTTTCTTGAAGGTCTGAAATGAGAGAAAAATTTAAAAGAAAGAACAGCAACATCTGTCACATCTGTTCAAGACATACACACTAAGAAAAGCCTGTTCTTAGAGTTATGCTTGAAATAAAGGCGGGTGTTTATGGCAAGCAGGCAAAATTGGGTCAAAGGTTGACGAGATGACCTCCTGAGGTCCCTTCCCACCTGAATTATCCTGTAAGACTGTGTTTTTAAACATAAACTCACTTCAGAGTGTGATGCACTGTTCATAAAAGTCTGAGGAAAAAGAAATGACATTATATCCATTTATCCTGACAGGTTGTTGCGGTATCCCCCCATTCATGGCATGCATAAAGTATGCAACAAATGTGTTGTAGCTGTCTCTTAAAGCAGCTGAAGGATCAGAGACATTTTCCTTTGACAAAGGAGTTTCTGTCACTTTTTAGACCGTGAAAAAAAGGTGCCTCTTTCTCAAGCTTGGCTTAGATATTTAGGCATTTGAACACTGAACATAGGACAACAAACAAAAGTTGTTTGTCAGTTTAGATTCCTGTTGACACATGCATTGGCATGTTTTAGATATGTTCTACTCTTTTGCAGGGGACTTAATCTCTAGGGGAATTTTTCAAGATAGCCCATTAGCAGCCTGTCCAGCTCTGCAACATTGAAACTGATTTTGTATCTAACATATAGGAACTGTTTAAGCTTAACCAAAACTAAACACAATTCTTGAACTTCTTGCTGCTGTTGCTACAAGTAAAATTGATCACAAACTGTTATTTTAAAATATGACTGAACTTAATTAAAACCGAGTCTTAAGCATGCTGACTCAACTTTCTCATTCTTATGTATAGTGACTTGGTTCTTTAAGCACAAATAAATTTATTCCAGGTATGAGTACGGATATGCACAGAGTGTGACAGGATTTATGTTTCTGGCTAGAAATAAAAGTAACATAATCATTAAAGACACTAGTTTCCACCTGTGTTTATCTCTGTGTTCATCTCTGTGTTCATCTCCGTGTTCCTGGTTTATTGTTTCTTCTAATAAGACTCTGCACCCTTGACAGAGCGGTAAAAGTGCAAACTTTTAGTAGTTGTTCCTTTTTTTTCTATCATTTTCTTTTATGTCTTGGAACTATTTTGCCATTTGATTAAATTTCAACAAGGAAATTGTGCAGGATATATTATTTACTGAAAATAACTTGCCAACATGCATAAAAAGAATTGCTTTGATGAGGATTGTCTGAGCAGGATACAAAGTAAAAGTATATTTGGAGGCCTTTGGTGTTTAGGGAGATGCATACATTATCTAAAATGAACTGATCTCAGTCTGTCAAAGGCTTTTTTCATGCTAGAATAGTATGTAGGAAAATCCAAATGACACAATACTGCATTATGTCATGCTTGCTAGGATACTGGCTCTTTGAGAGGCTGTATGCCCTCACTGAGTTCCTGCTGACTTTCAAAAGAAGCTGAAGACTCTCAGAGTCCTTCCTAGGACACACAGATTCTCCCAGGATGAGCAGAGGATACCCATAAGCCCTCTGCAAGGGTAGTGTCACCTTACTATGCAAAAACAACCCTTGGAACAAATTCAATTTTTTATAGTCAGTAGCTGAAATGCCATGTCTCGTGGAAAACTATAGCTCTCCAGTGTTATTAATATCCTGGCTTTGGGGGACACACACGTTGACCTCTGTTCCTAAAATATACCTTTGAGTGAGGGAAGTATATTGTACAAAACATAAAGCAAGCGTTTTTACACAATAATTATTGGACCTGATGGATAGAGGGGTAATTCAGACTTTCAAAATAATTTGTAGAGGCAGATACATTTTATAGGGTCAAAACATTGAAGTTCTTCATGTTTAACAAGATAGTGACAAATGTCATGGCCACTGGCCTCTGTTCTGAAAGAAGCTACTGATATTTTGTTCTCTCTCTCTTTCTATCTTTTTTTTCTCCTACTCTCCAGTGTTAAAGTGGTCCAGCCTTTGAAAAGCCCATTCAACATCAGACCTCATTCCTAGCCTGGGAACCCAAAACAGGAACCCTGGGCATGCTAAAAAGACCTAACACATGATAAGCGGTTTTAGAAGTCAAATATGAGTTGAGAGCAGGATGGGCATTGAAATTTCTGCCATATAACACCAGAGACTTTGTTGCAGTGACATTGCTGAGGGTGACTTTCCATCTGTGGTACCAATCTACCACAGTATAAAGTATATGCTAGTGTGCAGAGAACACTATATGCTGCATCAGTGGCAGTGGTGGTTTCTTTTTGTGCGGAAGTGTTGCTGTTTACACATTCTGTGATAGATGGTGCTTTACTGCTTTTTTATTGCAGGGGTACTGCATGTGATGCTCTGTCAGAGGCTTGGATGTAGAGCAATCCTGTGCTAGTGGAAAGACTCCTGAAAGGAGCAAACACCCAGCCAAATTGCAGAGTTGTAAGGGAGAAGGGAATTTTTTTGGGAATCTAGAAGGGTCTGAGTGGAGTTGATACAACTCAAGAAGTCACTGAAAGTTGCTGGACTTGGTGGGCCGAGATTTCCTCCGCGATGCTCAGAAAATGGTGTTCCTACCCTTCCTATCTGTGTCTTTTCCAGGGGCAGTAGGGTTGTTGAGGATCCAGAAAGAGTATTTACCTTCCACCCTGGCATCATATATAGAAAGGGAGTTGCCAACATATCTAATGCATGGGGACATATGAGCAAATGCTTCCTCTATAGTATCAGCAACCAAAGCTTTATCAAGGGGCAGCTGTTTTTCCATGCACATATAAGCTTAGGATATGGGTTGCAGCAAAATACAGAATTGTGAATATGGCAAAGAAAGGAATATGCAAACTACACTTAGTGCTACAGCATTTTCAAACAAAGCCCTGAGCTATCAATGATTTCTTCTGTGCCAAGGATTTGGGATTTGCTGTATCTGGCATGTGCAGTTCCTCAGAGCTTGAATGGAAAACATGGCCATTTTTTAATCTCCATTTTTCATATTTTCAGCATATCACATGGATGCACGTTGACCACAGCCTTTGTAAAATCTGGGGTAATGGAAATAGGGGTTGATTTCTTTTCCTTTTTTTTTTTTTTTCCCAAAATGTGATATTTTCACTGATTGCAAAGGGCTAGATTAAGCTCTTCTAAGGGGAAAAAACAATGCAAAGTATGGCAGCATTAATAATTAGAAAGCTTAAATTCAGAAACTCCATTTTTTGCAAGATTTGGTGCCACTGCAGGTAGACAGTGTGTGTGGAAGGCATGAAAGGTGACAGCTGGACTGTAAATTCATGCAGCTGTGGAGTTTCTTTGTTTAATGCTTGAATAGTGTTTGGCTCAGTGGCGTTTTGGTCTGTGACTGGGCTCATCATACAAATAAATGGAATGTTTTCTTTTTGGCCCTGAAGGGAACAGGCATGTGTTTGTGCTGCATATGTTATCTGAGCAAATTCAGACCTAGCATGGCACCGTTACATCCGGGAGATCTTCAGGTCACAGGAGGGTTTCAAACAGCTCCCTCTTCCAAGATGTTTTTGGTGACTTTGTGGTCTAGCTGTATAGTGATGCCCAGGGACACAGGAGCCAGCTGGCAAGGGTCCTCATCCACAGCCTCTCAGAATCTATTTCTGTGGGCCTCAGTGGGATTTGAATTAGGGTTTTTAGGCTGAAGTTCCCATTGCTTGATGCCAGTAATTGTGACAGTTATTCCAAAGTGTTCATCAGTTATGATTTTTGTGACAGCCTTCATAGTCACATTTTCCAGAACGTCCAAAGACCTGGTGTGTTTAGGCTATAGAAAAAGCAGTCACAAATGCATTTATTTGTATCTAGGAGATATGGCGTTATTAAATGTTCGTTCTCCACATATGCTTCAGACAGTATTGGTAATAATAAAATGTTCTGTGGTGCTGATAAATGCTTTCACGTACACATCTCTGGTAGATTTTGGAGCTATCTGATAAGTTTCTCAGGGAAGCAGAAACAATTACAGTACTTACACATACTGAATTTTCTTTTCCTCTTCCTACCTGTTTGCCTCTAATAAACAGAAACTTCTAATTTCTTTTGCACTCTGTCGCAGTAGAAATTAATGGAGTAAATGCACATGCTGCTTTAGTTTGCCAGAGACTGGCTTATACAACAGATTTTTACTCTGTGAGACAGATTTTGCTGTATTTGTGCTTTTTTCATCTCCCCCTAAGGAGTATTAACTCAAAGCAATCACAAGACGCCCGTCCTTGCCTGCTGCTTCTTGGGCTGCTATACCCTCTTCTTTGCTTCTTGCTTCTCTATTTGAAGCTGCTTTTTTTTTTCCCTCCCCCCCCCCCCCCTTTTTTTGTGTTTTTTTTTTTAAGAGGAAAGAGCAACAACCAAAAAAAATCTAAGGGCTGTCTCCTTTCCTAAATCATAACTATTTGATGTGAGAAAGCTGAAGCATGTAAAACCCTTTTGTTCACACAGAATTTACTTTCCACAACTGTGTTCTTTCTACTCAAGTCAAGATAGGTAGAGTGCTCCGTAAAGTACAGTGTTGGAAAAGGAAGACGTGTACATGCTTGGAAAATGCTGAGCTGCTTGTGAACTATAGACACGGCATGTTTATGACTTGGTTTTCTAAGCAATCTCCAGAGCCTGAACGGATTACAGTGATATTTTAACAAGGCGGCTGGCATCCATCACCAGCTTTCACTTACTGAGAAAGCTAAAAGATGGAAGAATGTAATTATTTCACTGTAAGCTAAATGGTAGTGGCTGATTGTCAAAAAGAACTTTGATGCTTTAAACTTCTTCGTCTTCTGTAAGGCAAACAGGTAAGTCTCATGGGTTTCTCTTCAGCATTCATTTTGGTAAGGGAGAAGGGGCTCACAGGGGAATGGTGTCGAAGGAAAATGAGTTTGATATGAAAGCAAACTGTATTTCTAAAATTTTAAACGTAGTATTGCACATTGTCATTTTCTGTCTGTCAGGTTACAAATCCACTACCTATAAGAAATAGTATTTCATTCCATAGTCAAGATCTGAATCACACTCCAAATTAATCCTGAATATAAGAAACTATTGTATATATTTATATGCTATTGGAAGAGGATGTGTTTATCTGTCATCTGTGCATAGTTAAGTATCTGTGTCTAAACCTCTTTCTGTCATCTTACAATTACTTCTGGAACAATTACCCTGGTTAAAACAATGTTATTCCATATGATAAATGCAATAATATATATAGGATTGCATTTTCTAAAGATGATTTTTGTTGAACATGTTTTCCCTGAAAACATGATTTCCTGAACTGAAATCTTTGGGCAGCTTACATTTCAAATGAGTCCTGCATCACTGTAGAAATACTGTGGTAAAAAAGGGGTTTCCTAGCTCGCAAATGGGGATCTAACAGCATCAAAACTAGATATTTCTTTCCCTTTAACCCTTGAAAAAATACTTATTCTCTTGGACTAATGGCACTGCTGTGCCTCTAGAGGTAAGGCTTCCTATTTAAACACTTTTAACCTAAAGGACCTGATTACCATTTAGGAAAAAAAAGGACCCTTTGACCAGAAATAGTTTTTGCCTTAATGAAGTTTTTTTTTGTCCTCTGGGAACATTTGCTTTCTTATGTATTATTATCGAAGGGCAAACATTTTACGTAGTTCTCACAGATTTTTGTCTACAAGAACGACTATCAGAGAAGAGAGTATTTTGAGTAAAAAATATTAATACATATTTTTTGGTTTAAAATATGATTGTTTACAGAAAGCAATTAATTTAAGCTCCATTCCCAATCTGGCTCTGGTAATTGAAGGAAAGCCTGCTGGCAGACACAATTAGAAATAAACTTCTAAGAATAATTAGATGTGTAATTAACAGAAGACTGAGTTATTATCACATTCTCCTCCATATATTAATTCTGCATAAAAACATGAGAAATGACTCTCATTAAAATCTCACAGCAGATCAATCCACAAAAGGGAGTGAGACATTAAAACAGAGCATTAAAGATGTGCAAATAGTACAATTGATTAATTAAACAGAGACCAGCACCAAGGAAAAGCCTGAAACAAATTGAACATTTAAGAAATAGATATGTCATGTTTAGGATGGTTTGAGGTTTTTTTGTTGTTTGTGGTTTTAGTTTTGTTTTTTTAGGGAGGGCGGAATGTTTGTTTTTAAAAGGGATAACTCAGAGTACTTTGTGGATTTATATTTGTGTATTTTGCTTTTACCATTTGGCTCTGAAGAATTCTTCCGAATACCTGTGCTTTATTCATCTGTAAAGTTTTCAAATTATTAATTAATGGGAAGGAGTAATTACTTACAAAGGATTTAAAAGAGCCTGAGAGAGTAGTTTGCTTTACCCCCAGCTACAGAGCATTCTCTGTCGAACTTCAGGGACTTGCTGAGTTGTTCCCAGTGACTTTCACCAGAAAGCTGCTTACAAAGATATCTCTGCTAGTGGCAAACAGAAAACCAAACCAAACTGGCTGACAAGTCTTTTATGAAACAAAGAATAAACAGGCATGTATTGAAAGGCTTGACCGGGCAAAATACTGTGATTCTGGAGAATGACAGTATTAAGAATAGAAATGCCAACAGTTACTTAAACGTGGCTTCTGTCAAATTCTTCAAAGTGCAGTATTAACCCAACATTTACAGTTCGCATTTTAGAGTATTTAATAATGTCTTGGGTACTTTGCTGTCGTGCAGTATTCATGCTATCTCTAGCTGTGGATCATATAAATATTCAGGTTATTTTACTTTCCTTAGGGCTTGGAAGTTAACCCAGGAAGGAAATCTTCACCACTTCTATTAAAGAAAATAAAAATTAAAAAAAAAATTAAAATAAAAAAAATAAGGAAGAGAAAAGTTTTTATTCTGTAGTATTAAATAGTAATGTCATGTAATACACACCCAAGAGTTTAACAAAACTGTAGTAGGACTAGTTTAGCCAAGCCTGTCTAATCTGTCATTAGCATGCTATTTCATTAGCATGCTATTATTTTTTTGCCTGGTGGGTATACTGCTTATTGAGAAATAATGTGAATATTTATTCCGCAGTAATAACTGTTGCTGCTTAAGAGGTGGTTTGTTTTTTTTACAATGTGTGAACACACTTATCTAGAAAAGGATTTCAGACAGATGATCACTCTTGGGATTTGATGAATTCATGCATTGCATGTCCTGTTTTACTACATGGCTCTACAGCAAGATTCCTCTTTTTCTAATGCAAGTCCAGTTTGAACTTGGACACTGCAAACATCACCACATCTCAGAAAATAGTACCTCTTTAATCTGTACATGGAACTAGTCTATTAAAGCAGCATTAGAGGTGCAAGTCTGACTATTTGGTGCAACAGGCTAAGCAGTTTCTGTTTGAGGCTGTAATAGCTTCCTCAGAGGCCAGTCCTTTTCCCATAGAAACTGGGGAGCATTTTGCTCCCAGAGGAGTAGGATCAGACCACTTGTTTTGGTGCGTAACTCGTGTTCAGTATTCATGACCCAAAAAACCCACAAATGCCACTGCATCTTGCTTATACAAAACACCATTTTAAATCAAGATGTCCCTTTTTAAAATGAGATTATGAATTTATGTTCCATTGTGTGCAAAGAAGTTATTTTTAAACCAGGTTTTCTTTTTCTGAAGAAAAAATAGTGTTATGTATTTTCTGCAGTGAATATAGCTGTGCTACTAGCTAAGTAGTCACATATTTTATTCAGCTATATTGAAATGCTATTTTTAGTATTAGGGTGATGTAAGGGAAGCAGTGTTACATTACCAGTACACAGCAAATTTAAACTGAAGCTAACTCAGCAATGGACAGTTATTACTGCGTATGTACTGTTACTAGCTACACTGGTGTAAATTAGGGACAATTTCATTCCAATAGGTCATTGTAGGAGGTTTATTTTAAAATAAATAAAATTCAAATTAGATACATTAAAATTTATTTCAGACTAACTTGGGAAAGTATCAACAAGCCCAAAAATTAGTAACCACAAGCTGTAATCTTTTATTATTCTTTAGTTAGCAGTTAAGTTGTAGTAAAGCAGCATTTATGGAAAAAGAAAGAGAACAACAAATTTGAAATATCTTGCATTTTGCTGTTTTTACTTACAACTGATTATATTTTTTGCTTACCATAGCAAGTTTCAGGCAAGGATGATACCCTAGTCTGATTTGCACTGATGGAAACTAGAAAAGACTGAGACCAGTTGCCACATAGAATATTGAAAATAATTATTACAGTAATGTTTTATTAAAGTATATTAGAAACAGTCTGTAGGGATTCTAAGTATGCTGCATGTAGATGGAATTATGTGTACATTCTCTGTCATGCTTTTGGATTTTTTTTTCAATGAAAATTTGTTTCTTACAGTTAGATTTTCCAATTAATTGCTGGTGATGATCTGGAAATGCACTCACTGAAACTCAGGCTCTCATGCATGTATTATGGCATTTCAACTAAAAAGGCAAAAAATCAATTCAGTTGTTTGTGCTGCAATTGTCTGAATAGTAATTGAGACACAAGGTATTGAAAGGTCAAAAAGAGAAACATATCCAGAAAACTTAGAATCATAGAATCATAGAATTATAGAATAGTTAGGGTAGGAAAGGACCTTAAGACCATCTAGTTCCAACCCGTCCTGCCATGGGCAGGGACACCTCACACTAAACCACCTCACCCAAGGCTTCGTCCAACCTGGCCTTGAACACTGCCAGGGATGGAGCATTCACAACCTCCCTGGGCAACCCATTCCAGTGCCTCACCACCCTAACAGGAAAGAATTTCCTCCTTATATCCAATCTAAACTTCCCCTGTTTAAGTTTTAACCCATTAACCCTTGTCCTGTCACTACAGTTCCTAATGAAGAGTCCCTCCCCAGCATCCCTATAGGCCCCCTTCAAATACTGGAAGGCTGCGATGAGGTCTCCACACAGCCTTCTCTTCTCCAAGCTGAACAGCCCCAGCTTTCTCAGCCTATCTTCATACGGGAGGTGCTCCAGTCCCCTGATCATCCTCGTGGCCCTCCTCTGGACTTGTTCCAACAGTTCCATGTCTTTATTTGAAAATTATTTTCACAGGTTTTTAATTAAAATTTGGTTAATAATTAAGTTATACCTTCTGTTTAATACTTGAAATATTTTTGCACAGCCTGTGCATATCTTTGCATTTATTTTAAAATTACTGTACCTTTTGCATACAATGCTGCTTTGAAAAATCTAATTCAGTTCTCAGAGGGCAGCTACCAGAAAAGGTACATCTTGCAAGGAATAAAGTGATGTTCTCTATCAAGTATTTAACTGTGGTTACAATGAATGCAAATATTTTGGTAAACAAGTAATTTCATTTGATTCTAGCAGCCAGGCAATACTGTAGGAGTCAACTGGGTGAACTAGGGAGGAGGTTTCCCTTGTCACTCAGTTCAGAGCCTGCATGGGTGCCCTGCACTGCCCTGTGGGAAAGCACCTCCTGACCAAAGTGGGTGCTGAGGCTGTCTGAGCACCCAAGGAGCAATGCTGGTACACCTCTACTTCCACCTCCCATTTTCTCTGCTTCTGACACTTGCAGGGAGATTCCTGGGAGATTTTTCTGCTTCAACTTGAAGCCTGACAGCCTGTGACCACATCTTCCAAGTCTCCAGTGGCTTCTGCTCTGCTTCAGGCTAGGGGACAGTTGCCCAGAACAGTAAGGAACCAACACCACCCCACTGCCCTCCCTCCCTGAAGCGCAGGCATTCACACCCAGCCAGAGGAAGGCACCATTTCCCTAGCCTGTACCACCACTTTGCGCTTGCTGCAGCCCTCACTTGCCTTCTTCAAATGTCATCCTTCCACTTGGTCCTTTCCTACACTAGAACATACTGATGGAAGAAGCTTTTTTTCTTCCCATTCATCTCCCCGGGGGCTGTCTCTTGCCAGGTCTCAGCAACATGGAGGAGCCAATCTAAGATCTGAAGCTGCGCTTCTCCCAGCCAGTTGCCATAGCTTGCTGCACCTCTCCATTATGTTGATGCCCAAGGTCTTGCAGTATGGGCCTTATCTGGCTACAGGACTTGAACATGGAGGGTTGTTGATGGTCTGCTTCATCTGCAGTAACTGATGTAGTTTTGGAGGGACACCAGTTGTACCATTCCCCTGGTGAATGAGGGCTGACTGGGTCCTAGCTTCCTCTGGCACTTAGGCTCACAGGACACTCATTTCCTCAAAGAGGATAATGCTGCTATTGAAAGGATAGAAGGTGGGAAGAGAAAAAATAAATAGAAAATGGAATAGGAAGAGAACACATGTATTAGTCAGCCTTTTCAATGCATAATAGAAAGCATTTATATGGGATTAAATTCAAGCCTTGTGTAAGTAAGAGAGATACTGTACTTGCTTTCTGTGAGACAGAATTTTATCTCTAAGCAGCATTGCATTTTCCAAAAATAAAAAATAAAAAATTGCACAAATGTTGACATCTCAAAACCAATTTCTCCTACAATTTCTTTTAATAATCTGATGGCTCCTTCCTACAAGCTAGCTCGCTTTCATTTTGAAATCACCAGTTTTTGACTTGTTTCCTTTCTATAGTTGCTTTGTTTTATTGCCTTGCCCTTCAACTGCACTTCCTTAGCACTTTTTATGATATTTGCTCCAATACAGAGAGCTTCAACACTGTGTTTGGCATTCCACCTTGTAAAAATAAAGTACAAAATAAGATACATTATTATTAATTTGTTGGCAGACTTATTAAAGTTTGTACTGTTGAGGATTAAAATGGGCACTGGCATGAATGTAAAGGGTTACAGTGGAAAAGATAAAACAATTACAGCTTATCATGTTGAAACAAATCTTTCTTTACTATGTGAAGTGAAATGGTGAAATGTCTGATGAAATATGTTCATACACATTTAATGTCTTCATAAGAATTTGGGAAATCTCTCCACCCCTTTGTTCCCTTAGTCTAAATGCTCATAGATTTTCCAGGATTTCATCACTCCCAAGCACTTACTCCTCCTTATCCCCCCAATTTTTTCTCTATTTCTATATTTTTCATGTATTATATACCTGAAAGCTTGTGCTAGCTTCCATTTTCTGTTTAGTCTTTCCAAAATGATGATACAAATTCCAAGGAAAAAGTAGTCTAAGAAAAAAGGATGATGAAACACTATTTAACCTTATTACCACACTTAGTTGAAGCAGTACCCCTTGTTTTTCTATTCCTGTGTATAGGTGACTCACTTCCTAAGACAGACACTGTCTCTTTAGTACCTTTTACTTTTGCATGCATTAATGTGCATTCCTATGCACATGTAATTTCACACTTAGTTTTCTGTACTCTCATGATCCAGAGGTCAATGTGTGATAAACCACTCCCTAAAAAGTGACAGAAGAGTAATCTAGAAAAGGACAAGAATAAGAACAGATCTAATGAATTTTGTATACATGAAAGGTAGTTGCACTGAGGAATGGAGGAACTTTATTGTTGTGAATAGGACAAGAAATAGTGTGTTTAACATTGCAGCAGTGGAGCTTAGAAATACCCTTCTTGTAGTTACAGTAGTGAGACTTTGGAATAAATTGCCTTTTAAAAGCATGAAGTCTCCAGAAAGGAGGCTTGTAAGCACTGGTTAGAAAGCCATTTCCCAGAACTAACATTTGTGTGATTGATCCTGCTGTGAGATAGAGGTTGGTTGGCTCCCTTTCAGCCCTGCTTTTTGTCATTCTTCAGTATTTTATTGTAAACTTGTGGGCTAAAGGAAGCAATGTCACATATGAGCAGTGACATGCAACAAAATACAGTGTTTACATCAGCAGCTGCTAGAGGAAACACTGTTGGATTTATTCCTATCCAGGAACAAAGGTGAGGTACTGTGAGAGATAGGCAAAAGAAATGTCCAAAGAGTCAGAAGAAGAGATAAAGGGAGGATCAGTGATACCAGATTAATGACATAAATCGGTGACCATATAAATCAAGAACAGTATGTTTATTATGTGTGAGTTTACTGCATTTAGTATGTTAGACCACCTTCGGAGCCACATTTTCATGGAGCGGGTGAATTACACCACCTCTTCCTTAGACATACCCTGCTGTATTCTGCTGTTGGTAGGAGGTTAAATGACTTTCATTTACTAAGTCAATACCAAAGTTCCCATCTGACTCTGTATGCTGTACTTTGGGGATCAGGAATACCCAGTATGTGCTCTTACCAATAGACATATTGGATGAACTGAATAGGTTCTGCAATCTGTTTCATCTAGTAGCTCTGCTAACCTCATCTAATGGTCTTTCCTGAGCTTTGAATATATGTGAAGCATCTGGCATTGCTAAGAAAATGAGGCTAAATGGCAGATCTTTCTTGGTAAAGCATGAAAGCAGAGTGTAGTGGGGATAAGGTACTGTCAGAAAAAAATTAATCTTTTGCTGAAGATAACCTGTCCCCTTTTCACAGAGACCTGGTGTTTGCTGTTTAGATAGTGCACACAGGCTATAGGTTGGAATCTTTCAAGGGCAGAATGAGATAATTCTGTTCATGTGACTGCAAGCAAAGGCAGTCCTCAGGGCCTCGCCCTTTAACTTGTCCTATCACTACAACAGAATAAAGAGCTGATCTGTCTCATGCCTTTGACGGTAATCATGCGTGAGCAGCTTGGCCAAGACCTGATATTGCACTTACCGCCAGGACACAGGGAGAGAAATCCTGAGGTCTTTTCATTTTTTACGCCTTACCTGTGCAATGGAAAGACAGCTTAGTCAGTGCTGAACAAATGCCATAATCTGACTGAGGATTTATCCAAAACAAGAGCACAAGAAAAATGTCTTGTTTCAGACACTGTGGTGGTCTGAGATTCTTTTCAGGCTTTAATGCCAGAGAAGTCGTTGGAAGACCTGCCACAGACTGCAGTGGTCAGGTCCTGTTCAGGGTCCATCTGCTTGGCAACCTTGCAGAAGTTCCCTATGCAGCCATCAGTTGAGGCACTCTAGGAGGAGCCCCTCTGGGCTAGCTGCAGGCTACATGGCCTCATTGCTGCTTCTCTCCTATAAGGAACTTAAACACAACATCGGTTAAAACAATGACAAGGTTATGTCAGAGCTCCATTTTGCAGTATCTGGCAAAGACATCCAGGCCATTCCTCTGGATGGTGGCTCTGGCTTACTGCTGTACCCTTACAGCCAGAGAATTGTCTGCTCTGTCTGATGGGCAACATGAAAAAGAGGTCAGAACTAAGTAGTAAATTTGCCTTGTTATTGCAGGGACAGAGCTTAAGTGGCTGCAGCTTCAACTGGAAAATCACTTTGAACCCATGAGTTGACATAGCCATGAGAGTTCCTTGTTATTTTGATGGCATCTTTGCATTGCGCCTGGAGAACCCAGAGGGTTAACTTAGCTTCACTTTTCAGAAGGAAACTACATCACCCTTGTTCACTTGCCTCTCACCATGGCTGGGGTGTTTCCTATGCCCCCCTGGCCTAAGTACCCCCTGCAGGGCAGCTGCGGGACTGATGCCCTTTGGGGCTGCAGAGGTGCTCGCCTGAGTTCTCCCAGTGCTGCACAGGGTGGGGGCAGTAAGCCACATCCTCTCCCTGCTGCATTAATGGGGGCTTTTCCCTTTTCCTTGCAAAGCTTCCCTGCAGGGCAGCTGAGGGCATCCTGCGGGGGGTGAGGGAGCCCTGAAAGGAAGAGGGTGGTAGGAGAGACCATCCCCTCTCTCTGATGCTGTTGCTGATGCTATGCTGGAGCCCTCGTAGATGTGGCTCCCCAGAGTTAGTTGCTCAGCAACCAGAATCAATTAATATGCTTTGCAGAAAGTGCAGGGGAAGCCCAAGCTGCTGTCAGTGAGAAGGCAGGAGGCTGAGGGTGACTCAGGATCCCACTCCCTCCTGTCACCCATTTGGTCCCACCCCATCCTCTCCAAACTCATTATTAGCCACCGTTCTTTATCCTTTTCTTCCCTACGATGACTTAGTGTGCGTGTCCCCAAATTCTTCAGGCAAAGTATCTTCTTGGTCAAGAACTTCCCTGCTTTCAGAATTTTGGGTTTAGATCTAATTTGTGTTTTGGGGTTATTTGTCAGCCTTTCTTCAACACTTTTCTAGAAATTCTAATATTCATGTTCTTTGGGAAGGGAAAGAGCTGATGTTTTTGTCGGATTGTTTTAAAGATTCCTCAGGATAAGAAGGGTTCCTTGGCACTGCACAGCTGAGCAGCAGTAATGAAAATGCATCCTGTACGAATTGGGAAAGTTTTTGCTTCTTCTTTTATTACAAGTAATTAGCACTGCATATATGAGACCAAAGAGGTAGTACTGATTATTGTTGAACGCATAGACAATAGAATAAATGAGGGGTTATTGTTTTGTTTTCTTCTTTTCTGCATAGTAACTTCAGGGCTTCGGTAAGGTATTATTTTCTTCTTTTCTTTCTTTGATTTTCTTTGGAGTCCTTCTGATGACACCACGAATCTGGGAATGAAGAACTTCTTAGAGCTAATTGGAAATGGCATTGTGGAGCTGAGACTTAACTGGAGGAAATATACCTTCTGAAGAAGAAAAATATAATGCACTGTAAGGATCTGACTTCTGGTGAAAAATTCAAGCCCAGAAAAAACTTGTCTGCTTTGTTAGGAAGAATGGGTTGGACAATTTTCTTCAATTCCAGAGGATTTCTGAATACCATGCTGAGCTTAATCTCTGCAGCATGCTCTGTGCTTCTCATCTCTTCCTGATGCACTACATGGTAAGGCCTTTTTCCTTCCTTTTAATAATAACAACCATATTTCTGTTACAGTGATAGGTAAAAATAAAAGCAATAATCAAATGAATATTAAAAATAAAATAAATATGGAAAGTTAACAAAAGAATTTTTGTTTGTATGGTCGGTTCCAGGAGCAAGTATCCTGATTACTGCAGCAGCATTGCAAGATCATTTCTGTCTTTCTTCCTTGCTGTGTGACAGTGTGTGTGTTTATATATGTTTGTGCACACCTGTGCTGTCATTTGCACTTGGACTGGAACATTAGTAGTTGTATTGTACATATTTGCATGCTAAAAAGGATGCTTAAGAATTTGCTTTGCCTTTTCTCTCTTTTTTTTTCCTCCCTCCATTTCCCTCCTCCTGCCTCCTCTTCTTCTGTTTGTCTCTCTGGGGTCTCTGCACCTCAGTCATGTACTGACCGCTAGAAGGCAAAAATAGAAGGTAAAAGAAATCCAGTGCCAATGTAAGAATAGTTCTGAATAAGTATTATCTGAGTAGATAAAAGCTGCAGGAGAGATTAGTATGTCTGCAAGATCTGCAGGTACAAAATATTTACTTTATTTTGTTTCCCATGGGAAATAACTATCAAATGCAGATTTGGATGCTGTGTTTTAGATACAGTGTGAGGCAGATCCTTCTTCACGTCAGAAAGCCAAAAAATGACCACAGTGAATTATGATAATGTTGCTCTTGATGACCCAAGTAATAAAATAAGCAAACCTAGTATGAGATGTCCTCATACCAAATAATTTTTGTCATGTATTAGCAGGGTGTTGATAATCATTATAAATGGCTTTAGTGGATGTTACGAGATATTTTTCATTAACAGCTGTAGTGTACTTACATCTTCCTGGATGAAAGCTGCTAGGGGAATACAAGGTGATGTTATTAAGTAACTATCCAAATTACCAAAATTTTGGGTCATTATCAGCAAATTGCCAAGCAGATTAGGAATTATATAGTGAGTGTTCTGAGACAGGAGAGCAGATTAGTTTTCCAGAAAGCCTGGTTTTCTTGGATCTCTGTTTCAGTAATTAGGGTACAACTAAAAGATGACAGAATGGTGATGTGAAATGTATGTATTTCTCATACATTATGGTTGTTCACTGAGTGTAGAAGAGGGAAAGTTGAGTGCTCCTTCAGAAGCAAACTCTGGTAAGGGCCTGCCCCCACTCTGAGGGCAATCCCTCGCAAATCACGCTGCTTTTGGTGTTAGAAACAGACTAGGAGCGGGTTTGTGTGATGGTTGTCACTGGCTGTCCTGCTGGGTTTGGAGGTTATGAGTTCCTGGCAGCAGGTTTTGAGGGGGAGAGGGAAGCAGAAAGCCAAAGCAAAAAGGCCAGGCCAGGCCATACCAGGACTCAGCATCAGAGCTTAAATTCTATCCAAATAATGGAATTTTGTGGTAGTACCCAATACATCTCCTCCTTGCATGATGGACTCCGTAAGAGAGTTTTTAGAGAAAGAATAGTAATACAGCCTTTTCAGATCACTGCTGGAAAGAAGAGACAATACAAGCACATTCCTGTATAGTGACAGTTTTTCCATAGGGTTCAGAGGAAACACCCTCGATTTCAGGAGTTCAAAGTATCCATTCATGTGCACTGAGGTAGAATTTTTTGTGTGTTTTACCACCTAAAAATGTAGCTAATATAAAAACCAGTAAGCAAAACTGACAAAGGACAACAAAACCCATAAAGGTTATCAAAGTAGTCCCCTCAGCTCTTTATTTGAACAAGTACTGCACCTTAAGTTCAAGTTTCCCAGTTGAAATCTCTCCTTACATCAGCAGTTCTATTCCAATGGGACTTGTACAAGTTTCATGGTTTAATGCTAGCCAGCAACTAAGCCCCACATAGCCATTTGCTGAGGGAGCGAGGAGAGAATCAGAAGAGTAAAAGTGAGAAAACTCCTGGGTTGAGATAAAGACAGTTTAATAGGTAAAGCAAGAGCTGTGTGTGCAAGCAAAGCAGAACAAGGAATTCATTTACTTCCCATGGGGAGGCAGATGTTTAGTCATCCCCAGGAAAGCATGACTCCATCATGCATAACGGTTACTTGGGAAGAGAAATGCCATCACTCTGACCATTCACCCCTTCCTTCTTCTTCCTCCAGTTTTTCATGCTGAGTATGACTTTATGTGGCATGGAATATCCCTTGGGTCAGTCTGGGTCAGCTATCCCAGCTGTGTACCCTCCTAACTTCTTGTGCACTTCCAGCCTGCACGCTAGTGGGGTGCTGTGAGAGGGAGAAAAGGTCTTGACTCTGTAAGCACTGCTGTGCAGAAAGGAAAAGGTCTCTGCATTATCAACACTGTTTTCAACACAAATGCAAAACATAGCTCTTACCAGCTACAATGAAGAAAATTAACTCTAACCTAGCCAAACCCAGCACATTCTCCTCCCCTTATTTCATGCCATTTATGTCATGTTTAGGTCTCACACTATCCAGCACATTCTCTTTAGCCCATCCTTTTATATAATACACAGGTATCATTCCCTTAGTCTATGGACCACCCTTGTAAAAAGTCCTTAAAATGTCCAAAAATGTCCACAGAATGTCCCTTGAGTTAATTTAGTCCATGACTTCCACTTCATCTCTTGGTCACGTAGGACAGGAGAAGTCAAAACCACCACAATGAGTAAAAACTACTCATGTGGATAAATTATGAAAGGTTTTATAAGATCAAACTCTTTGATTTTTATTAGATTTATTAGGCTTCAGGCATAATTTGTGTTTTCCTTCTAAACAAAATCAGTTTTTCTTTACCCATGTGAATCCTTTTGCCTTGTAATTAGGACAAGAAAAATTGGTTAATTACATTCTTAAAGATCATGCAACTGTACAGATACACTGTTAGTGAAGAATTATCAGAGTATGCAGAAGTTTACTTTTATTAATGGTCTCCAAATCCAAGAAGAGTAGTCTTATTGGAATCATTCATTGCCTTATTTATTTTTGTGACAGTATTAGCATTGCTACTAGGTATTTTCAATTCTTCTGGCAACTAAAAAAACATAAATAGTTCCTTTAAACTATCAAGTTTTAAAAGTACTCACTATTATAATGTTCAGGGATACTTACCAAGCTTTCTACTATATTAGATATTCATTTTATAGTTAATACATGCTGTTTAGCTCTTTGCTTGATCCAGGAACACTTTTAATTTTAGGGTTTAGAAACACAGTATGAAGTCATAATTATAGTAAGCTTCCTTCAGAATATAGATATATATTGAAATAGGAAGCATAAAATCATCTAATTTTCTTCTGTGCAATTTTTTGTGCTTGTAAATGTCTGTATTGTTGATATATATTGCATAACAAGTAATGTTTCTTTTATTATAGTTTATAAAGAACAGTTATTTTTCAAAATACATAGGATTTTGCACGTATAGCAAACTTTAAAATGCATCCAATACATTAATGCGGCAATAGGTTTGTTTGTTTCTTTTCTCTATAATAATAGCAACATATACATAGGAAGAATAGTGGATTATTTTCTAAAGAGTGTGTGATGTTGAGAGAGATGATACAGGATATTTATTGTAACAGATATTTCTGTCAATGATTTACTGTGACTTAGAACTTTTACTTCAGTGACATTTTTAATCATTTAAACATTTGCACAACAGCTGTATTTGGCTTGCTCTGTCAATTCTAAAGCAAGTAAAATTAGTAATTTCCTTTTCTTTTATGATACTGTTCAGTGAAGGTCTGATGCTGAAAACACATGTATTTCATTTTAGTCCACTGAACTGTTTCTTTAGATAAACTATGTGAGTTAGATCTTAAACCATCTGCATTATCAGGGAAGTGATACTGAACAGTGGAAATACATTCCACACTTGCATCAGCTATTTCTGGTAAAGAAAAATGTAGCTGAATAATACAACACATAAGCACAACACGTTCCTGTATTTGGAATGCCTCAAGCTATCTTGATTCAAGATCCAGCAAAAATTTTGAAAGGCCTGCAAAATCCCAACCCAAACCAAATGAGTCTTAAGCTTTTGTTGTTTAAACATAAATCGACACAGAAAGAATATATATCTGACAAAAATCTCAGTAGATCGGCATCTGTGCTCTTCTTACATCAGGCTGAAAAAAATTGAAAAGGCATAATGTTTTTCAAAAATGAAAAGCTCTACAAATCCATATGTACGGAAATATTGATTTCAAAATGGCATGCCATTTCATGTTAACATTTTTAATTTTTCACTTGTCACAAGAAATTGTACTCATATTGGTGTACCTGTTTTTCTCAGTGAAAATTTGCAACACTAATTTTGTTGGGGTTTTCTTGTGCCAGGGAAATATTTTGTTGTATATATTTTAATTAGATCTGTTCTAGCTGCCCCAGTATTTATTTGATTTCATAGGTCAGTCTTTAATTAGAAGTTCTCTAAAAGGCCAACTTTAACAGAACATATTGTATAGCCTTTTATTACTGGTACTGAACAGCAGTTCTTACCAGCTCTATGGTAGACATCAGCTCTGATTGTCATTCTGTCCCTAATTCTTCTTTGTGTTCAATAAAAAGAAGGCTTCTATTCTGCTGAGTGCTTTACAGATACCAGAAGTACTTCCTACAACAAAAACCTTGAAGGCCCTCAAAAGACATGTGGGCAAGGAGTAGAACTAACTGAGTATTAACATCCTTATTTAACAGATAAGGACCTGAGGAACAAAGAAACTGCCCAAAGCTATAGTGGCAAAGGAAGAGTTCAGAATTGAACCCAAATGTCCTTATTCTGAGTTCATTGTTGCCCCTGCAAGGTTGCTCTTAATTTTGGGGTTGTTGGTGTTTTGTTTTTGTTTTGGTTTTGGTTTTTGTTGTTGGTGGTGGTGGTTTTGGGTGGGTTTTTTTGGGGGGGGGTGGGTGTTTGGGTTTTTTCGTTTTGTTTTGTTTTGTTTTGTTTTGTTTTGTTTTGGGGTTTTTTTTTGGTGTTTTTTTTGTGTGTGTTTTTTTAATTAATGACTTGCATTTGGACTTTTAAGTTAATACTAGTTGAAATATCATGTATAAAACGAAATTCTTGGTGCAGTTGTCCTAAAAATTCTTTTTTTCTTTCCTGAGCCATTCTGTTCGAATGTAACCATTAATTTTGCAATTACTTTACTACACAGTGGAAGTATGTGCTAGATGAAACACAAAATGACTAAATAGAAATATTCTAATCATGCCTTACTGGTTCTGTGGGATGTACAAGTGTATCTGTTTATGCTGACAGGGTTTAGGCATAGCTGTGGGGCTATGTAAGGGTTTTGAGGGCTCTTGGTAAAATAATCGAATTGCAGCACAGAAAAAAAATCCAATCGACACAAGAAGGCTGGTGATTTGTTATCTAGAAGTCATTATGAATCCAGCACTTGTGGGCAAAAAGATGACACAAAGAATATGGTACCTAACAGTGATTCTTATTATCCCCGATATGCCTCCTCTGTTCAAGGCAGTCTTTCAGCTTTTGATCCTCTCTGTGACAGAGGAAAAGAAGTTTTGTACAAAAACTACTTAGCTGCTAAAATTACATCTGAAGTTGTTGAAAAAAATACCTGTCTTGGCATCTTAATACAAGCCCAGGGAAATCTTGTACATGTTGAGAAGAGAAAAAAGCTTTTTGCAGATGTGCTTGAGTGTTGGACTGAGTTCTGCAGCAGAATATCCCAGAAGCTTAAAGGGTATCTGCCTCACTCTGGTCTGCTTCTACAACTCCAGGTGTAACACACCTCTGGAAGGTACTTGCCTGATTCCCTAATGACATATTAGTGTAGAAAAGTATAAAAGTCCTATTGAAAGCAGTACGTCATCTCATTTGTGTTTTATTCCTGAGAAATGTTAAGAAGAGAATTTAAAATGCACCATACTGCATCAAGTACACTCTCTTATTTTGCCTGACATAAACTTTTTACTGGCTCATAACAAAAAAGGGTTAGAAAGGAGTGCTTTAGTCAATACATACTCCATTATATTAATCAATTACATAATTAGATTCAAAGTACTGTTCACCAAAGCACAGAGCTCAGGGCAGCCAGGAGGATCCCCTGCACTCTATTTTCATCTGGAGTGATGATGCACAGGGTCTTCCCCAGCCTGCCTCAGCCCTCCATCTTAAACTAGACTTGTAAAAATCATAAAAGACGTTCTGAAAGGCTTTTACAGTTAAGCTGGCAATTTTTCCATGGAAACTTGGATGTTAGAATGCATGAAAGTGTTTCAGTTCAAACACATGCTGGTCTTTAAGAGCTTAATATATCGTATGGCCCCTAGTTCTTTTCTAAATAACCAGGACTAAGGGATCTGAACACCTTTGAGGACCTGAGCATTGGGTTTATAATATTTGTATATTTTCTACAACATGAATAGTTCAGAAAAGTAAATCTGATGATTACAGTAGGATAATTATTGAACTTTGACAGGCAAGGAGGTTTTTAGTTGGCTAAGAAACACTGGGCAACCACTGTAATCCATAAACATAAATAAAGAATTTCATACAAGGTAAGAGTGTCCAAAACAAAAAACCTGGAGAAAAGTTGATGAGCCAAAGAAATCAGTAAGCTTTGATGAAAAAAGGGGGTAAAAGATATCTGGTACATCTCTACATGAGGAAACGGGGTGGGGGTCGGGGAATGCCTGTTCCAGTTTTCAGCCAAGCTAGACAGAAAGGAGTGGCGTGAGTAGGAAACAACGTGGCATCTGAGAATATAAATTGTGCCTTAATAATTTGTTACTCTTTTAATGAGGATATTAATGCAGTACATATACTTGACTTCTAAAATTTGGGACTTGTCATTTTCCGCATATGTCTTTAGATACTGAAAAGCATCGCTTTCTCCTCCATGTGCAACTGTGACTTGTTTAATGAAAAAACTAAAACTTGACATTGACACATCCCAGACCCTAGCAAAACTGTCTCTAAAGTGAGATGTTGCTGACCTATGTCAGGAATACCAGAAACTTTCCTTTAAGGAAAGTCTGATGCTTGAAAACAAAACCATTGAGCTTTTTGGATGAGAGAGCAGATGGCAAAACTGCTTATTGAGACCTGTGACTTACTGGAATTTTTTACTTTGTGCCTAAACCAAGAACTGGTTGAAAGGTTTTTGTTTATGTATTCACAGGAAATGTAACTTTTCACTGAATATAGAAATCATACAAAATATTTAGCAGGAGAAGGTAGGATTTTGGAAGGGTTTTTAAAGCATTCTTGAAAGCGGCTCTTAATGGATGACCACGATGGTCCTCGGGACAATATTGTTCCTGTACTGCTGAACATAGTATTTGTTCTCGATCTGTATTAATCAAAGCTAGAAACTAAAGATTTCCTCAGGAAGACTAATCCATTTCACTGACATCATAGCTATGTGGTTTGAGTTTCTGTGGTTTTGTTCCATAGCAAATACTTTACGTTGCATTAAAATGCTCTGGAGCTTGGCACAGCTGAATGCGTTCTCAGAACGCTGCACTCAGTACAAAGGGAACAGCATCTTTGATATTACTTTGTGCAATGTTCAGAGTGTTTCAATGTGTCATGTCACCAGGAACATCCTGAGTGTTCAACGTGATTTACCTTATAATATGGTTTTAATATCACTAGTGTATCAGAGCAGACAGAGGAAGGGTTGCTCTGTTACTTCTGCTCCTAATTGCTGTCCCTCAAATTCTGCCTATGTTTGTGTGCTTTTTAGTGGAATTGTAAGCAAGCACTGTTATCTTTGGGTCTAGTTGTGTCCCCACCCTGAAAACCATGCTATGGATGCTTAGTGCACAAGGGCCCACAGACTATCTGCTCCATCCATTCATGCTCAGCACAAAATAATTCCAGTCTTCCTCGCTGAATTTTAGTAAGCTGGTAAAAGACCAAGTCACATCTGCAGTGTTTCACAAGAGAAGATAGATCAAAAGCATCACTAAAGCCTTACACTCCTTTTTCAGAGAGGAAAAAGAAAAAAAAAAAAAAGCCATTCAGTAGACCATGCCTAATGTTACACAGAGAATCCTACAATAGTTTTGCTTATTATGTCTCCAAATTAATTTGTGATCTCTAGTCTAGCTTTCTGTAGATTTACTGGATACATGAAGAAGGCACACCAAATGGGCATCAGAGGGATTTTTACATCAGTAACACTAGTGCTCCCTACCTCACAACCTGTTCCTACCCACACCCTTTCTCTGGATCCTCACACGGAGGTTCAGCATCCCTTTGCAGAAGTCAGGTCATGCATGAGGAGAGAAACAAACTTTTTGGATCCCTGCAGGTTAAGCACAGGAGTAGTACAGTGTGATTATGATGCAGACAGGCTCAATAAGCTATTTCCTTCATAAAACTGAAGAGACCTTCCTGACATCAGTTCCTTGTGGATAAATCCCAAATATCTTTACCAAATTACAACACATGAATTACTATAGAATCATAGAATAGTTAGGGCTGGAAAGGACCTTAAGATCATCTAGTTCCAACCCCCCTGCCATGGGCAGGGACACCTCACACTAAACCATGTCACTCAAGGCTCTGTCCAGCCTGGCCTTGAACACCGCCAGGGATGGAGCATTCACAAACTCCTTGGGCAACCCATTCCAGTGCCTCACCACCCTCACAGTAAAGAATTTCTTCTTTACGTCCAATCTAAACTTCCCCTGTATAAGTTTTAACCCGTTACCCCTTGTCCTTTCACTACAGTCCCTAATGAAGAGTCCCTCCCCAGCATCCCTATAGGCCCCCTTCAGATACTGGAAGGCTGCTATGAGGTCTCCACGCAGCCTTCTCTTCTCCAGGCTGAACAGCCCCAGCTTTCTCAGCCTGTCTTCATATGGGAGGTGCTCCAGTCCCCTGATCATCCTCGTGGCCCTCCTCTGGACTTGTTCCAGATATATCTTAAGAACCAGGTGGCATATTCTCCTTGCCCACACATCTCTAGCAGATGCCTGCACAGACACATCTTCACCTAACACTTTTTTGTGTCTGTCCTAGTCCATGTGGACACACATCATTAATCCCTAGGACTATATCTGGGTATATCAATCCACTGAATGAGTGTATGAACCTCTCACCCCTTTTTTGCATGCCCCTCCTATAAAACACACAGCTGTGGGAACACTTCCTGTCCTGCCACTCCAGAGACCTGATCTCCCAGTCCCCTGCTGCTTATGGATGACTCCTCAGCCTTCGGTCACACTGCAAAGAACAGATTCCTTTACTGTGTAAATGCTGCTTGCACAAATGATGTCTTCTAGGTGATTGAATGAAACAGCCAGCATAGCCTCATGGGTCATGACCGTGTCCCACTTTCTCATTTGGTCTATGAGCTCTGTCAGTGTGATCTTGTGAGCTGTATCCATCACAGGTCCTCTTTGCTCCTCAGTTCAAAACCAAAGCCTTTGGTACAGAACTCAGCTTTCATCCATGTTTAGTATATGGTGACTGCTACTGCTTTTAGAAACAAGTCCCAGTGAAATGAACTGAGATGCTTTAGATAGCCGTTTGGGTAAGGAAACTGCAACCAGGTAGGAATTTTCCACTTCAGCTGCTTGGTTTGCTTTACACTTTGGGTGTGAAAGGCAGTGGTTTGCACATGAATGCACCTGTGTCCTCTGTGCCAGGGTAAGAGCTATCATCCTACTTGGGATTATCACAGCTGGTGTGAATTGAAGAGGAGCCAGGAAATCAGCACTTAAGTCCCCATAGCGCCAGCTCCCCATAGATACAAATGTCTGGGCCAAAGCTGCTCTCTGCTTTGTGTTTCTTTTTCTTCTGATATAGAGGTATGAAGTCCCATCCTCTTTGCTGGGTAAAAGCTGCTGGCTTCTCCTGGAAATCAGGTTATGACCATTGTGTGAGTCAGCTTCCAGATATGTTCGTTAGGGCTACTGAACCTTGCTTGTGTGTCCCAAGGTGAGGTTTAATCCATTAATGTTTGTGAAAATCTATGTAAATTATCTGTATCATGCTGACAGGTCAAGTACTGCATTGCTCACTGGCTGCTCCTCCTGACAGTTTAAGATATATGCCAAGCAATGTCTGTGCTTTCAGACGATGTTTGCTGATGTAGTTTGAATGGCTTAACCCTCTCAGGATTTGGCCTCACTTTTTCTAGCTTACTGATTGGGTGATACAGCACAAATATGTAAGGCTGCTGCTTTTTCTCGTAACATAGAAAACAGTAACTCTATTGATTTTAACTTATGCAGCACCATGAGCTCAAAAGAAACCTCTTGGATCTATTATAGCACACGTGCAATTCAGGCCCTGAAGGACACATGGAAAGTGGTGAGGTTGGGTGGAGGGCAGTGCTCTGCTTGGCTGTGGGCAGGAGGCAGCATCAGAAGCTGCTTCTGCAAAGCTGTTGGCAGGATTTGTCCCTGCTGCACCACAGGAGCTGCAGGTGCTCAGAACAGCTCAGAGGCTCAGCATGAGGCCCTCCAAGAACCCTACCTAAGAGAAGGGTGTGCTTGAAATTTGGGAGCCTTTTTGCCCTGTGCTTATCACATAGATTATTATCTATGCTATTATCAGTTAATGATATCAGGGCCTGACACTGGTATATACTGTACAAACAGTAAGAGAAGCAGTCACTTCTAGAGAGTTACATTCACTTAGATTTTAATTTCCATGACTAACTCTGCAAGCGCACAAAACAACAAAGGTGTCCAAAAGGTAACTAGTTTCACTGGCTGCTTTACCACATACCTGGTCCCAGTTATCAGCATTACTTGTGGATTTTTATATTGATTTTTGGTATGAATGATTAATACATTCATTGTCTTTAATGCTTTCTGCAGTGATGATCATTTGCCACTGATCTTTCCTCATGTCTCTGTAGGTGTATCTATATTTATCCTTAAATACCTAAGCTAGAAAGCAATGCTGCAGCATGAAGCAGGGGCTGTTATTGCCACAAGATGTTACTAAATGAGAATATGACAGCCAAAAGAAAGGGACTTTCTGCGCATCTTCATTGTCACATGGACCTCTTCTTTGAGGCTACTGGAGATGATAACTTACTATATGGGCCGTTTTCAGAGACTAGCACAGTACGTATGCTAGCAATTTGGGAGACAAAATTATGAAAAAATATTTTTTGTTTCTGTCACTATTGCTTTTCTGGGCAACTTTTGCTTTCAAAGCCTAATCCAGAAACTGGCGGACTCGGCAAGAATTGTGCCCCTGATTTCTTCTGTAGCTGGATCACACCACCAGCTGGTTTCTTCACTACCACCAGTACAAGCTGCTGCGGTATAAAATATAAAGTGGCTTTGCACTTCATTTCTTTAGCTGAAATTTTCATTACATTCTTCTGCTTCAGACATTTATCTGTCACATACGTGGGCTTCTGCAAATAAACAGGGCGTATCTCTGTATCTCTGCACAATGCCTTTGCATGCAGATCTCCACTAGTATTACCAGAGCTGCTTCACAGCTGAACTGACTAAACACATCTTGTTTAGTTTCACTCAAACAGCCTGTTTGTCAGCCACAAAACTCTGTGAAAATGATTGACAATGAAAGGACTGATTTATTATTCCCCCTCATAAAAATAACTGTGCATCTCTATTTAGGGTGTTTATTTACACTTGTACTAAACAACCTGTGTAAATGTACCCAGCTGTCATAGATCTAGCCAGATTAGGCAACAGGCAGAGGGAAGATGATGAGGTGTGGGCTTTGGGGTACATAGAGTCACAAAATAGTTAGGGTTGGAAAGGACCTTAAGATCATCTAGTTCCAACCCCCCTGCCATGGGCAGGGACACCTCACACTAAACCATCTCACCCAAGGCTTCGTCCAACCTGGCCTTGAACACCACCAGGGATGGAGCATTCACAACTTCCTTGGACAACCCATTCCAGTGCCTCACCGCCCTAACAGGAAAAAAATTTTTCCTTAAATCAAATCTAAACTTCCCCTGTTTAAGTTTTAACCCATTACTCCTTGTCCTGTCACTACAGTCCCTAATGAAGAGTCCCTCCCCAGCATCCTTATAGGCTCCCTTCAGATACTGGAAGGCTGCTAGCAAGACTGTGGCTGTGGTTTCAGGTAGCTGTTCCCCTTATGGGGTGCAGGCCCTCATATTTTCCAGACTTCTGCTTCCAACTTGCTATGTTGGAGCAACCTTGGGCATGGTTATGTGTGCAGCAGTCCTGTCTGCAGCAGAGATACAGCTGATGTCAGTTATAAATGACTGCAAACCGGAACAGAAGGAAACTGTTTGGGAGGTTTTCAATACCTTGTTTACTGTGCTGTTAAAAAAAAAAAAAGTGTAAAATTATAACAAAATAATGAAGACCAAACATCTGTAAATCTTCCTTTGATGAGATGCCTAGTAATAACCTAGTGTTTACAGTTTTGACAGCAAAAAGACACAGGAAAAAATGCAAAATTATCATTTACAAGAAGTCAGGAATGAGAAAACAGGAGGAAGGTAACAGAGACTTGTGCTAACAGAGGGATTATGGCTCCTGAGAGAGGGAAATGCTCCATCTATAAAGAGCAGCCATTTTTGCAAATCTTTGTCTTCCTGCTTAGGAATTACCACCTGGCAACCGTGAGGGAAAGGCAGCCCATGTAGTGCTCTGACAGGGTGGAAATCCTGTGCTTTAACAAAATGTTTGGTAGCTCTGCACAGCATCCTCGCAGCAGCACATAGAATCATAGAATCATAGAATAGTTAGGGTTGGAAAGGACCTCAAGATCATCTAGTTCCAACCCCCCTGCCATAGGCAGGGACACATACCTGAGGAGAGAGTCTTCTTGAGCAGGGAGGAGGAGATACAGTTTCTCAGAGCCAGGATTGTTCATGCTAACCAGCTTCCCAACTGCAACAGGAGTCTTTGTGCTCCTCTAGGTGCCCCTTGGTACCCCAGAGGCCATAAGTCCCCAGTCAGTGCTTTGACCACTCAGCCGTCCTTCCTGTGACAGACAACAGTGTACAGCAAAAATGTTACTGCAAGTGTGGTTTGTTCCTAACTGGTTATGAAGGGTATGGAGAGTGGCACAGGCTTTGTGCTGGTACAGCATCGTGTACATGCAGGTGTCTACGAGAAAGCCATTCCGTCCTTTATTTGCAAATGCCTGTGTGTGGTGGAGTGCTGTGTATTTGTAAGTCATGCACATTTTCTTCTCAGTAATGCTTACTTTAGCCCCAGGGAGAGTGCAGAAATTGTAGCTGTGACCAGAACAGACGACTTTGTAGGAGGAGGGAAGTGACCCAGCCTCACTGGCAGATTTTTGTGAAGGGTTTCCCAAGGCCAGCCTGCAGCAGAGCATCATTATAGATGTGCTTCTGACATTTGTAGTCCAAGAAGCAGCAGTACTCAAAGTAAAACACTGCCAGTGGCTTTCCATAAAAAGCCTGATTCTTGGATTATTTGTGGGGGTTTGAATGTAACTGCGTTGTACAACCATAAGCTTTGTCTTGAAAGGACTCCACCAGCCTACATTTGTTTTCCTTTCCCCTCTGAGCACAGTGAGATGCAGCAGTGATGCTTTGCTCTGCAAGCTACCTACAACCACTCGTGGCCAGTGAGGAGCTCCTACTTTGGCTTGCACCCTCCAAGCAAGCTCCAGTGAAGAAAACTAGAGAAAGGAAGAACGAATTGGGAACTGTAATAAAGAGAGTCATGAACTTGGGAAGACAGATTCAGGAGTCCTCTGAATGTTTTCTTTCAGAAATAAGCCAAAAATGCACCCTGGCCAAACCTTAGCTTCCTGAAAATTTGACAGAATTAATTTCTTCTCCATAATATAGATTATCCTTTTGGAAAAATAACTGGAGTCTTACTAACCTGTGCAGAATAGATTGTCCAGTTTTCCTATGGCTGCTGCCATAGGTCCGAGCCTAATTATAGGTATGAAGTGTAGGCAAGTGTAATTATGACGCAGGCAGATTTATGTGTCCCCAGACAGGTTTTCAAATAACAAAAGAATCTAAATACTGGATGTATGGAAAGAAAATGTCCATTACTAAAATCAATCCACAAGCTTGTACCATAAAAAAAGCTCTCTTCTTTAACACAGCTGTCAGCCGCACTGAGATTTTAAATTGGAGTTTGTCTAAAGTAACTGTCTATTTAAAAAGTGAAGTCAGAAGCATTAAACTTTTGTCCTGGGTTTTTAAAATACAGGAAGCTAATATAATTGCTGTACTAATACAGAGTTATGAGCTTTTAGATTCTTCATTTTTTTGGCAAAGAAAGGTTAAATCTTTTGATTCATGTAGTAAGCCTTTTCCGCGTGTAAATTTGCCATATGCTTTCTCTTCAGGAAAAAAAACCCCAACAACTTCATCCCTTCCTCTTCTCTGGACCATTTGATGTGGTTTTTTAGTTTGTAACTTTCACTTGAGAGTTGGCTGTATTTCAGTTACTAGTCACTGCGCAGACTTTCTGTGTGAATTACTGGAGTGTACACGGCATCTGGAGATCTAAGGAATTGAAAAGTATGGTTCAAATGTCAGTCTACAACTTGAAAGACTTCCGGAGATGCGGAGCCAGGTCTGTGGCCTGACTGAGGCAGTTCCCATGCTAAACTCTACAGAAAAAGCTGCTGGGTGACAAAATTATGTCCCCTGTTGGACCCATGGCATGTGCAACATGGCTTCCAGCTTCAGCATAAAAAAAGTAGTTTACAGGGTAACACAAATTCCCAAGCGTGTGAGAACAAGGGCTGGATATGTTACCTGTGTCAGTGGTGCTTGAGAGAAACTAAGGACTAGTAAGGTAAGCAGAGTGGAACTTAGCTTGAGTTCTGAAGTTAGACAGGCTTATGTGAACGCAGATAACCACCTGGGAAGTCTCTGGAGAAAAATTACTTCAGACAAAGGGAAATCTTTGAAAGGTTGTTTTTGTATCAGAAGAAATGGAGAGGAATTTAGTTTAAAGATTTTTTTTCTGAGCTGTGCACATTTTATCATTTTATTTTGGGTTTTTTATGCCATTTCTTGGAGTCTGTAGAGCCACAGATCAATTGCTAGTGTTTAGTGACCTCCTGCCCGAGAGTGTAGGGCCTACATGTGGGTCTTCTTTGGCTGGCACTTGTACGCTGCATAATCTAAGATGACACTGACCCTTGCAGCCTTATGGGGATAATATTTTCAGCAGGATGAATTGTTCTTGAATGTTTTCTTCAATGTACTTTGTTACATGGCCAAACATTTTTTTCATCATTTTGAGCGTATGTCCTACATTTCCTCTCTGCTCTTTTTGTTGCATAGTTTTGATTGTAGCTAACAGCAAAGGTCAAAAGACATTTTAGTGCTTCTGTTTCGATATTTCTGTTAGGCTGAATTAAATTGTTGGTGCCGCAAGGTGACTTGTTAAAGAGCTTATGCTGCAGGACTTGAACCAGGATAAACTGAAGCTAAGCTGCATCAGTTTAAATCAGATGGTCCAGAGAGACAATGTGGTCCAAAGAATAGGGTACTGATCTGGAAACGTGAGCAAAAGAGTTTGGTTCGCTGGAGCTTCAGTGTGCAGCTTCATGAATTTAGGTAAAGTTTTTCATCTTGCTCTGCTTCAGTTTTTGTGGGTGGGTGGTAAAGTGACACTGTTTTAAAGCACTTTGCACAGTCAGTTTTTCACTCAAATGGTCTTATTCCTGTCACATCTAACATTAATCAGTACAACTGCCTGTTTAATTTACATTACAGATAGGTTCTGAAATCATAATATCTAGGAATGCTGTGGTATCATTGGATGGATTAATTATGTTTACCAGTGTCTGTGAGTATTTGCTAGAAATTATCATTTCTCAGTCCAAAATTAAACCAGCACTAAGTTTGCCCATCAAGCCACCTTCCATTTCTTTCCTACATAGTAAAGCAAATCCAGAAGTTTCCTTAGAGTATGAACAATTCCAACCAGAAGTTTCAAGTTAACCTGAACTAATACTTTGTTCAGTCTTTTAAATTACCCCTCAAATGGCCTTTGGAGAAGTTTGGCCCAAGTGTCTTTTTATTTTATTTTATTTTTTCAATCCCATCTATATCTTCATTATTTTTTCCTATCTACTAGGATTTCCTTAAAAGCCATGAACTGGCAATACCTGAATATCTCTGGTATGTTAGGGTTCATTTCCCCATTTTGCTTTGTGAGGAAAGTCCTTCCTCTCACCTGCGCCTGAAGAACATTGTTCTACTGCAGGGCTGCATCTTCTGTGGGTTTTAGATGCTCCATGGCCACAAGATTTCTTTATTTTTCCTGGCATGCTCATTTTCCCCAGTCATCTCGCCCCAGAACCCCTTGATGTTGGTGTTGCCTTACAACATGAAAGGGGAAGAAATGGGTAAATATATCCCTAGAGGACCACTTGGCTTTAAAAATACAAGTAGAGCTAAACAGATGATTTACAAATGTGAGCAAGGTATCTTAGCGGTCTTACAGGGATGGAATCTCAGCTGCTAGAATAAAAACCAGGTCCGTGTGAACATGCAGAATATCTTGGACAACACTTCACTACAGAGAAATACTTTGTTTTGAAAGTTAAGTTGAAATAAACATTATCAACCTATTGTTTCTAGGCATATTGCTATTCATTTACTTAACACACCTGTTCAGTGGGACTCAGTGGTCTCCCTGTGTGTTACAAGGACTCTGGGACTTTTCCAATGACCAATTTTGCATAAGCCAGACACTATGAATATTTTATTTATTATTATCAGTGTCTTTATTGCAAGCAATATTTTTGAAGAATATTTATGTGTTAAAAAAAAAATCAAGGTTAAATTTGGCTCTCTCTTCTGGGGGCATAAATCCAGATTAACTTTCCTTTTAACAGTAACTTTACTCAAGGTTTTGTGAATGGAATTTGGCTTGGTGTCTGCTGAAGAAAAATGTAGCAAAATATACACGCCTTTCTCTAAATCCTGAAGAAATTTTACCCATATGCTACTGAACAATCTTAATATAAGAAAGCAGTGAAATATTTTGAGTTTTGTGGCTATGTTCTTGGTCTTATTCATATTTTATATAGGCATTGTTTTAAATTACTGGCACTACATAAGAGTATGTCAAGATGCATCATATAAACAGATGCAATTTACCATGACCTTGAAGCAACATGACGTGTATGTTGTATTACATTAGCTATCAAAATATGTTCTTTATATAGTACAGTACCCACTGTACTATATAGAGAAAGATAGAGATAGAACATGGGTTGTTGGGCATACTGTACAGAGTTGGAAGACATATGCAAGTAATATCTCCATATCTATAGCCACATCATGAGTATCTTTTAAAAGAGATACTATAAGCAATAGGAGAAAAAATTAATTCAAAAGGCTTTGCTTCATTGTCAAGGTGACATCCTTTGCTGAAAAACTGAAAACTCTGAACATCAGGAAACATGTGAGAGTTACTGAGCACTGGAACAGGTTGCACAGGGAGCTTGTGAAGTCTCCCTCCTTGGAGACAGTGAAAAGCTGTCTGGACATGGTTTGGGCAACTGGCTCTAGGTGACCCTAATCAAGCAAGAGGGTTGGACCAGTTGACCTCCAGAAGCCCCCCTTCCAACCTCAAACAGTCTGTGATTCTGTGATATCCACAACTCCCATCAGCAAGCACTTGTATAGAAATTTGACAGTGCGCAGGGGTTAGGAAATTCAGGTCTTCCCATGTTCCTGTCTTCACTGCCCATCCTCATGGCCTTGCCAGAGCATTTGGTGAGTTAATCATGACTTTTTCCCATATACCACTCCTCTGCTGTGCCACAGAGCTCTACCCTGAACCCTGAAGAAATGTGTCACCTCATTTTCATGTTTCTCCAGACATGTTACTCCATGCACAGCCAGCTTGTTTCCGCAGGAGCGTGGGACCTGCGCAGTTGATCTGCCACTTCTCCCCGTGCTGTGCTTGCTCTGAGCACAAGCCAGAGGGACAGCTGCTCCCATGGATCAAGGGCCTGGCTCTCCTGACTGTGCCCTGTTTGTGCAAATTGACCTTCAGCAGCTCACTTCAACCTTCTGTTCTTCCTCACTCCCCTTCCTATGCTTCGTACTGTTATAATTTTGTAAGCTGCTTGGTCTAGGTATCATTCTCACTACCTGTGTCTGGTTTCTAGCCCAGACGTCAGCAGGGGTTGCCGCATGCTGCTGCAATATAAATGACTAATGATGATGATAAAAGGTGTGGGAGTTGGTTGCCTGGAGTGTTATCCTACTTTGATAACTTTGTTTTAGAAACTAGCTTCTTCCTCAAATTATCTGTTATTTTATCTTATTAGGTCTAATATTTTAAAAGTGGCAAGGGATTTTTGGATGCCTTTTTTGGTCTGTTCATCTTAGGACTTTGAAAGAGGCTTTGAAATTGTCAGAGCTTGGATGGTGTTGCTGTGACAGTGCCAGTAGTCTTCAGCATGAGTTGCAGGATATTGGCACTTTCAAAGAGTCAGCTGCAACTGTGTCCTAAAAGATGTTTTTGATAAAGAAGTGCTCTATTTTTAAATTTGGGCTGAAATAGGTAATAATTGCATACAAAACAGTATGTGAAAAGAGCATTATCAAGGTTGCACAGCTCAGCACTTGGAGCTAAGCGATGCTGCAAGTAAAATTGTCTCTGCTCCGTTAATTTGCCACTGTGCACAGGTGCATCAGTCACAGACTATTTTTGCCCAGGATCTGAGTCTCGCTTGGTGCACATAATAGATGGCACAGTTTGTGAGTTCAATACTTGATTTTCTTTTCACTGTTCAATGCATAGCTCAGAGTCTGCTGCGAAGGCAAAATTATTTCCCACTGGGACATTCCAGGCTGTTTCACTGCGCAGGTCCTTGCCACGTGCAAACACTGACTAATTTCCATTTACAGAACCTTAATAGCAACTCTCGGTATCATTGTTGCCTAGTACAGCTGGTAACCTAAGGCAAAAAAACAGTAAGATTACAAGTATCCATAAATGTGGATGCCTGAAGTAATTTTTTAGAGGACCAGACAGCGCATACTCCAGCTCCCACTGACTTCCATTACAATGGCTAGTACTCACCACTTTCAAATATTCAAGCCTCCATGTTTAAGGCTCCCAGAAATACAGAACAGGGAAACAGCTTTGAAAAGTGTGGTGTGAATGTGTTGTCCTGTTCCAAGACTGCTGCTTGTTTCTCCAGACTCTCCTGCCACCTTTTAAATGCTGAAAAAAAAGAAATTTTATATATATATATGTATACGTATATATATATAAATTAAGCATCCTACAAGCAAAAGCTTTTTTCTCTCCTCTTTGATGGCAATGCATTGTGCTCTGACTGAAGCTGGAATCTGGTGGACAAAATAGTGCTTAGTCTATCTGATAAGGCATGAACAGAAGGAGGCTGAATTCACCCTGGCTCACTTTTAATTGTGGTATTTTTGGTTGGTCTTTCAAATTAATTGCAAACCAAACAAGCAATCAAACAAACAAAAGATTTCTTTTCTAAAGGCAAACTGAAAACCTTTTGGTATTCAAATTTTGATCTTGACAAACATCAATGTAATTTCAACTTAGTGCTACAGAGATGCTTTGAGCTAAGGGAGTAATTAAACAGGAAAAAAATTACAAGAGGGAATTTTTTTACAAAACTGATCATTAAAAAATAAATGTATTTTCAGAGGCACAAGGCCTTCATCAGCACTGATAACAAACTTTCTCAGCTACAATAAAATTGAGAATGAAGTCCTTGCTATAAAAGTGCAGATACTTGAGTATTTCACAGAAAAGGTTGCCAGGTTTTTATACGGATAAAACAACAATTGGTTTCCAAGTATCATTTCTATAAACAGCAAAACTGGGCGATTGTTTTTTTTCCTCAGAAAATATGTTCCCTGAGAAAAATGGCTGGCATTTGTATAATTTCAGACTAAACAGTTATGATTTTTAAAAATTCCAAAAGAACTAGAACACAACTGTCCAACATCAGAAGGTACCAGTTGGCTAGAATTATTTGTTTTGCAGGGTCCATTAATATAACTGTAATTAATAATTAATTTTGGAATAAAGATATAGTTGCAACTAAAAGGGGGGACATTAGGCTTTCTATAGTGCTGTACCCACAAACCAACAGCTCTTTTCTAGAGAAGTTCTGGTGTTATATGCCTCAGGCTTCTGGATGCTCTTATAACAGATATTTGTTTTTTGTATGGAGAGGTCACATCTGACACAAAGGTAGTTTCATCCATTACTGGCCCAATTATCTTCTGGTCTTGGCTGAATTTAGAAATGTTCTATAGCAACAAATTAATACAGATTTGTGTCACTTTTCCGTCTCTTAATATTTCTTAAATGTCTTCTGAAGCAGCTCAGTTTCCATTCCAACATGCAGTGGTGAGGGCAGATCTTCAAATTGCTTATGACTGAGGTTATGTGCCTTCTGGCAGATAGTGGAGACCTGTCTTTCTCTGAGACTTGGATATTGTACGTTTTTCCTTTTACAGGGCTTCAATGTATTTTTGTTCCTAAAGGAGAACCCTGGAAATGCCCTTGAAATAGAAAATGAGGTGCTGAGATCTGAAATGACGGAAAGAGATACTTTCTCATCTGATTCTCTCACATAGCTGTTTCAGCTAATGCTATTTTTGTCTGGGCAAAAATGTGACTTTTATGGCTTTTAGCAGTTGGGAGACTATTATTTAATCTGAATATGCCAGAATCTAGGTCACTGTAAAGGTTCTTGATGATTCTGTTTTTTTAAGCTCTGGAAAGATAAGGTAGAATTGAAGGAATGTAGATCCCAGTGCACAGACTCCACATTAATACCAGAAGCCCAGAAAACTTTTGTCTTTTGTTTCTTCAAAACCCCCTCTTATAACTAGAAAAGGCAGGGAGAAAGGCAAGAAAAATAACCGAAAGCATGGAATGGCTTCTGTACAAGGAGACAACTATTCAGACCTTGATTTTTTTTCAGTCTTGAAAAAAGATTACTACAGGGATATGGTAAGAGACTTACAGCATTCTAGGTGGCCTACAGTGTAAAAGCCAGTTGCTCACTGTTTCACAGATTACATAAATGGGGACTGAAGTAACAGGTTCAAATAGCTAGGTATCTCTTCAAATGTCTGCTAATTATCTTTTGAGCTCATTACTAGAAGACACTGTACAGGAAAAAAAAACAAACAAAACACCATGAATTCAAGTAGCAATTAGACAAATTTAGAGAAAACAAACCTATGAAGGGGTATTGAACCCAACGATGCTTCCTCTGGAGGAGAATGTCCTTGAGCTGCAGATTTCTGGACCCTAGTTATGTATAGTGGGGTGAGCAGTACTGCAGTCATGCTGTGCACCTTTGGCTTGAGCTAACAGTAAGGGGGCACCTGGTCAGCTGGGCTGTGGTTTGGCTCCATTTAGCTACTTCTATGCCCATAACACGTGTTTAGACTATACTGGACATCTTATAACGCAGTTCTGGGAAATGCTCCCTGTGGCTAGCTCTTTCTGTTCCCACTGACGGTAAAGGAGCAGCAGTGAGACACAAAAGACCTGTTCAGGCTGATGTTCGGTTTCTAGTCTCCATTGCAGCTGCTGCTTCTGAGGCAGAAGCCCCTCAGGCTCTGCAGGACAAGGTTCAGAAGACACTATATGAACAGGCAGCGTGAGAAATCTGTTCCCCGTCATTGTATCCACAATATGAAAATCTCATCTTTCAGCACTAACCATTTGTTGCAGCAGAGCAGTAAATTGTCTGAAAATGGAGCACGCACAGTCAGTAATTTTTTAGAGCCAGTGCATTTGCACACAATGAGGAGGGATTCATGCGAAAAAAGTAAACATAGACCCTGTCATTCTTCCTCTTTTGCTGATAGAAGATATCGGGGGCTAACCTCAGGAAGAGTGGGAGGGTGGAAATGCTATTCTGACTCAAAAAGTCTGAAAAGAAATACAGAATAAAAGGAGGAAAATGGCAAGTGTATGCTGCAGTACCAACTGAGAGTTAAATGGTTTTGCTTTTGAGCATTAGCACCAAGCAGCCAAACACAGTGCTGTGTATCAGGAAAATGGGTTCTGAACACAAAACAGGCTTGTCTAGCCCAACCAGAATTACACTGAAATTTCACCACTGTTTGGGCCTAGCCAGAAAATTACTCATATCTGAATTTGTGAAATTTGGATTTCTAATGGTAGATGCTTCCGGTGTGTTTTAAATAGACTGGTCATTTTAATTAATAGCAATTAATTCTTCATAGTGCATCTTGTATCAAGGGGAGAAGGGTATGGGTTAAATATGGCCTATGTTTCAGTCAGGCTTGTTTCTATCACAAACTAGGTCTCATTAAGCCTTATGAATCCTGATGTATGGGAGACTGTGTAGGTGGAGGATACAAAGACTGTTAATGAGTCTGTGGGTAGCACTGTCTGCACGGTTGCAGGTAAGGGAGAATCTGTAGAGCCTGGATTTAAGGATCATCATCTTGCTATATGTCATAGCTTTGTTTCTAACAGTACTTACATTCAAAACATCTGGTCTCTTTATAATAGAGCTTAGGTATCCTAAGCATTTCAGGATTGTGCATGATCCCAGACACATGCATGAGGAGAAGGACGGTAAAACTGGCTGCAAGTTCTTTGCCTCCTCTGAGTTCTGAGCTGCCTGGAGGACAAAAACCCCTGCCAGAGCAAACTGGATCAGACCCATGGTGGGGAGCAGGATTTGTCCTGTAATGCATTACTTATTTGAATTCTGCCCTCTCAGAATAAGCTCTTTGTTGCTGAGTGCTTTCTCTTATTTTAGAGGAGGTCTCATGCTGCTGAGACCTTTGGAAATATTCCGGCTGTAGTGCTATAAATAGCATGTGTTTCCCACTGACTAAAACCTGCCAGCAGCAGCCTGATGTGGGTTTATATTCCTGCTTGAGGACTACATAAGTGCTTGTGTCCTCTCTCCACTGAGACATCTCTTTGCTTTAGGCACTGGTCTCTTTGCTTGATGCTGGAGTGTGTTACTGGACCTGGCTCGCATTCTTGATCTTTCTGATCTGGGTACCTTTCCTTGTCTCCCCTCTCCCCACTCTTATGGCAGGCCTTTGCTTTTTTCAGGTATCCTGATTTCTAACAGGTATCGGTTTCTGCTTATTCTATTTCAATTCATCTGCTGTTCATAGATACTGCATACTGTCTGTGCAAGCTGCTGTGTCTTTAGTGAAGCTTATTATGCCCCCAGAGCTTCTTTTGGCCTCATCTTGCATTTAGATGGTGCCTTTCAGTTTCCTGACATCCAACTCTAAAAATAAATACCAATGTGTGTCCCTGCACCCGCCAGTGCTTCTCTGAGCAGGATCTTGACTGATAGCTGACAACATAGTGTGTTAGTACAGTTTAGGAGAGGATTTATCCAGTCAAAATGGTACAAGGATCAGGAGTCACACAGAAGCCAGAATATGGCAAAGTTGTCACAGAAGTAAAAATATGGCAACGTATTCATTAGAAACAGGACTGCTAATGAGCACAAATGTGTGAGCTTAGTCTGTCTTTGCCCACAGAACATTAGCAGCAGTGCAGTATCCACCTAACTGCCCTGCTCAGCATCTTGCCTTTGGGGCTGGCCAGGACTTGAGCTGAGCACCCAACTTTCCCAGGTCTGTCCTTGCAGGAAAACAAGGTTAAAATAACTTGTTAGGAGTAAAGGAGCAAAATTCCACGTGGCTGTGATGTGCAAGGGGGGTTAAATCGTCAAGGACCGCTTCTTCCCTCCTTGGTAATACGAGCACTTTTGTGAGATAAAAGAAGGTGTCAGCTCCAGCATCTGAACTCACACTCCGCTTTGTAAGATTTCTGTGCCCTCTTCAGTTTGATAATCAAAACAAGTTTCTGCTGTGTGTTTCTTATCCCCAGAGGGTGGAACTATCCTCAGAAAACTAAAGCTCTCTTATCTCTTAATGTGTCATCACAACTAATAGCCTGGGGACTGTAAACAAGTTTAAATATCAAAACAATTTGGCTGGTGATTGTCTGTGATTATGGATTAAGAATACAAAATTTGTGCTTACTGATATTCAAGCTAGATTTAATACAAGGAGCCAGATCCTCAGCTGGTGTAAACAGAGGTGGCTCTGCTGAACTTGGGGAAGGGAGGCTGCTTCGTACCAGCTGACCATCGGACCCTGGGAGCCTTTCCAAAGTTTTTGTTCTTTTTTTTCAAAATGCCAGAATGGGGAGAAGAGGACGAGTGCAGAGGGCACCTGGCAGAGCCCAGACCGTGCTCCCCTCCTCTTATTTCCCCAGAGGCCTGTTTCTGCTGCGAGCACCCTCCACTCACGGCATCTTTGGGGAGCTCATAAATAATGACTTGGAAGAGAAGTGATTTAAGATTACAAAACTTTTTCAAGAGCAAGTCAAGGTGCCAGCATATTCAAAGCTGACAGATATATCAGGGCAGGCACTTCATGAGGGATGTGCTTTGTATCCTCAATATGATAAACATACTGCAGTAAATTCATGAACATGCACTTTCGCTGCTGCCTTTTCCAAAGCTCTGCCACTAAACCGTCACCTTTAGATCAGTCACTGCTCATGCTGAGAGCAGAGAGACAAATGGGATTATTCCCTTTTGCTAGAAATGTTTAGTCTAGTTCACCAGACTCTTTGCAATGACAGTTGGGTGCAGAAGGTCCCACAGATCTGGGGACATGGTAGTGGGTGTATTTTATAGCACTGGTGGATTTGAAATTTATTATGTTAGCATCTCCCTCTTTTGGAATTATTTGTCGGGTCTCACTTTTGTTATGGATCATTTCCTGTCATGGACATAGGCTGGGCAGTTCTTCAAAGAATTCCACAGATAGATAAGAAACTGAGGCAGGGAAACTAAGTGGGTTTCGCATACGTATATAAAAAGTCAGCAGTAGTGCAAAGAGGTGAATAGTGCAGGGAGTGTCCTGAGTGCTTAAATGTCCTTTCCTCCTTTGTGCAAAGCAGAATATATGGAATACGTATATTTTCATGGATAGCTTCTGGAATACACATCTTTTCAAAAGGCTGTGTCATGGTTTAAGCCCAGCTGGTAACTCAGAACCACGCAGCCACTTGCTCATCTCCCCCTTCCCTCTCCCCTCTCTGGTGGGATGGGAGGAGAATTGAAAGAATGCAAACCCCATGGGTTGAGATAGTATTGAGTCAAATAACTAAAATATAATATACAGCTACTAGCACTACTACTATTAATGATAAGGGGAATAGCAAGGGGAGAGAATATAAAACTGGCTGGAGAAAGGGGAAAAAAATTATAAACACAAGTGATGCACAATACAACCACTCACCACCCACAGACTGATACCCAGCCTGACCCAAGCAGCGACCTGGGCCTTCTGGGTGACTCCCCCCAGTTTATATACTGGGCATGATGTGCTGTGGTATGGAATATCCCTTTGGCCAGTCCGGGTCAGGTGTCCTGTCTCTGCTTCCTCCTGACTTCTTGTACCCCTTCTCACTCACTTGCAGAACATGAAAGACTGAAAAGTCCTTGATCAGGGTAAGTGCTACTGAGCAACATCTAAAACATTTGGTGTGTTATCAGCATTGTTCTCAGATTAGAGCCAAAACACAGCACTGCACCAGCTACTGGGAAGGACAAAAAAATATCCTGTTACAGCTGACACCAGGACAGGCTCTTAGGTTGATGTTAAGTTAATGATGAATCTTGCAAAATGAAGTAGGAAACATTAATTTTGATGTGGCAGGAAAGTGCTTTCCCAATGAAGTAGTAATTAAGTAAGAAGTATAGTTATTAAAGAACTGGTAAATCTAGTGCTCTCTGTCGCTTCTATATCAGCAGCTCTAGCAGCAGTTCTGTATAAGGAAAAGGTGTGTTTCTGACAAGCATGAAGTTCGATCAGAAATATATAAAAGGAGAATTGTGTCTTAAGAATCTTAAATACACGAAACAATGTCAAATAAATGAAATCAATTTCCAGAAGAGAATAATAAAGTCTGATAAAAGGTATCCAGAAAGCCAGAAAACTTTTCTATTTTCTTAATTGGAGCAATTATATTAAAACTGACAACAAATACTTTCCCAGTAAAAAAAAACACCCACAGACCTCAGCCAGCCAAAATACTGCTGTGAGCCTGAGATCTGTGAAGGTTAAAGGCTTGAGTCTACCATTAGGAGACTGCTCCTCTTCTCCCAAGGTCGGTCCTTAAATGTGGGGAAGCAATTTTGATTCTGGTCTCCTCACAGTTCAAAGTCAATTCTTACCTTGATTTCAACAGTGCTATATTTGGCAAAGTACTGATATAATTGTATTTGGTCCCAGTCTTGTCCTGTTTGAATGTGAAATGCCTCTTAATACCAAGCTCATTTCACTAGCTCTCTATCAGAGTTTAGGTGATGTATGAAATAGCAAGCAGTGAGGACCCACTGGAGAAATCCCTTTAGGGAAACAAATGGTGCCAGTGTCCACACCACACATGGTCTGGGGGTTTACTTTAGGACAGTTTCTATCTGGACCCCTGCTGACGTGAACTGCAATTTCTTTTATTGTTTTTATAGCACATGAAGCACTCCTGGGACACACCTTTTGTGTAGTTTCATCCAAAAAGGATTCAGTTCATGCAGTTGCGGGCTGTATCGTAGCATGAGCTAAGTACAGCACAGGCATGACTGGAGCAAGAGAGATGACCTCCAACAAATCACAGTGTGCATCAATCCATATATAAACTCTCAATTGCTGTTGCCTTCTTGTTGTTCCTTCATGTTCATCATGTCCCAGTCACCAGCTTCTCCATGCATATTTCACTGAATCCCACTGAGGACCTTTTCCCTCATTTAAGGCCCCTTAGTGGGACAGAAAATATCTGGCAGTCCAAGTCATGTTGGTGGTGTTTTGTTTTGAAACTGCTCAGCATCTCCTTGCTAATATTAAAAGAGGAGACAAGTGATAGTGCAACCTCAGATCAAAGATCGTGCAGCCCAGGGACTGGTTTGTTTGATTTTCTTTTTCCAAATAAACAGTGAAATGCAAACATTTGGACAGAGGGAAAACCTCCCAGTTACTGGAGGGGAAAAGAACACGATATCTAAATGACTCATGGCTTTATGGGTGAAGTAATTGCTACGAGTCATAGCCTGGGACATGGTTTTGTGGTCTAATAACACCCAGTGTATGTGCTTGGGTTGTGAGGTTAATGTAAATGGCTGTGGTAGGAATGCTCCTGTGACTTCCCAAGTTGCTTGTTAAGACACCACTGACTGCTTGGTGGCAATTACTGAGGGAGGGCACCCACCAGATGCAAGCAAGCCCTCCTCTGGATACCAGCTGGGCGCAAACATTACAAAGCTCTTCTGCTGCTGCAAGAAGTATGTCCTGAAGGACGAGTTGCAGATGGCTGTGGCTGGAGGAACTGTGGGGGTGAGGGCATTTCTGAAGGTCGGAAAAGAACCTGGAAGGGGACAGCAGGAGCCAATATCCCTGAGAGGTACTTGGTGCCTCTGAGGCTTTGCTCTCCTGGAGCAGGTTATGTGAAGACCTGCTGGGTGAGCATGCTCTGATGTTTGATGCAGTTCCCGTATGCCTGGTGCCCCTGCTCCCACTGACTGCATCTGCTGTGTGTACCCTTCAGGTTACTGACTCTCTCTTTTTTGTTTTCCTCTGAATCACTTGATAATGCTAAAGCAAAGCACGTAAATGCTAATGCAACTGTAAGTGTGAAGGCCAGTGGCACCTCTGCAGACTCCCACGTCTGCCTTACCACTAATCACTTGTACCTGCTGGGATTCAACTACAACACCCATTCTAGGAAGTTGCCAGCAGCTATTTGCTGTCCTATATATGAACAACTTACAGATGTGACAAAATACAGGTTGTTTTGTCTCGATTCTCTGTTTTCCCTCCCAGTGCCTCCATCATAGGATTTCCTCACTTTTCCCAGTCCTTCCATCTTCTCAGCTCAATGCAGGTGCAGGTCAGGGCTGCCCCCTGGTGATAACTGCTGATGGGGACATGTCCACAGAGGCGGTGGCCTGTTCTTAGGGAGCCCTCATCACCCGGAACATCCATGCCACATGGGATCTAATAGTTTTGCTCCATGGGTTAGCAGAGGGAGGAATGAGGAAAGTGCCTGTGCCCCCTTTCTCTTCCAACCAGACTCCTCCCACGGGCACAAGATGTTGCAGAGCATTTTTTGCTACATCCTACCACTGCTTCCTGCAGCAGAAAAATCATGGGATATGATTTACAGCTTGGGAGACAACAGCAGGGCATTGCCTGAACCCAGCTGTTGGCAGATCAGTTGGCTTGGGAAACCAGCCAGACTTCTTCAGTTTTCTAGGACGCTCTGGTTTGCCCATGAGGTTAGAATTTGCAGCATTAGATAAACACAGATAAATAGAATGTATCCGTTTCCAATTTGAACAATCAAGTGTTTATCCAGGTCTTAATTCCTGGTTGGAAGACCAAAGGAGCTTCTTTATCTGTGGATACAGCAGTACCAGGAGTTAGGGCTGGTCCCACATTTGAAGACTCTTCTTTCTTTTTTTAAGCAGTTCAGAGGCTAGGGCTGTTGCTTGGGAAATGACTGTATTCTCCCTGCAGGCAGATCGATACATTTCAGCTCACTGCACTGCAAGTAACTTTTCATCGTACATTAAGAATGAGGAAAATAAAAGCCAAGATGGATGTTATTTTTGTTTTGCTTTTATTTTGAATTATTTATTAGGAAGTTACTGCTGTCTTCTTTCTCATCAGGGGAAAAAAATGCTGTGATTTTTCCTATTAAAAGGAAATGAGCTCTTCCCAGTTTTATTTCCCTCACCTAGTTGCTTCTTGGTACTGAAGTGTAAATCTAGGGTCTCCACAACTTGACAAGAAGGTCTACTGCAATTCAAATGCAGGCAAAGTCCCCACTGACACTCCTGGAGTGTCTCATTGATGCGTTTCTAACCAGCTTTATAACAACATTGCAGATGAGTTATATGCGTAACAAACGGTAGCTGGCACATAAGCAGAGTGTTATAGGAGGTTATAAGTAATCTACAGGCTAGCTTAACTATCATTTTAATTAAGCATTTACTGAATAGTTAGTAAAGTGTTAATCCTTTTAAAATTAATTCTTAATATAATGCATTATGGGTCAAAAATTCTGCAATTGGCTCCACTAGTAATATGAGTTTGGAAACTAACAATCCATTTTGATGTTTTTATTCTGAAATCCAGGTTATCCTGAAGGGGAAGATAAAGAAACTGGCCACCAAGATGGTAATCACTAGTGGAAATGAAGAAGATAAAGGCAGTCAAGAAAAGGAAAGCAAAGAAGAAACCATTTTGGCAATGCTTGGAATTATTGGGACAATTCTGAACCTCATTGTGATCATTTTTGTGTATATTTACACAACGCTGTGAACTAGAAGGCATGCAAATAGACCAGATAAAACGGCCATTGAGTGACAACAAACATTGCTGACTATTGACAAGTTGTTTAATCAGAATTGACTCTGTATTATATTAACACATCATATAAGCGCTGCCTGCAGGCAGCGAAGGCTGAAGCACAATTAATTTAACAAGACTTTTTCACACAGTAACAAGCTTAACTCTTCTGTCTTGCCCTCTTCCTTTTGGTTTGGTTTTTGGTTTGGGAGAAAATGACTGCTGTTATGCAAGGTGTAGCTCTGAAGAAATCCATGAGGAATATGTTGGTTTAATACAATTGATTAAAAAAAGAAAGAGAGGAACTGTACACTATATACAATTAGAAATGTATACTGTATACCCACAAAGATTGAACTTAAAGATAGCTCCATAGCACAGATCACGTGTCTGTTATGTCAAATGACTTTTTTCTCTTGGTTTTTGCTTTTACTTTCATTGAATCTGACAAGCTTTTTATTTAGAATGAACATATGGTGCAATCATGAAAAAAACAATTTCATTGAGCAAGGTCTGCCTAAACATGATAAAATGTTGGGAGAAATATATTATATGATTGTTTTTCCTTTCTCATTTGCCTAGCATCTGTGTCTGTTCATATCAATGTTTATAAATATCTATTTTTAATAAATGTGCTATATTTTTAGCATGAACCAAATATTTGGAGACACTTGTATTCATGCAGCTAAATTTTGTTTGAAGTGCCCTTTTTGACAATGGATGTTATTTTTCTCAACAATTATACAGCAGCCTTGTTTGCAGCCCTCTCATTGTGGTTTGAAGCAAGCTCGCATCATGCTCATATGCATGACTTGAAGTTGGAATGTCAGCTGAAAAGCATTGCTGCTTAATACGGGAAATAGCAAAACATTGTAAGGTGACCTTTGGAGACTGGTTGCAGAAAAAAGGCTTTATTTATACTGAAAAAAAAATAATATTGAAGCATCTCAAAAAAAAAAAAAAACACCACAAAAAGAAAAAAATATCTACAGAATTCACAGAATTCCTGGCTTCCAGAATCTGGTCACACTAAGTGTGTATATTGAGAGAAGTGAAGAAGAGGTTTATGCAGTTGAAAAGAGAAATTTAGAGAGCCTCTAGTGAAGGGCTTAAGTGAAATCCAAACTGTAAATGCAGAGTATATTTTAAATGTGAAGATCTTTTACGCTTCTCTGACATGTGCTTTATCTGAGGTTGATATAATGAAATTCTCTGACTTGTGTGTTTTACAGGAATGTACAATGATGGTGATCACCATTTTTCTTCAGAATTCAGTACCTATAAATATATGAAGCATTAAAAATATGAGACCTCGATTGTGCCTCAAGCTGCCTAAGTACATTGCCCATTAACTGACATATCATCTTAAAAAATAGGTCAGTTAATTGTTTACTGACTTCTGGTTTGGATCGCATCCTTAGATGTACAAGGGGGTTTGCTATTGAAGTCAGCAGGAGCTGTAAAAAGTTTGATACAAGAGTGTAATTGATTTTAGTGATTAATTTTCTCCTTTTGGAATCAATAAGGAGTTTTTTGGTGAGTTCCATGACTAGGACTGGTCTCAAAAGCACAGAATTTCATTGCAGGATATAAAAGCAAGCCTGGAAAACCCTGAAGGGCACCCTTCATAAACAGAGGTGTTTAGTCTCTTGTGGTATCACACACTCAATAATATCGCTGAAACCAGGACACAAAACTAATTCGAAAAAGGGAAAAGGTCAGTAAATAAAATGAAATTAAATCAGATATGAAGACTGCAGGAAAAAAAGAGCAAAAATAATCTCATGTTAATGAAAACAGGGGTGAGAGAGGTGAGAAAATGACAGAGATTTAAACAAGCAAGAGAGTGCCAATCATGCTGGTGTGGTTGAGGAAACATTTGTGCTTGGACACTGCTGGTAGAGTGGTAGGTCTTGGAGAGGATGAGGACACTAGTGGCACAGTTCTGTGGAGCTGAGTGAGGCTGATCTTGGTTTTTAATTTATAGTTAGTTATTGGTAATTCTAAGGAATTAGCAAAGTCTGCTTTTGCTCATCCCGAATAAAAAAACCCCACAAAAACCAGCTAAAATATATTTACCTCCATGTTTTATCTTCTGGTTATACTACTGCTGATTGCAGACCATTGCAATGGCACTGGTGGTCTTGTCCCAGAGCACACCTGCACATACCCCAAGCAGCTGATTAACTCCAGCCCGCCTCTCATGCTGGCAGGATCTTCCCTGCGGATGTTTCTCTTGAACCTCTCCTTCTCCAGCAAACACAGAAGCAATCTGCCTGAGGCTCATACCCATCTTCTAGAAGTAAAGCCTGGGAAAGAGCAGTGTCTGAGTCAAGAGATGCCTGATGCCTGATATTTCTTCCTCTCTCTGCATGAAATAATACCTGTCATCTTCTTGTGGGTATGAAGATGCTTAAGGAATAAAATTTCATTAAGCATTTCTCTTAATATGGAAAATTAAAACTCTGCATTGTAAAACAACATCTTACACCCCTTAGCCTTAAAGTAGCAACTTTCGCTGTTCATCACAATTGTACTCCTTCAGACATGAGCCAGCATCTTCACCAAGACAGGCCCAGCAGACAGCCCAAATGTGCTTAAGCTGAACTGATGGATCAAAAAGCCTGAGGACTCTTTTTACTGTGTCTTTCCCAACAGAAGACCAATTAAGGGAAGAGTTTCCAGCTACAAGTGTTCTGTACTTCACCTGTTAGTCTTAGCATAAGCAGTGTGTCCAGGTGCCTACTGTACTGAGCCGGCAACAGCTGTGTGCTCTGTGCTTTGCCACAGGGCTTTTATTGCACCCTGAAAAAGTAGGAGGTTTATCTTATTCCATAAAAAGTTTTAATACTTAATATTTTAATTTTACAGGTTTCTGTTCACAGATAGACCTAGAAATGTCCTGGGGCAAGTACTTCTTAAGTAGATTAAGTATTCATTTAAATAAAAATGAACGGTTCCCTTTGAGGGCAATTTCTTTACCTTTTATTTGGTATTCATGAACACTGATATGGGAAAAGTATGTTTTCAAGACTGACTTTTGAAGGGAAATGTCTTATACAAAGGTCTGAAGGTATGCCTACCCAGGCAGCCGCGCACAGGCCTGCTTTCAGCTGAATGCCAGCTGGAGCCAAATTACTATCATGCTTTTTTATGTGAGCAATTTTCATCATGCACCTGTAAGAAATATTCAACTAAGTAACATATATACCATGGATACCTTATAGTCAGTAAGTGCAGTATAAATAGTTGAATAAAAGTCTCATTACAGGTACTGAATGGTAAATCTGCTTTGGCAAGGAAAAGGCCGATACTCTTATTTTTGGCTTGTAGTTAATACAAATAGTTTCCAAAGTATATTTTTAAAAATAAAATATTATTCCATTAGTAACAGGAACTTCATGTTTGCACTTGAGTAGAAGGCAGTTAATATACAATATCTTAATAAGATATGAAAACATCACCTTTTGCTCCTGCCAACTAAGAATATGATTGCATTTTTAAATTATCTTATGTAGTTTGACAGTTTGTGTACAGGAATGAAAAATATTTTCCTGATGAGACGGGAAGGTGAGATTCTCCCTACTAGTGCCTTGTGTGTTGTCTGATGGGTACTGAAGACTTTCAAGAAAGATGGTGGTAAAACCATGCTATGTACACAACAAAGTGAGGAGAAAGAAGAGAGATAGGCTATCCCTCATCTTTGGTTCCTATAACTGCCACTGAAAATTCGTCGTCTCAGGAATCATGTCTTCATACAGGAATATATCTTCCTGTGTGCTGGCTGACAGGACACTCTTTTCAGTAATGTACCTGACTCCTTCTGCTTGCATCTCTGCAACTTGGGACAGTTTTTACACATACGCAGGCTGAGAGTTTCTGGAAGCTGCTGGTTTGGGTTATTGTGGTGTAAAAGCCTACTACGGGGCAGAGTTTTATTATTTTAAGGACAGTCAGTAATCATCTTCACATTATTGTCTGATAGTGTAGGGGATACTTTGCTGGTTGAACTCCCAGACCCATCTCTCTCTGGCCCACAGGTCACTGATTCAGTTGACATCCAGTTACCAAAAAGCTTCAGTTGCAGTGTGATGAAACTTTAGCATGAAGCATTGCTCAAGTCCAGGAGTCTTATATTTCCATCTAACCTATGGCCAGGAGCTCACCTCAAATGCCCCAAGGTCTCATCCATGTTCAGAGTGCACGGTGGCATAAGCAGAGAACTTCGCCCAGAGAGGGAAACGGGGATAGAAAGTAACTGAACTAAAGCTTCATAGAGGCAGCAGTGCAGAATTTACTAATTGAATAGTTTGAGGTTTGGCTGAAGAACTTTGTTTCTGGCTAGCCAGTATTTTGGATAAAAAATACTGTTCCTTGGAAAGTTTCTGGAAGAAATATGTCTAATTGAAAGAAAGAACCTCATTGAAAATGTTTCAACAGCATTTTCCAGCAGCAGCCTTCTAAAGAAAACACTGACCAGGCCTCTCAGTGACTCTGGCTTGCTTCCCAAGAGTACTTCTTGGCAGCACAGTACCACACTGCACATGTGTGTAAGCACTGGAAGGCTTTGTCTTCTTTGAACAAGAATGCAAGAAAAGCTCTTCATCTTTATTTCCAGCAGGTACCCTGCAGAACCTGTGCTGCTTCTGTGCCTGGCTGTGCATTTTGGAGTCTCTTCCCAAATTTACTGTAGCTTTCCTTCCCCACCACATATCCAAGAAGAACAAAACCTGTTCAGCATGGAAACCTGAAATCCCACATGCATCCACGTGTGAACATGCATCTACATGTGAACCATCTGGTATCCAGTAAGACTCGTCTTAAGCATTAGGTTTGCTTATTGGCCTGGGGACTCAGATGGTGAAAGGCAATTTGTAAGATTGAAAGCACTCAACTGTTTCCAACTTTGCATCATGTAGCTGTCACCTAGAAAGGTGCCTGCTCATCCTGCAATATGCTTGTGCAGTGCCATGTGCATGACACACAGTCTTCCATGCACGGTGTCTCACTAACAGAGTATACATGACTGTGAGGCAGGTTTGGGCTGTAACTGGCCCCTTGTCCTGGGTTTACCCCTACATCAGGATTTTGTATCAAAGCCTAGAACCCAAGTCAAACTCTGTAGAGTGAAAGGACATCCTTCCTTGTCCATAGAAAGTACTTAGCTATGCTCACCCTTCTTCTGCAACCAGTACAGATTCAGCTTAAGATGGGCCATGCAACACTTCTGAGTCTCTTGTGGCAGCTGCAGAACTTCCTTCCTCCTGGGTGAAAAAAACAGCTTTGGGCTTTTGCAAGGCAGAGATGGCAGCAGGAGCAATTACTTCTTGCTGACAATGACTAGGTCACTTGCCTGGAGTGCTGATGGGGACCCTTTTCCCTCCCATCACCCCGCATAGCCTGGAAAATACAAGAGTACTATGTGGCCTCTGGGTTATCTACAGGCTCAGTCACCAGTTTGACTCAGGCAGGCTTGTTTTATGATGCTGAGACTTTGTTATGCTCAAATGCCTCCTGGAGCCAAATCTTCAGGAAGAGATTGAAGGCCCTGATATCTTAATCATGTCTGATATCATGAAGGTCTCAGGATAAGAAGTCTCAGTCATTATCAGTCTCTGACAGCAAAGTGTTAATGGCCTAGCACTAGCAAGGAACACCAGATGGGAGCCGTGGTGAGCCGGTTAGCGCAGAGGAGGTTGGCTGCCTTTCACAATACTTGCCTTCTGGAGGAGCAACAATATTATGGTGGATTGATATCACTGGTGGGTAAATGTAATAAAATGTTTGTGTAGCAGGGGAGTGATTTCTCACCTTTAGCTCCTGCAGATTTAATGGGAAAGGCTTTATAAATAATTCTGGCTTTGTCAATATAAGATATGGATTAAAATTTACTACATGTTTTCAAATTTTAATGTGTTGCTTTTTTTCCCTTACCAATCAATTCAAATTTAGTTTTTCAGGTATTATTCCTATTTTTGTAATAACACTGGCTAATACAAAAATGCTGGCATTGGATGCATACGGAAAAAATGAAGACGATATTGTCAATGTTTTAGTAATTTGCTATGGCTGGCAGAAAAAGATAGTGGTTTTCTTTGTATCCAGTGCACATTGTTAGCAGTATTTTTATAATAATATGATAGATTTAAGCTCCATTGTTTCTGGAGTTTAAAGGAATTCTGTGGGACAATGTTTCATCATTTATAGCTGTGCATTTTCAAACAGATGTCAGCAAACAGAGAAACATATGAGATGTTTTCATTAGCTAAAAGAAAGCAATGTCAGACATAAACATTTTTATCAGATTTGAACTCAAAAGTGAGACCACACAAGTATCATCATTACACCTCTGCTGATGTTGCGTAATACACACCAGGCCATAAATTAGGTGCTCACTATGCTAAGACTATGCATGGACATAACTCAGACTATGGGGCTAAATTATGTTTATTAACTTCACAGTTAATATGCATATAAATATGTATTTGCAGATTTGGGGCATTAGCTGACGTTTAGCTGACAATTCAGCTATAGCAGCAATGCAACTAATCAGACAGGGAAAACCAAAAAGTTTCCTGTACAACGAGCTATTTCTCTTTGCCTCATTGACCTTATTTTCAGCTGAACTGTTTGAGACTGTGATTGATGAGAATGACAGTAAAGCCTACCTAATATAACCACTGTAAGAATCAAGACAATGGCAAAATATTCGACCTACACCTTCCATCAGAAACTAAGCATTTCAGCATTTCCCTAAATTGCTTTGAAAAAAATCTCAGTGCTGGATGTTCTACATTTTCCTTTATATTATTCACCATCAGCCAATACACCAATTCAATAATGGCTTAATTGCATTTCTATTTGATTGTATAATAATATTTATGTACAGTTTCACTGAGCTGTGCAAGCACTAGCAAATGGATTTTGCATCCTTTGCAGCTGTTTAAGCTTTATAAGCCTTTCTAGTACATACTGATCTCCTGTTTTAAAGATCAAGCAGAGAAATATAATCACAGCCTTAGAGCAACATGCAATTATACAAAGCTCCTTGCAAGTTTAGGTGCAAAGTATATGGCCATTTACACAAAACAGGGAGGCTTATTTCTTGAGCCTGTTCATATGGCCAGCCCCTGGTGACCCTGATGCTGTGCTGAGTACAACAGTCCTGCAAGATTAGGTTCTTCCAACTTCATAAAAAGCAGCTCAGCTGCCAAACTCAAAGCAGTGCATCCACCTTTGCAACTTACAGAGCACAACAAAAAAATCTGATGATCACAGACAGTGCTCAGCTTCTGGCTGACCTTGTGCTGTGGGGCAACAGCCCTTAGTGCACCCCAACAGACCGAGTACCTGGTGCCCTTTATAATAATAGCTAGGCAATTAACTTTCTAAAATTTGAAATATCACTATTATCAATGTCCCTGGTTCTATGGTGCAAAGATGTAAGATAACATCAGAGCTATTAGCAAGGCAATAGCCAAACACTACCACAACAGAGAATCCTTGCTGTTGTGTTTGGGTGTTAAAACACCCAAACCTGAGGCTCTCCTCCTGCTGCTGTGACTTCCCACCATCAGAGATGCTTCTTCTACCCACTGAGTATTTGTTATTCTCTGAAATAGTTTTTGGCCTGAGCCAAAGCAAACCCTCAGCAAATTCAAAGATTGTCACAGAAAGCCATTTAGAAACAATTGCTTATCACAATTTGGTTTTATACATTTTGAACATGTTTTATTTTAATTGTTTTAATTTTCTTATAGAAAATGCATTTCAGACTAAAAAGTTGTTTCAGAGTAAAATCAAAACTCTGTTCCAAAAAGCTGTAATACCTTGCCTGAATGAATTTTCGTTAGCATCAAAGAAATTCTGTGGAGAAAAAAAAAAAAAGACAAACAAGCAATCTTTTTATCACGTTCTTATTGAAAGCTACCTGGATTACGATGTTCAGACCAACTCTTTCAAGCATCAGTAGTCCTTCTGTATGTGGTAGAAGGTATCAAATAGAGATCCTTAATGCTCTTAAATTTCTTCAGTTATGGTTTCCCATTTCTCCACTTACTTTCACAAAGACAGATGGTACCTTTCAGGACCAGCAACAAATCCCACAACTCTTGCACTTTAACCCCAGCTTCATGGTTTCCTCCCTGAGGTGTCCATACCCTACATACAGAGTCCAAAGCAGAGTCTGTGCCTAGGCAGGCAAAGCCCTCAGCCCTGCTTCCCCTTTGGCACTGGTTCACCCTAGGGATGCTGTCCCACGACAAACAAAACTGCTCAGCAAGAGAGAGCACTGGCCAGGAGGCTGAGACCTGCCTTATAAAATTTGTTGTGTGAATCAGCAGAGTATTCAGGAGTGTTCAGCAATCAATGCCTTTTGGTTTATTTAGGTTTTTATTTTTGTGTTTTGTGGGGTTTTTAGTCACTCATAAATCATTTGGAAACTGAGGCCACCCCTCACCACATAAATCCTGTGCATCAGATTGCTTCTCCCATGAGTCTGGGAGCACTAAATGGAAGTGGAAAGAGTGATACTGCAAGATCTTTGCTTGTTGTTGACACACTGTACAAAATCTACAGAGGTACACAGAGCCTGTGAGCACAGAGCTGCCTCTCCCCCACGCCTGGCTGTTGGCCGCATTGTCCCTCGTGCTCTCAGGGGGTGTTTGGGGAGCATGCACATTTTTCCCATAATTGAGTTTCATGCTCCGCTGGCTTTGCTGTGATCAGAGCGACTGTGGCAAGTGGCAGAGCACCAGAGGACCATGGCTGGGGTGTCTCTGGGATTTGAAAGGCTTTTGTTCAGCATCAAAGTCTTGCTGCAGTTGGTGGCCGCCTCATGCTTCCATGAAGCTTATCTATCACTCACAGGTACCAGAGCTGCTTGGTTTTCAGTTCTCAGATCATTAGGGATAATTTGTAAGTCCAGCTCAGCTTTCTAGAGCCACTTACATGATTCTTATGTGACTTGTAAGCACTTCCCTGGCATGTAAGAATACACAGTGTCACGTTTCATCCACAGTGCCTGGAGTACTCATAAATTCTTCATGCGATTGCTGAAATACTCCCATTATCTCAAATGCATAATGAAATTAAAAAAGAATAATCAGAATAGAAGAGGTTAGTAATTTAAATTGATTCAAATATTGTTGCTTGTACTGAAAATAAAGGGTTTTAAAAAAATCAATAGCAAAAGTAGTAGGCTTTGATGCCACAAAACCCGAAGAGGATTAAAATCCCATGTTATTAAAATACCACAATTTGCTTCCTTTGAAAAGAGGGGATCCAGGTAATTGTTCTGGTTCGGAAACTGCTCTGCAATTACCAAATGAGATATAGATAAAAAAATTCATATACCTTCTTTTTCTTCACAGAATATAACAAAAAGTCCAAACCCAGTGATCCTTGCACTTCAATTCCACCGCCTGGAAACTAAATAAAGAAATCAATAAGCATGCAGAGTGTTTCTCCATCAGCCCATGCTAGGTTTGCAGAAGGATGTATTGAAGTGTGGCTAACAGTAAAAGTCTGACTGGTACTTTCCAATATCCTTTCAGATCAGTAAGTTTTTATTTATAGTCCGTGTCCCCTGTACAGAGGATGGATATTCTTTTTTCCAATGACATCGTTTCTTCTTTCTGTGCACTTCTTATTCACCAAGGCCTATGTGATAGTATTGTCGATGTCATTGCCAAGAAGTGGTTTTAAAAGAAATCAAATAGTCCAGATGTAAATATAAAATGCATGTCAGTTTGCATCAATCAAAGCTACACAGAACAAAATGTATAGATCCCAGTAAGCAATAAGCGCTTTTGAGAAACCACGATTTCCTAAGGAGTAGCAGAAGCAGAAGGATGTGCAGCACATATCCAGGGGCTCTTTGAAAACTACCTTGGAAAATAAAACTCTATTACATAAAAATTCAACATATTGGTTCAATTCAGTGGTTTTCTACGATAAGACTTTTTTTATTGCGTTCACATGTATGCAAGGTGGTGTATCCCAGCTGTCAGTCCAGCCCCTACTGATGTTGCATGACTAGAGCTGAAGTCACAATCTAGCTCCCAGGTCTGAATACAGCAGAACATTTATATTTGCATTTCTTTCCAAGAAAATGTGTGGTCCTGTTGTCTTTCTGGGCTGCCCATAAGCTTGAAGGTAAGTATATGCTTAAGTGCTTCACTGGAGCAGGGCAGCATCCTACAGCCACACTGATGCATTCAGTCCAATTCACTTTTCAGGGAGGTTATTAGTGCTTGAAGTATTTCTCTCAGATGGAAGAAGGGAACAAATGTCCCAGAGCACTAATTCATTTCCCTAGCAGTCACTTTCCTCCTTTTTGCAACTCCCTTCTCCTATTTTCCTGGCTCATAACATCAGCCCTGCCAATTCCTTACAAAACATCACTGCCAAGCAGTCCTGCTTAACACTGCTAGCTCTCTCTGCTTTATGGGTCTCAGATTTAAATTGAAAACCTCTTTCTTGCCCAGGGCCCTATTTATACTTCTGATCCCATTTCAACCCCAATGGCACCAGCTGTTGAGCATCATCATTTCCCACAGCCAAGCAGCTGTGGGGTGTTTTCTACTGCATACCTGTCATACCTTGCACTTTCTACCAGCCTTGCTTCTTCCCTTATTTAAAGCTTGCCAGAAAAAAACCACACTGTGTAGTGATAGTATAGCTACCCCTCAGCAAATCTTTTCTGCCTGGGAACAAAGAGCAGCTAGTGAGGGAGAACTAGTACCAAGGCAGCTAGAGAAAGGGCTCTTTGCAGGTTGGTTTAAACTACCAGGGTTTCTTGAACTGAAGTGTAACCACCAGAGCCCCTGGGTGAGATTCTATGATCCCCAAAGGAAGAGCAGTATATGCATGGATCTGTGGCTATAATGAGTGCTGCTTTGCAAGGACTGTATGAAATTCCTTCTTTACATGCTTTGGTCAATAAAGAAAGAGCTGATGGGTGGGAGTGTCAGTATATCCTACAAAGAGGCCTCTGAGGTTTTTTGATAAAGCTGCTTAGAAAAAAGAAATCACTTTGGTTTATTGTCTGGTGATAACCCATTCTTCCTGCAGTGTTAGTCTTCACTTACAGCACCAGTGATGGTGATCAAGCTGATTTCATGCTTACAAGGTCACAGCTAATCTAATCAAATGCTTGCAGCAGTCTGTAAAGAAGCTGCTGCCCTATAAATCTGCCTAATTGTGATTCTGTATACTTTTTGAGCTGTTGTTTGTTTCAGGGGATTGGAAAAGCTCTGGAAGACACAGGCAGAACTAGTGAGACAGTCCTGAGACCTTATGTGCTCCATCACAGCAGATGTAGCCATGCTGGTGGTGAAGGGGTTTTGGGATCAGAGCAAATGCTCTTAATGAAGGCAGCATGGATCTGTAAGCAAATACATTCTCCTCAACATGACTAAGAACAGGCTTCAAAGGAACACTGGAAAGAAGCAGAGAAGTATGAGTCATCTGTAGAATGTCAGTTTTCATGTGTCTTTATGCAGCATGTAATTATTTTTATACACATGTTTAATTAATTCTTTGTTTTTCATCTGGGACTGCATTTGTTTGTCATTCTCTTTGCTGGGTATAGTGTTGTGCTGTTACAATGGCAATGACTGTTTTGGCAGTGGGAAGCCTTTGAAGAACACCACAGTGAATGCAGCTGCCCTGAAAAGTGTTCTGAGTTGGAGATAACATCTGAAGGTATTCTGTGATGAAAATTATATGTTCTGTTGCCCAGCTCCCTCCTGCACCTGTGTCCAAGGCCAAAGCTCATGGTTAGAGCAGAGGCAGAGACGCTTTGGTATTGGGACTTGCTGTGTTGACTGTAACCCTCTCCTGGCTGCAGGGAAGCAACTGCTGCAATGGGAATCTGCCCCATAAACACCCTGCCTGGGAAAGATAGAACTGAAATGCTGTTGAAGCCTTTACACTGGGGTAGCAAAGAGTGCTGGGAAAACAAGAAGTATAAAGCCAGCTTCTATGAAGTAAAAATATGGAGATGTGGTCTCAGAGCAGAAGGGCTGGAAGAGTGACATGGGGTTTGCAGCTGGAGCTCTATGGAGGCAGCTGAGAAGGGGGCAATGTCAATGTCCTGGTTCCTCCTTCTTCTTTCATTTCCATGAAGAGAAGAACTTCTTATCAGGAGAACTGGCTACCCTGGATTTGGAGAAGGCTGGGGTTCTGAATGACTTCTTTGCCTCGGTCTTCACTGGCAAAGGCTCTGACCACACCACTTGAGTCTTGAAAGGCGGACACAGGGACTGTGAGAATGAAAACCCTAGGCCTACTGTAGGAGAGGATCTGGTTCAAGACCATCTGAAGAACATGAACGTGTACAAGTCCATGGGACCTGATAAAATCCATCCACGAGTCCTGAAGGAGCTAGCAAATGAAGTCGCTAAGCCACTGGCCATCATATTTGAAAAATCATGGCAGTCAGGTGAAGTTCCCGACGACTGGAAAAAGGGAAATATAACCCCCATTTTCAAGAAGGGGAAAATGGAAGACCCGGGGAATTACAGACCAGTCAGTCTCACCTCTGTGCCTGGCAAAATCTTGGAGCACATTCTCCTGGAAGGCATGCTAAGGCACATGAAAAACAACAAGGTGCTTGATGACAGCCAGCATGGCTTCACTAAGGGGAAATCCTGCCTGACCAATTTGGTGGCCTTCTATGATGGGGCTACAGAATTGATGGATAAGGGTAAAGCAGTTGATGTCATCTACCTGGACTTGTGCAAAGCGTTCGACACTGTCCCACACAACATCCTTGTCTCTAAATTGGAGAGACATCAATTTGATGGATGGACCACTCGGTGGTTAAAGAACTGGCTGGATGGCAGCATGCAAAGAGTTGTGGTCAATGGCTCAATGTCCGGCTGGAGACCAGTAATGAGTGGTGTCCCTCAGGGATTGGTGTTTGGACTGGCCTTGTTTAACATCTTTGTCTGTGACATGGACAGTGGGATTGAGTGCGCCCTCAGCAACAAGAGCAATCCCAGGCACGGCTACAGGCTGGGCAGAGAACAGATTCAGAGCAGCCCTGCAGAGAAGGACTTGGGGGTGCTGGTCGATGAGAAAATGAACATGAGTCGGCAGTGTGCGCTCGCAGCCCAGAAAGCCAACTGTATCCTGGGCTGCATCAAAAGGAGCGTGACCAGCAGGTCGAAGGAGGTGATCCTGCCCCTCTACTCTGCTCTCGTGAGACCTCACCTGGAGTATTGTGTGCAGTTCTGGTGTCCTCAACATAAAAAGGACATGGAACTGCTGGAATAAGTCCAGAGGAGGGCCACGAGGATGATCAGGGGACTGGAGCACCTCCCGTATGAAGACAGGCTGAGGAAGTTGGGGCTGTTCAGCCTAGAGATGAGAAGACTGCATGGAGAGCTCATAACAGCCTTCCAGTATCTGAAATGGGCCTATAGGGATGCTGGGGAGGGACTCTCCATTAGGCACTGTAGCGGCAGGACAAGTGTAAACAGGTTAATACTTAAACAGGGGAAGTTTGGATTGGATATAAGGAAGAAATTCTTTCCTGTTAGGGTGGTGAGGCACTGGAATGGGTTGTCCAAGGAAGCTGTGAATGCTCCATCCCTGGTGCTGTTCAAGGCCAGGCTGGATGAAGCCTTGGGTGGGATGGTTTAGTGCGAGGTGTCCCTGCCCATGGCAGGGAGGGGTGGAACTAGACCTTAAGGTCCTTTCCAACCCTAACTACTTTATGATTCTATGATTCTATAAGTCTGAGACAAAGGGCTATTGAGCTATTTGGTTTAGGAAGAAAGTAAAGTATTTCATCTGAAGAGAAGAAAAAAAAAAAAGATAGAATTTACCTTTGTCATCAGGAGGAAAGTTGTTTCTTAGTTGTTTATTGATTTTTTTAATTATTTATTTTTTGGGGGGGTGGGGGGTGGGGTGTGGTTCTCTCTTTACCCATGAGAAGAAAGCCCTGATTTTTATGGAAAGCTAAGTTGTTGAAGCTGTTCCCTGAAGACTTGGTTTTGTGCATCTAAGGTGAAAGCAGCCCATGGCTCTCCTGTATGCTACAGCCTGGGACATGAGGGAGAGAAAAAAACTTCCTGCAGTAAACTACAGTGTTATTTTCAGCTATTAATGTATTATTCCTGTTGCATATAAGTTTAACATATCACCCGCCATTAGAGTCTTCTGTGGCTGCTGCCCTCTGAGCATGTAGTGGGTGGCAAATGGGAGGGTGTCTGTTCTGCCCAGGTTGAGATACTGCAGAAATGACCTGTGAAAGCTCTTTTTTCACCTAGTTAATCCAGTTCAATCCAGTGGCATTAGATCAGTATAAAATCTGACAAAACTGTGCTAATTAACCATTGCCAGCCTTCTGTCAGACGTACGAAAAGTACCTGAGAATGCCTCTACTCTCAGGATTAAAACTGGAATAACCCAGTTACCAGTTAAAGCGGAAGGGAAATCCTGTCTGCCACTTGTTTCTGGCATTTCCCAGCACGTTTTGTGAGCACAGGATGCTCACCGTGGGCCGCCTTCCCCTGTCCTCTCTCTCTGCCGTCTCTTTGGCATTACTTCAGGGTTTCTTTTGATGTTTTCAACCCTTGTTTGCTGGATGGTATAAACTGTCATTTACAAGACATGTTAAAATTCGCCACCTTCTTGAGTATTTTTGATTTTTGGTGTGTGTTTAGCCTATGTGCTTTGGGACATATATCTTTTTCTCGTATGGTTTCTTCTTTTGGAATATTTGGGAAATTAAGAACTTTTTCATATTGTGCCTTTCTTTACTCATGATACTTTTATCTCCATTCTCTATGGCTATCTCATAACATGGGTTTAACACTTTGTGTAAAGTCCTTGTCAGTACTTTGCTTGTCCTAGATTTTTAAAAGCCATAAATAACACTTTTGCATTCTTGTATATTTTCTAAGAGTGAAAATGCATTGGAAAAAAATTCTTTTTTCCTTTTCTGTGATAGGACAGGAAGAGCATGGAGCAATTCTGTCACTTACTTCAGTATCCCTGGCCTTACAGCTTCGGACTGCAGTCCTGCATACTGCACCACCACTAACAGAAGTATTTATACTCTTTTCATAGCGACTTCAGCTGGTACATCTCCACCCATCTGTGAAATGAATGGTATGCTTGGATTTCATCTCTTTGTATTTACAGAGTATCACAGGTAGTGACTCCATCTTTCCTGAAAGAATCCAGCAAACCTTTGTCAACCTCTCTGCACAAAAGGATCCTTATTGTCACTGTATATGAAAGTAAATTGGGAGTTTCATAAATGCAGGACCCAGACAAGAAAAATTGGAAAGTGTTGAACTTGTTAAGATATGAGACAAAAAATAAATAAAATAAAATAAATCTTCTCTTGCTTATAACCACAAGAGAAATGATCAAATCAGTGTCAAGAAAGCTTCCTGATTTGTTGTATATATTAAGATGTTGCTGACGCGTCTGCACTTTCCTGCAGATACCTCTTACCTTTTTAGAAAAAATAAATTTCCCCTGTTTAACTGTCTTTGGTTCAGAACTTCCATTTCTGAAAGATGTTTGAACAATTCATCATGCATTGTAGAGAATTTGGTAGAGACCAGACACCTTTATAGAGCTAAGCTTGTCATATATCTGAATCACTACAAAAGGGGGTAAGTTAAGTGACTGCCATTTCCCACAAAGATGACTAAAAGGCAAGGGCTTTCATCTGAAAGCTGGTTACTATTTTTAATTGAAACTTTTGACATACATTTGGCATTTCACTCTGTCTTCCACACAGACAACAAGATGGGCAGAAAGTATTCTACCATTCCCAGGATATACTTGACCATGGAGGGAACCCACACTGTACAGCCAGTGTACGTCTGATTCGGAATGATTTGATCAGCCCTTAAGACTTAGCCTGTTTTAGCAGTGGTTATTCTAATTCAGACGAATACATCAGTGGTTTCCCAGAGGTGGTATGTTCAGCACTGGTGACATGCAACCTGTTGTATGGTCCTTTTGAGACCTGCTGCTTCCTGTAGTGTTGCAGCTTATTTGTAGAGACACTGGTGGCTGTTCCTGGACAGAAAAGTGTTTATCAAGCTGTGGGATGAGACAGGCCAGCTGAGTATTTCCCATTCTTTGTGACTTCTATCTTCACTGCAGGTCAGGATATCTCCTTCATGGCAATATTGGGAAACATGGATGCTATTGTCTGGCTGGTACAGACCACAGACAAAAAACCCTATTAGACCCAGTCAATGTAATACTCTGAGGGGCACATCATGTGTATTAAAAACTGGAAATTACTATTGTGTTGCTCCTTTGTCTCTGCTTTGGTATGGGAGCTGGTGGATCTTTTCTGTGAAATGCCAAACACTGGGCTCGCTAGGCTTGTGTTTCTCTCCCAGTTATGGAGGAACCCAGCATTCAAGCAGGATTCATCCCTGCAGGGGTTCTTGCAGAGTGAGGTGCCAGCCAGCCATAGCATGCCTTCCCCCACAGCTTGAAATACTGTCAGAGGGAGAATCTGTGGAGGATTTCTTGTCATCTGATTGCATTATTTTTCAACCACACAAGCAATAAATATTTAAAGTCTGGTTGTAGGCAATGTAACAACTCTGTAAATATGTAGTTCTGAATACAGAAGTGAGAGGCTGATCTTTTCTTTTAAGAGGAAACAAATACATCTCTGTTTGGCACGAAGTGTCTTCCTCCCTGTTTCTTAAGGAGGAATACATTGAGGCAATTTTGCTGCTATGAATGAAAGTGGAAACTAAAGGCAGAAAAATACTGCTGCTTATTTATTGCTACCTCCTGGCTATCCTGTGTTCTTTTCCATTTGTCAGATTGAAGTATTAGATCAAAACCCAGTAAGGAAAGGCAGGGACTGAGAGAGAGAACTGAGAAAACTGAATAGCTTCACCCTTGCTGTATTGCTGCTGTTTTTTCTCTCTCTACCTGTCCCCACTATGTTCTTTCCCACAACAGAGAAGCTGTGATCAGCAATGGAGATCAGAAGCAGTATGGAAGTTCCTGTGAGGTTTTCTGTGTTCTCTACAATATCACATGAACTTGCACTTTTCTAAGTAATTTTGTTTTTCAGGAATACTTACAGCTGGTTTATGTAAACCAAGACTGATAATTGACAAGTGCCTGAAGATGTTGGGCCCGTATCACTTTATCCACTAGTGGAAGAGTAGTGAGAACAGCAGTAAAGGGGTAGCAGTAGGGGAAGAGGTGAGAACAACCTGTAAAGTGATTGAAAGGTAAGTGCCCTGTAGTGTCCTTAGACATGGACTACAGTGTGGAAATAAATCCAGGCCTGTTTTGATGTAATGTTCAAACTAGGTTTTGTGCCTTTGAAAGAGCATTGAAAAGGAAAATAAATACTCAACATTGACTGAAGGAAGATCTAGGCTCTCAGCTGATTCAAGTAGCAGAGCTTTGGCAGTGAGGGGAGGCTCTGGTTCAGCACGTTCCCTTCTCTAGTGTTCCTTGGGTTTTTTGAAAGTGTTTATTTTTTTTTAGTTTTTCAAGTGGTTTTATGCAGTGCTTGCAGTTAACAACCACCTCAGTGACTTGACTCGTCGCTTTTTTCTCCTCTGCAAGGCGTAGTTAGTAAAGTATGTATAAATAATTAGGACAGTGTGGTGATGTGTGCTGCGTCTTACACCTCTGCCATTTCTAAAATCAGTTTAGTGGACAAAAATCCTAGTGGCCATCTCAGAACAGGCTATTATCAAATAACTGCTACCCACAGAGTAGTTTGTTTTCTAAAGCCCAGCTGAGGCATAGTAGAATATTTATTCCACGGCTGGCAGTATCCTTCTGCCTGAGGGATGGACTGCAATTACAGCATGGTAAATATTTCATTAGAACAAAGCAAGACTGCATGGGAAGTAGCCTTCCCTTTATTTAAAACATTTATTAAAATACAATGTTAGAATCTACATGGGAATAATTCTTTCTACCCAATCTACCAACTAAGCTGCAATTTTAGGTGAGACATTTTGTTATTACAAAACCTTGCATATTAGAGTAATCTATCTTTCCCTTGGAAAAAGATTGACAACAGTTTAAACTTAGTGCACACTGATGTTCCTTATACCATTCTGGCTTCATTCAGCAAGTAACAGCAGGTACAGCCTAAACCCCTTACAAAATCCCTTCTCTTCAGAAAGATGGCATGAATATAATTTAAGAGCAAGAACCTCAACACGAATGTTGGAGTCTGTGCACAGGAGTGGGAAGTAGTCACTTCAATACTGTGTAACAGTCTTTGTGCAGTAGTGGAGAGGAGTGGTCTACATTGAATACCTTCTGATTTCCATTTATTTCAAAAATGTCCACTTCTCAGGACACTGAAAAAAACCACAAAGACCACCACTTTTTTGAGTGCTAACCCTACTACAGCAATTTTCTTAGTGAATAGAGAAGACATCTAAGAGCACTTATGAAAAATTAGGTCTTATTGAGCAGTAATGTGACAATAACTTTTTCAGTGGAAGTCATCTTTCTACTAGAGGACCAGATTATACAACATTTAGCCTATAATACTCCACTTTATCTGTTAGAGGCCTACAGTGAGGCCCCAAGTCTGTAGCCTGGTCTTAGAGTGGTAATAGCCTTCTTGCTTCTTCAAAGACTAAGGAACTAAAAGAAAAAGATAACCTTCTCACTATGCCCGTTACAGGAAACCTTAAACTCCTTTTTGCCCCTATTTTTCGTGATTATTGGAGAGATACTGCTTCCAGTTCAGGTTTTCAAGCAGGTGAACTCCTTTCCCATGGTATCCATTGTTCAAGCAGGAGGACTTTGCTCAGTGTCTTTCTCTCTCTAGGATCCTAATCAGCCCTTCCCTGCCAGTGATGAGAATGTTACCTACCTTGCTTTGAATAACGTGTAGTGTGCAAAAAAATATATTTTTGAAACTGCATGTTGTGGTCATGTAGGAGTGTGAACTAGCCTCCCTGCTGAGCATCCTAAGCCAGCCTACTGTCTCTCATGTGTTGGAGACTCAGTTTCGCCCTTGATCTCTTCTCCAATCCCTTACAAAGTTTCAAAACTACTTGATTATGCTGTGGTATGTACAAAAGCATTTTCTACATATCAGCATTAACCTCATAGCATGACTTACCATCTGTCACAGCTGCTGCCTCTGCAGCTGCCCAGTGGAGAACTTCTACAAGGTGCTCCAAGTTGTCTATGCACTTTTTCATGCCTGTGTGAGTTGTCACCAACGCCTTTTAAGTTGTTGTGACCTTTAAAGAAGCAGGATGACTTTAGCAGAGAAGAGTCTGGTATGTGCTAATTAATCCAGAGAATTTTATTGTCTTAACTGGTGTGTGTTGTCCTACTACACTCAGCTCCAATAAGGACTTTTCCAGATACACTAGAAAGCTGACACTCTGCAAAAGTTAATGTACAGTGAAATCTGTCTCTAGAGAACCCCTAACCGTTCTTGGTGTTACAAGCATACAGATGCTGAAAAGCTGTGTCCCCTATGGTTGCTTTTCACCCTGAGAAAGGGATCCTGCAGTAAAGCTGCCCTGGGGCATAACATTGCCATTCATTGCATATGGCAAGAGCTAGCTCATGGAATACAGCATCAGCTCCAGAGTCTAAAATACATTTAGGTTTAAATGCTGGTTTCCTTTGGGTGGCCTCCAGACTCTGATGATGCAAACTGAAAAGCATTCTAGTGAGACTCAAAAATAAGCGAACGCATTGCAAGTGAGTCTCCAAAGTGCAGTCCCAGGCCTGGCTTCCATGCTGTGCATTGGGTCCTGCGAAAATAGGAGACTTAAGCCAACTCACTGCCAGACAACAGTGCAACTGCGCCTGAGCCACAGACATCCTCCTGGCTATCCCCAGCCTGACGGGCAATGGAGACCATGCTGCACTTCCCGGTGCTGCCTCCTCCACAGTTAGCTAAGAAAGACAGTCATTTCACAGCCCAGTGAAGCAGCTTTGAGATACTCAAGCTTAGATGCCTTAAGTTGGTTGGTTGATTGGGGTTTTTTGGGGTGATGGTGTTGTTTGGTTTTTTTTTTTTTGTTTGTTTGGTGTATGTTTTAAAAAATTTCTTCTTTCACAAGCAGAAATGGGTTGCTCAGATGCAATGAGTCTGAATATGTAGAGCTGGCTATTGGGGTGCTAGGCAGCACCTGAGCAGTGGAAGTTGAGTATTTCATGTGATAAATACAGCCAAAGTAACACTAAAGTAGCATTTTAGTGCCTAATTTCTTTGGAATACTTGGACTCTCCCTTTGTGGGTCATGGGGTTAACACAGCAGCCACATAAACATGCTCTACTTAAGCACAGTAGCGAGGCACTCTGTGCCTGTCTTTTTACTTAACACTAATACATGCAGTGCTTCACAAGCAAATAACTATGCAGGGATTTGTGTGGAGTCCTGTGCCAGAAGACAAATTGTACAGCTTTATCTTCATAATGCTGCTTCCCTTCACCAAGAAGTCAGAGCAATGAGATCTCACATAAATGTGTTAAAATGCATGTGTTATATTTAAAAGCAACAGTGGACAACTACAGATAGGTAATGCCCAACAGCAAAAGAACTAAAGTGGGGTTATAGCTTTAAGTTAGCAAGACAGATGGTAAAAGAACAAGAAAGTTTAGGTACTTGCTGTCTCCTGGGAGGTTTAAGATGATGTACCAAAATGAAGATGGGTCTTTGGAGTTGCATTCGTTCCAGAGAGTGCTCTCTTCGTGGGAGTGTTGGGGACACACACACACACACACACACACACACACACACATATATATACACATATATGGATGCTTCACAGCTGAAGTGATGTACTTAGAAGCAAGAACTTTATAACGACTTCATGAAGCAGTGAGTTAGCAGAGTTCAATGGTAAATGCAACAGCGGTTTAACAAAATTTGATGGAAAGGTACAGAAGATTATTTACTGCACAGAAGACAGGCTCACACAAAACTGAAACAGGGACACTCCTGTTGAGCCATGAAGTCCAGAAAGCATCTGTTTGCTTTCTAAACTCCTTCACAGAGAGGAGTCTAGGTGTGGCTGGATCCTCTCCAAGTCCTAGACTTGGTCAGTGGTTTATGTCTGAAAGTGGCCTTCTATGATGGGGCTACAGAACTGATGGACAGGGGTAGAGCAGTTGGTGTCATCTACCTGGACTTGTGCAAAACGTTCGACACTGTCCCACACAACATCCTTGTCTCTAAATTGGAGAGATATCAATTTGATGGACGGACCACTTGGTGGATAAAGAACTGGCTGGATGGCCGCACACAAAGAGTTGTGGTCAATGGCTCAATGTCCAGCTGGAGACCAGTAACAAGTGGTGTCCCTCAGGGATCAGTGTTGAGACCGGTCTTGTTCAGCATCTTTGTCGCTGACATGGACAGTGGGATTGAGTGTGCCCTCAGCAAGTTTGCTGATGACACCAAGCTGTGTGATTCAGTTGATATGCTGGAGGGAAGGGATGCCATCCAGAGGGGCCTTGACACGCTTGTGAGGTCAGCCCATGCCAACCTTATGAAGTTCAACCATGCCAAGTGCAAGGTCCTACACCTGGGTCGGAGCAATCCCAGGCACAGCTACAGGTTGGGCAAAGAAGAGATTCAGAGCGGCCCTGCGGAGAAGGACTTGGGGGTGCTGGTCGATGAGAAAATGAACATGAGCCGGCAGTGTGCGCTTCCAGCCCAGAAAGCCAACCGTATCCTGGGCTGCATCAAAAGTACTGTGACCAGCAGGTGGAAGGAGGTGATCCTGCCCCTCTACTCTGCTCTCGTGAGACCTCACCTGGAGTATTGTGTGCAGTTCTCGTGTCCTCAACATAATAAGGACTTGGAACTGCTGGAACAAGTCCAGAGGAGGGCCACGAGGATGAACAGGGGACTGGAGCACCTCCTGTATGAAGACAGGCTGAGGAAGTTGGGGCTGTTCAGCCTGGAGAAGAGAAGGCTGTGTGGAGACCTCATCGCAGCCTTCCAGTATTTGAAGGGGGCCTATAGGGATGCTGGGGAGGGACTCTTCGTCAGGGACTGTAGTGACAGGACAAGGGGTAATGGGTTAAAACTTAAACAGGGGAAGTTTAGATTGGATATAAGGAGGAAGTTCTTTCCTGTTAGGGTGGTGAGGCACTGGAATGGGTTGCCCAGGGAGGTTGTGAATGCTCCATCCCTGGTGGTGTTCAAAGCCTGGTTGGACGAAGCCTTGGGTGAGATGGTTTAGTGTGAGGTATTCCTGCCCATGGCAGGGGGATTGGAACTAGACCTTAAGGTCCTTTCCAACCGTAACTACTCTATGATTCTATGATTCTATAAGTCTGAGACAAAGGGCTATTGAGCTGTTTGGTTTAGGAAGAAAGCAAAGTATTTCATCTGAAGAGAAGAGAAAAACCGATAGAATTTACCTTTGTGTTCAAGGCCAGGTTGGACGTAGCCTTGGGTGAAATGGTTTAGTGTGAGGTGTCCCTGCCCATGGCAGGGGGGTTGGAATTAGATGATCTTACGGTTCTTTCCAGCCCTAACTATTCTATGATTCTATGATTCTATAACATATGTGCAATCAGTCCTTTATATTACTTAACTAAGATTTCAAAGTTTAGTATGTTATTAATCACTTACTGACAACCTGTTAGGGCAAGGAATCTCTGTGCAGGACATCTCAGTGGCCCTGGAATGCCCACTATTTATAGAGTAAGGTGATTGACTTATGTTTGACATTTGCATAGTAGCAAGACCACTTGCTAGCACATTGTAGCAAGACCCCCACCGGCGTCACTACTGTAGACAGTGAGGTAGACAGCCCTTGGCTGCCATGTTGCTATCTGTCCTCCAAAGACCAGAGTTAAATGGATGCAGCCATGACAAGTCCCACTGCTGGTTATGGCCTAAGTGACGGGGGGAGAGCACAACACCATGGGATGTTAAGGATCCCAAAGACCCCAACACTGGCAATTTACAGTTATATTTAATACTTCAAGTAGTTACTGAAAGCATTAATATGTTGCCATAATGTGATGAGGTACTCCAATTCTATAAACTGCAATTTTTTCTTCAAAACAAAGCCTATGAGCAGCTGTATTCTGGAATGTTTCCTTGGTTTGCCTTTTTGATCATGAATTTCTGCATCTCTGTGCTTGTCTGGATTTTGTTAGAACAGTTGTTACATCCAAATTCACATGTACGTCATCTGTCAACCAATTACTGGAGATTATTCAAAGGTTACATTTGAAGTACTCATTTGGGATTTAAAGCAAGCATTTCATTCATTGATAACGATTGCTGAGCAAAGGCTTGAAAATCCTAAAGGAACCATCAGAATAGATTTGAACTTCTATGCTATGGGAAGAGCATTGTGAATTCAAAGTATGACTTTATCAGAAATAGCAGGTAGCTGTGCTCACACCTTCTGAAGTATGAGGGACGTGTTTGCATAACTGACTGAGGGTGCTTTTCATGTGGCTGACATGTTGACAATGATTACTTATCTTAATATTTGCTTGGGTTCTGAGCCTGCACCAAGAGATTAAAGATACTTTTGGAAATTAATGATTTTGCTTGCACACCTTCCTCTAATTGTTTGCTAAATAATTTATCATCTTTGTGTTTCAAATCTCTGAGTACTGAAAATAGTACTTAGACAGTATGTGTTAGTGGAGAGGGAAGTAAATACATATGTGTAAAGAGTGTGTGGATAAAGGAATGAACGAGTGAGCATTAGAGGTTAAAAGGAATGTAAGCATCTTCCACAACTAAATAGGAGGTGATAATTTACAGGTTGCTGGTGTCAAAGAGCTGTAATGTTTCATGCAGACCTGCAGAATCTATCTTTATTACGTGGATGTTAAGTGACCTGTTACAAACTTAAAAGTCTACAGCAAATTTTTCAACAGTTTGCATTTCTGAACATCAGGAAACTCGCCAAACTAGGTCCCTCCAGAAACTAAACTACCTACTCCTCTACTTCTCCCTAATAGATACCTTTTTTGCTGCACTTATTTGTTCTCAGTGGCCCTCATCTGAAAATCACTGGGTATCTTTCTATGTATTTCACTATGTTCTTGAAGGTCATAGGGATGCCTGCAATGTTCAGCTTGTTCTGTAAATATGGTAGGTATCTTTTTCAGCATGAATTTGACTTAATATATGTTTCACCTCTTTGCACCCTATCAAATGCATGGCTCCAGTTTGTAAGCATGTCATGCATTGTTGCTGCCTTTTCTATTGAGATAAAATAAACCAAATGATGCAGTAGGATTATTTAAACAGAAACTGAAATTCTGGGAAAGAGGTAATGATAGAGTAGTTCTGTCTTTGTGATTTCTGATTGATTTCTGAGTTGTGAGTGAAAGGGAAACTACGAGTCTCTTACCCTTTTTGACTGTCATTATCTCGGTTAATCCACTAAAACCTCTATGACATAGCTAACACCGTGCAGTCCAGAAGCCAATGTCTGAATAATTACCAGAAGGCATCGGTCAGCCTTAGATGGGTATAGTTCTTGCAGTTGTCACTGGTATGTCTCATCAAATTTACGATAGAAACTTCTAGTATTGGGAAAGAATTCTGGCTAGTTTGGACATGGTATCCTGTGTTAATTCTGGGCCAACAACCTACCTGATGTGTGACTCATATATATGACTGTTAAAATTGATTATGCTGATGTGTTGTAAAGTAATGGCTGAAAGCACTAATTTCCACAAAATACTGGTCAGCTTCCCCTACTCCTGTGTGACAACACAGCCCTTCATTAATCTCCTGGTGATCTCATTGCTAAGGTCAGCTGCATATTCTTAACAACAGCCCAGCATCAGTGGAAGCTCAATGGCTGTGGTAACACTCTTTTGTCAGATTTAATTCAAGCACTGTTAGGTATTTCCCAAAATCTTTTACAAACACAGAGAGAAAAAATTAAGCAAAGTATGAAGAGATAGAAGATGGGAATCCTCCTACATATTCATAAACAAATCATCCATTTCTATCCTCTGGTATGTCTGGGCTGTCCACATGCAAAATCTTTGGCAAATTTCATTTCACTCTGCAGAAATTTGTCGAAAAAATACCAACACCAAGCCAAGCGAAAAGAGAACTGTGGAGGAAAATTTCATAAGGATAGCATAGTGTTAATGTAGGAAAATGCCATTTGCAAACCTCAGAACAATGATGGATAACTGCATTTATTCCTTCTTTGCTAGATAAAAATAAAAGGAAACAAGTGTGGAGTGCCTTTTACCTCAAATTTCCTCATGCCTCTGTTCATGTAGTCAGTGTTTCCCATTCTCAGTGGATTAATTGATATCGTTCTCCATCCAGCCAACCTATTGGCTATCGATAAAATTATATTGGCTATCCATAAACTTATATTGGCTAACTGTAGAAAACCTACAGACCTCTGGCAGTATATCAACTTACAAAGCCAGATTGGAAGGGGCTTTGAGCAACCTGGTCTAGTGGAAGGTTTTCCTGCCCATGGCAGGGGGGTTGAAACAAGGTGGTCTTTAGGGACCCTTCAAGCCCAAACCAGATTCTATGCTTAAGACTTTGATGTGCATACCAGTGAGAGTGTCTGACTCAAAACAAGCAACAGTAAATTCCTTTTTTAAAAAATGAAAAGGAATCACGGGCTGTCTTCATAGAAGCATAGAATCATAGAATAGTTAGGGTTGGAAAGGACCTCAAGATCATCTAGTTCCAACCCCCCTGCCATGGGCAGGGACACCTCACACTAAACCATCCCACACAAGGCTTCATCCAACCTGGCCTTGAACACCGCCAGGGATGGAGCACTCACAACCCCCCTGGGCAACCCATTCCAGTGTCTCACCACCCTAACAGGAAAGAATTTCCTCCTTATATCCAATCTAAACTTCCCCTGTTTAAGTTTTAACCCATTACCCCTTGTCCTGTCACTACAGTCCCTGACAAAGAGTCCTTCTCCAGCATCCCTATAGGCCCCCTTCAGGTACTGGAAGGCTGCTATGAGGTCCCCACGCAGCCTTCTCTTCTCCAGGCTGAACAGCCCCAACTTCCTCAGCCTATCTTCATCTCTCCTTCCTGTTTTTCTCTCATACACACAAGTGCACCTTAATCTGTTCAAGTCAACCACTCTGTCCAGCCTTCATGTTTTATCTTAGATTTCTGCCTTTCCATTTATACTATTTTTTCAAAGGAGACGTCTTTGATCATTTTTTTCTTTAGCTAAATATTCAAAGTACTGGTAAAATTAGCATCATAGAAATTTCCTTGTGTGCATCCAGATAATAGAGTTTAACCGTTACCAGATTTCATATTTAGGGGTGCAAAATGAGGTCTGGGATATAAAGGCTCAAGTGAAAGAGCCACAGATGCATTTTCCTAAGCCTTACACTGTCTAGAGGAGTCCTTGGTTTAGCTTTCAGTTGATCTAGGTAAAGAAAACAGGCATGTGTGCTCAGTTAAAGGCTTAGGATGGGCTCTTTCACACTCAGCAGATCACTATATAGTTTTACATGCAAGTGTCACTTTTGGGGTTAGCTGGTTGTTGAATAGCTGCTTGTTCCTCAGGCTCCCAGTGTTTGACAATCTCTTCTTGCATATTTGGCTCCTACTCTTCCAAATGTTTTTCTCTCCCAAATGGCTTTCTCAAAACCTATGTTCCAAGGATTTGCTCATGATATAAGTTAAAGGAAGGACATGACTACCTTTATTTGGCCCTGTAGATATGATACAAGAGAAATCTAAGATACAGTCTTGGACTCTGTGATCTGGAACCTCCTGAGTAAACTTTGGAACCTGTGTCATCTCCATACGCCTGCACACCAACACACACGGCAGGAGAAGGCAAACTGAGCTGATGTGTGCTGGCAACTCATCAAAGTAGTTTTAGAGTGGAAAGCATATCTTTGGCATATGGCTCCCAAACTTTGACACTTGATAGGTGATTATAAAGATAGTTAGCCCCAATTCTGAGCCATTATGTTATTACATTCATACTCGTGTTATAGACCATGCTACCCAAACTTGCTAAACAACCAAAAAACCTCACTGCTCTGTGCCAGATTAATACAAACAGATCCTTCCATTTGTATTTGGCTGTTGGGATTACTTGACTATCATGTTTCTCTCTGCTGTGTGTAGCAGGGCTGACAGCTGGGGACAGGAGACGTAGCTTCAGTTCTCCAAATTTAGAGTGAGAGCAATCAGACTTCCAAGCCCCAAAGGCTACTAATTTCCTGACTGTTAAGGCAGAAAAAATATTTTTCTATAGATAGCAAGGCCAACCTTTGAAGACAGAATTGGCAAATTGAAGACAAATTCTCCAGTCTGGTTGAATATCAAATAAACAAATATAATTCTGCCACAGAAACCTGCAGAAATATTGTGCTATGCACAGACTCATGCATGTTTTTACCCCTGGTCTAGGTTAAAGCTATGCACAGTAGTAGAAATGAGAGACCACATGCACTGCAGTCTGATTATTTCCTCTACATTACACAGAAACACTGTGTGTGTTCTTCTTGACTCCATATAGATTCTTAATGGTCAGAATATGTTTGAGAGACCTGAGGCAAAATTCATTCTTTTTATATTCAGAAAATAATGAAGTCCTATCTGGAAGAAAAAATAGGCTTGTTATGATGTTTGATAACATACCAAATAGCAATATTCTGAGCCCCTTGAGATTAATTTCCTGGAGGAACTACACTTATTTTCTTTGCTTCTTGCCTTTGCCTCTAGCTGCCTGCTCCAGAACAGGACTTCCATTCTTCTTTGTCCGCCCATTACAAAAGCATAGTCCAGGAGAGTATTTATGCAGAGAATGGTGCTGCTGCCATCTACTCGTTGAAAGAAGCATCAACACTTTCTTGTAAGTTATGAACAGAGCTCAGTTTATGTCCCAAATCACTTTTGTTTTCCCTAAGTCTAAATGTTTAATCAGAATTTTTATCTCACTTGTGCTATGTATCCACCAGACAATCCACCATGCTTTCTCTTTTCCCCCAGCCACTGGAACACAAAACAAGCAGTTGCATGACCATTAGAGTTTCCTATTTTGTGAAGGGATTAGGAGTACCTAATAAGATGCCAGCTCAGGCAGAAACATTTCCTGCAGCTGTGCCATTAATAATGTCTTTCTCTCACATGGATTCTCTTGGCTTCTGTTGTGGCTGAGCTCTTGCTGCAGTGGCAGCTCCTTGATTTGAGAAGAGCTCTTCATTTGGCAGACTGCCTTTGCAAAATTTATCTTTATACTGTAACAATATACATCTACTGTAAACCTAGTTCCTTTTTATTTTTTTTTAATTTGTGTTTGACAGATCTTTGAGTTTCACTGAGGTGCCTGCCTGCGATTAAGAGAAAGTTTTGGTCCTGTATGTCCAAATCACCGTGACTCAAAATTTAACTAAAATTGGAAGGTTCCATAAAGGGGTGTTACTTGCTCAAGAGGATTCCCTAACATCTCCATTTCCTTTGACATGAGTGGAGGGCTTTTTCTACTGTATGACTTGCCTTCATGGCGCAGGTGTGATTAACATGCTGTTGTGTGCCCTTTGCTATCTGTGTGCCACGAGGGGGATTCTGCAGTGAAAATTTTCTCTAGAAAGGTTTCAGCTAAAACCCCCTGATTTTCCTATTTTCCTTTTTTATTTTTTAGTTTGCTTTTTAATTTTGCTGCCTAAGCAGCACCATATCAAATCAGCTGCAAAAGAACCCCAGCTGAGCTGCATTATTGGAGCACAAACATGCCTGCCTGATTCCTTATAGAGTGGGTACTGAGGACACACTTAAAACATTTAAAGGATGCTGTTTACAGAGTGTCTCATTGCTGAGCCTTTGTCTGGGGATTTGCTGCATGTCAAAATTAACACTAAACAGCAACTGTATCTTGGAATTATTGGAAAAGCAGTTTACAGATACTTTGGTTCTGGTGACATTTGTGCAATATAAAGAAATACAGGTGACATTTTCTGATTTATAAGTTTAGTCATCTTTAGGAAAACGTCTTGATCTTTCCTATGATACTCTTTCAAATGGCACAAAAGTGCTCTGTGTTTTAAAACAACCTTGCTAAAAGTTTTATACATTGAAGCTTCCTTCTGGCCTTCATAAATGCCATTACAGCACCCAAAGGAATACTGTGTTTTAGAAGCACTTCTAAAAGCCTAACGACAGAAGAAATATATTAGATCTTGAAGAAGTAGGAATTAACGACAGCATCGCACTTTCTTTGTTTTCTGTCTCTTTTCTGAGACCACTACCACTGGGACATGAGTACAAACAGAATTTTAAACCTGTATCTGACTCATTCTTCTCTTGAAGCTGCACAAAGGACTGCAAACAAAATGAGGTACCATGAAGGAATTCATGGCCCAGTTTCATCTCTCAGAGTAATTCTTGGTTAGCCAAGGGAAGCAACAATGTGCTTACCATGAGGCACCTAATTTGTTCAAGGAATTATTGCTTATTGACTTGTTTGTCAAAAGAAAAGAGACAGTGTGCAGCACTACATGATGTCTCCAGCTGGCATTGGCTGGAGTCTCCCAGAGCTACAGCTATCCTTCACTATGAAATTCTCAGGCAGAAAATGAAAAAGAAATTCAAATGATCATTTCAGAGAACATTACTTTTTATTATGATTTATTTCTCAAGTTCTCTGCTCCACTTGTGTACTGTTAAACTAAAAAATGGCTTTCATTTTAAGCTTTTACATGAGTAAAGCGATTTTTTTACTGCTAGATTCAGTGATCTAATGCATCTTTCATACCTATAAATGCTGGAACAGGATCTGTTGATAGCAACTCTGCACCAGAGGTTTTCTAACTATAGATATTTTGGTATATACAATGCAGAATGCTCTTATCATCAAATAATAAATGATTTAGTAATAGTAAGATTAATATTCAAAATGTGATGTGCTAAATTATGTCCAAATTTTAAAATGGTTCTCAGTAGATTTGTAGGATGTGTTAACAATGAGATTTACCAATGGTTTTGAAATAAAGAGTTTGAGATAGGCAGCTAGAAATAAATTAAGAAGGAAACCAGGAATAGAGAAATAGACATTTGAAAGGACCTGCACAACATCTCAAGCTGAACAGACATCTTAGTGCTTCAACAGTCTGCCATAATTTTTGTTTTTGTGCTAGAAAAGGCTGATGTTCCCGCTCCATCACTTAGCATGAGGCTATTCTGACAGCTGAGCCACAGACTCCAGCAGGAAGAGGGGGATGAGTAGGTGGGATCTGGGCTAGCCATAGGGCGATAGATAGATGAGAGGAAAAATCCACCTCTGCTAAAGAGCTGCTCTTTGATCATAGAATCATAGAATCATAGAATAGTTAGGGCTGGAAAGGACCTCAAGATCATCTAGTCCCAACCCCCCTGCCATGGGCAGGGACACCTCACACTAAACCATCCCACACAAGGTCTCATCCAACCTGGTCTTGAACACCGCCAGGGATGGAGCACTCACAACCCCCCTGGGCAACCCATTCCAGTGTCTCACCACCCTAACAGGAAAGAATTTCCTCCTTATATCCAATTTAAACTTCCCCTGTTTAAGTTTTAACCCATTACCCCTTGTCCTGTCACTACAGTCCCTGACGAAGAGTCCCTCCCCAGCATCCCTATAGGCCCCCAAATGCAGCAGCAGCTGTTGGCTGCTCCAACGAGTTTCTTTTCATCCTCTTCTGGAGGCTTTCACCTGAACTGCATTATGCTGGATGTACTTCTCTGTACAACCTTGCTTTCATAGTTAATGGAAAAGAGAAGCAGAGCTGAGAACAGGAAACATAATAAAGGCAATCTGTACTGAATATATGCTGTTTCAGAAAGCCCATTGGTGTCTATGGTGTGGCACTGTACAGGTCAGTTAAAGTTAGTTTCACTTTTTTTTTTTTTTTTGATGGAAAAGCATAAACGGGCACAGAAAGGTCATCTGTGAAGGTGTGGGAAATGCCTGCCTGAAAATTGGAAGCTGGGAGGATAGGAAGGCATTATATTCCTTTCTCAAAGACTTGCTACTGGCCTCTCTGAGACAAGCTGCATGGCTGGAGGGACCCCTGCTCTGACCTCATGCATCTGGGCTTGATTGGTTATTCGAAGGGACAAGGACCAAGGGAAGATGTTGTTGTGCAGGAGGCTGGTATGGAAATTCCCAGTGGACCAGCAACAGACACTCCCAGAGCCACCACTGAAGGCAGACACAGGTTGCTTTCCTTTGAAAAGTATCTCCCAGTCACCGTCATATTCTAAGATGTCATCAGAATCTTTTCCCGTATGCATTTCTGTTTAAATACACATGATAAAAACACTGGTACTAAGCTGTGTTAGATAAATTCTGGGAAGTTCCATATGGGCTGTGCTGTTGTGCACACAGAACTTCTCAAATCTGTCACAGTCTATGCTCAGAGAGGGAAGAAGGATGCTCTTCGTCTTTGTGTTTATTCTGGAAAAAGTGCTCAAACTGATCAAAAGTGTTCTTTTTCCTCCAAGGTGATAGTCTGGATGGTGATTTCTTACATGGCAGGGACCTCTGCTGGTGCTAAGGTAATCCTGCAGAGCACCCACCTTGCCCTCGCATCACCCTGGAGCACAGTCCACTTGAGGGGCATGAGGGAGACCATGATACGGTGATGTAGGGAAGGGACCTGAGTAGTAAGGAGCAGACAACAGCCTCTCTTTTATTGCCAGGAGGCAAAATGATACTACTTTGGAGTACAATTTTTAATGAAGATCAATATAAAATTTTAATCATTAAGAAAATTTGCTATAAATTGATAATTGTTCTTGTTTTAACACACCACCAAAATACAAATCATATGCTTGCCCAGCTGCAATGAAGTATACTATATGAAGAACATGATTAGTACACAATTCATGTACAGACAGCCAGGATAATAATGCAGGTAGTTCAGCCTCAAAGCAAAATCCTTTGCATTAATGTCTGTAATAATTTATCATGGCAGGAGGAGAAATGGAACGATGTTAGTGTTCAAGTACCTGCAAAAGTCCCAAAAGGATGGCTGTTTGCCATGTGTGATGAGCATATCTAATGCACATCACAATATCTGTTCCTACTAAACACAGATTATTTGACTGTCCCTGTGAATGATTTCCATGCTGCTGAAGACAGCTGGCTGTGGTGCTGGGATGGCTGAGCTTTCCACTTTCCTGTCTCCATCCTCATTCTCTATGGTTTTATTATGCAGAAGGGATCTCAGTAACGTGACTTACATATCACTAAGTAGTTCCTAATTTTCAGTGGCTCTGGAGAAGTTCATATGACAAAAAAAAATTATTGTGCAATATTATCATTATTGATTTTTGGACCACATATTTAAAATCTGAGGTAGGGAGCTTACCTAAGGACCCTGAGACTACTAACTTGCAATTAAAAAAGCCTATCATGCTTTTGAAAATCTAAGCCTTTGTAAATTAGGCAAAGAGAAATGATGGTCATCTCCAGCAGGAATCAAGAAAAAAAGAGTGAAATTCTACCCAAGAAAAAATGTCCACTTTTTACTTTTCCACTTTTTGTCTAGAGGGAATTACCAGTAATTTATATATAGTCTGTGTTTTGATGAAATCTATATTTATATATGTGAAAGCTGCATAAAGGAGGAAAATAGGTGATAAGGGGGTGCATTTAAGGGTATTTGTGCATATATGTGATGTTCTGAGGCTGTTACAGTACAGTCCTGAAGACTGGCTCCCTTGAGTGCCTCCATAAGGAGTATGAGGGCTTTGGCCCAGAGCCTGAGGAGCAAATAGCCTTTCCCTACAAACCCCGTGGGGAAAGATGGTGTAAGCAGGAGCTGTCTGATGTTTGAGGGCAGACACATATTCAGAAATGCTAATGGAATCTCACTAGAATGAGATGCTCATGAGTTAGCTGGGCTCCGTTTTTATGAGAGCTTTGTGGTATTTAAGGGCATGTCAAATCTCAGTGTTTGCAAGTCACTCTAACATGAGCAATATTAACAAGGACACCCTGTGCAGTACCATGTTCCTAGGGTGTCTGTGGAGATAATCACGCTATGTTATCCATTACCATTTTCATTATTATGCTGCAAAACCTCTATTTTGTAGCTGCAGGGAAAAAAAAAATCAGGTTAAATCAGAAACCTGTTTTATGTGGCAGCTTGGGTTTTTGGGGGGGATTTAGTATTTTTCTTTCTGTTGTCGTGTTGTCCTTCCCCCCTCTACTTCCTTCTTTCTCTGTGAGTAAAACTATAGAGTCAAAGTGGCGTGCCCTCCTCTGGCCAAAGAGCCGAGACATGGGGTATCTCAGCCCGTGTATCCACAGTCACCTTCTGACACACTGGGACCCTGAAGGGTTGAGGATGTGAACCAGAATAAATTCGATGTATTTACATAGAAAAAAAGCTGCAAAAAGCATGTCACAGTGGTCGCAAGGGGGCAGAAGAAGCCCAAGATTAAGTCTGCTTCTCAAAGGTGGTTTGCCCTAACCCGGGTTCCTTCTATTTACGTTCAAACTCATAAAATCTTTGAACAAAAATGAAAGCACATGCCTTAACACAGTTATGCCCAGCTGTATTATTATCTCAGTTTTGAAAAAGAAACCCAAAATGTCTGAAATTACTTTTGTTTATAGTCTGCTGAAGAGATCAGCTTTCTTGGGAGCTGAATCTTGGAAACAAGGGGCTCCAGAAAAGCCAGGATTTTGATAGCATCCTTACTCACTCTCTCCCGTTCCTTTAAAATCAGTTGCAAGACAAGTTCTGTCACTGCAGAAAAGAGAAAATGAAGAAAATATACTAATTTCTTCAGGTGAGATATGATTCTTTCCCTTTGCCCCTCTTCATACGTTTTTGGTTCTGATACTAAGAGGTTGGTTTCATGCATTCAGCTTTAATTATATAAGTAAGTATCCTTGCTAAGTCCACTCAGGCCATAACAGTAGAGCAAGGCTTTTTAGGATCAGATAACACCTGACTTTATATATCTGTAAATCCTGGAAATCTCTCTATACACCAAAATTAGCTCCAAAATCAGCTCCAAAATAATTTCAAATTAGTTCAAAGAAGCATTATGAGATTGGGCTCTCTACATCAAATTATATAAATTTCTGATTTCGATGCTTAAATCCAAATCTGAGCCTGTTCCTTCCTGCCAACAGCTCTGGACCAGATGGGCATGCAGCATCCCCACTCTGCCATATAGAAATGGCCTCCTGAGCTCCTCCTCTGCTGGCTGTTGGCTTCCAGCAGCATGGAGGAGCCAGCACGGGCAAGCACAAGCCTTGTTGGAAAGGGTACAGACTGGGAGCCACTCAAAACTGATCCAGAACTTCTGTGTTAGACAATAACCTTTTAATTTAGTGCTCCAAGCAATGACTCATTTTTTCCATGTTGCTGAATAATTCAGCTACTGAAATATGCATTAAGAACAAAACTTGTAATGACCATTTTTAGAAATAATTCCATTTACCACTTAATGAAAAGGACAGGCAGAACCCCTAGAGAACTTATCTGAATACTCTGCTTAATGTAATACATGCCTACAGGATCAAATCCATTTATTAATAGGGGACTTAATTTACTGGGAAATGGAACAATATAAATAATAATGTAATAATGCAATAGTATAAAAGAAATAAAACACAGACAATGGCATGAGTGGTGAACAGACTCAAGAATCAAACCCTCTTATTTGTTGTCATTTGCATATTACCTTGGAGAGGCAGGCCTTTACATATGCTAGACCCCTGGGTAGCCTGGGACACCAAAGAATTTGGAATAAGTATTTCAGATACCAAAGTATTTGAAATAATTATTCCAAATACCAAAGTATTTGGAATAAGTAAACAGCTTCCTATTGCACCAGTCCCAAATGATTGAATCCTTGTCTGTGTGACCTTCATTGCAATTTAGAGGTGGCGTGAAAGGAAATCTTGATATTTTTCAGGGATTTAAAACCGTGATTCATCCTGCAGTATACTAACGATGACAATTTCTAGGTTCTACTAATTAATTCCTAAATTACACATGTCACTAAACCAAGAAGGATGGCAAATTCCTTTGATGAGTAGAACAGAGCTCAAAATGTCCCCAGCAAATTGGAATATGGACTTAAAAATAGGAAAAAAATTAAAAGAAGTCATAATTTAATTAGCCAAAGGCATGATATCTAAGTGGGATTCATCATTCAAGATGTGGAAAATGGACGATCCAGGGAATTACAGACCAGTCAGTCTCACCTCTGTGCCTGGCAAAATCTTGGAGCACATTCTCCTGGAAGGCATGCTAAGGCACATGAAAAACAACAAGGTGCTTGGTGACAGCCAGCATGGCTTCACTAAGGGGAAATCCTGCCTGACCAATTTGGTGGCCTTCTATGATGGGGCTACGGAACTGATGGACAGGGGTAGAGCAGTTGATGTCATCCACCTGGACTTGTGCAAAGCGTTCGACACTGTCCCACACAACATCCTTGTCTCTAAATTGGAGAGACGTCAACTTGATAGGTGGACCACTCAGTGGATAAAGAACTGGATGGATGGCTGCACACAAAGAGTTGTGGTCAATGGCTCAATGTCCAGCTGGAGACCAGTAACAAGTGGTGTCCCTCAGGTATCAGTGTTGAGACCGGTCTTGTTCAGCATCTTTGTTGGTGACATGGACAGTGGGATTGAGCGTGCCCTAAGCAAGTTTGCTGGGGACACCAAGCTGTGTGGTTTGATTGTGTCATGGTTTAAACCGATCCACACAGCTTGTCCACTCACTCCCCCCCTTTCTTGCCCTCCCCCTTCTCCCGGAGGGACGGAGAGGAGAATCAAAATGAATGCAACTCCCACGGGTTGAGATAAGAACAGTTTAGTAACTAAGGTATAACACAAATCAGTACTGCTACCACCAATAATAATAATGATAAAGGAAATAACAAGAGAAAAGAATACACCACCTCAAAACCAGCCGACCAATAACTTGCCCCACTCCCCCCAGCCGAGCACCGACCGATACCTCGTCCAACCCTCCAGTCCCCCCAGCCCTTCCGGGTAACTCCCCGTTACATCCTGGGCATGACGTGCTGTGGTATGGAATACCTCTTTGGTCAGTTTGGGTCAGGTGTCCTGTCTCTGCTTCCTCCCAGCTTCCCCTCCTCCCTGGTAGAGCATGAGGCTCAGAAAGTCCTTGGCCAGACCAAACATTCGAGCAGCAACTGAAAACATCGGCGTTATCAGCACTGTTCCCAGGCCAAAAAAATCAAAACACAGCACTGCACTAGCTACTAAGAAGGAGAAAAAATAATTGCTACTGCTGAACCCAGGACAGATTGATACGCTGGAGGAAAGGAACGCCATCCAGAGGGACCCTGACATGCTTGTGAAGTGGGCTGATGCCAACCTTATGAAGTTCAACCATGCCAAGTGCAAAGTCCTACCCCCGGCGTTGGAGCTATCCCAGGCACAGCTACAGGCTGGGCAGAGAAGAGATTCAGAGCAGCCCTGCAAAGAAGGACTTGGGGGTGCTGGTCGATGAGAAAATGAACATGAGCCAGCTCCAGTGTGCCAGAAAGCCAACCCTATCCTGGGCTGCATCAAAAGGAGCGTGACCAGCAGGTCGAAAGAGGTGATCCTGCCCCTCTACTCTGCTCTTGAGAGACCTCACCTGGAGTATTGTGTGCAGTTCTGGTGTCCTCAACATAAAAAGGACTTGGAACTGTTGGAACAAGTCCAGAGGAGGGCCACGAGGATGATCAGGGGACTGGAGCACCTCCCATATGAAGACAGGCTGAGGAAGTTGGGGCTGTTCAGCCTGGAGAAGAGAAGGCTGCATGGAGACGTAATAGCAGCCTTCCAGTACCTGAAGGGGGCTTATAAAGATGCTGGGGAGGGACTCTTCATTAGCGACTGTGGTGATAGAACAAGGGGCAACGGGTTAAAACTTAAACAGGGGAAGTTTTGATTGGATATAAGGAAGAAGCTCTTTACTGTGGGGCTGGTGAGGCACTGGAATGGGTTTCCCAGGGAGGTTGTGACTTCTCTGTCCCTGGTGGTGTTCAAGACCAGGTTGGATGAAGCCTTGGGTGAGATGGTTTAGTGTGAGGTGTCCCTGCCCATGGCAGGGTGGTTGGAACTAGATGATCTTAATGTCCTTTGCAACCCTAACTATTCTATGATTCTATTATTCTTGTTGATACAGGATAGGGAGCAACTTTCTTCAGCAGTTTTGATGAAAAACAATCTAATCTAGTATGGTCATAAACTGGCATTCCAGCAACCATGTCATATCATTACAAAAATAGGAAATGTTACCCCAAGTTGTTCAGATGTCAGAAAACCTGCTCCTGCCTGCTTTGGCCCCTCAACATGGGCTGCAGTGTGGGTTTCTGTGCCACTGTCCTCCCCTCTGGGCTGCAGGGACACAAGCTGCTTCACCATCACAGGCTACAGGGGAATCTTTGCTCTGGCACCTGGATCACCTTCTCCCTGCCTTCTTCACTGACCTGAGTGTCTGTGGGGCTGCTTCTCTCATATTTTCTCACTACACTTTCCCACAGCTGCTTAGCAGCATTTTCACCTTTTCTTAAGTACATTATCACAAAGGCATCACCAGCATTGCTGGTGAGCTCAGCTTTAGCCAGTGGCAGGCCCATCAGAGCCAGCTGAAACTGGCTGTGTCCAATGTAGTATCTCCTCACAGAAGCCAGCCCTTCATCTGTCAAAACTTTGCCATGTAAACCCAGTACAGGAGTATAGTCTATTCTCCATGATGGTATTGGACAGGATGAGTAATATGTGCTTAAATTGCAAGAAAGGAGATACGTGTTAGCCATTCTTGTGGTGAGGCTAGTAAACCAGTAGGATTTCATGGGAAGGCTATGAAATTTTGATTACAGGATGTGTTTAGAAAAAGACAGAAAATCTTTCTGTCAGAAGTGATCATATTGCAGAGTAGAGATAGAGGGCCTTTTGAGGCCCCTTCCAATTCTGTGATCATAGAAGGTTGAAAGAATGAGTTAATTGGTGTCAGATAAGGAAACTTTGCTCTACAGGCAAAGCCATGATTTGGGAGTTTACTTGACCAATTTATTATATTTGCTTATTTAGTATTTTGTGATAATTTCTTAGACCTCACCCCTTCCCTCCCTCCCCCCTAAGCTTTGGTGCTTGTGTAGTCTCTTACCTGTAGGCTATTATCTGTCTCTCTGGAAGTTTTATAATGCTGTGTGTGTCCATTACAATTCCAGTTTAGTCTTTACCGCATCCAAGGGATAACAAGAGTAGTGTCTAGCAGATTTCATAAAGTGTTTGCTTTTCTTTTGCTTTCTGGCTAAAAATTTCTGCTTTGGGGTTTGACCTTTAAAATGTAGGATATATTAATATATGTTTTGTTTGTGCCATTAGCATAGCTCCTGTTAAACAGACTGTTTCTGAGAGTGGATGTTTTCTGGTTATTGCATTTTTCCTCAGGTGCAGACATCATACATTCAAATATTTAGTGCTGACCTCTTTCTTTTGGGCTGTCTACAGAGGCTTTTAATGAGCTTGAATATTGCTTTAAAGGCTTGTTGATGGCTCCCTGGAGAAGATTAATCTTCTGTGGATAGAGTAATAGCAAGTAAACATTAAAGTCTGTTCCCAAGATACTCAGTCTTTGAGCTCTGCAAAGTGAGGAAGGCGTTTTGCCTTTCATGTGTAATATAATACTCCTCATGTTGCAATGGTAGATGAGGGAGCATGCTGCCACTGCCTATGATGTGTGCCACCTCCAAGATGGGACAAACCGGATGCCACCAGCCATTACATCTTTTCCTGATCTTTCCTTTCTGGGTCCATAGCAAATAGATACCCTGAGCATAGGGATTCTTTCCTGCACAAAGAGAGAACCAGGAGTGCTGAATGTTATGTGGAAAACTCCAACCTGGCAGCCTATGTACAGCCTGTGTTGGTCCAGTGGAGACTTAGCCCTTGCCTAGGACTCACAGGCATGTGGTTATACACTTGAGCCAGTAATACAAAGCCCCTTAATAGCTATATTTGAATATTACATGCAAATTAAAAAGAATATCCAAGGCAATTGTCTTTATTGCAGTACTGAATTAGACACTAAACTCCTCAAGGCCCGGATATTTAGATGAACTATAAACTTTTCTGAAACACATTCGATTTTACCTCTCATTTCCTGCCCTTTTCATAAACAGTCATAAAGGTTTTCCAATACACTATGATGCAATCAAGATGATGATTTAGTTTAGAAAACATCCTGGGGTTTAGAAAGTGAATATTACGATGCTGAAGATGCACAGTGTAAAACCACAGCTGGCCACAGAAGTTTACTTTGGAGCATCTGTAATAAACTAATGACCCCCCCTCAAGTCAGAAAAAGAATGTAGTGCACTAGATATCTCCATTTGACAGGGAAGGGAAAGGGAAAGGGAAGGGGAAGGGAAAGGGTAGGGAAAGGGAAGGGGAAGGGAAAGGGAAGGGGAAGGGAAAGGGAAAGGGAAAGGGAAAGGGAAAGGGAAAGGGAAAGGGAAGGGAAGGGGAAGGGAAGGGGAAGGGAAGGGGAAGGGAAGGGAGGGAAATGGAAAGGGAAGGGAAGGGAAGGGAAGGGAAGGGAAGGGAAGGGAAGGGAAGGGAAGGGAAGGGAAGGGAAGGGAAGGGAAGGGAAGGAAAGGAAAGGAAAGGAAAGGAAAGGAAAGGAAAGGAAAGGAAAGGAAAGGAAAGGAAAGGAAAGGAAAGGAAAGGAAAGGAAAGGAAAGGAAAGGAAAGGAAAGGAAAGGAAAGGAAAGGAAAGGAAAGGAAAGGAAAGGAAAGGAAAGGAAAGGAAAGGAAAGGATTGATGCTGCAAAAAAGAAATATAAGAAATTCTCGTGGCTTGGTTTTAGGCAGATTGAGAAAAGTCTGTCACTTTTAATACTGATTTGCAAACTTTCGGTGTTTACAAAGCTAAAGCTATCTGTCACTTCTTTTTTTCTTTTAGAGGAAGCAGAATGTGACAGAATTTGGTCATTAAAGAATAAGGTACTCCTACTCGCTCGGCACTGCTGCTATTCCAAATCCCAAACACAGCTTGCTAAAATCAGTGCATGCATAAATACAAGAAAATAAGCATTAAACCCACAGAAGTATACTCAGCATATTGGCAATATCCACTCTTTAGAAATGGTACCTGAAAAGCTGTCTTGAAGAGATGTGAGCATTTGTAACCATCTGAGACAGCTGCCTTAAACCTGTTACTAATAGCCTGCTATGGCTTACTGAGCAGCCTCTCCAATTGAATTAAAACCACTAGAGGAAGTAGAACAGTTCAGTTTACGTGTTGCCAAGCTGTTATTCAAACCCTTCACTGGAAACCCCCAGAGCAAACACCAGCACGAGGGCAAGAATGGTACACACTGTTGTAAGACAGCTTTTGGCGTTGAAGAAAACACCAGTTTCTCTGTAAGTCTCATGGCAAAATAAGAAATGTAATCAGAATCACAAACTGACTACACAATGATCATTTAGACATGCCAGGTCTGACAAAATTCATGCTACTTTTTCTTATGTCCACACTTTCATCAAAGGTGTAGCATTTCCACCTAGGATTCAGTAATGAAGCTGCAGTAAAAACTGTTTTAAATTACAGTTTGTAACATGTACAGGTTATATTGTCATCTGACACAAGATAACATATTCATTTTGGATGCATAAAAGCCTGTTAATACTCAGAATTACAATATTAGAAGATTGTGACTGTAGTCACTTAATGAGCACTTTGGAGAAAGACAGCAAATTAAGCAGGCTCTGACATCCAGCATACACCTACACACCTGCTCTACTACATGACACTTCTGAATGGGCATACCCCATTTACCCCAACGGTATTTGACAAGGGATGGAAGGTGTGCTGTTAAATCTGACAGTCTCTCTGGTCTGTATACCTAGGATGCTTTTTGTTAAAACACTTCCAGCTTTGGGTTTTCCTGAACAGAACCCCTACTTTAAGAACTGTATTGGCACATTAAGTAAATCCACCTGTTTATCATGCTGTATTTTCTAGCAGGACTCAAGGATTTAAAGACCTCTGTGTGAGGCTCCCAAAAAAGGGCCTGAATTCTTGGAAGGTGGGTGTGCAAAATCATTTATCATTTTCCCAAGAAGTACATAAAGTGATTAATATAAAATATGAATGTGTAGCATATCATAGCAATGTTGTTTCATGTAATATACAATGTATAAAATATACATAATTATAATAATTACATGAATCCACTTACTAAAATGAAATTATGTAATTACATCTTATAGTAATATATATAGAATCATAGAATAGTTAGGGTTGGAAAGGATCTCAAGATCATCTAGTCCCAACCCCCTTGCCATGGGCAGGGACACCTCACACTAAACCATCCCACACAAGGCTTCATCCAACCTGGCCTTGAACACCGCCAGGGATGGAGCACTCACAACCTCCCTGGGCAACCCATTCCAGTGTCTCACCACCCTAACAGGAAAGAATTTCCTCCTTATATCCAACCTAAACTTCCCCTGTTTAAGTTTTAACCCGTTACCCCTTGTCCTGTCACTACAGTCCCTGACGAAGAGTCCCTCCCCAGCATCCCTATAGGCCCCCTTCAGATACTGGAAGGCTGCTATTACGTCTCCATGCAGCCTTCTCTTCTCCAGGCTGAACAGCCCCAACTTCCTCAGCCTGTCTTCATATGGGAGGTGCTCCAGTCCCCTGATCATCCTCGTGGCCCTCCTCTGGACTTGTTCCAGCAGTTCCATGTCCCTTTTATGTTGAGGACACCAGAACTGCACACAATACTCCAGGTGAAGTCTCACAAGAGCAGAGAAGAGGGGCAGGATCACCTCCTTCAACCTGCTGGTCACACTCCTTTTGATGCAGCCCAGGATACGATTGGCTTTCTAGGCCGCACACTGGCGGCTCATGTTCATTTTCTCATCGACCAGCACCCCCAAGTCCTTCTCTGCAGGGCTGCTCTGAATCTCTTCTTTGCCCAACCGGTAGCTGTGCCTGGGATTGCTCCGACCCAGGTGTAGGACCTTGCACTTGGCATGGTTGAACTTCATAAGGTTGGCATGGGCTGACCTCACAAGCGTGTCAAGGGCCCTCTGGATGGCATCCCTTCCCTCCAGCATATCAACCGGACCACACAGCTTGGTGTCATCGGCAAACTTGTTGAGGGCGCACTCTATCCCACTGTCCATGTCAGCGACGAAGATGTTAAACACGACCAGTCCCAACCGGTCCCAACCCTAAGGGACACCACTTGTTACCGGTCTCCAGCCGGACATCAAGCCATTGACCACAACTCTTTGTGTGCGGCCATCCAGCCAGTTCTTTATCCACCAAGTGGTCCATTCATCAAATTGATATCTCTCCAATTTAGAGAGAAGGATGTCGTATACTGATATTTCTTTAAAATATAAAATTTCTTATTAGCCTTAGCCTTTTGCTCCAAACTGTGACAAGTTCTCTTTTACATTTTTAAACCCCTGAATTTTATTGTCATTTTTATTTGGCAGTGTAGCTGATTTTGAGTATGCGTTTCAAAACTGTCACTGTTAAGTGTATGAGAATATGATGTGTATATAATAGCCATTGAATGAATTACTGCCCATTCCTACCTTTCCAAAATCCAACATCCGAGCTCCTAAAAAAAAAAATAAAATATGTATTTATTCAATTCTGTTCCTTCAAAATGCTTTAAGAACAATAATATCCCAATTTCCCCCATCTTCAGTGATTTTTGATCCAGCCATTTAAGGAAAGCCTGATATCCCCTGTCCTGACACTGGTGTTTTGTTCTGAGGACTTCAGATGCAGCCAACTCAGCAGATGTGAGGGGCTGTCCCATAAAATATAGTTATAGCAGCAGTCCTAGTATTATAACAGAAATCATGGCCTTCAAGGTCATGTTCCTCCTATATTGCAATAAGTCAGGCACTCTCTTGTGTCCTCTCCATTTCTCTGAGTTCTTTTTCCATAGACTATTTTCAGGAGGAAGACTGCAGCATAACTATTTAAAACAAACTACTTGAATATTTAGGAAACTGTAACAAAGATGGGGAGATACCAGCCTGGATATAAAATTAACTGATATTATCCTATGTCCTAAGTTTAGACCCTTAAAACCCTACTTAGTTTCTACATAACACTTCAATGTGTGCTTTTGTTTTAGGCAAGTTCCCTGAACATGATGATCAGAGGACTGGGAAGACTGCCACATGAGGAAAGGCTGAGATAATTGGTAAGAAGGCTCAGGGGAGACCTTTAAGTATTTAAAGGGTGGCTACAAAGAAGACAGAGACTCCATTTTTCAAGGAGTCTCATGGAAAAGACGAGGGGTGATGGGCACAAGTTACTGCTGGGGAGATTCCAGTTGGACACAAGAGGAAAACTTTTTATAATGAGAGCAATCACCCATTGGAATAATCTTCCCAGAGAAGCGGTGGATTCCCAAACATTGGACACTTTAAAAATCCACCTGGACAGGGTGCTAGGCCATCTTGTCTAGACTGCGTTTTTGCAAGGCAAGGTTGGACCAGATGATCCTAGAGGTTCATTCCGAACTGGTATTCTATGATTCTATGAAATACCTCATTCTGGACAGGTTAAGGGCTACCTCCATTTTGACAAAGTATGCCTGTTTGTCCAGTTTCTGCGCAGACTCATAAGCTAAACGTTTCTGTGGCCATCTATCTCAGTGACAGGGTTCAATCTCTTAACTCTTTCAGCCCATGCCTCCCAGATAAAACACTATACAAAACAGCAGTAATGCCTCCTTTTCCCTGAAGGCAACCTAAAGTACTCATCCTTCTTCTGCTGCCAGAAAACACATATTATGCGTCTCCTTGGAGAGTTTACTGATCATCATGAATGTCTTATTGTGACTTGGACTTCCATTTCCCATAGAGTCCCAGTATATTCGCTGCCCTCAAGAGACCAAGTGGATAAGAGTATTCAGTAGCTCAATGTTCAGTAGCTACAGTACCAACTAGGGGAGGCAGAGACCTATTTACCCGTTTCTACATCAGCAAATAGTTAAATTTAAGCATTTGACAGTTAAACATTATAGCCCCTAAAACCTCACAATAAAATACCTGCCAGACTGTGGGAAAGGTGTGCAAACATTGCAGCAAATAGCAGAGCTGGTCTGTGCCTTTTCTTTTCCAAGAACAACCTGCAAACACACTTAGATCTCTGCAAAAATGTTTCTCAAGTTCAAAGTAGATTACATAGGCAGTGTGAATGAACAGGCTTTGAGTGTCAAAGTCTTGGATACAAATGAACATACCTAAATATATGAGTTCTAAACAAGTGCATTACAAAATGGTTTGTAATCATAGGACAGGTTCACCTGTGATTTCCAATACAAAGCACGTTGGATCTTCAAGGTGGATAAAATCCGAGTCTGAAAGCATGTGGGCATACTGGAGCAGAACAAGATCAGCAGAGGGTTTGCAGGATGGCTGGGGGCTGGAGCATGGGGTATATGAGAATAGACTAAGAGACCCGAGGTTGCTTGGCTAGGAGAAGTAGTCTACAACTACTTATGGAAAACCAATGTCTTTCTACTATAAAACTCACCCTCTTGCTTTATGAAAGACTTCTTCAAATGGAGTGAAAAAATTCATCACTGCATGGGAGATTACAAAATATTTTTTTCCAACTTGAGCATAACGTTGAGAAATCTTCACTAAAGCAGGTGAGAATTTTCTTAAGCTTAGAACAAAATACCAAACCTTGGAGTAGGACACCTGCCACAGCAAAAAAACCTCATTTCTTCTTGGAGATATCCTTAAACCCATCCATTGTCTGATCTAATAGGTGATTTCTTTCATTACATAGTCAATGTATCTGGTTTGATAGATCATGGTTTATTTGACTTGACAGGTGGTATGTATTGGGCCATAAAAGATGGATAAGTTTCGACAGGTTACACGGTTTGAAGCTCAGTCTAAAACATGGACACTTCCATGAGATGTTCACTTTGGATACTGATGTACCATGCAGTACAACTTACAAAGGGGCTGCATGCTTTAATAAATACAGGGAGTATTTACAGTATGTAACAAAACATACTTTTTCTCCAATAGTGAATTATGGAGCTTCAAAGTCTCTTCCTCATTACCATAATTTTAGATTTATTTTCAGGAGTAGAGTATGTAGCATCTAGTAAAAATGAATACACCATGTTGCTATTTTTGGTTATTTCAAATTTTCTTAATGTTGTTTCTTGCCAATGTCTGTTATTTGCAAGCTCTTTAGGAGAAACTTTCACCCATTGAATGTGATTTATTCAGATCTATTCAGAGGACCTATTCTTTTTTTATAATGCAGTTTTTTATTATAATTATTTATGGATCTAAAGCAAAAAGGTTTCAGGTTACCACTAGTAAGGCTGTACTTGGTGTATAATATCCCATTCTAGGCCTTGTTTTTAAGAGTGATGCAGATTAATTGGAAGAAGTACAGAGGAAAATGAAAAGAGGTCAAAAAAAGCTTATGAAGTCTAAAAAGCATGATTTGTGTAAAGAGGCTAAAATATTTGGGGGTTTTGAGATACAGGGAAGAGGAGAAATGAAGGAGAAATTATACCAGTTTTTACATCTTTGAATGTGTGCTATGAAAAAGAAGGCAATAAAGTGTCCTCCATATCAACTGGGAATAAGAGGAGAGTCATCCATTTAAACAACAAAAAGGAAAAGTTAGATGCTAGGAAAGGCTTTCTAACAATTAAAGTAAGATAATACTGAAATGGGTTTCTTAAGGAGTTTGTAGATCTTCAGCACATGACCTCATCACTGGATGCTTTTAAGACCCATTTCAGGAAAAGATTCTGGCCCAGTAAGGGAAGATCGATTGGTTAGTCTCTTCAGGTCCTATTTAAGTCTTTCTTTTTGCATGTCTCTGTACATTAACTCTATACACACACAGCCACAGGCACAACTTTTGTTCCCCAGAGAGTATGTTTCAGCTTTTTGCTGCCACAGCAGACGGGTCTGGCACAAATGCTGCCTAGAAGCTATTGCTCCTTTCTTTGAGAAGGGTGAAAACACACAGATAGCACATAACATTCAGTGATATCTGTGAATGTTTTGCATCTCAAACAAAGGAATGACTTTAAGAACAGTTTTAAAATATTCTATTTAAATTATATAGCCACAGATTTTCAAAAATATAATGAGAAAACCTGTCTTCTTTAGTTTAGAGGTAGAAAAGCAACTGCATGGGATGTTTCAGTGGCAGACCTGTTCCTGACGTCACTGTCTTTGTGAAATGTTTCAAGATATGTAGAAGGAAAAACCTATGCAGATGCTGCACAGCTGCAAATAACACAAGTTTTAAAAGAAATGATTATGAGACAGTTTATGGAAGACATCAGGAACTAATTTGGCTCCCTAGGTGTCTTCTTTTCCCCATATATTTAATTCTTGTTTGCATTATACCATCTAAAGATAAAAGAAGCTAAGTCTTTAATGTAGCACTTTTTTCTTTTAATGTTTGGAGAACTGAAATCTCATAATTTTTTTCCAAGTTGAATTTTCTAATGTGAAAGCACCAGAACCTGTAAATAATTTACAATCCTTTGGAAGTGTCTTTAAGAGCTTCACTTCAGCGATATTCAAATGGAGATCAGAGGCAAGATGAATATTCTCATGATACCCTTTGGTTTTAAAGTACCACACCAGATTGTCTGAAATGTGATATGAACATTTCAGTGAGTTAAAGCAAAGTGCAATATGGCATTGTTCACATTTCGTTCATAATGTTACCTCTCTGCATTTAAAAGTTCTCTGCATCTTTTAAAGTGGGAAACTCAATTTCACAAGTGTTGACACATTAAACACCAATTACATTGCTCAGAAAGATGTCTTAGTTAGCTTTGCCTCACTGGTAAGCAACATTTATCATCTGATGATGGCCCAAATTCAGCTCAGTTTTGAATATTATGGCTTAGCCCATGTATCTAAGTTTTCTAACACAGCCTACTGTATTACCGTAGTAGAAAACTACCAGGTGACAGTAACATCGAAATTCAATTTGAGTATTTCATGAGCTCACTCTCCAGGGAAAGGGAGAATAAAGGATTCCTCTGTATAAAATGAACAAGGAGCTTTTTCCTATTCCTCTGCCTCAAGCCTTACCAAAACAAAGCTGTCAGAAGGCAACCAGCAAGTGTGAAGCTCTGTGCTGCTCACTTCTAAGTCCTGACTCCATGACAAGTCATTTGCAGTCCTGTCATGAGTCTGCCAGGGTTTTCAGCGGCAGCATTGCTCTTATGGGAGGTATGCTTGAAGCTGAATTCCTCTTTAGCAATGGGAAAGAAGGGATGGTGTTTACCAGGGCTGGTAAATAACAACTGATCCTCATTTAGAGAGAGGACTGATGCAGAGAATTTCTCAAGGTACTGCACAGTGCTGTCTTCTTTTGGATGTTGGATTATCTTCTAAAATGAGAGCCTACACATTCTAGTAGTTCCACAGGAGCATCCTTTTTGCAAACTAATTCCCTTGAGAACTCCATCTGGGACCATAAAATTCTCCTTCTCCAGGCCATATGCCTCTTTTCCAATACTTTTAATTAGTATCTTGATAATTATGTCATGAATTATGGTTCTTAAGCGTATGCTGACATTTCAGACTCATAACTGAATTCATACTGCGACAGCTGATTATATTGTTTCAAAGTGCATACAGAATGTGTCAATGTCAAGAAATCAGATATTCTGTGACAGGAGACGCACAGGGTAGAGCTTATTGCTTGCTTTGAACAGATTGGCTGATCTAAACACAGGTGAAGAGTCTGTCTGGATGGAGTAATAAAGCAGCATGTATTTCCATTAGAAATGCTTTATATTGTAAGAAGCTTTTTCATATACATTTAACTCTTGGCGATAGAACTTGTAAAGACAGATTTTCCTTTAGGGCTATAGGCAGCTACTGCAGGCAAAATCCCCCCGTGAACTGAGAGTTCTAGCCTTACCGGCTGTGATCTTTTACTCATTACTTTGTATCACATAATATAAATTTGGGGTGGGAATAAATTTTTCCAACAGCCAAGAAAATTGTCCCCTTGAGTTTTTAATAATGTACAAGTATGCAGCATTTTCTGTCTGTTTTCACCTTCCTCTCAAACTAGTGCCACTTAAATTAGTGCCAAGTGCCAGAGCCGTCATGAATCTCTCTAACATGTTCTCTAACACAAAATAAACTGATCTTGAGCTATTACCTGAACAGGCAATGTCCAAGACAAATGGTTCTTTAGCAAAGTACTTAGAAGACTGTAATTGGGAAGACAGGCTACATTACATATCCCTTATTCTAATCTACCCATTACAGCAATAAGGGGTCAACAGAGATGTTTTGATGCCAGTGATAAATGCTGGTCTCCACTGAGTGGAGGTAACTCTCTGCCAATTACTTTCTCACTTCTTTCACCTCACTGTCAGCTCCTCTTTCCCAGTTTCTTTCTAGGCTGGCAGGGCCCGGTGCAGACCAGACTGCAAATGCAGACAGCAGACCCATCCTCCACATAAGAAGAGTTACTGGTGGTCTCAGGGGGTAGGTCCATGCAGACCAAGCTAGTCTGAGGAGCCAGGCTTCCCAGTCTGCCTTTGCTGCTGCTTCCACTGCATTTTCAGCTCAATAAATGAGAGAAAAAAATGTCAGTTTCTTTAAGGAGCTAGCAGGGGTTCCCTGAAGAGTGCTGATGCTGACTCCCAGAGGGCTGAGGGCTTGTCCTTCGCTTGGTGGTGACTAGGAGTGAAGTAAAAGGCAATGTTTTTTCTTGTCTCTACATTCAGTTACTTCTGTATTTGTCCTCTGTGTCAAAGCAATTTGGGTTGTTTACTTCTAAAGCAGCAGTGCCAGCACTATAAGGAGAAGCTTCTTGAACTTCAGAAGCATTCTTGCCCATTAGAATTAAATTCTACATGAAGCTGAAGGCCTGAAATGTTAAGAATTTGATCACTATTGCAGCTCATCTGTGTGCTAATTACACATATTTCAGGAGAGTTTTAAACCTAAAACTGTTTTGAGAGGAATATTTTGCCCAGAGGTAATTTGAAGGTAACATCTGATTCTTATTATTCTTGTGTGAGCCACTCTGGGGATTCAGGAGTTGCATAGAAAGTTAAAAAACTAATTTTCCTTTAAATTACTTGGCACTAACTCATTTTATCATGTTACATATGAATGAGCCCTTCAGCATGTAACAGATGCTGATACTGGAAGCTGAAAAGGGATGTAACCCACACCAAATCTGCTGGGCAATGTTGCTCCCTCTTTGTGATTACTGGGATACATTGAAAGGCAGAGGGGATACTGCAGCCTTGACTTACAAGGCTGCTTGACTTTTTGCTTGTCAAACTGTAGACAGTTGTAGGTGTAGATCTGACCTCCAGGCTTCCATTGCTGGTATCACCAGACACATTCCACTGTAGAAGGAAAAAAAAAAAAAAAAACAAACCAAAAACAAACAAACAAAACCCCTCAAAAATCCCTTATTCTGACCAGTTCTGAATGATGAAATACATTGATATGGCAGTTTACAAAGTTTATCGTGTAAAAATGGAAGCTTGTTATTGTAATCTCATTTGTTATTGTAACAGTAAAGAAAGCATGAATTTACACTGCGTTAGGTATGTATATCTGACTGAACAGCCAGTGCCTGAGCCTTCTCCTGCAGTCATTTTCATGCTTCTTATCCCCAGACCACTTACCATAACAACCAACTCTCCTACAAGTGGGGTGTGGAATCTAGGCTTCTTTCCTTACACAAGAGTGCCTGAAACATTAGGTTACAGGCAGATAAATCCATGTTCTTTCTTCCTAACATAGTGACTTACCTGCCCTTCTGCAGAGACATCCACCTTCAACATGGTTTGAGGACCAAACCTCCTTTGCAGTCCCAGTCTTTATACAGGATCACTCAACTGGAGTTTCCATCTTCTGGGTTTATCCTTTTTCCTATTATTGTAAACACCTGGCCCCTTACCATATATTATAAAGGGTAACAGCGCTTGCCCATTATCTTCATGAAAGAAAAGTTGCGTCTTCTGTCTCAGGAGGCTGTACTGGATCTGGAGGCAGAAGAGGCATCAGTCTGCAGCATGGACTCAAGCACTTGTGGCTTGGAAAGCAGTATCTGTTTAAGCACATATCTGTGTCTGCTGTTTATTGATGGCCAGTTCAAACCATCTCCATTCCCAGTTTGACACTGACTCCCTGAATAACTGCACAAGCACTGTCCAGGAGACCTGGGAAGCAAGTTGGGGCATTTGGATTCCACTCAGGCAAATCAGCTGCTTGAAATTTAAGGGTCACACTGTGTTAATATGCAGATGTCAACACTTTTTGTTGAAAGACAAAGTGCAAAAAAAATCAGTGGTCAGTTTCTAAATGAAAAAAGAAACAAACAAACAAACAAACAAACAAAAAAAAAGAAGTCAAATGCTTCTGAATCAATTCCCTTTTGCTAATTCAGGCCACCCAGACTTCACCTGAAAAAATCAGCATCTTTGTCCTCCTTTATGATACACTTAACAGCAGGAACCCATCAGAGATAATGCACTGTCTCCAGACAGGATACCACATGTCACTGCGGCTGATTCTTCATTAAGGGAGCTAATTGTCCTGTATGACTGCAACCTGCTGCAATGAGGCAACAACAGTAGGTTAAAACTTGGGCTCAAAGGGAATAGCATTTAAGTACATTAAAATGTAGCAAGAAGCCATTATTACTATCTCTCCCCAAAGTGGGAAGTTAGTCCCCCTTTGCATAAATGTAAGATTTAAATGTGATATCAAGTATTCAAAACTAAAAATTGGTACTGCATTGCCTAAGGTATCTAAATACAACATATGGTAATAGGACTGTACAGATACAAACCCATTTAAAATCCTTTTTGGCAGCAAGACTCAATTGTCATGTTTTGTTAGGTCTGTTTTGTGAAGCAAAGGCAGAGCTTGTGCACAAATGCAATGCAACAAAGGATTTCCTACTATGCCGCAGGAAAACTGACAAACCAAACTATTCTCTAATTGAGTTGTGTTCCACTGTACTGAAAAATGTGGTCTTTTCAGCAAGCAGCTTTAAAGCTAATTAAAAAGTATCTTAGGCTATCATAGCTCGTTTTTAAGAATAATGTTATGTAACTGCAGCTTCAGCTGGGTGCTACAATGTCTGTCCATAGCAATAGCAAATCATGACATAATCTTTTTAAGTGGTCTAGATATTTTGATAAGAAAGCCATACCGTAAGGCTGGCAAGAAAGCTAGTAGATCCCAATTCAAACTCTGCATCACATATGGAACAAAGCTATGTACTTTTTCACAGAAACTGAAAGTAGCTGAGTTCACTGTCCTCTGCCTTGAACAGTGCTTCTGCTAAATCCCAAATCAATTTTTTTTTACAAAGACTTGTTCCAGAAGTCAGTGTGAAAATAGACTTTGAAACTGGAGCAGTACACATTTATTTTTTTCTCCAATAATTGGTCCACAGACTATTCCTGAAGTGAGCAACTACATGAGACAATTAGGAGGAAATCAATTTTTGAGATACCAAAGATAAAAAGAACAATTTCCAGAAGTATATGAATAGATCAATAAAAATGCTGATCTATTTCTCAGTGGAAAGGCAAAATTAATAAAATTTGATGCCAAGAAAGTCAAAGTGATGAAGCTCCATTGCTTACTAAAAGGTTGTATGAGCAAGTGTCTGTATTGTTACCTGTGAGAAAGATGCCAGCCAGGAACCACTTGGAGACTATTAGTGGTTGAACATCACAGTAAAATACCTGGAAACCTGACTGAACAATCTTGTTATCATTAGCAATCCTCCTTGAGCATTCACAGGGGATGGACAAGATACTGTAAGACTGGAAAAAAAGTCAAACACAGTATCCAAGAGCAGTTCTCAGAAGACAAGTGGTAGCCACAAAGAAAATAATCTCTTCTTCATGTACCTGGTGGACACAGCCTTGGGAAATGGCCAGTAGAATAACGCTATGTATTGCCTGGTAGGGAACAAAACTTTCCTCACTGGACACTCTACAGAAGAGACTGTGTAAATGTAAAAACCCCTGTTTGGAGGGTCACAAGAGTAACTGGTTGTGGTTTAAACAAATGCATGGACTAGATTATTTCCTGAGGTCTTTCCAGCTCTGTTCTCTACAGTTCTCATGCTCCACAGGATTAAACAAGTATGGAAGTCACTGGGGTTTTGAAGCCTTCATTATTTTGTTATTCTCATGAAATGATCATTACTGCAGCTGTTGCTGCAGATGCAGTGACTGACCAAGCTACATTCTCCCTCTAGACAGGTCTACTCAGTGCATGTAAAATTCATCTGGATGTTAAAAGATTAACACCGCTTTGAAGTTACTTTATGGTTTCCGACATATACATCAATACCCCTTCAAAAATCTGGAGAGAGTCCATTATTTACACAACTGAATTTAAAATCTTCAAATGACACCACCACTTTTGGAATTTACTTGTTTTATTTAATGGGCCTCTCAACATAAAAGCATTTTTGGCAGGCACACTAATAGTCACTCAACTAAAGAACTGATTTAAACCAGCTGACATTCTTTTCACCACCACGGCTGCAACAGTGCAACATTATACTGATGAAGCAGCACACAGGATAATGAACCTATTTTTTATTCTGGAGTTTAAAACCCTAGTTCTCCAGGTACGTCTGCTATCATCAGGTAATTGTATGCTCACTGACCCTAGTTCAGGCCCCTGTAATGGGCTGAAACAGTAAAAAATATGGCCAAATAGCTTAACCTTAGAAATTAAACCAACAGGTGCATGGTAGAAGGGCGATAAAAATCACAGGGGGAAAAGAGCATTCAATACATAGGAACTTTTATTATGCTACTTTTCCAATTGGTGTCAAAGGCTTTTCAGAGCCACCCAGGAAATGAATTTTCTGAATTTTCTTGTAAACTGGTAGCAGTATCTATGAGATACAGGGGAAAGCATACAAGAAAAGACAAAATATGCTTATTGTAAACTGTTGAATGGCAAATTCTGGGAACAAGAAGGAGAGAGAATTGAAAATAAAGTTGAAGCAGCTAAGCCATGAAAAGGCACCAGAACAAGCTGTCAGGAGCTCTTTGCAGCTGTGGTGAGAAGAGCTGGTTGAGTATTTCAGAAAATAGCTGGCAGATTTGCAAGCTGAGCCAGACAAGCATTGCAGCCAGGTCTGTATCTCAGGCTTGCATGATGCAGAAGACCTACAACTACAGCGAAAGCTGGGCTGCACCTGCTCCTTAGTACGTTCAGGATCAACCACTTGGCTCTTCCGCGCTCACCTAGCATCAGCTCCTGCATGACCCAGCTACCACCACCTCCTCCCGCCTGAGTAGCCAGGCTTGCCTATTGCTGGTGAGATACCGAGCACAAAGCAGGGGCTGGACCCGGTCTGCCCCTAGAAACCCAGGGGTGACCCCAGGCCACTGAAGCCCATGTGTACTGGGAGGGAGGGCGGTGCCGGGACCGCAAGCGCCTCCGCCTCAGCCCCCCGCCGGGAAGGGGCCGGGTCGCTGTCTCTGCCACCGCCCCCTGGCGGAGCTGCCTGCCGGGCCGGGGCGCGCCGAGCCGAGCCGAGCCGGACCAGGCACCGCCGGAGCTGGAACTGCTGCCGCTGCCGGCCCCGCTGCCGCGGCCGCGCCCGCCGCTGCTGGGGGAGGCGGTGCCTGCGCCGCGCCCCCGCGCCCCGCCCGCCCCCGGCAGCAGCGGCAGCGGCAGCGGCAGCCTCAGCACCTCCGGCAGCTCGTCCGGCAGCTCCAGCGCCAGCACCATGGACCTCTCCTTCATGGCCGCGCAGGTGCGGCGCGGCGCCTGGGAGGGACCCCTCGGGTCGGGTCGGGTTCGGTTCGGTCTTCTAGGGGCAAGCGGCGGAGCGCGGCGGGTTCCTCGCTTCTCGCGTTCCTCTCGGTTCCGTTCCGCTCCGGAGTTGCGTCGCGCCGCGTGAGGAGGGCTCGGGGGAGAAAGGAAAATACAAGGGGAAAAGGGGAGAAAAGAGCAGCTCGAACGGGGGGCGCCGCGGGAGCAGAGGCAGGCGGGCCAGCTCCGGGCAGGGCACCTGTTAGCGCGCTGAGCCGGGCCCGGCAGCTGCCCGGGAGCGGTTACACGGCAGGGAGGGGGCAGACAGCATCTCCTTTCGAAGGCAGGCTGCGAATAGACATGGAAGATGCGATCTTTCTGTTCTGCTCCCTTCCATACCGTGTTTGTAGGTGCATTTGTGCTTTTATAAGTTGTCTTTGCCCACAGAATCTGGCTTGGCTGGTACAGAAATACTGTTTGCATGAGCAGATTGTTTAAATCATAGCTAAGTTCTGGATTTCAGCCTCTTTTCATGGGTATTGCTTTTCAATGTGTTGATGCTTAATATACTGAGAAGTAGGTAATGGCTATAAACTGCCCTATTCCAAAAATCATCTTGGTGATTCCAAGTGAGTTAGGTTTTTAAACAGACATTTCTGTGCTTCAGAAAAACTCACACTCACTGAGCATCCATTTCATATTTTTCCAAGGCACAGATACCTAACTGTATGTACATAACTGTTTTTTCAAGAATGATTTGGATCCAGGTTTGAGCTTATGCCAAAAAATGTCACCCTCCATTTGGAGGTGCAGTAGGGGCCAGGTAGGCCTTTCAGCACTGTTGCTGCCTTCAGCAGGAGGTGGTTGGTGGAAACCAAATCTGATCTGTGTCGTGTTGTGCTGTTTCATTAATGCAATGGCTGTTTTGTCTTCTTCCCTTCCTGAAGTCTGCTTCCTAAAGTCAGGCTCTGCCTTTCTGAAGATAGGTGTGGGCTGTCCAAGAATCTCTTCCATTTGGAAGTATTTCTAAGAAGAATATTGTTTTAAGGAACCCAACAATGGGGAGGAAGAAGGCATCATTTCTACCAGTTTGAAGTTTTCCTGGTGACTGGAGTATTCAAAGGCAATTTTGTATGTGTCTAATTATTTTTATATGGTCCTCAGTAACATCAGTGAGCTCACTGTGCCCATCTTGTGTTCCTTCAGCAATGAGTTGATGTGGGATGCCGCTGTTGTGCAGAAGCAGAGGAGCAGCACAGTGGCAGGTTTTATCAGCAATCAGTTATGTGTGCCAAAGCTGGGACTAGTGCTGCCCTTTCCCTTTCTATGCTTTCCCTTATTCTTGCTGTCCCCTATTCCATGTATCTTCTGTCCTAATTCTGTGCATTGGAAGAGTCACAAAGCTGGGTGCTTTAGTTGTCTCATAAGTTCCCTGTACAAATACATCTTACACTTGCTAAGGTTACTAGTGCAACAGTTTACAGTGAATTATGTGTTTTTCTTCCTGATCCTCTGGGGTTGGTTTATTATTTTCCTTTGTCACAAGTGACAAAGAATAATTATTTTCAATGTAATTTTGGTGAATTTGGGGAATCTGCCTTTCCTCAGGTGACACATTTTTTCGGGAAAAGTATTTGTGTTAAAATCCCGAAGCAGGAAAGCTTCTCTGTGAAATGAGGTTTGCCCTCCCCAAAGTGGGTACAGATCTCCTCTTCCTAAGGCAGAAGGGGCAGAAGCCTTCACTGCGTTTCCCCTGTCCCACTCTGGATGCCATCCAGTAGCTTGGGGATAGGGACAGGCTTCAAGAAGAAGGTGCTGTTACACACAAGCCTTCCTGTGGCTCACTATGCCTTGGGAGGAAAAGATGAGTACCTTGGAGCTGTCTCTGCTGTGAAGCCCTTTGGGTGGTGAGGGGATGGCAGGAGCTCTGGGGGTCTCTCCCAGTTGGGGCATGGGGCTTACCAGGTCTGCACAGGACCTGTTTCACATGGGTATTTGCATAATTAACCTTTGATGAGCTATAGCAGAGGATTTATTGGGCTCCCCTTCTACTGAAGGAAATAAATCCATTTGGGTTACTGCATACAGCTGATGCTATGCTTATCTCTGTTACTCTGCTGTCACAGTAATCTTGTAGTTTCTTTTTGAACTGGGCAACCCTTTCTGTTCCTGTTCCCACAGTGGTATTTAACCCCCATAGGGTCACTTCTCTAATTTAGCTATTTTCTTCAGCTTTCTTTTCCCTTCTATATCTCTTTGTCCTTTTTTTTTTTTTTTCTTTTTAAATCATCTCTGGTGGTGTGGTTCATTGAGATGATCTTCAATAAGAAATATGTGAGAACAGAAGAGAATTATTGGCCTGTGCACCCTGCTTATAACTGCTTTTAAAGATGCTCTGCTATCAGTCTTATTAACATCCTCATGACCCGCAGTGGGGATTGTGTTTTATGTGATGAATACCAGCTGCATTAATACTTTATACACGGAAATAGGTAATGCCTAAGCTGAGATGCTTAGTGGCATAAAAGCAATGGTTATCTCAAGTTAATCTCTCAAATTAATTTCTGCAAGATACTGTAGACTGTTAAATGTTCCTACAAGTTGCTTTTGTGTATTATTCTTATCACACCTTTGCACTGCTCATCATGGACCCAAATCAGTTTTGCTAGATGTCTTGTGAGACACCACCATCGTAAATAATCTGTACTTCAGGGCCCCTCTCGTGTATGCACAGAGACAGAAAGTGTGTGTAAGTTAGCTTACCACTTTCAGCCTCAGTGATACTGTAGTGTGTTATGGAGGCTTAAAATCTGGCCTCCTCTAACATGCATGGGGTGAAAGTATAAGGCCAAGTAATGGAAGAGCTATGTGTCTCTTAAGTAAAATTTTGGTGCACGTGGTAAAAAGTTCAGTGGTGAGAGTCTGCACATCTGGATAACTGTATTGGTATGTCCACCTCTTTCAGACACCTGAATACAAGGAGCCCTGTTTTCTAGAAGCACTGGGTGTAGTGAATAAATATGAATACATTTATATGGTATATTATATATGGTATATGTATATATATGGTATATTGTATATGGTACATTTATATGTATGGTATGGTATATTTATATATATGGTATATGAATAAACCACAGCTTTCAAGCTTTCATATTCAGCACCTCCTTTCATTTTTAAGATGTCTGTGAGATGGTTTGTGCCTTGGAGGCCCTGAAATCAATTCATGTGCCATCAGAAAGATAAATCGAATGCACCCCTGAATGATATATTTGATGCTATAGAAAGGATAATGTTTTACTGATAAAAATTATTGTTGTGGAACAGGAGATTGTCAGGTAGTAATGCTAACAAATCCATGCTGCATAGATACAGCATGAGGGTTTGAATGCACAGTTTAAGCAACCGCATCTGAACATCTCAGCTATATGTCCCGAACATAGCTATGTCCCGAATAACAGCTTTTGAGTGTAACAATTAAATCTGTGGTTAAAATAAGCCTTGTTGCATCTGTGCGTTCATCAGTAGTTGGTTGGGCAGGCTTGAGTGCCTTCTGTTCTGCACGTGGTCTAATTGATTTTTTGTTAAGGTCAGTTGTGATGATAAGCATGACCTGCACCTAGTCAGAGCCTATAAACTAGTACTTTTTTTTTTTTCATTTTAAATCCATATTTTAATTAAAGTCATCCTGTCCACCTCAAGATGCTATGTCAAGATGGTCAGCTACTGCTGAGCGGTATGACTGGATCATTTCTCTGTGGTGTTTAGCGGTTTCAGAGTGCTCTTGTAGTCTAGGTAACCTCAGAAACTGCCTCTTATAGGTAGAGACATTTTTTCCAGTGTAAAAGCCTGGTTTTGGGGGGTGCTGAGGGCTGCTTCCATCTAAGAGCACTCGGAGCTTTTCAGCAGGGGTTAGGGGTTTGCTCTTGAGTGCTGAGCTGCCCCCCTCTCTGCTTTTTGACATGCTAAAATAAATACTCATTTAACAACCAGCTAAAGCATTTCTAATGCAAAACCCTGTAACAATGAAAATTGCATCTGCATTAATGACAGCAGGGCTGAAACGTGTTTTCAACTTGAGAAAATAGAAGTGCATAGTGGGGAAAAACAGGGACGCTAGAGAAGAAAAGAATTATGTCATGATCTTCAGTATGGTACAAATCAACATGAGCTAAACAGCACCTGCAGTCATAATGCCAGTTATGTGTTTTTCAAGATTCATGTTGGCAATTCAACTTAAATGATTTCTCCAATTTTTGTTTCATATTGAAAATAAGGAGTGGATTTCTTGACCTTGCAATATTTTAATAGTTGGGTATATCCCCATACAGTAAATATATTATTTTAATTGTCAGATAAATGATCTTTTACATATAGAAAAGAGACAAACTGATAAGACACTTGGGAGTAATGCCATTTCTGTGGATTTATTTTTGGTCTCAGTCATCTACAGTTTACATATGATTTATCTGTTAATTCCTTATGTTCAAAAGCTCTTTATAAACAACTGCCAAGGATTTGAAATACAGTAAGTTGAATTCTCTGTGTTTAATTTCAGTGATTGAAAGTTGTATTTTTGTAATCTTTGGTTTCTGTTGTAGGGTTGAGGATGTTTTTTAATTAAAAAAAAACCCAACAAAAACATGACATGCTTCAGGAGCTAGAAGAATTGAATGAACAAATTTGGTACAGAAAGCAAACCGTAGTTAAATTTCATTGGGCTTGTGTTCTGTATTATCCTTCTAGGATTTCAGGTCTGGGCAGTGGTGATTCAGGTTACTCTGACTGTATTGGCAGTAATTCAGTCACTTTTCCCAAAATAGGGCTGTAGTTCTTGGTAGGTCTTGGAAAAAAACCCTTTAGCTACTTATAACCATGTGTACTAACAAGTACAAGGCTGCCATGCTTCCACGTATAACGTATTATTAAGAACTATGTAACTTCTGGAAAGCACTGGAAAACACAGAGTAGACTGAGTTCATTTAGGACACGTTTGACTTTAATACTTATATTTTCCAGAAGACGTGGACTGTCTGTCTTAGGCTGTCTATGTCTATGCTGTAAAGCTGGTGTATGCAGAGGGGGTACTTGGCATTTTTGGGTGCCCGACCTCCTGAACACAGCTGCTGTATTTCCAGAATTTCCAGGCATAGGTGCAATATCCTTTAATTGCTTTTACTGAATTTCTGGATGCTAGAAGGTGCACAATTAGGATCCGCTGTACTCTGCTGTATCAGCACAGAGGAACAAGAGTGTGGGGTAATCCTGCATCTGTCTTCCCTCTTTATGTGTTTTCCATTTTAGGGGTCAGGAGGGTTTCAAAGTCTTTATTAGCTGTATGCTCTTTCTACAGGCGGGTAATCTGAAGGTATTAAAACAAAGAGGGTTTAGATTTGGGGTTTTGGTAGCTTATTCTCACTGTCTGAAAACACAATCCATGCTACATGCTGAACATGAGTTTGCATGTGTGCCATGCCTGTGTGCAACATAGATGTGCCAAGAAAGCTGAATTAATTGCCTGCCTTCAGAGAGACACAGACCTTTCTGTCATGTTTGTACTTGGAGAATCTATGGATAATGCAGCTGAATGCATTGATCATTTGGAAGCTTTGACATTGCTGATGTAAGCTTAGGATGGATTCATTTTACTTACTTTCTTTAAGAAGTGTGATTGCCAAAAAGTAAGTTCTATGCTAAACCACAGGGACCAGGATTTAAAGATTCATGAACCTCTCCTTGTCAAAAACTTCAGGGATTATAATCTAAAATGCAGACAAAACCTCTTTGATCCATAGCATCAAACATTAATATTGTTAGCTAGGAGGACGTGGGCATTCTCTTACATGATCAGATCAGTGCTTGTTTATGTATGGCATAAAAAGGTACTGACCATTGCTTTGCCAGTTTTGGTTTCTCAGAGGTTAAAGTAATTTTCTCTGGCATAATTTGATTCCTTCAGAACGTCTTGACCTATAATAAATATAATCAAAGCATCAGGAAGCTGAGAGAGCAGACCTGAATTTAACTAAGGGTGTCTCAGATGCTCAAAATTCAAACTCAAGCCCTGATTCCTCGCTGTGGTATTGCACAGCCACAGGGACCAGCCACATAATCCACGTGCTGCGGAACTCCTGTGTGCAGAAATCGGTGGTATCCTCATCCAGGATGTTGCTAGCAGTTGAGATGAGAATAATTGCTGGAGGAGTCTTTCTGCTAGCTACTCGGCACAACTGCATTAGTTTTTTATTAGTGAGGGGAACACAAGGAATCCCTGCACTTTCCTTATGACTGCAGTAACACTGCAGACTGTGTTTCCAAGTCTTGTACAGCAGAGATGTCAGTTCTGGCAAAGCTTTTGAAAATTCTGTGGAGATTTGGGGACACTGGTTTTATAAGGTGTTGATAGTGCTTTTTGGAGGAGGCTATTGTTCCAGGATTGTGCTTGTAATTGCTGTCAAAAATGCTAAAAGCAGTGATTCCAATCCAGCAAAACACTTAAACACTTACTGCACTTGGAACAAGTGTATACTGTTCTTGGTAACATCAGCAGGTCTGTCCTTTTGCTTAAAATGAAGTATCTCAAAGCCTCGCACAGATGGGGTGAGAATGTTTTGGACTTCATAGGAAAATGTCCTAGAAGAGCAAGAGGAAGCCTACTAGGTCATACTATTAATACAGAGAAGGCTGAGATGTGTGTTTTGGAGTGGTTTGTTTTCCACTAATTAATATCATGACCAATTTCTCATAGGAGCTACTGAATGTTAGAAGTATGTGATAGAAGGAGGATGGTAGGGAAGGGAGAGCAGGTGTGGCTCAGGTGCTGCCTAGAAATGTATTTGTGTAGTCTGGTTTTCGTAGCCTTGCCCAGGGAGGGTTAGAAGATACTGGAAATAATTTCTTTGTGTTTCATGTGATGATTAACTGTGAGACTAATCCTGTGAAGTGGGGTCTCACGTGTTTCTCTTTTTGAATGTGGAAAGGAGGTTTGTAGGATGACTATGTATGGACACATTCATAATCACTTTACAAAGACAGTGGGAGCCTTTCACAACACAGTTGTGGCAGCAACAGCTGCAGTCCTGTTGTACACAGAAAATAGCTACAGATGGCAGGTAGGAGGAATGGAGACTGAAGAAGCACTACATTCATGCCAAACATCGCGCTTGTTTGGGTGCCTGGTATTTCTTGAGGAGCGAGAGCCCAACCGTCATACACTGAACAGTAATGCGCTTGGCAGACTTGGTGAGAACTGTTTTTCTGGGCAGCATCTGTTTAACCCAATGGTATTGGCTCCTCAGAATCCATAGGCTAGAAAATATAGACTGGTTATAGATTTTTTATTATTATTTTTTTAAGCTTATTTTGGGCTGGTCTAGACTGAATGTCTTAATTCACTGATGAGCTGCAAGCATGAAGGTTGAGGGTTTTATTGTGTTTTGCTGGAAATGGGATGGATGCTGGCCATTAGGAAGCTAGTGTCACCACCTTCCTAAACTTATTCCCATACTGGGAAAAAGGCAAAAAAACCTCCAAATGTTTCCAAAGGTTGCATGTGATTTAGTAAAGCAGTGTGATGCTTTGGAGACCATTGGTACACCATCAAATTAAATCATTGATCAAAGAAAATATTAGCGCATTCAAATGAAGTGCAGTGATGTGGAAAGTGGAACACTAGAACAGCAACCAAAATAAATTCAGCAGTGACCAGCTCTGTGTCACTTCTGTGTCTGTCTGCTGGGACTTAACTTCTCTTGAAGATATTTTCTCTTATGAATGGCATTGTCTGCCTAAGCCAGTGAGGTCTGTTGGAGTACTCTGTTCTTTCCACATGCTTCTTGGTTTGAGCATAGTATCCTAAACAGGATTAGTGTTAATCCCTTCCAGTATTAACAGGGATGATGAGTTTTAAAGGCGTCTTTTGAAATAGTGATGGTTCTCTTTTTTTTTTTTTTCAGTGGATAGTATCCTCAAGTGTGAAAGGAAAGTTCTTGAAAATTGGTTGTAAACTGCTGATAGCAGTGTCCTCCATCAGTGGCTCAGTCTATATCTCCTGCCAGTGGATACGCCAGGAGTTGCTCCATTTCCATGGAGTAGCATGGAAGCCTTTGGCAAACATGATGCTGACACTGCATATGCAAGTTGTTAGTGCTTCAGAACAAAGAGACAGAATTAAATGTGTGAGCTTTATTCTGAAGGTGCTGAGCGGCCAGGTGTGCTCTCCTGTCCCCTCTGGTACTGAAGTACAGTACCTGTCCCTACCCTGAGCACTGAACAGGAGGAAAACCCACAGCCAATTGTGATGCCAAGACCAGGAGTGCTGAACACTTGCTGAATGCACCTTTGAAAGGGTTACAGGGAGCAGAGCCAACACAGGGTGGAAGTTCTCTCCCTGCAAAGATGACCACGTAGTGCATACGTGGCAGCCAGCACTGATGCTGTTAGCACCAGTCACTACCCAATCTTTCTCTCGCCGGCTTGCACACCCGCATGATGCTTTCGGGTCTGTCTCACAGTACCGGCTGTTTGAAATGACACATACTCTTAGGCTGAATCTTCTGAAAGCTGAATTCCATGGTCCTTGTAGCTGCCAGAACCAAAACCTGCCACGCAGCAGCTAATTAGAAAACATTAATGTCACAGTGGCTTCAGAAGAGCTCAGAGCCTCCTTGCAGCAGGCTGTTTGACAAAGGGCAAATTCCTTTTGTTTTGCAAAGTGATTATCTCCATTTTGGAAATGTTTTAAAAAATAATTTGAAAAAGCTTTTAACCTCATCTGGTTCTGTTTGTTGTAATTTTGCTTCCAAGCCTTTCAATTTTTAGGGAAGGGAGAGCAGTCTAGGAGTGAGCTGCACCTGGCTGAAACAAAACCAGTCTTCCAAACAAGACTGACTTCTGCTGTGGCTTTTTTTTTCTCCTGCCAAAAAAACTGGACGAGTATTTACAAAATGGGGGAAGATGTGCTGGATTCTGTGACTGATAAAGCTACCAGCCCCACAGGGTCGCTGTATGGAAGGAGAAAGAACAGCCACGTCTCTTTGGCTGATGCATAGAGGTGTTGAGGTGTACATCTGGGGAAAAAAAGTAACAGTCAAACTGATGAGGAAGCAAATATATTAAAATATAAAGTTTTGAAATTCTGAAAGTGCAGGTGATTACACTTAAGTTATCTCAGCTCTCAATTTAAGTGTGCGCTTAAAGTATGTGACTAATTCTCTCAATGACACCTCTGTTTAAATGAAGTATATAATTAAGTGCATTGATAATCTGCAGTAAGTAGCAAAGCATTTGAGCTCCACTCAAAATAAATTGAGTTACTCTAATCTTTCTGCCTTACCCTCCTAGATGTACCATGTAAGTTTTTATGGGCCTTTCTCAGAGGTTTTCTCCCAGCTTTTCTGGTGTATGCATGTCTGAAATGTTTTCCTTGAAACTCGGGTATGCAGTCCTTTTTGAGTATCTTCTTCCTATTGCTCTCATATCCAACACTTTTACCTTCTGTAAATTATTTCAGATGTTATAGTTGCAACAGCTGAAGTCCAAACCTCATGGAGATTTAAGCTGAGATCTGGAAGATGAGAGCCAAAGAGTAAATGTTTCTTCTGTTCATGGACAGGAAGTGCAATTGGAACAGAGCAGCAAACTAAAATGCTACAGTCCCTGAAAGTGTAAGCAATGTGGCAGAAACTTTCTCAGTTGTATTACTAAAGACAGAAGCGTGTTAGTATGTCTGCATATTCTTTACTGGGCTGCGGGTTAGTGAAAGTTGAGCGGAGTTAGATGTAGGAATGGAAATGTCACCCCCTCTGCTCTGTAGTTTTGTTGCTCTCCAGCTGGAGCAAAGCAGCATATAACTTCGTTGTCAAGAGTTCTGAATTCTCTTTAGATGCTGAGCCTAGCAATCACTTCAGAAAAAAATACTGAAAATGCACTCCTCCCTCTTTGCCTGTCCTACAATATCTTTCCCTCCACAGCTTTGGAAGAAAACCTTTATCAAATATGTGGTTATCAACATTAAGGCACAGCAAATGATTATCGTTCTGTAAGAGGATCCAGCCTGTGAAAGGTTTCATTCTGTGTTGGTCTCTGAGCCATCTGATTGAGTGTGATGCAAAGCAGTGCAGATGGGCAAGGCAGTGAAATCCTGCACTGATTTGTTGTTGTGGAGTAGCAGATGTTTTATTCTCCTCGTTCGTTCTCTGGCATTTCCCACAGACATGAAGCAGAATCAGAAGAAACTGAATTGCTCTGCTATCTCTCCCTTGTTCTCTGGGTTATTTTTGCAACCCATTTCTCCTGTAATCTTTTGAAGTATGAGAAGAGGCATGCACCTCCTGACTTCTCTTGCAACTGTGCTTTATACTTTCACAGGTAACCTTTGTTACAGAGCCAGCTGTAATTGTCAGCATGAGTGGTTTCCATGGTGCATCTCTTTCTTATCACTTTAGGGTATTTAATACCCTTGACAGTGCTTTAATGGTAAGCGTTTGGATGACTGTATAAACAATCCTGCCTCTAAAACATTTGTCTTCTGACCTCTGGTCTGCACAGTACATGGTTGGCAGAAGAGGAGGGCATGGAGAAAGCAAAAGATGACATGCTGATTGATGTAAACTGCTGTATAGGCTGCCATGATAGCAACCTCTTGCTGGCCCTTAAAGCCTTCAGGTGCCTGCATATGCCACTGGGAATGCTGAAAAAGTGAAGGGAAATTGGAGGCAGCTAGCAAAGGTAGTCTTGGCCAGATTCTAATGTCTTCCTTGAGCATGCAGCATGGTATGATTTGGGTTGATGCAGGGAATGCTGGCCAGCTCCTGTGAGCCAGCTTATCATTTCTAATATTATTGTCTTTGGAAATGGTAAATGTAACAGTTATTAAAAGCCTTAAATTCAGTTCTAGAGAAGAATAAATGGAATTAGGAGGGTCTCTTCTGAAATGAAAGTTGGTCTTGTCTTGCCATCTGATCTTTGCCATTAGAAAACTAATCATGGTTTTACTGAGTAAGTTTACTCTTGCCTAGGCAAGAGTAATTTCATCGATACAAAGAGGTTCAGTACTTTTTTAGTGCTAGCTTTTGTAATTAAAAGTAAGCATCCATGCCTTCTATAGCACATAGGCTATGAAAGTAACTCGACTGGATTCTACCACATCCATGGTATCTTTTTTTACAGAAATATCTAGCATTTAGGGTATATGCGCATCTCCATACTTACTCTAGAGATATCTGGACCCCTAGAATATAAGCAATTAGGCATATGTTGTCAATTTGGTGAGAAATTACACACCTTGCACCCAAATACTGTGGTGCCTGCACTCAGTCTGCAGGACTGTGGCATGACCAGGGAGGAAAGGGACTGTAACAGCAAGCTGCTGCATGTCTGGACTGGGCAAGCATAGGCATGTATGCTTGGAGTGACAACCAAAGACAAAATGGGTGTGTCTGTCACCTATGGGTGGCTTCTGCTGCGTTTCAGGGGTTTTGTCTAACTACAACATCTAGCAGTGACTTACTGCTTATATATTTTTATTTTTATTGTTATCTATGGTGTAATTTCTTGTAAAATTCATGCAAAATGAATCTTGCAGCCTAAGAGCTCTTACTGAAGTTTGGAAGACTGGGACTGTCAGACTCCATACCATTTCAGTAAAGCTTGGCCAGCTCTCAGAACAGGGTGTGCTCTTCCCAAGAAAACAGGCAGCATCTTTGAGTGCTGATTTTGACAGAAAACCCAGCACTGGTTTAAGAGTAATACAGCTCATGTGTAACTCTGCCTGAGGATCATACTATGCTCCTGTCAGGCCTGGTAGCCATCCTGTTCACTGCCTGGCTTGCAGAAGGAGCAGAGTGGTGACAACAGACAAGACGCTGCAGCTGTCACACATATTTACAGCTTCTCGGTCACTGGCATGAGAATAAACACAGTGTTCATGCTGTTGCATGGTTAGCATTTTATTTTTAGAATCGGTCACTTGAAAAATATCAAGGCACAAGTAAAATAGCTCTGTCAGCATTTCCTGTGTGATTTGGAATCTAGTGCTTGACTTGAGGGTTCCCCCACTCCTGTTCATTTAATAGAAGAGATAAGGTAAAGGCCACATTCTTACCAGATAAAAGCACATTTCTTCTCTGGGTAAAGCTGTACCAAGATGGGATGGAGCTCTCCAAATGCAGGGACATACTGAATCTTGTCTTCTGATGCCGTTTTGTTCCCTGATTTTATTACTGGCTCTGCAATGAGTAATTATCTTGCATGTAAGCAAGTGATACTTACTGTAAAAAAGGCTGAGCGAATTCATAGTTGAGCGAATGTTTAAAGAAGCAACAATTACAGGCTGCTTTGCTGTCTTGTTTGAAAACACTGAGAAGAAAAAAACCAAACCTTAAAAATATTTTCTCTTTGATAGCCAAGAAACAAATGCTTGAGCTCTTGTCTCCCAGCATTGCATTCCCAGAAATGTGGGCATGAAAGTGGTTGTATTTAGTCACTAAATCCTTATTAAAGTAAAACAGTGTCCGACAGTAGCCCACTTGTAAACAAAGCAGTAAGTCAGGAAAGTTAACAGGAGTAATCTGTGGTCTGCTTTTGGAGGTGAAGTGGGACAATCCCAGATAAACAGGAAGGCAAGCACAAATAACCCATGTAGTAGACACAGTATTTGGGGCCAAGGATGTTTCACTCTGTTTTTCCTTTTGTCTCTGCTTTCCTTCTCCTCAGAGCTATGGAGGGGACCACACAGGAAAAGCCTCTCACAGCAGGAACTGTATTTTTGGCTAGATGAGAGCAATCTCCTAGATTGTGTGACCAATCTACAACGCTCAGGCATATCATTGGTAATTGCCCTTTAGCAGCTGGCTCTCAGAGATGTGCTCTGGTGCAGTGGCTGATACAAAGGGAAACTGTAATCAGGCTGACTTTCGGTCAGTGTTCGTAACCGGGACTTGCTGGTCACTTAGGATGTCACCTACTGGTCTGTTCTTGAAGTATATGGGAAACAGCGTGTGTGCTTAATAAAACTTAATGTTGATGATGGTTTTAGGGACGTGACCTTAGAGTTACAATGAAACATTTAGGCTCCTTTGTCTCATCTCATTATGGAAGGCTTTGAATCTGCTCCTGCCATCTTGTTTTAATGTGCTGATGCAGTCTTGCATCTAATTCCCAAGTGACAGCAGCACGTGGCAATGCTTGAGTATCTCTGTCACCATCTGACCCTCCTCTGTGTGATGGTACTGTTTCTCTACTGTCCACCGCATCGGCTAGTACGAAGTAGGTTGGGTACTTGTCTCTTAGAACAGCTGAGGGATGTATTTATTCAGTAACTTATGTCCTATGTGCATGTCATGTACAGGATCCTGTACATGAACATGTACCTCCTGATGTTGTTCCCACTGGTCCATCAATAGCAGAGCTCTGCATTTCCCTGGAGGCACCAGATTGTAGCCTCCGGAACAGCAGTCTGCGTGTTTGGGCTTTTTTTTCCTCCCACTTACATTTTTCCTCCTAATCATAAAAGCATATATAATCATAGAGCAGACTTGCTTTTCTGAGTCTGGGGATTGCTGGAACCAGTGCTTCAGGGAATTCATCTTTAAAATGTGCTACCATTTTTGCTCTAGGAGCATTCATTTTGCACAAAATCTAGGCTGCTTTTACTTTTGTGGGTCCAAATTCAACTGCAGGCTGTGCACTGGGTTTATGTTATGGTAACCATCAGCAAAACCCTGCATCCTCCAGAATTCGATGGGTTTGGTTTTGGTTTTTTGTTTCACTGAAGTTGCACAGATAGCCTCCAAATCTGTTCTTTGGAAAATGTGACAAATTCACAAAGAGACGGTTTGATGGGAACAATTGCTGTTAAAAGGCAGGAGGCAAAACAGTGGTAAGGGCATGTGTGCCTTCACATCATGTAAACCTGATGTCTACCAGTGGGAGTCTGTGCACACTTTCCTCTCTGCCCAGAAAGCCCCACAGCAACAGAATGACCTCATTGCCACTTAAGGACAGGGTTAGCCCTGGCTGTATCGCCAGTGTGTGGGAGCAGATGGCTCCTGTTCCTGTGTCCTGGGCAGAGCAGTAGCCCCTGAGTGCTGAGGAGGAGTGGGTGCAGGGTGGCACAGTTCTTCTGCTCTCCATCTGCAGCTGCCCACCTGCCAGAGCAGAAGTGCCTCCATCTGAAGAGCTAAAGGGGAGTCCAGGAGAAAGGGTGCTTGCAATGCTTTTGCTCCCAGGTCCTCATCTTTGTGTGTGAGCACTGAGTGCTTGATGCTGAGGGCAACCATAAAGCATCAGTGGGAATAAACACATGCCTTGCCTGCATGTCCAAGCAAAAACAATGCTCATATAAGAATTAGCATGTGCTGAGGATGCATAGTAGAGTTTAAAAGAAAAATACACAGGGATCACAGGCAGATGTAAATCCACTTGCTGTCACTGTGTTCCAGGCGATGTCAGGGGTGCTTTGGTGGTAGCCGCTTCTGCTGTGGAGTAGGCAGTCTGATTGCAGTGCCCACAAACTGCTCAGCAGCAGCAGAGTACATAAGTACAAGGCAAATGAGCCTTGTACAGACCTATGGAGCGAAAAATACAAGCCGGGGAAATAACAAGTGACTCATGAGCACTCTGCTTTTCGGCTGGATGGAGAGCAAACTGAGAGTGGTATGAAGATTTGGAAATCTGAAATGATTAAGAAAAAAGCAATAGCTTGTTTCTTTGTCTAGTCTCTGGCCTTTTGTCTGTCATGATTAGCTTCTTGCTTTCAAATGGGGACAGTTTATATCATAAATAAACCCTTGTGTCAACCATCTCATCCATCGTTTTAGATTTCCTTTCAAAATCACATCGTCTCTTAGTTCCAGCTAGCCTACAATGATCTCTTCCATTATCCACTTAGATTTCAGGGGCGCCTTTTCCCATATATCCCCTCAACCTAGCATTTAGTTCTCTCATACAAGTTGCTTTACTGTATTTTCCCAGAATATGTTCTGAAAACCATCCTTTTTTAAAGTTGGCAAAATACTGTGCAATGAGTGGACTGCTTGTGCCTGTAATTTTCTACTTGTAGTTCTGTCTCATTGCCATCTTTGCCTTTCTCCCATTCCTTTATTCTTAGGTTTTGATCAAGACATTATTTATTTTCATAGTTCTTGAGAGATCCGTGTATTTAATTAGAATTATTAGTCCCTAGACTTGAAGTAAAAAAATGAAATATTTTCAAATCAGAGGTATTGGAGGATTCAGCCCACTGAACACTGTGTTGAGGGAGTTTTATCTTTTTCTCCACATCTGTGTAGAAAACTAGTGTAACTATATTCCCATATATACATCCATATATGTCTGAAAGCTGTCAATCTGCTAGTGATCCTCCCAAGATGTGTTCCATAGTCACTGGCTGTTTATTGTCCACTTCCCATGTGTCAGGTAGCTGCACCATTCTCTTCCAAGCAATGACTTGAGTTACACAGGAGCTTAATACCATCCTGGGTGCATCTTATTTTTGCCAGTTCTCTTTAATGTCCTTCAGATTAGAGGCAAAGCCAGACAAATAAAGGACAGCCAGTAAAAAAATGGAGATTAATTAGTATCCTTTCCTTATCTTATTCAGCACTTTGTGTAAAATCTTTGATTTTTCACTGAGAGATGTTGTTAATAGCAACTGAAGCATTTATCTTAGCAACATCACATCTCTTAATCAACAAAAGATCACAGTAACCTTTGAGAAAGTAGAGTACATCAGTATCCCTGTAATTTACTCCATCAATGTCAAGCTTTTCATGTGCAAAAGATCTCGTTTGCATTTCTGCAAAGGAAAGAAACATGTCATCATCTAAATTACAGGCTTTAATGAAGGCCTAAAATGAAAATAGCATGGATCAGATAGTATTTAAAGGCTGGCAGCTCATACTTGGTTCATCTTATTCTGTCTCTAGATGCCCAAGTAGAGTTAGCAGATGCCAGTGCTGCATTTTCTTGCTTTTTCCACTGTTGTAACTAGAGATCAACAGGGATCAGCTGTGCATTTCTCAGTCTCAGAATGCCAGGAAGACCTTTGACCAAAATTACTCATGGTCTAAGTAATTGTGATGGATCAAAGGCTGGAGAAAAAGTATTAAATAGAGGAACTGGGGTGATAAAAGGGGAAATAGAGCCAGGTGAAAAAAGTGAGGGGAAAATAGAAGTTTAATGGGAACAGAGAAGGAGAGATGAGAGTGAGATGGGAGAAAGGATACAAAATGAAATGTGACTAAAGCACAGATAATAGAATCACAGAATATCTCAAGTTGGGAGGATCCATAGGGATCATCGAATCCAAATCTCTGTTCCTCGCAGGACTACCTAAAAGTAAACCATATGACTGAGAGCATTGTCCAGGTGCTCCTTGAACTCTGACAGGCTTGGTGCAGTGACCAATTTGCTAGCAAGTGTGTGCTAGCAACCAACAACCCTCTAAGTGAAGAATCTTTTTCTAATGTCTAATCTGAACTTCCCCTGACGCAGCTTCATTCCATTCCCCCGTGTCCTATCACTGGTTCCCAGAGAGGGATCAGCTGCCCACCTTGAGAAAGTTGTAGACTTACATGAGGTTACCCTTCAGCCTTCTCCAAGCTGAACAAACCAAGTGACCTCAGCTGCTCCTCTGAAGTCTTGCCCTGGAGACCTTTCACCATCTTGGCTGCCCCCTTCCGGACACACTCTAATAGTCTGATGTCCTTTGTATATTGAGATGCCCAACACTACAGGCAGCCTTTGCTCTAGTTCCTCAGTATGATTTTTTTTTCAGCAAACCCAACATGAATAAGTTGGGGGATATTAGCTATCTGATGGTCTTTACTGCCTGATCGTAAGGCTGATTGCCCTAGCACAAGTCTTCTGGGGAATGGCCATTTTCTTTTTCTTCTAATTTAACTCCAGGAGAAGACAATGGTGCAAATAACTGATGTGAGACACTTACCTTCTTTAATAAGGTCCTTTCACCTGCTGTGGTCTGTAAATGGTGTTTTCTGAAGAGAATGAGTCTGCCCTTGTATTTGAACCTCTTTGTGAAAAGTGTTCAACATCCTTTGGCTGATCTAGAGAAAAAAACCTACAGGAGTTATTCTTCAAACAGAAGTAGGGGAACAGCTTGCTAGATTTTGAGTTGCTCAGGGTTGTGAAGCCACTGGTTCATTAGGACTGGCAAAGCAAGCTATAGATGAAAATGATTCAAAATCAACATCAGAATATCACTAGTTTATTACAGATCAAGGCAGCTTTGGAGTCAGAGGTGAGCTAAACACTGGCAATCCTTCAGAAACTCATCAGCTGGTCTTTTGATGGACACTGAACAAGTGCAGAAAACACTTAAGAGCTTAGAATCAAAGCAGACAAGATAAGGCAAGAAGGAACTTAACATATGAATCAGAGGGAAGGTTTAAGGTCCATAAAGAAAATTAGTTCCAATTTTCTTTTTTTTCCTGCTTCATTGTGAAAATAGTCAGATTTGTAACACAGATCTTCTTGTGACACAAATCCTGACTGGCATATTTTAGTACTATTTTCTGATGTGAGCAGATTCTGGATCAAAGCCCACCCCTTCTGGAGCCTTCATAGCCCAAGATCAATTGGCAGCTGTGGCTTAGTTCCAAGTAATGGGTAAGGATTTTCATGACACAAGGTGTACTGTACCTTTCACTGAAAGCTGCCAGTTCATTCTGAAGGCAGACGTGACCCAATGGTATTTCCTCAGTAATGAATCATGCATTCTAATGCCTTCTAGAAAGTTTTATTTTTTATTTCTCTTTTTTTCTTTTTCTCCATCAGGTCAGATGGAGATTTGGATTCTACAGACTTGGATGAATTGTTAATGTTTCCTTTTTTTTTCTTTTTTTTTTTTTTTTTCTTTTGTGGTATGGTACAGCTATAGGGAGCTTGAAACAGAAGGGATGGGTTATCTATGGACAAAGGGTACTGGTGGTATTTTTGAAACAGAACCTTAGCTTTTCTGTTGCTCCTCAAAAGTGAGCGCTTTCCTTTTGGGGGAAACCCACGTGGTGGCTGCACAGTAGGATTATAGAGGGAAATGGGCAATGGAAGGATAGAAGTGGAAGCATACTCTTCTGCTACAGCTTGGGCAGATTAGTGAACACCCCTTCTTCTATTTCTGGGGCTGGCATGCAAAATTCAGGCTCTGCTTTCACCTTGGAGATGGTGGCACTGGTTTTGTCATATTGGCGCTGGGTGTTATTTAGTGCCTTATAGGAAGAAAAATGCTGCTGGGGGCAGAGCTGCAATACACAGATGGGATCCCTACGTTTTATTTGAAGAACATGCTTAACATCAGTGGTGACCCTTATGTGCATGTGGGAATTGGTGTGTTAGCCCCTTTTTTCACACTGAAGCTCTGTCCACCCGCAGATATGGACAGAAGATTTTGCTTTTGTTTCCTCTTCCTTTTCTGTTTAAGCTGTAAAAACAAGAAGCTGCTTTTGATAAAACTGGATTAAACAAGATTCGTGAGCACAGTGCTGCAGAGCACCAGATTCAAACTTCATTTTGATGTGTTCTCATCTAAGCTGGGAAGACCCAAGCTTGGGAAACACAGCCTCTGACTGAGGAATGAACATTTCCATCTCATTCTTTGTAGATCTTGCAACAGAAAGTTGACGTTGACCAAGGCCTGCTCATGCAGCTCATATCTGAAGTAATTGGACTCTTAAATTTCTGGAGTGGGAGTTCATTCTAAGCCAACGTGAAATAAGTACCCAAGGTATATATGACTTCCCAATGAATTGCCCTCCCCTGCACATATTTATGATGTACCTCTTCCTGTGGACCCTCTGTCTATCTGTGTCTGTCTTCTCATATCACGACCTCCGGTTACCCTACCAGCAGCGTGTGATGATCCAGAAACCTGGACCAGATAGTGAAGGGGAGGAAGACACTGTGGCCTCGCAAGCCACAGTCAGGCAGGACATTGTTTTACATGAAGAGACTGTAAACAAGCGCCTGCACAGTCTGAACACTATTCCTCTTCTGGAAGCAACATGGCAAAGTCTGGTTCTGTTATGTTCATTGCACTATCTGAGTATCCCTGTTGGACGAAGCAGGGTGTTGGATTTTGTGAATATTCTTTAGTTGTATCTTGTCATTTTTGCCTGCAGGTGTGTAAACCCTGCAGCCCTCTGAAATCAGTGACATGATTGTGTATGACAGTCATTAGTGGGTAGAACAGAAATCTGTCTGTGAGCATCTGTTTTGAGGGAGCCAAAAATAATTAAAGTTTAACCATGCTGCATTTGCTCTTTTATTTACTGGGACCTGGTCCTTCTTCTTAGGGATTGCAGTCACATTTCTTGTGGTCCTTTGACTTGCTGCTTTTTGTTGTTGTATGCGTATTTCATCTGAGAATGTTTTGTATCACAGGCTGGGTCAGAGGTTTGTTTAGAGATTCACTTCAGGATAATGATACTCTGTTGAATGTCTTCAAGATTTTCCCAAGGCTAATCCTTTCTGGTTTCATGTTATTCTGAATGGGCAGACTACACTGCTGTGTTTCCCAGCATAAATCAGGTAAAAAATTACAGCTGCGGGTTTTTTGCTTATAATACACCCAAACTGATATTGTTGCAGTAAATGTCAATATAAAACTAATACAAAGGGAAGAACTGGGTTCAGTGAATCCACTGCTTTTCCCATGCGTATAGAGGACACACCTATGCCATAGATAGATGAAGGATGTCTGACAGCAGTTAGTTGTTTATACTATATTGGCTTTTGGTATAAAGAGCCCCTGATAATTCTAATTATTAGGTATGGTTGTAAATTAATGGCACTGTAGTCAAAGTGCCTAGGCAAGACTGGGACCTCCCTGTGGCAGGCTTTGTGTAAACTAAAACTAAGTGGAACTCAACCATTCTGCCAAAAAAAAATGAACTTTTCTGAAGGGGGAAAAAAATTAAGGAAAAAAAAAAAAGAAATGAAAGCAGCACAGAAATGTAATTTCTGAAGGTACTGGCTCAAGCAATAGCAAGGATGCAAATAAGAGTTTCTTGATGACCACCAGTCTGCTTGCCCATGGCACCCAGTATGTCTCAAACTATTCTTTTCCAGTTGGGTGACTGTCTAATGGTCGCTAGTGTTTCTGCTTTGAAGCAAGTAGAGCTTTTCCACTGGCTTCTACAAGCTCTCTAGATTGTACCTCAAAGGGATGTGGTTTGGAATTAGCCTGAAACCACATCATATTCATCTCTTAAATCTGGTTTGTTTGTTTCATTGACTTGACTTGTATTCATACGAGCAATGTGGAAATAAAAGGTTTAAGAGAGATTTGCGTGTTTCCTACACAAGAATTTTCATATTATTTCAGAATTTCCCACTTCTCTAGGTCACTTATTCCTGAACTGGGCAGGAGCTTATTTTTACGTGGAAATCCCTAAGATGGGCAGCTCTCTAGTAGCTAGCTACTGTATTTTACCAGTTATATATCCATGAAGCTGTTGAACAACAGGGTGGATTAAACACGGTCTTATTCTGCAATTAATTCTCTGTACTTGCCAATAAATAAATAATGTTTTTCCTTAACTTAGATTAAATTCATGTAATGGTAAACTACAGATGAAAGGAATTATGTTCTCCCTTAAGGATGTAATGCAGAGATCGATTCTGTAGTCTTCCAAGTCAGAGAGCGATTATGGCTTGGTTTCCAATTTATTTCAAGGGAAAACTGGATCAGGTATTGAATGTGCTAGGAGGAAAGCACTTAGACCAGCATCTGTACTTTTATAGAATGTGAAGATATTACTTAGGTCTTGGAGAATCTTTGCATAAAGGGGTGTCTTGAGTTCAGGCCTACCAACAAATATGTAGAAAACATTGTTTTATTTGGAATGTTTTAAACTTTCTAACTTAATCTCATTTTAACTTGGGTGATCACGGCCATCTGTTTGTTCTGTTTATCTATTTGTTACCTGATGTTACTTTTAGCTCTTTGACTATGCTTTCTGTGTACAATCACTCATATTACAAAAGGACTCATGATTTGCAGGACACTTTCAAAGTGACAGAATGCAGAATTGCTTTAAAGAAATGTTAATTTCCTTTGAAGATTTCTTTATTTTTTTTCTGTTATTCCTTATTATTTTATTGATTTAGTTACATTTAAGATGGGTATGTGTAGATAATTTTAGATATGTGTCTGTCGCTTTTTACTGCAACTCTTACACCTTAAATACAAAGTTTCTTGCGTAAACGTGCAAATGAGCAGTATATGCACTCTCTCAAGGTGAAGTACTTGCATTCTCACATATTGCCAGTGGAGAGCAATAGGTGTCTTCCCAACGGAGACCTTGATGTCCAGTTTAAATTTCTAAATTTGCCTCCTTTGACTGGTTGGTGAGTTTAAGAATGTTCTTAAAGAAACTGCTTCTAGAGCGTGTAAACCAGATGAAGTGAACCTCTCTGTGTTTGGTTTTGCTGATGGCTTTGTTTCTTGGGACATCTGTTGCAGTCTTTTTTTTTTTTTTTTTTTTTTTTGGGGGTGACTTTTCTTCCTGAAAAAAACTTTTTCTCAGTACCTCATTGTGTTACAGATTTATTCATGCAAGACAAAGAATGGTGGTGTGGGACACATAAGTCTCTTGGAGATTTTTTTTGAAATAAGGATCTTCAATTTCAAAATACAAGTGCTTAAAGAAGAGAGGGATGCTTGTGTTTTTACAAGTACTAGATACTTGCACTGTTGTTACTCCCATGCTGCTTATTAATATTCCTGTGTTGGATTTTTGACGTGCAATGCTGCCCTTCAAAAAGGCTTGGGCTGCAATTCTGAAGACTTCATCATGGCTGGGATTAGTTCTTCTGTGAGTAGATAGCTGTCAGGCTGCCGGGGTAAGGAAGAGGCCCCTTTCTCCCCAGGATGCAACAACTTCCAGAATGTTTTAGGGCTAGTTCCAATCAAATTTCGTTTGTCTGTTACCTTCTTTAAGAGGTCTCCCTTATTAGTCAGTCCGTCTGAGTTCAAAGGCTGCACTAAATGGTAAACAGATATCCCAAACCTCTGTTTTTAACTGAGCTGTGCCTGTATCAGGACCAGTGGCTCCTTGGTGAGAATCTTTGTGAACTCAGCAGCTTTTATCTCATTCAGCATTTAATCTTTTTACCTTATCATTGATGCCATGAAAAAATGAGATTATGATATTATGTTGACTTCAGTGGGGTCATACATAAAACCTCAGAGTGAGTGAAAGTGTTATAACCTGCATCAGTGACTTCATTATCTGACTATGTGAGCTTTGGACTGAAGAACCTAGCCAGCTCTTCAGCTGTGCTGCAAACTGCACCCCTATGCACATGGTAAGACCCCCTGTTGCCACAAGTGTTACTCTTCTGCCAGGCATTTTTTGCAACTGTTTTTGTGTGACTTCTACTAAGGGCTTACAAAACAGTGATTTGGGTTTTGTGGAGTTCACTTACATAGTATTTTAGCTTACTTTTTGTATTTCAGCAATTGAAGTTTATTCTCAGTCTTAGACTTTTTTTGTCCAGATACTTATTTTAAACTCACATCTGTAGGTGCAAGATACTAACACAAAATTATGTGTGTAGTCATGTAAATGCATGTGCAACTGAGTATCAGTCTAGGGGTATGTGGGTGTACTTGTCTGCCTTCAGGCTGAACCTTGTTCTTAAAGCACCAAAGGTATCTGTTATCTGTTCTGTTGTTGAATTGACCATCTGAAGTTCAAAGGGCTCTGAACTTCAAGTTTGCAGAAGACTCTGGGTGTTTACCTTGGTTGGGAGGCTGTAGAGAAAACCTGCTTGACCTTGGAGCCAGCCCATTTTCTGATTACAACACTCTTTATGTGAAGGACTTTTCAACTCGTGCACTGTTCTGGTGGTGGTGATTTCTTCTGTACCTGAATTGTGTCAGGGTCAGGGACAGCTGTCATGCACAGGCACAATAGCAGTTCTCTCCTGTTTACGTACTTTCAAAGCATTGCGCCAAACACCCTAAGATCTTAAGACACCAGCGGAGCGCAGAGTTGCATCTTCTGTAAGCCATAGGAGGCCACCAAATCACTCCTCTCTGAACTGTTCTAGCTCTTTAGGCCAGCAGTGATTCCATAATTCAGATTCCAGTGAATAAAATCAAGGAAAGTGCAAATACATTATATTTTTACTTTATTTTCTTCGTTCCCTGCTCAGCCTTGCATAACGCAAGAATAACTGAAAAAGCTTTTACAGAAGTCACTTTTGGGTAGGAAAAAATTAATTTCCAAGGAAAGCTGTTACATATTCATGTCTTTAATTATCCTTTGCAGCCCCACCAACTGCAAAAGTTCAAAGCACAAATATCGAATTACAAATAAAAATATAATAAATTATACATTGATTTGTGCCTATCCTCTATATATGGCCATTAAGGGGTGCTATTTTGCCTACACAGAGATAGACACGTTATCTAGAGAGAAAGTATAAATGTAAAATTTATTATATTTTTCTGTAATGTGCTCTGAACTGTTTGAACAATCTTACACATAAGCACAGAAACACAGATGGCTTGGCTGTTCTGTTTGTATTTGGCGTGATAAAAGATGCCATCAGCTGCTGTCTTGTTCAGCCACACTTAATCATCCCTTGATGGTCTCAGAACTAGAGCAAAACCTGGGTTGTGAGAATCGGGGTTTGTGAGAACATATGGAATATTTGGCTCTTACGATGGCCATTCTCACGCACTGATGAAGGTTTCCGTTGTCCCCTATAAAGAGGCAGTGAAACGTCCTGTGTAGGGGCTCCTCATGTACTTCAAAGCAAAATGATTGAGGCTTATTTTAAGCCATTTATGAAATGTGTTCGCATTATGCCTGCTGAATTTTCACCAAAGTGGATGAGAAACACATGTTCCTTCTCTTCCTTGGGCTCTGCTGAGGGAACAGTAAATCCTAGAAGGCAGCTGAAAGAATTATGAAATAGTTGCCTGGTGGCCCTGAGTTCCTAAGCACTCAAGATTTACACATGATTCAACTTTTAGTCTCTTCATGATACTAAACGAATAGTTATTTTGGAAAAAACTTTTCTTAGCATAATGAATGCTACTTTTCAAATACCAGAAATTAGGAAATTGTAAACATTTTTTACCTTCTAATTTTTATTTTCTTGTGCATTGTGTGATTAGGTCATTCATGAGACAAAATGCAAGAGAATAGGATCAATTTTTAAGCGAACTGTGTGTTTTCTTCAGTTATAAACCACTACTGAAACATTACAGAATAAGCTGAGGGGGATGTACAGTCTATAGGTTGTTCGAAGTGTATATTGAGCCTGATATGCCTGATGGTATGAAAACATATGGCAATGTGCCAGATGTTGGTATTCTATCAAAGTGAAGGATATGCAGGAAGGGTAACATTTTGCAGTCCTCCTTTCTTCCTAGAAACTCTCTGTATGCTCTACCTGACCTTCATGCTGGTCACCAGACATGAAGAGGACTACATTGTCACCTTTCTCTCCTGTTTTTGTCCATCTCAATTGGAATGCCTTGTTTTTGTTGACTCTCAGGCTTGTTGTTTGTCTTGAACTAGGTGCCAAGTAAGCAAGCAAAAAGATTTACAGAAACAGCCGTAAGTAAGACATGAGAGATATACCTCAAATGTTATGACCAGCAGGTCGAAGGAGGTGATCCTGCCCCTCTGCTCTCGTGAGACCTCACTTGGAGTACTGTGTACAGTTCTGGTGTCCTCAACGTAAAAAGGACATGGAACTGTTGGAACAAGTCCAGAGGAGGGCCACGAGGATGATCAGGGGACTGGAGCACCTCCCATATGAAGATAGGCTGAGAAAGTTGGGGCTGTTCAGCCTGGAGAAGAGAAGGCTGCATGGAGACCTCATAGCAGCCTTCCAGTATCTGAAGCAGGTCTATAAGGATACTGGGGAGGGACACTTCATTATTGACTGTAGTGATAGGACAACGGGTAACAGGTTGAAACTTAAACAGGGGAAGTTTAGATTGGATGTAAAGAAGAAATTCTTTCCTGTTAGGGTGGTGAGGCACTGGAATGGGTTGCCCAGGGAAGCTGTGAATGCTCCATCCCTGGAGGTGTTCAAGACCAGGCTGGACAGAGCCTTGGGTGAGATGGTTTAGTGTGAGGTGTCCCTGTCCATGGCAGGGGGGTTGGAACTAGATGATCTTGAGATCCTTTCCAACCCTAACTATTCTATGATTCTATGATTCTGTCAGCATATCTAAGCCCTCCCCCCATTTTGCTTGTGAAATGTAATACAGTGAAAGGGAAAGAAAATAAATAGGAAGAAAATGGATTTAAATGACATATAGCCAAAATAATATTCTGTACATCATTACCAGTTTATTCAGGGAGTCTGATAGCATATAAAAACTTAAGGAAAATAATAATTATGGAATAAGTTGAGGCTATTAAATTGATTTAATTTCCTTTCTGAGGCTTCCTATTGGATGTCTGCAAGTATTTTCAATGGGAGAATTAATCTCTGGAAGTCATTGTAGAATAATTTTTTTCCTAGTGGGTTTGCATTATGATGGGGGAACTGACCCGACTCTTGTCTTACCATATTTGAAGTTAGATTCCAGGTGGCTATCTCAAAGGTGCTGAAAATGAGGCATTTATATCATATCATTAGGTACAGCACAGCTGCAGTGGTAGCAATTAATTTCCTGAATAGGCATATGTATCCCAACTTGTCTTTGTTGTACAGCCATCACTGTGTAAAATTAATCAGATGTATAGTTTGAAAGCTTTTGAGTCTGCATGGAATAGTAAATAATTTCTCTGACAAAATAGAGCTAAGCTATATTATGCCTGTTAGTGTGGTTTGGTAAACCTCATCCAATTAATCTTTCATGGGATGTCTAGCAGGGATAGGAGCTAGCAGGCAAGATTTTTTTAATTGCTGCTGGCTTTTGGTTTTAAGAGTGGTCAGCTTATGCAACATAGAGGAACTTGTGTGTAAGTATTTTTCTCTAGAATAATAAGATGATTCCAAAATGTCACATCCTTCTAGATCTAGCCCCTAACACCTGCCCCTTGAACTTCTTACAGTGTTTGTGAGAAGCATCCTGATTACTGAATACTAAACGATACAGTGATTTACAAAATCACTGCTTTTGCCCATGCCTGAAGTCTGTGATTTAAACAGTTTTTCATCTGGAAATAGTTCTAGTTTTGAAATTGTGTCATCACTTCCGTTACTGTGAATGGCTGCCAGTTCCCGTACTTCATTCCCTGGGAATTTCCTAAGCATTTTGTCAGGCTAAGGGAGAAGGAACAGAGGGAAAATCAAAAGAATATGAAGGTCAGCCCCTTTCTCTGCTACCAGGTTATGTTGGCCACCACGGTAAATTGATAATAAGGCACTGACATTTTGTCAGAGACAAAAATGGCTTCGAAGATCATGGTGGACGAAGGGCTTGTGCAGCCCTTTTTCATTTTGAGAGAATTTTTTTCCTACACACCCTCTCTTGAGCTCTGCTCTGGTTTTCTGCTTACACCTCATCATTTGACTTCGCTGTTTATGATGGAAATGCCTTTTCATCTTGCAGATATAAATCGTCATTACAACCAGCATGTGTGACTCTTCTTCTTTATCCTGTCTTGTAGAAGAGGAACTTGACACTCGAAAGGGATTGCCAGCCTGGTTCACAACAGGAGAACATGTAACTGCAATTAAATCCAGTAGTCCAGCTTTGAAGTTACCAATGCCCAAAATACCATAAGGTTGTGCCAGAAACCCTCCAATACGTGCAGTAATCAGAACCTCTTTCTTTTCACATGTGATTAAAGAGTTTAAACTCAGAAGCTTGGTGGTTGAAGCCCTTCCAGCATCATGTTGAGTATTAAACTGATACAGCTCTGCAGGTTGCTCCTATTTCTAAAGGAATTCCTGTTCTCTCTGAGTTCCCAGTATGACTACACAGGGTGTGAAAAGGTTCTCTGTTTTGCCAGTTTTGGAAATTGTAAATAGATTTTAATAGCTTCTGCTCATGATAACACTGATAGTTAGTTTTACAGCCTCCTACTGAGTTTTTCCATATTGATAAACACTCCTCTTCCTGGTTCCCTCTGTTTGTGTTTTTAATTCTATGTGCATGTGCTCCTGGAACTACAAAAGTTATAATTACATGTCAGTGGGACCCAGGCATCTTCTGCTTCCCCAGAGGGGTGTCCGCTATAGGAAGCTAGCCTCAGCTGTACTACTTATGTGGAAGGTCAGCTAGTGCTGCTGCTTGAATCATTGTTCCCAGCACATCCATGTCTGCTTGACTGCCCTGCATGCTTTTGTGATATGGCAGGGGGGTTGGAACTAGATGATCTTAAGGCCCTTTCCAACCCTGTCTGTTCTGTGATTCCAGGATGATTCTATAATATTCACCATCCCCTCCACTTTAGAGTATACAGATTCACAATTTAAATTATATGTGACTTAGAGTTGCTGCTTCTTCATACAGGTTGTTTGCATTTCTGTTTGAAACTGACAAAGCTTGCTATTTTCCTTGGTACAGCATAGCTGGCATTGGCTGTAAAAAGAGGAGGAATTCTTCAGACCGGTGTTAGGATGAGGAACTCCTCCTCTGTTTCCATTTGAGACTTGTCAGCAATAAAAAGGCTCTTGTTTGTTCTTGTCTTCCACACTTGGGAGATGAAATCCAACAGCAGTTTTAAAGCAGTAGGATTCTTTGAAATAATAAAAAAACATTTCAGGGAGATACTGGGCAGATGTAAATTGTGGGAATGGAATCATAGCACGTTTATCATTAGAGTATCTGGTTGCTACCTACGCAGAAATATGAGAGAAAAAAAAAATCAGGGTGAAAACACCTTCATGGCAGTTATTTACACTGTTTCTTGCAGCTGATTCAGCAGAACTCCACAGAGCTTGGTTCCCCATGGGAACACTTCAGGTAAGGGAAATAGGTTTCTACAGCCAAGAGCAAACACAGAATTGACGTGTGTGCTGCAGCATCTCGGAACATCTTGAAAACATCTTTAGATGTTACTTCCTGAATATTTAGGCACATGTTGGTTAAGGAAACTCTTAGTGTGGTTCAACAGCAAGGCTGAAACTTGAACCTCTGAGATACTGCAGAGGAACAACTCTGAACAGCTATCCCATCTAAAAGGACACAGACATCATATCTAACCTAGCATGAATCAGGAAAGAAGCAGAGGAAGTAAAACACAGGTCCTAGGAATACCGTGAATTGGAAGAAAAGCAGAGATTGGTAGAATTGATAGAAGAGAGGGGATTTAACAAGATTAAAAATAACAGGTGAAATCTTGATGCTTCCAAGTTAGAGTTAAAATTTTCCATTGCCACTGCTGGGATGAGCATTTTGACAACTGTATTTTGAAAATAAGCAGCTCTTTTTTCCTAAGCTTGTCAACCTAAGACTGTGATTTCAGGATGAAGCTGGGATCTGAATTAATTAAAATGAGAATTTTAAGTTAACTACATAAAGCACTTGTGTGGATCCTCCCTCTTCAGAATTAGACCTATTTAATTAAATTAAATAGGATTGCCTTAGGTGCCCTTTGTGCCCTTTAATTTTGGTTGTATAGGGTCTTAATGTGTTTAAACTAATCCACTAGCAGTATACATGGGCTAACTGTCTTGGTTATCACTGTGTAACCAGTCTTTGTATTCTAAGTAGTAGGGTGATATTCTGGCAAATGGTGGACAGAAGAACTTGGTTCTCTAGATATTACCGGTAAATAAGTAGCAGACAGGACATCTTCATTTACATAATAGTACATGCTTTAGATGAGGAGAATATATATATATGCATGTTTCTGTGGGACAGAAGAGAATTAGCATGGGGAGAATATTGGTCAATTGGGGTATCTGTTTAGTGCAAAACATATTTAAAAACAGCTTAAAATTAAAATGTGTTTGTGATGCTTGTGCAAACCTGTATGTTGTTGCCATCTTTGGCTACTCTGTCAGATTGATTTGTGATTGCAACAGATTTTCAGACACAAATATGCACTGCAGTGATCACATGCTGCCAGGGCAGAAGGAAATAATAATTCCACTTTATGTATTCAGAATATGTCACCATGTAAAAATATCCTATCTAAAATACAAGCCAAAAGAAACACTAAAAAAATGAAATATTCTGAAGTAACAGCAGGGATTTTACAAAACATCTGAGCTGGGGTGACATGTCACCTGTCAGCATCCCATTCCCAAAGTGGTGTATGGTGAGGACAGAGCCACGATGCAGTACAGTTGTTCAAGCTGCTGCTGAGTTTTCCTAATTTCTGAAAAATGGCTACTAGAAGATTCAGCTGTGCTTTCAAATCTGTGTGCCAAGCTTGGGTTCTCAGTAAAGTAGAGTAACTAAGTTTTATGCTTCTGTATCTGACTATGGAAAAATGATGGAAACCTGATTCTGAAAGAAACAGCACAATGTAATTGCTAAGTGATGGATTTTGTGTGATCCAACTCAAGAAAGCTGCCATTTTAGAGTACCAGTGACTGGTACTCAACATGTTGTTTTTCCTTCATGTGAATCATTCTGGTTATAAAATAGGATTTTTCTGCTAAGTGGAAATTATGTCACTTAACTGTTCAACAGCCTTGTTTTCTTCCTCGTGACCCTAAATGCATCCTCTTGCTTGTCAGTAGGAGGTATTCAGCGCAGTGGGTGTTCTCATTACCACTTGACATTTTGCTATTTGGTTTTCTTCCTGTTGCTATTTAATTATTTGAATTCTTTCATCACCAGTCCCAGACGCCATTTAGCAAGCAATGCACTATTAGTGCTACTTAACAACATCGACATCATAGCCATTAGGAAAAGAGTTTAATTTTCAAACAGTGCTACAGCATCCCCCTTTGCCATCTGCTCCTGCCATGTCCCTCACCATTGTGTTTCCCAGTTAACCCTTTGCTCTGGCCCTTTCGTCCAGTGCTCTTGGGGAGGATGGCACAGGCTCTGCACAGCTTTAACAGAACTAGAAAAGTCCTCTGAGGCTAAAGCAGACTGCAAGTCACTGTAATGGTAGTGATATGGGTGAAGTTTTTGGCTGATGTAAATTGGTGTCTATTTGTTTTGTAGAGGCATGAACAAATAGACCAAGCACAAAAAGCATGGTAGGCTTTCTGTCTTCAGCCAACTGCTTATCTCAGGCACTTCACAACTCCCACTAGTGTTGGGTCTAGATGTCTCATAGCCTTTAATGTAATATCTCAAATAAGACTGCAGAGGGAATAAACTGTACCTTTTTGGAGAACAGAGACATCAAGACTGATGGTTAGATTCATTTTACAGAAGTTAATCTACCTAAAAGCTAGATTGCTGGTTGATATTAATAATCTGTGCTTCCCTTTCTCCAGTGAAGAGATGATATCTCCCAAGGATGATTTATGTGACTGATCACTGGGCCACCCTGACAAGTGGCCAGACTGAGAAGGATGCTCAGCTTTAGATGAGCTCGGGTAGAGGCTGGACAAATTCAAGGTAGCAAAATACTTTGAGAGTTATTAAATCTATAGCAATAGCATCTGGCTTATGAATTTCCTAAAGTGAAAACAGTCAGAGGCTGTGAGTTGCTAAGGAGTAGTATCAGACGTATTTGTCCTGGTGTTCTCTTCTTTCCTAAGCATCTGTTCATGGCCACTGCTGGAACCAACACACAGGGGAGATAGACTTTAGATTCCCGTGCTCTTACATGAGGCCTTTTTAGCAGTGAGAAGTGAGAAATACGCATTTACTAAGAGATGATTTCTGCAAACTAGAAGTTGGCAGTAAGGTTTATTTCCAGATCTGAGGTGAAGTGCTACTGACCTACAAACAGAAAAGCTGGAAATCAGTTTTACATGAAGAGCCCATGCCAAGTGCTGAGTGTCAGCAACCCTTTTGGAGATTCAGATGAGCTGTTTCACCATGTGTTCCCCTCAGATGGTGCAAACAGCTTGTTTGAGCCTTAGATGGTATGAGGAGATTCAGATGTGGCGTAGTTTGCACTTTGGTGTGTAGCTGTGCTGCTACACAAATGTTCCCTTCCTCTGTGACAGCATCAAGTCTAACAGGGTGGAAGCTTGTCACTTCAAATAACTCTCTGAGAGCACAGAATGTGTGGCCCAAAACCCCAGTATCACTTACAACAGCACACATGACCTCCCACTGTCTTGGGTGCATGCACATACATGTGTAACTCTCTATTTTGGATATTTGCTCCAGTTGAAAGATTTTGCAGAATTGACAGTCCTAAATGCTGATACCCTTAACATGTTTTGCTAAGTAGCGAAGCAACCTCACTTTGAGTATTTTGCTGCCAGTTTGGTAAATGTATGCCTGTCATTTATTGCAAAGATCTTTAATTAGTGTCTACAGAGCTGTCAATGGCAGCAACACTGTGTAAACACACTTTATGTTTGAAGTCAGAATTGTCTTTTATGGCAATCTCTACATAAAAAGAAATCCCGATTAAACTGTGCAGTGTTCTCCTTACCAAATTGCAAGACATAAAAAAGGCTGGTGGAACTGGATTAAAAGCATCAGGCTGGGCTGCTTCTGAAATGGAACCTTTTGCTCTCTTTAAAGCATATTCTGTGTGGAATCTGGCAGCAAAAGTTTTGGATGGAGGGAGAATATATCAGACTTTACTTTTGAAATTTCCTGTTCGGTTTCTTGAAAACTGCTTTTGTCTAATCATATTTGATTTCACAGATAATTTTATTTAATGTGGATTAAGTATTATCACATACCTGTTGTGGTCTTTCGTCACTCTCTGTTATATTTTGGATGTGACATGATATTTTCTAGTACAGCTAAAACTTGTTCAGCAGTCAGCTTTGAAAGAGAGTGTCTTTTGTAGCTCTGTAATATGTTATAGATAGTGAGCAAAAATAGTTACTTTATTCTCAAGCTTTTAAAATTCCTTACACTAATTTGTAGATTACAGCAGCCACTGTGGAGAGGAGAAGTGATTTATCCTTGAATCCTGCTCTGTTTATCAGCTTCCCTAGCACAGCTGCACACAGCTGGGAGGGGGTATAGTTTAGTACCAAAGCGAGAGGTTACTGGAAGAGTCAAAATGTAGTCCGATAGTTGAAGGACAGAGTGTTAAGAGAGATTGATTTTTCAGCCCACTGAGTACTGGACATGGTAATTTAGGGCTGATGGTATAGCAGTATTCTGTGATGTGGCTGAATGAAGGCAAGGCTGGTTCCTCTGTTACTCATAGGCCGTGGTGATTTCAACACTACTGTTGAGGTTATAATGGTATTACTGCTAGTATAAGAGCAGGAAGGATTTTTATTTTGTTATAGAGCCACAGGGTTTCAACTGTAGAAGAAATCCCTATTGAGAAAAATTAAAAATTAATAATGCCAAAAAAAAAAAAAAACACTTCTTTCTAAATGTATATCATTATGTAGGCTGACTTGGAGCCTTCATGCTCTTATGTACATTCCACGTATACATAGGTTTTCTGCAATAATATTGATTCTAACGGAAATGGAAAAAATACTCTAAAGTGTGTGTCTGTAGTATTTCTGACAGGTTAGTAATTTTGCAGGTTTGCTAGTGGCTAGCCTTTTGTAATGACTTTGAGACGAAGCAAATACAGATATTAGCCTTCAATCTAATTTTGCCATATCTTTCTTCACAGCTTCCTGTTATGGGAGGAGCCTTTATGGACTCACCCAACGAGGACTTTAGTACAGAGTACTCCTTGTTTAACTCGTCAGCCAACGTCCATGCAGCTTCTTCCATGCAGAATCCACCAGAAGAGACATCCCGTTCTTCAAATGATGCCATATTGTTATGGATTGCAATAATAGCAACAATTGGAAATATTGTGGTTGTGGGAGTGGTGTATGCCTTCACCTTCTAGGATGACTGTCACTCCAAACACTGGAAGAAAGGATAACTGCAACAGTATTTGTCATGTGTATGCGTGTATATATACATGTATATCGATATAAATACATATAGGTAGGGACATTGTTGATTAAGTGCAGCTGGAAATGAAATGCAAGTTAATAATCTTGAATCTTGATGGCAGAAAGTTTGGATGCAATTGCAAGTTGTGTGGAGGTGAGAGCTTTCACTGAGAACAGAGCCAATATCAGTTTTGTATAGAAATATAATGAAAGGCCAACATACATACAAAGTGACATTTATAGAGACAAGTGATTATTTTCTACTATTTAGATTTTTCCAGCAGTTTTGCTGCATTTTTTCAGCTTTTTTTGTGCAGTTTTTACTGTGGTGTAGTGCTGTATGACATTGTTCTATGTCATGTTTGCTGGACATCTTGGTTTTTGAGGTGGACTAAATGGCTGGCATTGGCACAGTTCTGAGGAATCACGCGTTCACCGTGTGTGAGTGTTCTGCATGTGCATACACTGCTAGGCTGTGTTCAAGTTCCTGAGTCTGAAAGCTATGACAGGCAGATGCGTACTATCTAACACTTGCCTTCCACTGTTAGTTGCTGGATCTGAAAATATAGGAATTGATGCTAAACCTGTCTGCTGTTTGCAGGAGAAGACAGCTATTGCAAGGTGTGGCTGGTCTGCAGACATGCTGCGCTCCAGGGGAGCAAGTGTTAAACAGCAGTACAAACTCCCATTTCTATTTGGAGGTACTGGATTGCAGTGATTCATAAATGTGTCTCTCCCAGGCAACAGAGGCCAAATACCATGCTTTTCAGATCATTTCTCTGTAATCCAGATTTCTTACAACACCCGTGTATTTTCATAAGCTTATTGGTGTATCAAAAGGATGTGGGGAAACTGCAAAGTCTGATTAATAGTGAAAGGTATCTTATGAGAAAAATAGAATTAAAAGAAAGACTTGACACTTCTGTGCTCACAACGGAGTGAGCGCAAGAGTCAGGTATGTCCTGGGATTGAAACAGCACAAAAAAAGGTAGTAAGTGACAGAGATGCAAGTGCTTATACTTTAGTATTAATATGTCTCTGTGTACTGATGAGGCTTCTGCAAGTGATTTTTACATAGCCTGCTTTAGGTAACAACTCCACTTATCACTTGGATTTGTTCTGTTGGGGGACAACATTTTCACTGCATTGTTCCCACAAGCAGTTCCTTTTCAAGATCTGTATCTTTTCAAAACAAGTTGTAGCCTTTCTTGCCTCAGAGATTATAAAATCCTGAGGGAAGAAACAAATAATCACCTCTGCAGGAGATCTGCCTCTTCCCTCTTAAAAAAAATAAACACAAATACATAAAACATCTGCACTTTGAGAGTAGCAGACAAATTCTTCATCTATGTCTGCATGTGCAGGTTTTCTGTCGTATACAGCTACTCCCCAGAAATTCCAGAAAGCTGTTTCTGCAGGCACAGAGACTATTTTTGACACTTGCCTGCCACAGAGCTTGAGGCTGGACTAAGAGCTGCTGAATGTGAAGAGAGGGTTGGATTTTCTTCTTTTCTCTTTAAACCCATTTTCCTGCAGGGCTGGTGGACAGTTACTTGAATCAAAGCAGCATGCCCCAAATCAGTATGTATAACCACTCATCACTATGTATATTGTTTTTCCACTCTATAAACTGGCCTTTAAAGTTGGCAAGATGCAAACAGAGCTAGGGGGGAGCAGAAACAAAAGAAATGAAGTTATTTTGAGGATGAGAAAAACAGTGACAGCTCACTTGAGGAACTGAGCTTGTGTGTGTGTAGTTATTTCCTTGTTTGGAAGCAGGATTTTGTGAAGGTGGCTGAGGACAGGTAAGATCTGTGTTAGGAAAAAGTTTGAGAAGCCCAGTCCTGGAAGAACAGTGGGGCAGAAAGCATATTCTGTCTAATAAAATAGCTGTGTCTTAAGAATGATATAAAAACTATAATTTTCATTGTCCTAAAATAGCTATTTGTTCCTTCATAGGCAGCAGATAATAAAAAACAGGGAGCTTCATGAACTGTGTACTTTTCCCATTCTTACACTCCTGTTTGTTATTGCTGAGAGAAGTTTGCAATACAGAGTTGAGCGGGACAGTGTCTGGGTATGAACATGTAGGACTCATGGAAACACTGCTTAATGTAATGTACTGTTCCCAGCCATGTTCTAATATTCTATTACCTTCATAATTGTACCACTTACTTAGGGATTTTTCTTCAGTATGTCTGTAATTAGGCCAGACCTTGCAAGCACTGTTTTTGCATGAAGAGCAACACATTTCCACCTTGATTAAAACCAGTTTAACAGTTAGGTACTTGCCAAATGGGATTATTCGTCTGCTTAATGAATTTTCCAGAAGAGTGTTTTGTTTAAGTTTCCTATAATAATATTAGTGCAATTAACAGTGTTTGCATCTCTCTCCCGGACTGCTGGACTAAATTCTTCGCCCATGAAGTGTGACAGTGGGAACAGCAAAGAGACACCCCTCTGCTCATGAAGCCGAGTGATGCTTTTGTGTTGCTTTTCCAAAAGAAAGTGCCCTACTTTCATATGGAATTGATATAGGAGTGTTGAAAAACAATGAGTTCTGCCTCCCACATCCAGATCATTGTCATATATATTTTCATTGTTAGAGGCCAAATTGTCAAGAAGGGCCAAACAAAACTTTAATTTTCTGTTGGGGAAACAGTTTTAGGATGCAGGGACAAGGATACTACCTTTAGATCTCTAGATCACACTGGGCAGAGCTTTTTCAAATTCTGATCTACTTTGATATTTATAACAAGCACATTATATTTTTGGATATAGTGTTCTGGCACCATCCACTACAACTACTTCCATCTTCTGGGAGGCTAGGGAAGGTCTGAATTAAACCACTAAAAAAAGGGGACTCTTCCATCATTAAATTCAAAGAAGCCACAGAGGGGAACAGAAAAGTAGATGAATGGTGAATGTGTCATAGGTATGGTCCTGTGAAATGTGTTACCAGTTCTTTATGTGGGTATATGTTATAACCTGAACTGTCAGCACAGCTTGACTTAGAGCACTGTAGCTTCTCCCTTCCTTGGAGCCAGGCAGTTGGATAACTGGTATCACTCACTGTGGGGTGACGAGAGTGCCCAACTGCTTTCCTCAGAGCTGTTCACTGTAGCTCTTCAGTAAAGGCAGAAGAGGGCTTTGTGCTTTGCTGAGCCCTTCCTGTATCAGCATGAGAGCAGGATTCTGTTTGTGGAAGAGCCGTGTTTTGAATGTAAGTAAGTGTCTAGCTCAGATGACAGTTACAAGATCTTAATTGGAGTTTGTTCAGTGGCAGACAAAACAAACCACTTTCTATATGCAGTGTTAGCCCTCTAGTTCTGTTGCGATCTTCCTTGTACAAACAGAAGAAATAGTGTATGTGCTTTGCAAAGTTATTAATGAGCCATGGGAAGCAGGGAGACAAACTGGGTGGCCTAACAAGTCTCTTCTAGCCATGGCAACTAATGATCAACCAGATAAAATTATCAAACTTTCTCTAAAGATTATTTTTTTTTGCTCTAAGCAGCCAGAAGCAGCTGTACAGCCACCACAGCAGTCTAAAGGCTGCACAACTATAAAGGTGGGTACAAAGGCACATGAGATAGGAGAACTGAGTGGGGAAACCCACACAGCTCCTGCTGTTGTATTGTTATCTGTCGGGTTAGGAGGCTGTGCTTGTCCACAGCATTAACATCCTCCAAAATTAAAATGAGGGAGGGGGATGTATTTCTGTGTCAACACATCTGCAACACTGAAAAACAGATTTTGAAAGTGATGCACCGACGGTAGTAGAGAGACTCATCTGCTATAAGTAATTTATTTGGCCATTTGGGTGTGCAAGTGAAGTGATGGATACCTCAGAAATAATGAGATTCCACCTCTCCAAAATCCTTATTCTATACATCCATTTGAAGATTAAGGGAAAATATGCCTTTGTGTCTGTGACCAGACAAAACCCAGGAGCTGAAGGTTGTTATGTATTTTGTCTACTAATAGAGGCTTTCATTTTGCTATTTTCAAACAAGTCCAGTTGTTAATACCCTCTTCCTGTTTCTCTGCAGGCTGCTGAGAGTTGTTAATTTCATGTAGCTCTGTCCTTTTATCTGATGTAATTTTACTGGGTTTCCTGTAGCTAATCACAGGGCAGAATCTGGAAAATTACTCTCTTCAAGGATGATTTCTATTGTTGAGATAATTAGACCAAATATCAGAATCCCAGATCAAAATGCTTCTGTTCTTTTGGAACATTCAGAGCTCTGGAGAATTGGATTTCATCTGTTTAATGCACAGAGAGGAAAAGGGTGATCAGGTCCCTGGTGATAATGTCAGACATCAGGGTTCTGACAGGCAGAGATGAGTGCTTCGTTAACTCCCGCTCTGTCCCTGTGACCCCTGTGTGCTGCCTGGACCGACAGCCTGAGCTAAGTTTAAGTCAACTAACCATCAGGTACAGCATGTACCTCCTCATCTTACAGCTTGCTAATCCTCAGGGAAACAAATGCATTTATTCCATTTGCACAAGAAGAACCAGAGATCAATATTCTGTTAGGTGTATTGTTATTGGTACATTGATCAGCCACCATAAGGTAAAGATAGGGATGGTTTAACATGTAGTTAGCCCTTTGCCCCTGATCTGGGAACATCCTAAAGAAATTAAAGCATCCTTGAGACCTTAAAGTCTCCTACTGCTGTTAATTTGATTCTAACTTTTTGTGCTTCCTCATACAGACCCTTTTGTCTTTTACCTTGTTTTCCAACTCAAAACAAGGAAAATGAAGTCACCCTATGCTCTTCTCTGGATGCATAGGGAATGTGGCCATGAAGCTGGGTAACTGTACTGCCAGGATCTATACAAACCAAAACTACCTTTTAGAAATTCAGATTCTATAAATATACTGCACTGTTCTTCCATCAGCATGTACTGAGCTTTTCTCAACCCAAAGTACTTTGTTACTTTTATCAAATCAGAATCAGTGGTAATGCACTTGGAGTAAGGCAAGGGTAGTAAAAGTGAGCACTACGAAAAATACAAAAGCTCCACATGAATAATTGTAGGGTCAAGGCCATTAAACACTAGCCTATTTAGTAAAGAAAAACAACCACAATGTACTAAACAGTTTCAAATCTAGACACACCTGTAATTCTCAAATTCACAGCCAAGCTGCTATAGCCAGATTGAGCATTTTTAAATCTCATTGTGACCAAAAGGAAGTGCATTTCTTGGCCAGATCAGAGAGTGCTGAACAGCCTCCCTCACAGTCCCTGGTTGTTCTAGTATTGGTTTTGGAGCTTCCTGGTCTGCGGTCCATTAAGGTATTGTCACACTTCCTGTGGAGTTCAGTCCCCCTAGTGAGCAAATAAGATTGAACTGTTTACAGATCTATACCTAAAACTCTTCTCAGTTACTGCCTGCACAAGGATGATCAAAGTTCCTGAGCCTGCAACCTGCTCCATCCAGAGGGTCCTTTGCCTCCCTCTGGAATCAACCGGATTGATAACACATCTACACTTCTGCTTCAGTGGATCAACTTGCAAGACTAGCTCTGGGTTGCTGGGGGTTTATTTTAAGTGTATCTAAAGATGTCCATAATTTCCTAATGAAAAACAAGCAAGCAAGCTGAAAGCTGTATTTTTTTAAATTAGAAGGTAATAAAAACTGAGTCTGACTATTTTGATAGATACGCTGGAAGGGTGTATAATGTAGCAAACAGTTGCACTATTTTTTCTATTGTCTAAGCACCTAACCTGAGAAATATTTATTCTTTCTCTAACAAAAACCTCTTTCAGTTCTGAAGTTACAATGTGAAAGGAGTGGAGTGCAAAGCCTCAGTGAAATTTTAAACTCATGTCAATAAATCTAGTAGCTGGCTTTGTGAGGTAGCCTATAACCTTCGCTTTTCAGTTATCTCAAATATTGCCTAGGGGGTTTTGTTAGGTTGGGGTTGGGGTTGGGTGTTTTGTTGTGGTTTTTTTTCAAAATAAACTAAGTGTTGACACTTGTGGAAGCATCTGTACTTCACACAAAATCAGAGTCATGTGACCATATGGAAATTACATCCTTAAGCTCATGTAAACAGCTTTACAGGAGCCCTTTAGTATGCATTGGTATTTTTTTCTTAATAATCCTGGACAATTTAATTCTCTTATCCTTTCTCTCTGCTACCATTTTGTACACCAACAGGGCTTCTCTGTATTGTTTTTGTAATATATGAGTTGGTTTAAAGAAAAACCTTTACTCTTGTAATCCTAGTTCTTGAAATGTGGATCTCTGTCTGTAAAGAGAAAAACAACTTTAAAAATGTCCTGTTTTCTCTAAATTTACTGTTTAGTTAATGGAAGTGCATTCTTTTAAGGTCCTGTTATATTCTTTTCCAGTTACTGACTACTTTCACTTTGTGTGTACTTAGTACTGGTTCATTCTTTTACTATGGTGAAAATGACAAGTTTTGTTAATATCGATTGGAAGTTGTGGGTTTGGATAAAGTTCTTAAAATTGATGGCAGAGTGTGATTTTTCATTTTATTCAGTTTACCTGAGACTATTTAGAAGTCTGTAATTGCAGTTGATGTAGTGACACTAATAATTAGTTGCAGTTTACAGACCTGTGTGATTCTTCAGCCTAGGAAATCATCTCTATTGCATATATGGAACAAAACACTGTGGCTGTTTCTGTAGAAATGGATTCATCTGCTCTCAGAGTCCAGGCAGTGCCTCAACACAGCTTGGAGCCAAAAAAAGATGTCTCAGTTTCTTCACATGTAAGCTCAGAAGCCCTTATACCACGAGCCCTTATGTCATTGCCCTCTCCCAGTTCTCAGTTTAGCACGACTGCCCTGTCCCACAAGTGTAGTGTGGATGTTTTTGTGACTGTGGTCCCAAACTCCTGTCCTAGGGCAGCCATGCCAAGGACTTCTGGGGACTAAAGGGAGGCATCAACCTTCCCTGTAGGATGTTCAGCAAGCTTTATAAAGACAAATAGTGGCAAAAGGAAGAAAAGAAAACATTTGGCTTTTCAAATGCCATCGTTTATCACATGCCATGTGACTCTCCAAAAGGGATCCAATAAGGCATGTGCATTCAGATCTGCTGAAGGAACAACAAAAAGACATGCTAAGTGACCTTTTAAGCACAGTTTTAAATGAAAATTTAACTTACCTTTGAATGAAGCAAACTCAGATCATCACAAAGATGCATATGCCAATCCTGACAGCAAGTCTGACAAAAATTCATTAAAAACAAAACTCAAAGACATGTTTTCTTTTAGTCCTGATCTTTTATCAGTAGAACACATAACATATTCCAGAGTTTAATCATCAGCATGTAAGGCTACACTACAGCAAAACTACTTATAATTCACTTCTCCATTGCAGTTATGGAATCTTACAGATCTTGGTTCCATTCATTTCTAAATTCTGCACAGTAATTAGAAATGAGAAAAACTGATAAATAGAAGGTATGTTCTGTTGAATAGTCATTTAAAGATTTAGCTGTGTTTTGTTGTGAGGCTAATAAAACCAGCTGAAATTGTTGATACTGTCTTCTTGTACAGTATTATCTATATAAGCAAACTGGATGCTAATATCCGCTAATGTAAGTTGTTTTGTAGTGAGACCAACAAAAAACATCAGTCTTTCAGCCCAAGAGAGCCTGTCCACTATAGCATTTCAACTGACATATTTTGCTTTGCCTAATGCTACATTACAGTTTTGTTTAGGATAAAGCAAAATTAATTCAAATATTTTGGAATGACTGAGCATGCGCACATCTGGTACAGGAGTTGATGGAGTACTCTATAACCGGGCTGCTATCGCTTTCATTGCTTGCTGTGATACCAGAAATATTGGAATCAAAGAGGAGCTTGCTTTTTGCTTTGAATTCTTACGACATGCTGCAGTGTTTCTGAAAGGCAGCAAGCCAAGAACACCGCACTATCAAAGTGCCAGCTCACATGCAGTGCAGGTACTGGCACTGAGACTTGGCCCTACCTCAGAGGCCATACCAATGCCAGGTAAGCCAGCTTTCCTGTCCTCCTGCCAGCTGTAAAAGTTTGAACTAATTAATGCTGTTTCTTGTAAAGGCTTTATTTTGAACTCAGCAAATCACCCGCAAAGTTTGTATTACAGTTTATAAAGATGAATCTTACAATTCTAAATACACAAGATTAACTGACTGTCATATTTGCTTTACATACTCAGATAATCATTGCTCATTAGAGGCAAGAAAGATGATGCTTTTATGAAGGTATTTTTCTTGTCATTTTAAGTTACAAGGTTTTATGCCTGCAGATGTTTAGTTGGATACAGAAGCAAGGTTTACCAGTCTGTGGATTTCCCTACTGACTCCTTAAAGGACAGGTAAAGCAATTTATTACTCCTTGGTCCTCCAGTATAGGAAACAATTTTAAACAGAGAATTTTATTTTCTCAGCAGCTCAGCTCTTCTTCCAAGCACCTGTGTGCCTTTATTTATTTATTTATCTATCTATTTATTTAATCTAGCACTTATAAAGTATTTATTTCCTTCACCTTCTTGTAAATCAAAAAACCCATAGATTCCTTTGAAAGCCTCATGCTTTTGGGCTTTTTTTTTAATACTTTATATGACGACACCAGTTTTTCATAGCCAAACTAGTTTCTATCCTCTGTGCAGCGTTCCCTAGTAATGTCTGTTTACTGACTTGATTTTGTTTCACGTGGGTCCCATCTTCTGAAGTACATCTCCTAAAGTCAAATTCAAACTTTGACCTTTTAGCACTTTTTCTTACCTTTCCATTTCCTTTATAGTTCAAGAACATGTAGGACCTAATTCTTAAAGCTGTCTCAGTTTCCTCACTTGTGATTGTAAGATACTCTAGATGAAACCTTAATTTTTCCATCTTCCAACTGCAATCTAGAATTTCCATTCTTCAGGCAATTTTTAGGAAAAAAAAAAAGAAAAACAAACCCAAAACACCCAAGCAAACATAGAACCTACTGTATATTGTATATTGTATATAGTATATATTTTAGAATAGCTTTGTTTAGCTTCAGTTTTACTTATAAGATGTTAAGGCCTATGATATGAAAAAAATCAGGTTTTAATGCAGTACAATGTGACAGCATACTTGTTTTAGATGGTAAAATTGCAGTGTAACCTCATCACTGAAGCAACTTTTCAATGCATTGATGTGTGATCAGCATAATGAGTCAAATTACGCTAACTTTTTAAACACATAATCTAGTATCATCTCCTGTGATAAAAACAGTTCATCACATGTGTTTTAATGCATTCAAGTGCTGGGGTTAAAAAAGCTTGAAGCTGATTTAAGTTAGATGAGAGCCACCCTTACTTTATAGCTTGACAACATTCATTCATGTTAGGTTGGGAAGAGCTGTCTCAGAAACCAGCTGTATCAAGAACAAACGACTTAGGGGTCTAAAAAGCTCTGCTTCAAACCAACTGACTATTTGACCAGCATAAGAAATCATCACAAGTGCTAAAGAAAACCACTGCAGGACTACTCTGATGAGAAACTCTGGCGCTTTCCATGGGATTGTGTGCAGCACAGGTCTGGGAATGAGGGTACTGAGTTTGCTTCTGTGTGGGGCTGCTCAAGGGCTTGCCAGGACAGAGGGTGGGCTGCAACCCTTCAAAGTGGAGCACACACTGCTGACCTGGAAAATTGCTGTAAAGTAACTACTGGTTGTAGTTTAACCCATATGCTCTGTGCAGATAAACAAATTACTCACTAGAGGGAAATAGGAAGTGCCTCCTTCAAACCTGCATGGTAAGAGACTGCCGATGTATCACATCCATTGTAACAGGAAAGAACCATGGGAAAGGAGCAAATATTAAATCAAGTGGTGAAGCACTGTTTTATATTTAAAAACAACAAAGCAAATTTGGAACAGAAGTGAGGATAATGTCTCTCAAAACACTTGACTTCTTCCGCTTGACATAACACAAGACAAGAAAAATGCCACCACATCAGATTAGCAGAACCAGTGTGCAGGACCATTGCACAGCTGCAAATAAAAAAACCTCAAAACATCTGACATCGGGACAGACTGTGGGTCTTGTAGCCTGCTGGAAGGGCAGCTCTGCCAAGCTGTTGTCAGTTCTGTGACTCGCATTTCAATGGCAAGAGTGACTTTGGCATGACCCATTACTTATGCTGTGGATACAGTCAATGAACTTTACTTCGCATTCCTCATGCACTTTTAATTTAATGTTGCGAATTTTTCAAAATACCAGGCTGCAAAATAGGACCTTATTTTCATTACTGGCTTAGTATCTTTCGTTTGTCTTCTGCCACTTTATTTAGCATACCTACAATAACATTAATTTATTCCTAAAGCATTAGGCTCACACCAGTGTTAAAATTCTACTGAAAAGCTGCCAGATTTGATATCTCAATTCTCAATTTAGCTGTGAAGAGTTTACAAATTGTATTCAAACCTTTTCTCCCTCCTGTGTGTTTGCCTTTATTTTCAGTTCAAGCACAGGAATCTATAAACTTTAGCCTAGCATTTCTCTGTATGAAGATCCCTGTCCAAGTCTCTTCTGAAAGCCCTTCTGGCCAAGCCTTATTTACATTAACTGGCAGAGATGTGTAACAAGTACTTCCGGGAAAAGTCCTGGTCCTCAAGCATCCTGACTGGGGACCTCGCAGGAGTTCTTCAAGTTAATTTTTAGCTTGTGTGCTGGGGCATTGCTTGTTTAGGAGGGGTTTGGCATGTGCCAGGAGTATGATCAGGAATTCATCCCATCCACCTTCACCCAAAACGGCAGAAGCACTCAAGGCTGACCGACGATGCAACCTAAGGACTGATTATTAGTTTATCACCTTGACATTTTTATGGCTGAGTATTTTGATAGCATAGATACTGCAATTCAGCTAATGATAGAACCCTTGTGGTTAACAGTTCAACTTAAACAAAAAAATGTAGTAATTTCTGCATCAGGTCTTGAAACTTGATGCTGAGGTGAGTCAGCTGGAGAGTTCCACATACCATACCTGGTCGTACTAGTTACTAGTGTCATTTTGATGTTCCTCCTCTCCCGATCAAGTAGAAAAGGCATAATCACTTGAGTCAAGATATTTGAAGTTAACTTTTTGGTTTTTTCATGCAAAAAGAAGTCTCATTCTTCTCTGCCTACTTCTGACTTTGAATCTCTCTTCAGCTCAGGGAAGGTGTTTAAAAGTTAACGTCAAGTCCACTTGTTACAATAGGTAAAAATGGCTAGAAGAAAACATGAAAACCTTTCAATTACTTCTGATGCATATTCATCAGTTGGAAACCTGCACAGCATTTACTGGGAAACTTAAAACCATCATAGTAGCTATGTTAATAAACTATGACTGCAAAGCTCCGTATTGGTGCTCTTTGTCTTACCCTTCTTAAAATGTGTGATTGAAGGATAAGTGTAAGACTCAACTTCTCTACTCTCATTTGAGTGTCCTAACTGCAAAGACACTTGTATTTGCTGTCTGTCATCCAGTGAATCTATATTTACTGCCTGAACACTAATGGCAAACAGTATTCTAGAGCTCAGTGAGTGCAGCCTTCACCTCAGAAAAGTGAGTTCACCTCCCCACATGCAGAAGAGAAACCTGAACTGCTCTCCTCTGCATTTGAGTAAGTGCTGTGACCAACGAACAGTGGATGTTGTCATGGGGGAGAAGAAAGAAGAAAGAAAGAACATGGTATGTTAGTCTTTCTGTCCGCTTAAACATGACACTTCCATTGTTAGTTCTGGTGATGCACTGAACCTTACAGATGAAGTCTGTGATTCATAAGGCATGGGCAGCCTGTTTGCAACCATCAGGACAGCTGTCCTTCATGTAATGTCCCAAAGCAGACCTCAAGAAGCCACAGATGCTTGAGTATTTCCCAAGTTAGCTTCTGAGAGAGATTTGAGAAGGTTTTGAGGTTTCTTGTTGTTGGGAGTTTTTTGTTTGTTTGTCTGGGGGGTTTTAAGATGGAAACCCTGATGACAGAATTTGCAAGTTTAATCGTTTTATGGAACTATTCCTAAATCATTTGGAAGCCTAAGTCTCATCTATCTGTTTACTGATTCATACACTTAAAATTTATTAAAAATCAGTACAACTACAGAATTGGTTTGGTTTCTGACACTATTAGGATATAGCCTTTCTTTTTTTTTCTAGCAAACTACATTGTTTATAACTGTTGACGCATGTTAGCTTTTCAGGATGGAAACCTTTCTAATAATCACATTCAAGACAATATGTTTTGAAGTAACAGGTTTTAGTGTCTGTAAGGGTTGTTTGATTTAATTGGTTTAGTTCAATTTGTGAGACCATCAGAGGATGACATCCCGGTTTCAAGTGGAATTTCAAGGAAGCGAGGGAGCTTTCTGAAAGGAAGCTGTTAAAAAAAATCTTGTTCTAACAACAACTAAAGTAATTCTTCTGACTTGTTAGACTGTCATTTACAAGTCACCATGTAAAACTTGTAGTGTTTGCATCAGTTCAGCTCCTTTAATTCTTAGAAACCACATTTATCTTGGATTTGAGGCTTTGATATATATTAACTATTCTTCCCTATGAAATCAGAGGCAAAAACCTTATCTGCTTGCATGGAAAAACAGCTTCTAAACCCCTATTGCCTAATTTTCCAGATGTGAGGATCTTCATGTTCCTTTTTTCCCTTGACCTACCAAGTCACCTCAACACACTGTAATACCTAAGAACTATTTTTTTCTGTAGTGATTTACTTCCTTTTCTTTCCTATCTTCCTCAAATTATGTCAACGTACACAGTGCAAATGCCTTCCATTCTTCAGATTATTTGACATTGGAAAAGTAATAGGTTTCTCAGGAGAGCTGCAATGTTGAAAAAGGAGATTGAAATACTATTCCTGATGAAAACCATCTAAGATTGCACAACCTAAAATCTAAAGTGATATTTCCCTATCTTGTTTGGCATACCAGTACCTTTGATAGAGTCATAACAGATTATTTCCTTTCTTTTCCATCAGTAATGAATACTGTTTAATGTAATACTATAGCCTTGAGACAGCATTAGAGCACTCTGCTGGAATGCTACCTTATCTACTATGAGCTAATCGTTATATCACAGTTACAGTCAATGATATGTCTTTGTCTTTATGGTTTACAAAACTAAAATTATTTATGTCCCATCTGCTCATTGCTATATGATGAGTTCACAGAGGGCACTCACTGCCTCCCTTTACTGCTTGTTTAATCCTAAATCACATAGGATACAGTCTTGTTAGTTACGTAGAGATGAATCACAAATTTAAAATAGATATTTAAACAAAAATACAGCCCATTTCTTCTCCTAGATACATTTTTCATCAAAGTATATTTTTAAAAAAAACACTCCTCCTCAATAAATGGAACTCATTGAGAGAAAGGATTCATAAAACCTCAGTGTTGTGAAAGCACTCTTTGGAAATTTGTGGTCTAGTTATATAAAAGACCAAGTTAAATAAAGTGTCCTTTGACTTTGGAATCCTTTTAAAAAATCCTCTTAAATATCACTGAAGGTCTATAACACAACCTTGAAACTTTCCTCTCTTGTGCAGTTTAGAAATACATTAGAAAACATTTCCCATGGCTTTCTGTGTATTTTGTTGAGAATCCTTGAAAGCAAAAACATTAGAATTTCCTTTCCACACTCAAAGTAACACTGTAATTTATTGATTAGAGCAAATTGAGCAATATTTTCAGCAGATCTCTGAGAGATAATCTTACTCATCTTTTCCACACACATTTTAAATCACTCTGTATAGTGCAATACTGGCTTCAGTAGGGTCTTTCTTGATTTAGACCACTTACAGTAAGCTCAGAGTCAGACCCTTTATTTTTCATATGGCCTTAGAAAATGTCCAGTGAATCATCACTAAGTGCAAGACTGGAAGGAAAAGAAAGCAACAGTTTCTAGTTGCCCAAGTCATTATTTAGCAAGCGCAAAAGCCAGGGGAAATTTAAAATTCTCCTTCATATTTTTTCCATGACACCTGTCAATAATTCTATCTGCGGAATGACAATTCAGCTTCCCCTTTTTGAATCAGAATATTTAAAAAGTGAATATGTTCCTCAGGTCCTGCTAGTACTTTTCCTCCTTTCCTGTGGGAGCCTGCATCCCTGAAGGTGACAAGGAGAAATTTCTCTGCATAAGGATAGGAAAACTGCTGCTTGGCTGACATATAAATGCCCATTGTCGTTCAATGGCTCCAGACTTTTAAAAGCAATTCACCCCGAGACCAGTGGAAATCTGCTGGTGTTAAGCTTCCTGTCGCCACTCTGAAGCTGCTTTCACAGTTTTCTGTGAGTGATAACCCTCTCTCACTAAGGCATACTTTAACAGTAAAACATTTCCTCTTTCCGGTGTTTCACCTCAAAAGAAATGGCAACTTAGTGGACATCCAGTCTCTGATCAATTATTTTTCCTTTCTTTTTTTCTTTCTAAACTCTATGAAGTGCACTTATCTTGCATCTTCTCTCAGTGAATATACTGGACATTGTGGATATTGAAAACCATTTGAAAAAACAAAACACAAAAAAACAAAATGAAACAAAGTGAAGAAAGAAAAAAACCCAAGCAAACAAAATAAAACAACAAACCAAAAACCACAAAACCAACCAAAACAAACAAAACACCCAACAAAAACCAAACTACACCAGCACCAAACTGAACGAAGGTAGGTTTATATCAGACATTAGGAAGAAATTCTTTACTACGAGGGTTTACTAAGGAACAGGTTGTCCAGACAAGTTGTGGTTGCCTCATCCCTGGCTGTGTTCAAGGCCAGGTTGGATGGGGCTTTGAGCAACCTGGGCTACTGTGAGGAGTCCCTGCCCATGGCAGAGGTGATCTTTGAGGTCCTTTCCAACTCAAACCATTCTATGATTTAATGAAAAATCTTTTAAAATCAGGACATACACAGGATTCAACCAAAGTTGCACAAAGAGCAATAGCATTTCTCTAATCTCAAGGATATGTCTATGATTCTATGAAACCCGAAGTCAAGATGTTCCAGTATTACATTAATTACATAATTTCAGACTCATGGAAGACTGAAATTTCACCACTGGTGAGAAACCTGAGACTTTCTGTGTATTCCCAAGAGTGACAAAAGTGGAATGGGAGGCAAGCTTCTTCATATAGGTGTTGACTATAAGAAACACAACTAAGTGGAAATATCTTGGTAAATGATCATGAAACAGGCAAAGCAGCATTATGGCAACAAAAGCACATACCACAGCTCAAAATTAACTAAAAATAAGTTGTGTCTGCAGCACAACAAATTATCAGCAAGACAGATAGTCAAGAAGAGGAAAATCATAATTGTTTCCTCTTGAGCTGGATTACTGAAAGTAAACAGTCAATCTAGTCCTGGCATTGTAATGGAAAATAGAATTCAATAGCACTGAGTAAACCCTTGGGAATTGTACAATGGCAATGCAGTATTTAGAAGCCTGGCCATATGAGGGAAAGGACTGATGATGACAATTGTTCTCTAAGTCAGTACTGAAAGCAGACTGAGAGGAAGTTTGATCTGCTGGGAGGCAGCAGTCTGGGTGCTGCGTCTCCTGTTTACTTCTGATCTCTGAACTAGACATTGAATAGCCTTATCTACATAATGTTTCCCAAGTGGCACCTCTGTGTGGAAGGAGACATAATCAGGATTTTCATCACACTCTAAACCAGAAGTGGCAAACAGTTTTTCAAATAACATCACAAAAAGTTGACATAGTAATGTAATAAATAGCTCTAAGAGACCATTCTGTGGTGATGGTACAGATCACAGCTATGGAAGTATAAATAAATCATAACCAGCCACATACCACAACATAACCTGATCTCATTCTTCATGCTAAACCTGAGCAAGGAGGAAGCAAGGGAACGATACCTCAACTGTCTATCGTCTAAAATGTCTCCTCAAGCAGGGAAGCTCTCAGCTGAGCAAATTCAACTATTCTCCAGCATCATCCTCCTCTTTGCAGATAACATAGACATAAGAAAATACACAGCAATATGACCCTATGCCGCAGCCACATTCAGAATCACATTATTTTAGCAACAGGGGAAAAGGGTTTTGTCCCATTGGCATTACCACTTACACCAGCACGGTACAAGCACAGCACATGCATCACAGCCAACTTAAGCCAGAAGATCTGTTGCTGACAAGATGGAACAACAGCCTGGATCAGAGAAGAAGTAAATGGGGTAGGGCTGCCCAGCCACATGGTCAACACCATATCACAGAGAGGAGCAGATGTACTGAACTACACCAAGAAAAGGGGTGGTTTGGCCCTTCTGATGTGTGAGCTAAATTCCTTATGAGGATGGTCACTGACAATACCTATTGTGCCTGTTTTGTGCAAGTTTCAGACACCTCTGACCCTCAATGGCATAGATACGTAATGAAAATGAAAAATAAATTATTAGTTGCTTAGTTTCTCCATTAGAAATTATACTTAAAGTATTCATGAAAAAGAATGTCACTTGCAAGTGCTATTCACAGCTAAATATAACTTACTTCAAACACTATAGACAGGAAGTTATTAGGTTAGTGCTGCCTTTTTCTTGCATGCAAAGGATGACCTTCAACTCCTCTCCCTGTGGAGGTGAAGAGGCAGCCATCCTCTTCCTGGTATTTTGCTGCCATGTCCAAACTGCTACAGCAGAGCATCGCTGATAGATGGTCACACTCCTGCACCAGCTCCATCACACTGACCAGCATATCACGTCATCTGCTGTAGGTCTCATCCCTATGCCTGCCAGAGAGAGTGACAAACACTCCTCTCCTGCTATGATACGTTTTATTCCAGAGGAGGTGCCCTGGGGCCATGTCATGTTTTGGGGAGACAGGAGGGGAAATCAGTAATTTCCTCTGCTCAGTGAGGGGTGCAACTTATAATGAGATACCAATACTTCCTGTCAGCATGGAGAGCTCTGGACTGCACTGTGCCAAAAGAGACCTTAAGTGTTCACTACAGTGATAAATAACTTTCAGGATAGTTGAAAATATGAGCTGGTGAAGTATTAAAAACTCATTAAGGAAGGCCATTGGGTGAAACAGGTTTTGTACACTTCCATACAGTTGCTATAAATACCTCAAGGCTCCTCAGGTCCTGGACAACAAAAGGGGAAGCACATACCTTTCTCACAAATGTACATTCCTTGGTTCACCATGCGATGCAACACCCTTCCTGCTGAGCTGTTTGCAGCAGTGGTTGGAATTTATCCAGCGCTTTTAATCTGACCATAAACAATGGCACTGCATTTGTCTCTCTCATCTCTGAATGTTGTTTATACTCAGCTGGATGTAGAGAATTATGGCTAGTCCATCTGGATTTCTTCCCCTGCTGCTTTCCAGGCTAATTAATATACCCTGTCCTGTTTACTAATACCATTACACACCCCCAGAAACAAGGTGTTGTAGCAATTCACATCAGTTGGTTTGAATTTGGGTGTGTGTGTGAGAGAATCAATACTTTCTAGAAGGTTATAAAATGGCAGTGTCTACCAAGAAGGGTCGGCACCATATCTCTGTGAATTCAGCAAGGCCAATATAGCAGGAAAATGCAACCATAGCACTTAACAATACACAAGAAACTGAAGAGAGCTCAGGTCGTGTCTGCGCACTTCCAATCAGGGGTTCAAAGCTCTCAGCAATTCAGTAAAGATATTTGCATCTAAATATTTGAAAGGTCTTCACATCAAGCAAGCTGAGCTGTTGTGAAAACCTGGCCATTTGTCTTGGAACACTTGGCAGGAGCATGCAAGGACTATGTATATTTTTGTGTATTTTGACATTTTGACTAAGGACATTTTTGTGTATACAAAAATGCACGTGCCTGGATTTGCTGCAAACACACAAATTAGAATACTTCTGATCTTTTGAGCTTTATAAATGGAAACAGAAATCAGAGTGTGAATCACTATATTAGGCTAAAAGCCTGGTTCCACTGCCAGTGGTTGATGCAAACCAAGCCTGCCTTACCTCTACTTTTACAGTGAAGCTGTCCTGTGAAGTATTTTTTCTTGTCTGGAGGCTATGTGGAAATGACTATAGTTTTCTAAGCAAGAGTATGCAGAAGAGTGGGCTTGTTACTGTCCTAATTTCCTAGGAGAAATTCCTAGGGAAAGAGCTCTCTCTCCAGTGTTAATGAGATGGCCAGTTTTCTGAGTAATTACCCAGATTTGCTTTGTTCTATATTTCCATGAAGGCAAAAGAAGTTTCAGGTGGTGATGCAGTGGAACACTATCTGATTACCAGTCTGCTCTGGGTCAACAATACACAACTTCATTACAAGTCCCTTATTTTTTCTAGTGACAGTTACGTGTTAAGTGTTCTGCAAACAGCAGAGGAGGAAAAAACAACCTCTGGACCCAGATGCACACAGGCAGGGCTTCTTGTTCTCATTTTTCAAATTTAATCATGGATGTTTAGATATACTCTTCTCTAGCAGCTTCTTACCTCCTGCTCACTTTCACAAGAGCCTTTTAAAATTTAAAACGTGCTTGAGGCTTCTGATTATTCAGGAATGCTTTAAAGCTCCCCTCAAATTCTGTTGCTCTGCATGTTCCCAGTAATCCTACACGGGCTGCAGTTCTTTATCCTTCCTATTATCCTTCTCCATTACATGCTTTTCTTCCCAATGTCTACATGCATTGCAGAAATAGTCTTTTGCTTTCCAAAATGCATCACAGTAAAGGACAAACAAATCCACCAGGATGCTCAAGCTAAGCCCTTGAAGTCTGATTTCAGGGTGATTCCCAGTCCAGGTAGACACCTTTCAATGTCAAAATTCTCAGCACAAAATATGCACATTTCACAACGCAATAAAGGACGAACTTGAAGTGAACCGGTTTTAGGTTTATCCACACAGAAAACAAAATATTTAGCAAAATAAAAAAATGTTGCTGCTGTAAACATTGATTGCAGGAATTGCAAATAAAGAGAAAGAACAACCCCAACTGCTCTAAACAATTCTTAGAAAGAAATTAAAATCAAAAGCGTTTACATGGCTTGGGTATAATTATTCTCCCACAGTGTCTATACTAGATACATTCGTGGGGACAGATTTATTTAGAGCTATTTAGTAAGATTATGTAGATACAGAACCCAGTTTAGGATCCTTAAACTGTTGAAGTTGGAAAGAATTATCCACACATTTACTTTCTTATTTTTTTCTCTTTAAGCTCACACCATTAGCCACTGCTGTGGATAGAATAAAGGTCTAGACTGACTTTCAATTTGAAGCTGCACATGCAGCATGCATTCCATGCACTGGCTGCTCCTCAGTGCTCATAAGCTATGCCAGCTCTGTGGGCACATAATACCAGCCCTTGCTTCTCAGGAGACATCAGCAATATGGTCAGGTACGTATATTGCTCCTGGTGTTGGCAAAACTAACTTCACAGTAGTGTGAAAAACCTAGCACATGGAGACAGTCTAACAGTTCAGTCAGATGGTTTTATAAGAAACTGTCCTAATGAAGACAGGCTTATGTCTCAAGATAGAGCACTCTTTATTTTTTCTAACAGGGTCTTACGGTTAAACTCCATGTCGTAGGCTGTTCTTACCCAGATTAACCTCAGCTTTCATCTAATTTATACTGAGCTGCTGACCGATTGCCTCACTGGAGCATTCTGATAGCCAGAGACTGTCAGCTGAGAGGGGTCCTACCTCAAATTTTCTTTACTGCAAATAATGCTTTCCTGAGTCAAGCCTGAAGGGGCGCACCACACTGTGCAGATCCCACAGGTATTCTGGGGATTTCTGCCACATCCTCCAGGCTTTTTGTTTTCACAGACACAGCAACTTGCATGAGAAATTATCAAAGTATTTTAAAACATTCAAGTGTGCAGGAGATGGCCAAAAATCATCTCCAGCTTTTAGCAGCATGAGGGAGGAGTGAGCACCTTTCAATTGCAGAGTATCAAATCTGCCCTTATGATCAGCCATATCTGAAGTAAAACAAGATTAAGCTGCAACTAAATTTCCATTTCATTCCAACAGCCCTGGGAGAAGCATTCTGCTTGGATGGAAAGGCAAAGGTTGGGAGTAAGGATGCATTAGAGAATCAGGTGAATAAGGAAGCAGGGAGAAGACAACTCTTACAAAAGGGAATGGAAATAAACCACAAACTTCAGCACTTTAGATACTTTATCTTCTCTCCCAGGAGAGAGAAGCCGTACATTCAGGTGCTAAAATAAGGAACACCGTTGCCTTAGGTTTCTCATTTTATCAGGGTGGGAGACAGATGAAGTTGATGCAGAACATCTCTCAGCTAGCAGCAACATTGAGGCCATGCTCTGAACTTACAGGTCACATTAAGGGGCCTGCAGTTAAGGATCTTCATCCTTTTAACCAAGATCTCTAGATCCAGGGAAGATAGAAAAAATTTACATAACAGAGCCTTTTAGAGGCACTTCTTGTGTACTTAGCATAGAATAAATGTGCACCTCAGCTTACTGGGCAAACAAATACAAGGACACTAGAAAAGCAAAATAATGTTTTTAAAAAACACAAAGGTAAAATCAGAAATCCTAATTTTTGAGGGGAAGGTTTAGCAGAAGGAAAGGCATTTATATTTTGAACATTCTTACTAAGACAGGAACAATACTGGGGAAAGGTGATTTCCATGATCGCCAAAAGCAGAAGTGGAGATGCAGCCATAGTTGTAAAAAGCACTTTTTCTACAAGAATGTAATTTACGAAATAGTATCATGAAAAAGAATCAGTCTAACATGCTCTTTCGAAACAATTTCACAGTAGGAGGGATTGCTAGCACATATATATATATACTCACCTGGAGTATTGTGTGCAGTTCTGGTGTCCTCAACATAAAAAGGACTTGGAACTGCTGGAACAAGTCCAGAGGAGGGCCACGAGGATGATCAGGGGACTGGAGCACCTCCCATATGAAGACAGGCTGAGGAAGTTGGGGCTGTTCAGCCTGGAGAAGAGAAGGCTGCGTGGGGACCTCATAGCAGCCTTCCAGTATCTGAAGGGGGCCTGTAGGGATGCTGGGGAGGGACTCTTCATCAGAGGCTGTAGCGACAGGACAAGGGGTAATGGGTTAAAACTTAAACAGGGGAAGTTTAGATTGGATGTAAGGAGGAAATTCTTCCCTGGGACACTGGAATGGGCTGCCCAGGGAGGTTGTGAGTGCTCCTGGCAGTGTTCAAGGCCAGGCTGGATGAAGCCTTGTGTGGGATGGTTTAGTGTGAGGTGTCCCTGCCCATGGCAGGGGGGTTGGAACTAGATGATCTTGAGGTCCTTTCCAACCCTAACTATTCTATGATTCTATGCCAATTAGTCCTTTCTTAGCAGGCGTGCAGTCATAGATCTAACAGATTTCCCTTTAGCTGCAAAGCACTTACTGTTTGCTCTCTATCAGATTTTCCTTCAAGGAAAGAAATTAGTAAGTTGCAGACAAAAGTTCACGAACTCAAACCAGTGGCACAAATCTAAACCCAAAATAACTCAAACTTTGCTGAACTTCCAGATCAGAAGTTTAATGTGTGACTTATGGTGCTCCTGGGTGTAGCCATGACAATGGCACATTCCAGAGCCAGGTATGTCTTAAGCATTAGCACTTATGGTTACAAATGCATTCAGCCTATGGCTACACGCTAAGCACTACCTGGGGGAGCAGTAATAGTTCTCTAGCAACTGTGATAAATTAAGTTTTACATTTGAGATCATTTTCTGTCAATTCACAAGGACATTTTCCCATTCCAAGAATGTGAGCTTCACAAGCAGGTTCTTAAGAGAGTCCAAAATTTACACACCAAAGTCCTTCATTTTGGATTCTATAGTGACAGAAAGTCATACACGTGTCCAGCCCGAATGCAGCACATTTAAATTCAAATAGCAGGTAGAAAAATTACTCCTTTCAAATAGTTGTAAGCCTCAGGTATTAATGCACCACATTTATCTGATACTGAAATTTCTGAAAAAACACTGTTTAAGGCTAAAAGACAGATTGAAAATAGAAGGTCAGCAACTAGCTATACTCTACAGAGAATTTCCTTATCAACTTTGAAGATTTTTTCCATGTTTCTAGTGGAAATAGCAAACGATTAATGATTCGTAGCTCTCATTCACATATAACATGATAAATTCTTTCAGCAAGATTCTGTGTCAGTCCTTTACTTATTTACATGTAGACTGGTGTTATTTGAAGGTAAATTATACCTTAGAAACCAATTTTTCCCATGCTTATGAGGGTGGAAATGAAGGGAAAGTCTCTTCATGTGAACTTTAGAACAAGCATCCGTACCTACCCTTCTTAGGACAAGCATTACAAAGGGGTGATATAGCATATTATCTTTAGCATTGCTTTTGAAGCAAACTGATACACAATTGAAGTGTTAGATTATCTAATGTTTTACCATGTGGAAGATACATAAAGAATATACAGAGCACAGACTAAATCTGTACACATAATTTGCTACAACTTACAGCCAATGTACATTGTCAGGGTCAAATGTCAGAAAACTGAAAGACAGTGCCAAGCGTTGCATATTCCTTCTAGAATATACCAACCCTTCAGATAATCTAATTTTTCCATATTTCTATACTAAATTTACTTGAGAATAGTCTGCCAAAGTATATAGGATTAACGCTTATAGAGGAAGTTACGAATAAGACTGAAATAAGCTCAACAAACTCTGAGTGTGCACTTAAACAAGATAGCATGACCAGTGCTCCATGGCTGGTGCAAAGATTTGGCCTACATTAGCATAGATTAAACCAAGTATCAGAGATCCAAATCTTAGAATATGGAAATTATGTTATTACAGTGATGAATTTATAGAAAACACAATGAAGCAAGACATGCAAAGAACGGGTTTAGAAGCTAATGAAGCTACAGGCACCTGAGAATACATGTAATGGGTAAAGAATGTTTCTGTCTTAAGTTTTTCTGATATGAGTAACCATGCCCTGAAGAAGAACTTCCCAGTGCAAGGCATAAAGTATCCTTTAGCACTAAATCTGACAATAAATCATTTCATAAACATTCTTTTGGTTCACATGGGAGACAAGGGCTGCACCAGTATGGATGGGACTGTTCTTATCAATATCATGCACATTAATATTTATGGTTTAGAAATATTTTTCTCACCAGCAGCACTGGGACAGTTTTCTTTGGCAACAGCAAAAGGACAAAGCAAGCGAAAACCCTAAACAAAGTCAGGTTAAAGGCAGGATCCATTTTTATTTAAACAAGCAAAGCAGCAAAATATTCCACAGTCACTGGTTCAGTTTAGAAAGCACTCTTTAGGGTATCCCATGGAGATTCTTCACATGATGTAAGACATCATGTGAAGAAGCAACTGTCCAGCTTCATCCCCCAGGCCATTTTTTATAGTCATTGCATGACTGTAAAACAAGATTTCATGATTAATTTCTTGTCCTTGCAATCCACCAACCCAATTAAGCAAGTTAAAACAAAGGTGATTCCAAACAAAAGTGTTCAGCTCTGTCCACTTAGATTGAATTCAAGTTTGAAATTGAGATCATGGCTCTGCCCTGCTCATAGCAAGCAGCATGTGGGTGTCACATGCATCTGGCTTGGAGGATTTCTGCATATAGCAACACTGAAGCATCTGAGATCTGCCAACTTTTGAAGCGGAGGGTGGTTAATCTGGCTGCAAGCTTCCAATTAGTGAAATTGGACATAGCCGCTGCTATGCTTTGCTGCCTATGGTCTCCATCAGGAGTTGTGATGCCACTGGAGTTTCTCAGCAGATAATTACTAGAGTTTTAATTAAACAAAGCCTGCCTGTTCCAGTTGAATACAGGAGAAACTGTTTGTCCAAAGCAGCTAATCTAGGATGTTTTCAAGGATTTGTACACCTGCTAAAAATGGCAATCAACACGCCTACACAGGCTTTACTTTTAGGTACTTATAATTTAATAACACACAGTGGTTTTGTCTCAGAAAAGTTATTTGGGAGGACAGAGAGGGGAACAGCAAGCCAGGATGTCTCAGTAAAACAGAGAAAGAAAGATTCATGTCATTAAAATCAGATGACAATTTGGTTTAGATTTTAATTTCAGAAATACTTTGAACACATATTTACAGATGGAGGGCTGAGCAGAATTCTCATGTATTTCAAGCTATTCACTTAACCCTTCACTTTTTGCAACAAAAGCTACCACACGAAGATTTTTTCATTTAAAATGAAAACACAATGAATGAGGAATGTGAAATCATAAAGCAAATACAGTCCGACCTTTATGTAAAAAACAAAACCAAAACAAAAAACCTAAGCAAAAAGCCAAAACACAAATGAATGAAGCAATCTTTAACTTCTTCACTAGTCACATGGAATTATTTGTCTCTGACCTCATCTCACTTAGAGCAGAAAAGCCACAAAAACACCACACTGAACAGAGCAAGAAGCTCTGCTGCAACAAAGCAGCTAGAAGCTGACTTTCTAGGGTTGAATTTGCACATGGAAGTACAGTTCACAGCTCTCCTCAGCATCCCAAAAGTAGAATCCTGGAATCTGGTCACATTTCATAGAGATAGACACTTGTTATCCCAGATTTGTTACAAATCAGATTTTTTTACACATAACCAACTATTTTTTTGTTCTCCAGGTTCTATGAGAAAATAAAAACATATCAATTGGGAAGGAAACCTTTTCAGAATTTTAAACTTTTAGGAATAAAATTTTGCTCTTTAAATTTTTTTTTCTCTCCTTAAATTCCATAAACAGGGGTGTTGTCCAGGAAGCTAGGGACCAGGATAGGAAGGCTAAGGCTAAGTTAGAATTAAGCTTGGCCAGGGATGTTAAGGATAACCGGAAGGGATTCTACAGGTATGTAGTGAATGGAAAACAGACTAGGGACAACGTAGGCCCCCTCTGGAAGCTCTCGGGAGAACTAACTACCCTGGATTTGGAGAAGGCTGAGGTTCTGAATGACTTCTTTGCCTTGGTCTTCACTGGCAAAGGCTCTGACCACACCAACCAAGTCTTGGAAGGTAGACTCAGGGACTGTGAGAATGAAGACCTTGGGCCCACTGTAGGAGAGGATCGGGTTCGAGACCATCTTAAGAACTTGAACATACACAGGTCCATGAGACCTGATGAAATCCATCCGCTGGTCCTGAAGGAGCTGGAGAATGAAGTTGCTAAGCCACTGGCCATCGTATTTGAAAAATCATGGCAGTCAGGTGAAGCTCCCGACGACTGGAAAAAGAGAAATATAACCCCCATTTTCAAGAAGGGGAAAATGGAAGACCCGGGGAATTACAGACCAGTCAGTCTCACCTCTGTGCCTGGCAAAATCTAGGAGCAGATTCTCCTGGAAGGAATGCTAAGGCACATGAAAAACAACAATATAAGGAGAAAGTTCTTTACTGTAAGGGTGGTGGGACACTGGAATGGGTTGCCCAGGGAGGTTGTGAATGCTCCATCCCTGGAGGTGTTCAAGGCCAGGTTGGATGAAGCCTTGGGTGGCATGGTTTAGTGTGAGATGTCCCTGCCCATGGGAGGAGGGTTGGAACTAGATGATCTTGAGGTCCTTTCCAACCCTAACTATTCTATGATTCTATGAACTAAATGTTATGCTGGGGTTGTTGGGGCTTAGAGTAGATAAACAAAATGAGAGGAGGCTGCCATTCAATCTCACTGACCTTTGGATCCTGAGAAGGTAGAAATACCCCCACCTCCTTACAGTCATCATTTACCTGCTTTCTGTCATTGGGCTGGTATAGCATGAGCCATGAACAGCTCTTCCTCCCTTGTCACCCCACCCAGTGCTCTGCTTCACAAGCGTTTGTACTTCACATGTATTACAACATTAAAAATATTTGAGATAAACAACAAACAAACCCCTATTTTTCTCCCCCACACCAACACATAAAAATACTCTCTTGCTTTCTCCCCTGCACATGGCTTTCATTACTATTTACCATAAATATTTAATATTCAGAGGGTTCTATAGAAAAACCTTTTCATGATGTTGTTACCCATCACTTAAATGTCATTTAAGTTTCATTCTGAAAAACAAACTTGATTTAGAGCTGTGCCTTTTCTCATTGACTGTCCTTTAACAAGCTTTCACCCCCAAACAGATCTGCTTATTAAAAGCTGCAGTTCTCTGCCAAAGTTATGCTTTCTGTATAGTATTAAAGAACAGGGATAGTTACAGGCTTTTCATTATTCACTGAAAAAGCAACAGTGACTTAAAAGCAAACACACAAGACCTAAATGGAAAATACCCCCAAGTCCTAGCATGCCAGTGGCTTTGAAGGCTTCAGCACTTTCCCTATTACAGTCACAAATACTTGCCTCAGCCTGCAGCAGAACAGGGAGCTAGTCTGTGCCCTGGTAATGGGGCTTCTCTTCTCCTAAAATGCCCCAGGACAGCATACATACCAGCAAAGGTACAAGCAAGACACTCACAGGCAGGATATTTGAGTACTCAGACTGTCTGACCTGTTACATTCTCACTTGCCAGCCTCTAGCACAGCAATGCCCCTATGCAGAGGGACACACGACAGAGCCCCATCAGTGCGTGGCGAGACTCTGCTGCACACAGTACCCACAAGCAGAGCCAAGGATCACACAAGAGGCTCCTGTATTCACGGCTGTGGAAGGTATTTATACCTGTGCCTAGGTTCAGAAAGACAGAAGCATTCTTAATGTGCTTCATACTGCTTACAAGCTTCTTTATTACTACAGCTTTTATAGCTAGCTCCCATAATTGCATGCTGGCAGATGGCAGCAGGGAATCAGGGAGGCCCTGTGGGGGGAATCGTGCATTGTTGTTTGAAACGTCAGATCTTAAACAGTTCTAATTTTCCTTCTCTGTGCCCTTGCTGGAAGACATCTTTTCCTTCTTCCCTCAGCTACAGACCCTTTGAGCTGTTTCAGTTGTCAAAATAGAGCATGTGCCTATAAAGGAAACTGTATCAGAAGAGGGGCATGGAAAAAGACGAAAGGCAAGGGAAGCGGGAGCTAGGAGGGATGGAATTCCAGCACCGGAGTAGTACCACAGGAGACAGAATGAGGAAGGAAGTACAGAGCTAGAGGACATGGGATGTGAACAGATTAGAAAAGGAGTAGAGCACAGGCCAGAAAATCAAGGCTGGCAGAAAAGAAAGGGAAGCAGCCTCTTTGCATCTGAAATTTTATGCATGAGTTTTTCCCCTTTATTTTTGTATGGAGCATCAAGCAGCACAACAGAAGACACAAATAAGCTAGTTAGTAGTTTGGGTTTGACTGAGTCTCTCTGCTATTATTCTCTTTTTCTTTCCTTTCCTCCCCCAGTGGGGTATGTAGTTAAATGCTGACAACCAAATCTGCCAAGGCCCACTTCATGTCAGCCTTCTGCTTCATTGCCTTTTAGCCTTCTTACCCCTCCAGAAGTATCACCTCAACAGCTCTTGAAGACTGAAGTTCCCAAGGTGTCATCTTTCCTTTGCTCAGCTGACATTCAGTCAAAAGCCCTCAAGCTGTTACAGCCGATGCTTACTTGAGCAAGAGATTATAATTAAAATCCTACTGCATTAATAGGCTTCTTTGCTGCAGAAACTGGTGGTCATTGCAACTGTTTAACACTCACAATGTTTATGGGCTTCAGGTATTTTAAAGTAGACAGAAAACATGCTGGTTTGTTTTTCCTTTAGAAGCGAAAATGCATACTATTTTCTCGAGTTTTTGGATGGTGCTGAGAAGGGAGATAAAGACAAAAAAAGATTCTGCAGATGAATGGAATAAAAATTCTAAGCTTGGGACTCTCTTTTGTAATCAGTGCTACTGTCTGAAACATATGGATATTGAGATCAATGTACTGTTACATTAACACTACTTCACATAATAGTGATAGAAACAAGGATACTTGGTGAAAAGGACTCCAGAGCTTTCAAAGACTGAGAAGAGTTGTCTCTTCCTTCACCTCCATTAGCCTCCATTAGCCTCCCTGTGCCTCCGCACACCTGCTTATCAGGAGTATGGACAGAAAAGGGAGATTTATCCTGAAAAATTTCACTGCAAGGTCTGAGTACGACAGAATTTATTATCAAGATCCTCCTTCCCTCAGCAGTCTCTTCAGACACAGGCACTTAGCCTGAAGAAAACCACTCTTCCGTAGCTATTCCACACAGGCAGCTGAGACTACCACAGATGTTTTGTTCTGCTTTGTCCACACTGTCCTTGGGGAAGGGGGATATCACACTAGGCCAGGTGTCACACAACAGAGTATGAGATTAGCATGAGCAATACCATAGATAGAGCTGTAGCATCTACCTGATTCTATTCATCGTGGTTAGAGAAGCAGTCCCACTGGGACAGCAGTATAGTGTCCAACATTATTTGTGATACTAGGTTTCAAACCAAGCTGTTACTCTGCCACTGACAATGTTTGTTTATCTCTGTCATGGTGTCTTAAAACAGTGGACTAATAATTTGGGGTTTTTTTTTTAAACATCAGTCCTACATAGGTTCAGTGCTCAGAGCTCAGAACACCTCCATAACGGCACCACAGACATTAATGGGAGTTTTGCTTAAGTGCGAATTAACTAACCTTACCCTTCTTAGCTACAAAATCATGTAATAAATTTTGTGACTTTTATGATACACTCTTAGAAAAATAAATTCAGGTTGACTGATGTCTATGCAGCCGTGCTGGAGGATTAGATATATGCATGGAAACTTAGAAGTTTAATTAAGGTCATTGTTCCCCTCCTAAAACAACAGCAAAAAAACCCAGCAACAAAATTTTAACCTGTGGCCAATGGGGATTTTGGGATGTGCATCATAAAAAGGAGTATTACTGATTTCAATCTCTTGAGGAAGAGCAGAGGACAGCCTCATAGCAAACTTCAGAATTAAATTTAATTTCCTGAATTTATTTCCTCATTAAACCAGAGAGAATTTTTTATTTTCAAAATGTACTTGCAAATATGGAAAAGAGATAACATGAAGCTTTTTTCCAAAACATTCTAGATGCACTTTCAGTGATGATTTGCTATGGTCGTCTGCTATTAACGTAATAACTTGTGCTTAACCTTTACATTTCAGCAGCATGAAACAGTCTGTTACTGGCATATGCCAGCCCAGTCCTTCCTCACTTAATATTATCTCTCTCCCTTTCCTTATCTTCCGATTAGCTTCAACTGTGTTTAGTGCTGATGAATCATCTTCCAAGCAAGATGGAATGCTGCAGACAAACCTCGTGCAACAAATCACTAACTGGGTGAAATCATCAGTGAATCCTCCAGGTGGTTTTCCACATGGCCCTTTCTCTTTTTTAGAAGTGGTTAACTTCTAAAAAAAGAGCATTGGGACATTCCAAAAAATTTTTGCCAAAATTATTGAGTGACAAAATAATTTGAAGAAAATAATAGCCAGCGACTGCCCCATCCCTCGTACACATGCCCCCTGTTTCCCACTTACAGTCTTTCCCAACTTTCTACAATCCACTGTGTGGCAAAGCTGTGGGTAATTTTTCCAATTCCATTCCAATTTTTTCCAAGGCAAAGCAGCACCGGAAAATTAGATTAATGTAAAGATGTGGCATGCAACACATTTGATTTCACTGCACTGTAGCTCTATAGGGTTAACGGGCTCCATAGGCCCCTGGAAAACAGCAATGTTGTGAAGTACAGTGGCAAGTGAGCAGTCAGGTGTGAGCTTTGTAATGCCGGTATAGTTGCCAAAGACCTCTTCATGTGAAACCATGATTTGCTACAAAGTAAAACAAATGAATGAAAAACATGGAAAACAAGGCAAGAGGACCCTCAGTCTTTGCCAACGTGCAAAAGCAGAGAAAGAAGTGGGTAATATTCTTTATGGTATACAGTGAACTGAAGCCAAACTAATTGTCTGGTCTAATTGTGGTCTGCTCCTTTATCTCCTAGAACTAGGGTGAGCCAAGACACAGTCTTTGGGAATAATAATTAAACACCAGGACTTTAAAGACTCATTGATTTGCTCCTTACCAGCTGTTCTTCAATACAAAGGAGAATCTCCACCTGGTATAGAAAGGACCACAGAACCTGACATATTGTGGAAATTCAGTTCACCTGTTGCTTTACATTTTTCTCTGGTACTGATGATGTCTGTGATGTTTCTCCTAAGACTAGAATCCTACCATCTTTATTGACACATAAGCCAGCTTTACCAGTGGGTCAGTCCCCATTTTTTTTAAGCATAATTTCTGCCATGAAAAAATCAAGCCTGATATATAGGAGGAAAGATACACATTTCAAAGCAAGCAGAAGTTTTGTACACCCCTCACAGGGACATCCACAACCCTTGTTTGTACTCACAAATATACAACTGGACTCCAGTTGAAGTATGCAGCCTTATTTCTGTCACTTAGGAAAAAGACCTTCACAGCACATGCTATTGAAGGAGAAATTGGTCTGCAACATCCCTTCTTATTCACCACTGACCAACTTTAGGCACAAGCAAAGTAGGCAGTTATCTAGGGGATCATAGCAGCAATGCCTCTGATATGCGTTTGCCTCCACAACTAAATTGCGAAAAGGCTACTGTTCCTTTTAGCAACTGCATGCTCCAGGAGCTGCATGGAGTCAGGAGGATTTTGCTAGCAAACCCTGCTCCTCCTGTTAAATTACCAGCTGCCACCCTCTCCTGTCCCACCTTAGCCTTTGGCATAGTGAAATTCAGTTCTGCGTACACTGCTGAGGCAGTTCAAGGATCTGGTGCTCTGAGACAGATACTAACCTGGGGAGAATAATACCCAAGCACCTAATGGCAGGACCTAATCACCAGTGCCTGCTATAAACACCAATGTTTTCTGTGGTGCTGGAGAAGGGTGTTAACTAGATAAGAAATGTAAGAAAATCCCTGAAAATTCGAGCAGTGCAGCATGATTTCTAGTCTTGCTGAGAGAACAACCAGGTAGGACAAGAGGGAATTCAGCTTCAGTACTGAAAATGTCTGCTTTAAGAAAATGAAATGAACCAGGTAAAACCGAGGAGGTGGAAGAAAACCCAAAACCAAACAAACACAACCCCCCCCAAAAGCCAGCAGTAAAGTTACTGTTGGATCCCTTTCAATTTGCCTCAGTTATCACATTATTTCTGGCTTCTCTGCAATTCGAAGAAACAGCACTCCCTGTGCAGCCTTAGAGCAGCAGCCAGCTGGGCTGTTAGCATCTGAGGGTGCTGGAGTTTGCAGAGAAACAGGACCCTGAAGGTTTGCAAAAGCTGCTTTCTTCAAATCTGTCCCTGCATCATAATTTCTTCATGCATGAGATAGAGACAATACTTAGCCACCTCACACATAAGTGAGGAGGTTAAATGTGTTTACATAGGTCCCTGTGCAGAAGGTTAAATCTGTATGCTCTCTGTGCATATTGCATGGTATTTATTACTATTTTTACACTATATTAGCTCCTTTTATGCATATTTCAACAACACTCCCTCAAAGCACCTCAAGACAACAAAAGAAGTGCCACCTCATCCTGTCTCACAGTTTCTAGATTCTGCTCTTTGTTGCTATGAAGCTTTTTTCCTTCCCTGTTACTGAGAATTTTTTTGTTTGGATATTTGCAGTAACTCAAGATGAAGCATTTGGCCATGATTGCTGCTTATTCCTCACTGGCTGCAATCCTTGTTTTTCCCTGCGGTAGAGAAGCCAGTCACATTTTAGTACAGGGACAGTGGGAGCAGTAAGAAACAAGCAAAGGCAGACAAGCTTGCAATAGTAAAGAGACCACTCATCAGGAATGACAGATGCAGATGAAGAATAGCCAACAGGCTGAAAATTCATTGAATTAAACACTGAGCAGCAATCCTCAGCCCCTTTTTGCTCTCACACATAAGGCACTTAACTGTTTTCAGTGCCTGCATCTAGGATCTTACCATGTATCTGGGACAAACTCCCCAGTCTCAGATCCTCAGCATATTTACAAACCATTTCTCCTTCTTTCACACAGAGAGAAAAGAAGAAATTATAAAATGGGTATCCTAGTCCACAAGGACTCTGATTTGCTTTGCACCAATCACATCACGTTGCCTGGTACCCATTTCTTGGGAAGCTGAGCCCTCAAAATCAATTACCCTGTATTCAACAAGCACCTGCAGAGCACACACATTTTAAGAGGTACTCCAACACACCTTCAATGGTAACTGGGTTGCCTTGTAACTCACAGTTCACGCTGTTCGAGACTTTCTGACTTGACTCATATCGAGTCCCACACACAACAGAACCTGATGTGGAAATTTGTCTGGATTCAAGCTCCAGTATCACAGTAAGTTGGATGACTGCAAAAGACAGAAATTAGTCTTCATCAGTGGAAGATGGGTCTGGTTTATATCAACGAAACAACTATTCTTCTCTCAGAAGGAGACTTCTTAGGTTAGATTAGCTTATGCTGTCCACTGCTGACCTTGTTATCAACTAGGAACCTGGCATGGAGGGGAGGACTTGCTTACAACCTTACACAGTCACAAGCAGCAAAAGTAGCTCCTGCTCCGAGGCTGCACCCGACATCAACAAGACGAACACAGATACTGGAGATTCCTATTCAAGCACTCAGCCTTATGCACCTTAAGAGTTAAAAATTCTCAGACTTTGCTGTTCCAATCCGAAGGAGCATATAACTAAAGCCTATCCTGACTACAGCAAAAAGACTCCAGGTTAGGCAGCTGCCATTCCTACATGCAAGAAACAAGACACATGTGAATAAGAAAAGCTTTGACAAGTGAGGACGGTGCTTTCTGTGCACTGCCTTCACAGCTTCACTTTCCTAGTCCTTCAACTCTTCTAATCCTACAATCACATCAAGATTGCTCCACATGGGAGCAGCACATCCATAAATTAAAGTTGTTTTGAACAAAACTGCCTTGTCCCAATACTAAACACATTACCTCCCATAATTCAAAATTACATATGGCTTAAGCATTTTTTCATCTTCCCATTTTTTGCTCCCATAGGGGCACCTGTCCAAAACCAGATGTCAGCATTTAATCAAATCCTATTAAATAGCCTGAAGAAGTCCTACATCAAGATTTCCTTTTGAACCACAGATTTATATTATTTCCATAGCCATTCAGTGGAGCTTTATAGATACCAGCAGTCATGATGGACCGTCTCCAGAGGTGGGCCAAGTCCATGCGAGCTATTCTCTGCGCTACAAACACCATCACGTTCATTTTGTAAATCCCGATTAAGCACGTGTGTGCATGTGTGCTAGAACACTTCAAGGTTCTAGCAGTCCCTGTGTGTGTGCACACATATTGGGACAGGGGCTACTGAGCTGGAGAATGGTGCAGGCTTCTGGGGTGAATGCTCATGATACAAGACAGAGCACTCACACTTCCCCCTCTGTGCCTGAACCGACCAGCCTGCTAAGAAGTGAGAGACAGTGGTGACATGTCGTGATGACTTCACAGTCTTTTGACTTGGAGCTCAGCTGCTCCCTGGGTACAGCCTGAAATTTAGGAAATCTGATTGTGGTTCATTTGGTTTAGGGTCTGGTGTGGTTTTTGTTTTTATTTTAATGGAATCTGATGTCTTCCAGAGAAGGCTACACAGTTTTCAGAATAAATAAGGTCTGATGAAAAAGAAACAAAAACCCCATCTTGAACTTGTAGATAGCTAATGGGTGAAACATATGCCAATGCTGCCTCAGGAGCAGCCTTACTCATTAATTTTAGACCACGTAATAAACTGAAACATAAAGGGATTTCCAATGTTTAGAAATATCCCAATTTTTTTGCCGAAACAAAAACACAAATGACGGAACAAAATGCCTAGCATGTGTAATAAGCCTTAACTTTGCCAAAATCCATTATTTGGCAAGAAAATCTTGACAAGAAGATTAGCAAGGCATATACTAGACTCCCCTTAAGAAAATTAATGAATATCTTTGTTTACATCAGGACTGAGCACTGGAATTTGGATATGAACTGGACCATTTTCAGAATGTGAGGGAACACACTGCTCTAGAGATTGCTTCATCTCACCAGACATGATTTGGCGTGAATTAGAAGTCAAAATCTAAGCTTCAGGCTGCTTCTTATCAATAATTTAGTGAAACACACCAAGAGAATAGTTAACATTCCCAGATTTATGGTGAGAGCTATGCTAATTATCCTCACCTCTAAATATTATTTTCTACATAATGCTGATGATAACTTAATAAAGCATTGTACTTCACCACAAGGATGTCTTCATGATCTAGTGTACATAAATGCAAACCAAAACTAGGAACAAACTGAAAGACACACTTGAAAAAAGGCACTTTCGACACTGTTGAATCATTAGGAATATGACCAGCAATAACAGTGACGTACATATATATGTACATATATATTGTATGCAGTTAACAGAGTCAGTAGCCAAATGATAGAATAATATGTTTATATTTGGGAATCAGAAGAAATAATATGATATGCCAAATTTCCTTGTATTCAATTAGTTTCTTTGACTAATTCCCAAAAGCCCCTGTTCGACAGAGCAGGACACTCACTCATCTCCACCTACTGAATCTCTCTGAAACACCCCAAAAGCACTCCCTAAGCACAGCTATTCTCTAAGAGTTTCTGTCTTCTGTCTTTACACAACATTAAGACGAAGGCTCTGTTTTTTACCTTTGATGACCTTTTACCTAATCTCTCCCAGTTTCCTTAAAGCCATTACAATATTAGACCTATTTCTCCTACCTCACTGTTTACTAGAAACATTTTCGACAAATATTAAATAGAGTCTGTTAGAAGTTTTCTCATTTATCTGATTTGCATAAATCATAGAATTATATAATAAAACAGCTTCAAAGTCACCTCTATCTCCATTGCATTGCTCAGGGCTTTGTCCAGCTTAGTTTTTAGATTTCTCTCACTCTCACATGCTCTGGCCCCCTAACTAACTCACTGGTCCCTCCACTGAGCACTTTTAAGTTTGTCAATGTCTTCCTCATACTGTGGGGTCCAAAACTGCACACAGCAATACAGATGCTCTCTACAAGCACTGGGATAAGGACAATACTCTGGTCCCTTCATCTGGTGTCTGTGTTGCACACACCCTTATCCTGCTTTACAACATCCTCTCTTTCTGGTCTCTCCCAGTTGTTTGGTACAATCACTTGAGACTTGACGTTTTACAGGAAAGGCTTATTAAATAAAGATGTTTTTTAAAAAATCATGCAATAAAAGGTTTATAAATAAGAACCCTCTCTGGTCTGAGCCCCAAAGGCAGGAAGAAAAGGATGCTAAAAAGAAAAATAACACAAATTAGAAAACATAAGCATACTCACCCTGAAGTTAATGCAAGCAAATTAAGTTAATGCAGAAGTACAGATTAATTTCCATTTAGACTGTGGACTAGAGACCACCCTCCTATTAACAGGGTAGGGATTACTGTTATTTATTGCCCTATTCTAAAAGAAAAAACCTAGCAACGAAAGAATAAAATTCAAAGAAGCAGAGGAGAATTAGGCTTTAATTCCATTCGGTGCATTTTCAGGCCTCTCAAGAGGTAATCTGTGCTTGAAGAAATTAAGTTTTCCTTTAGAATGGCAAAGTACTTGCAGTACTCCATGTGCCATACAGATTCAATTGTTCCATAAATAAATACATGAAGGGAAGAAGAATTAAAACAAAGTGAATACAGGAACGTAAATACCTTCTGAGACCTTTTGTTCAGTCACTGGTATATTGATCATATAATACTTTTCCTAAAACAATCATCAGACACAACAGCTAGGCAAATATGGGTGTGGGGGGGGTGTGTGTGTCCCAAGAAAAACCCAATAAACAAACAAACAACAACAACAAAAAAAAACAACAAAAAAAACCACCAAAGAACAAACCCACAAAATCTAATAAGAAATTAATATCGCCTGACTATCAGTAACGTTTTTCATGTTACTGAAGCTACCTGTAACATTTATTATGTGAGCTAAAGCCGTCTTATTGGGTCCTCTGTTTTCATGGGGATCTGAGCCATTTTTTTCTTGTTGACCTCTGCTTTGAAGGCTTCGCCCTTTACAGAAACATCTTCCTGCAGCAGTTGGTACTGGAGACAAATATTCCTCTATTCTTCACACAATCATAGAATAGATTAGGTTAGAAGGGACCTTTAAAGGTCATCTAGTCCATCACTCTTGCATTGAACAGTGACATCTTCAACTGCATCAGATTGCTCAGAGACCTCTCTGCAACTCCTGTGCATGTCACGTCTCTTTCTCTTATGGGCCTTTGGATCACCTAGAGGCACCATAAGATCACCAGAGGCAAGCAAGGGAGAGGGGTAAGGAAAACTAGAGACCAAGCTCACAGAGAAGGCTCATCTAGCAACACGTAGCCACTGTATAACATCTAGAAGATCGGATCACCTACCTATATTTTAATATTTACATATAGTTATGTGAACAGAAATACAATGATGGTGTCAAGCAACCTCAGACTTACACAGCAGGAGAAAAGGAGATGTGCAGAGTGGTTTGGAAATAACTGTCATTGATTTGGGTGTAGAAGTAACCCTCTTGACTCTGATATAATTGCTTGTGTGAGAAGAGCAAGAAAGGGCTCAGGAGCAAACAGTAGGTAACTCTCCAGATGCTTCCTGAAACAGTTGTATTTTTACTAGTCTTACTAATTTCCTAAGTTGTATTAAGTGACACTTAGAAAAATATCACAGACAGTTTAAATGTTATTCAACTGCTATTTATTTATGCATCTTCTTTGGACAGTACAAAAATAGCTGAGAAATTAAGTACACTAATTTAACATTTGTTCTGAAATCTCATTTCTTGTAGTCAGGGCATTTATCTATCTTGATCACTAAGCAACAAGAGTTTCTAGGTCTTGTGGTTGTCCAAATGTGTGGGGAGTGAAGGCAATAAGATTTGCATAGAAAAGAGTTTGGGAATGAGCTCTGAGGCCTTGCTGCTTGACAAGCCCTGGGATGATGAGTTGGAACATAGAAGGACAGGGAAGGTAAACAAAGCAAGCTTTGGGAGGATGGGCCAGGATGTAGTTGGTGGGAATCTCAGTTGGAGGTCAGAGTATGTGGGGGTTGTAAGAGGGTCTGCAACATTGTGATTGGACTATTTACCTGGAGAGTTTCACAGTGGCCAATGAGATTGAACGTTCTATGTATGTGTCGGTTGGAAAAGTACCGAACAAGGGGATAAAAAGGGCGTGGTTGTAATAAATGAGGATTTGAGTCCCTGCATCAACTTGAGTACTTGTTGTGAAATGCCACACAAATGGAAGTGTGAAGTTTGTAGGAACTTACAGAACTGGGAGGCAGAGATGCCTGTTAACCCACTCTTACAAAAATAAGATCAATCCTCTCAAAGCAGTGATTAAGAATCTGATAAAAATCATCATATCACATGAGTTGCTTTACCCCAAATAGGATGTACCATCTTGCATTCAGAGACAGCACATGGATACAGAAACCCTTGCTTAACCTTCTTGTTGAGAGTGACTGTAGGAATGTGTTTACAGCCATGGCTAGGGAAAGAAAACTTTTCTTTAGAGTTTTCACAGCGAGTGGAGAAATTGACTCACACTGACACTTCAAGTGCCAATTCGGGAGACAGGCTAAGAGTAATTTCGTGGTTGCTAGAAAACATGGGGACTTGAAACAATTGTTTCCATTTTGTTATGGTCCTCAAGACGGAAGACAACTTCTCAGCCAAATGCTTTCCATGGGTGAGTTTTGCAGCATTCAACTATTTTCCCAAGAATTTTTTATTTCCAGGCTTTTCTGAAGTTATGTCCATTCTGTACAGTCAACCTTTTCTAAACAGTACTTCCAACGAGGCCAATTTTTTTTTTCATAACCATTATGTTACCTGTTCAGGATTCAAATGTGAAGGTTCCACCTCATTCACTTCCTCCCTGCACATTAAAGACTATATTCCACCACGATCCCCATAGTTTCTTATTTGTTGTTCTGTGTGTCCTGGGTTCAGCAGTAGCAGTCAATTTTTTGCCTTCTTAGTAGCTGGTGCAATGCTGTGTTTTGACTTCAGCCTGGGAACAGAGGAAAGAAGGAGGGGGGTGGAGAGTAGAAACTGTGTGGCTGACTGGGCTGTAATGATGACACTGTGTAAGAATTCAAGGTGATGTGCCTTCTACCAGGCCAGGAGCTATTGCATTACACCTTAGGGATTCATTTGCCGTTACTCCTGCGGTACGCCTGAAGTACAATGCTCTCTGCTAATACAAACTACTGTAATGGAAATGTTATGTATAAATAAGACAAGTCATTAACTGGAAAAAACACATGGAGATCCATTAATACCAATCTCTTGTTTTGTGTTCTCCACAGCATTTTCAAACCAGTCTGTCTGTTTGCTGTATTCCCCCTTGGCCAAGGCCCATGTGCAAAAGCATTGGGACGATGTGTTGTCTTTCATATTGGCAAAGTGGAAAGCTTTTGATATTCTCTCATATTTACATGGCAAATGGATTTCCATTTTGCTTTCAGCAGACAAGTTGCTTCCCTAATAGTCACACTGTGTTTAGCTGTCAAAGGGAGAAACAGTCTATCATGACAACACACTGGTGTGTGAACAGTTTTGTCAACTAATGAACCTTCCTTTAAAGAGCCTGTAGGCTGATGGAATGCAAGTGTTGCAGGAGGAAGAAGAGGAATGAAAGATCAAGACTCTCAAATTCTTTAGTTTATTAATATTTATGATGCCTGCAAAGCCAGACTGGTGCTTTTCAGGTAAAGTACAGTCTTAACTCATTTCTTCACCTTCCTAATGAATTCAGCATCAGTAGATTAAGCCAACTGCATCTTTGCAGAAGGAAATGTTCCAATGTGTTTTGTGTCTGAACAGATTATTAACACCAGGCTCATGCTTTTTGACCAAGGACTTTAGAACACGCTTTGTTCGAAGTCTGAAACCAGTTTCCCTGAAGTGCCTCTTTCACTCTTCACGAGAGAGAGCAGAGAAATAACCTTGTAATAAATCTTAACACACACGCACAGTCTAGCTCTGTATGTAAATAAATGTGTTTTTCTAGTATATGACCATGTGATTTCAACTGTTATTTACCAGAACTTTAAACACAAGTCCAGAAAAGAGACAGACACACAAGAGCAGTCTTTAAGTTACTCACTGCAGGAAAAGCTTGAGTCAAGACAGCATATGTCTTTCTTAGTCAGAACTCCCAAATGCAGACTTTTAAACTATAGTTACAAATAGTAAGTAACAAGTATCATTGAGCAGTCCTGGGTACAAGGAAATTTTAGATTTATTTCTTAAGTCTGTTATGAAATGGTTCTACCTCATGCTTCAAACAAGTGATCTGGTATGTCAGATCCAAAAAAAAAAGAAAGAAAGGAAAAAATCTAGAACAAAACGAAAAGAAAACCAACCAACCAACCAAGGAGAAAACCCACCCATCCCTAACACACACACAATTCACAATCTTACAGTCTTTCCTCTCATGGCCTCTTGAAAGTAGCTTCAAGAAAAACAGTCTCTTACCTTCACTCCCTATCTTGCACTCATAATCCCCAAAATTAGTAAAGTGGGGTATAGCATAGATCCACTCCTCATCTCAGGAGTACACAGAACAAAAGTGGAATTTACTGCTACTTGAGCCTACAGGTCCTATCAGTGCTTGTACAATACTTCACTCATTGCAATTCCTTGAGCTGTGTAGGATGGGAATTGTGTCAGTCCCCATTCGATCACCCAGGCACCCTTCTTGTGACCCTGCCTTTGGCAGTTCTGTGATTAATGAGGTTGCTTTCCCACAAAGTAGTGTGCCACACATACTAGACTTACAATCCTTTCAGATTTAAGGACAAAGGATCCCCAGAGCTGCCTGTAACATCAAATCTGCTTAGTGCTGAAGGGATGATGTCTGAAGAAATAAAGGTAGAGGTCAACATAATTTGAACAGCTGTCTGATCTGACACTTGACAACAAATATGTACTTCATTCAGTCCAAGTTGCTTGGTTTTTCCTTCTGCAGTGCTATTCACAAATTGACCCTATCAGTTATTTGGAACCCACACCATCGCTGTAACTCATAATTTCCCAAAGAAAACTTCTCACCAGCTCTAACAGAGCACTTTGTTTCCTCAGACTCCTTCATCATTTGTACTATCTATGACACTCACTGCAGTTTTCATTTCAACTCTAACTGCTCTCGGAATTTTACCCGCTTCAAACTACCATGTCACCAACTACCTCTGATCAACATCATCAGCATTTTTTTGACAATCTACCAACTCTTTTTGTAATTCAAGGTTCCCCAAGTTGAGCAAAGTAACACATCAATAGCTGAGTTTTTAAGACCTGGAGCCCCAAAGGAATGCTGGCACAAGCATCACTCGGCTCGTTTCTTTCTTTAACCAGAAATCTGCCTCAAAGCAACAGCCATTTCTTCCAATCCCCTATCTTTCTCTGGACAAATACGTTTTGCAATATTACTTCCCCTTAAATGTAATGCTCTAAAAGCTGATGCCTACTGCATACTGCAGGCGGTAGCTGTTTTCCTGTGGATGAAAGATTGTGAACATTTCCCTTGACAGAAAAAAAATAAGTTAAGTAGCACTGGCGAAGGCTGCATGATCCACTCCTTTTATCCATTTGCCAGTTGACCCTGTCAGACTGTGGCATGATCGGAAAAGCAGTTTTGTGCTATGGATATTTGGGTATAGCTTGCTTCCTTCATTTATTTAAACTGTTGAAGTTTGTAAGCACCGAATAAAACAGTATGTTTCTCAGCAAATGCCAGTCAACGCTGTAGCTTAGAAACAGTGGCAATTTGCATGAAGTTGAAACACGTAGAGGGAACTGATGATACTCAGTGAGCGCCAAACAGAGACTTTCCCTCTTTATCTAACTCAGTTCATTCTACAATTAGATAAATGTTTGCAACTTACTGTCCATCCTGATCCTCCATACCATTACACTGGCTGTGGATGCAGCTCCACAGAATTAGGGAGTTTTAACACATCCTGTTTGAAAACACTGGAGAGAGTTAAGCAGCTTTAAAATAAATGCGTTTTGGAGGGTTTTTTTGACAGTCGTCACTTCAAGTTGCAGCTCAGAAAATGAGCAGGAAGGAGTAGGAGCCAAACGAGGGCCACAGATATGATCAGAGACCTGGAGCACCTCTCTTGTGAAGACAGACAGAGTTGGAGTTGTTCAGTCTGGAGAAGGGAAGGTTCTGGGGAGATCTTAGAGCAGCCTATAAGGGGTCCTATAAGAAATCTGGAGAGGGACTTTTTACAAGGCATGTAGTGACAGGACAAATGGGAATGGCTTCAAGATGACAGAGGAGAGATTTTTTAGATATAAAAAAGAAATTCTTCATTGTGAGGGGTGGTGAGGCACTGACACAGGTTGCCCACAGAAGCTGTGGATGTCCCATCTCTGGAGATGTTCAAGGCCAGGCTGGACAGGGCTTTGAGCAACCTGGCCTAGTGGAAGGTGTCCCTGCCCATGGCGGGGGGGCTGGAAGTAGGTGATCTTTAAGGTCCTTTCCAACCCAAACTATTCTATGATTCTAAGAACCTCAGCAATCCTAGCACAGCAGCACTCTCTCCAACATTCAGTACTGTTTCTTCTACTGACACACAAGGGACTATCATCGTAAATCAAGGCTTGGGAGGCCTTAAAGTTGTGATTCCACCAAGACATTAGATACTGGGTTCAGAAACTCTGATCTTTCAACAACCACACTGGGTTTGAAGCAGACACACATTCATAACTGTGAAAATATTCTTTTGCATCCCAATATATCCGTGAAGGAAAGTCAACAAAAGTATTCGCTGTAAAAGTGGCTTTCAAATCACTATAAGTCCAATGATAGCTATTAATTTATTTTACTTCCATGATGCTACTTTCTACACTTCTTGCTCTATAATTTAAAATATCTCACCTCCACCCCTTGATCAGACATCAGAACATTATCCTTTTACAAAAACTGAGTTTAGTCTCTAAGGATTTATTCACCTGCCTTCCTCCACTTAGTTATTCTCAATGACTGTTCATCTAATGATTATGCCTTTATGCTCTCAGAGAGGCATTCAATTTTTCCTCTTCCCCTTAAAAAAGTAGCAGCAAAAGTCAAGACACTATGTAAACTTTTAGTCTCTGAGTTTCCCATGCTAGGTCTTACGTTCAAATGAATGCCAAGGAAAACTGAATAGTTAGCTAGTCTAATTAAACTCACTTTGGTCTCATTAACTTCAATTATATTCCACAGTTGCTCTGTGCTCTCTGTTAACCTCCATTTTTAGTCCCGTATCTCTGCTCAGTGTGATGAGAATTTCACTCCACTGATTCCATTAGAAGCAGCTCTCTCTTACCCCCTAGGCTTAATACTATTCATTGCCCTTTCAAATTTGACTAGCTCAACTGCAATAATTTTTCTTCCTTTTCCCTAAGTAATACTAACCTCTTATCTTTTGCCCATTTCAGCATTTTCAACTGCAGCACTTGTAATGTGATCGGACATGTGAAGCTTGCCTTATTTAACAACTAGTTATCACACAAGGAGGAAAACAGGCAAATGAAGAGAGGCAAGAATGTACCTTCACACTTCAGCTGGCTCTCCCTGGGCACAGAAGCTGCCCAGTGACTTTTCTCTTCAGAGGGAATTGAGCTAAGGAAACAACACAGCACAGCTGACAGCCACATTTACAGCCTTTCTGGTTAAAATAATCTTACGACATTACCATTTGTGACTGCTAAGGGTTCATCTAGGAGCCCTGTTAAAGACTTCATGATTTTCACAGCTGGTATTAGCAATTAAGTAACTACTGTATCTTAATGCAGCAATGCAGTTATGTATTAATGAGTATTTAACAGATCTTGAAAGCTTAATATTGAGTTTTTGGCTTGACCTCTATTTTTAATCTTGGTCACCCTAGTCTTGATAAAATTCATAAGCTCACTCACAAAGCCACTGTCCTCAGCTGACACAAAACCAGGCTCCCATTTTTACCATCATAGAGACACTGTCAACAAATATAAATAACTCAGTCCCTTTATCCACTGGAAAATCAGCATACATATCTGAAAGTAATTCAATTACAGGCTGCAAGAGACTCTAGATTGGCTGTAGATGGTCAACACAAGTCCCATGGGCTACAGCTGGCACAAAAGACAGCTCAGCAGCCTTCAAGAGCAGAAAACAGGAGGCTTGCTGCTTAGTCTGGTATGCACAGATGGAAGAGGGGAACAGAGAAGTCATGCTAACTGCAGAAAATTAGCTTTACAAAGTCTCTTAACCATATTATGGAATCAAAGCAGCAAAATGGTCCTGCAGCATGGTTTTGCCATCTCTTTAATTTAGACAAATATGATCCCAAAGAACTTGGTAACAAATCTCAGATGTCTTCCAGATCCAGCATCATATCAACTGAGGGGTTTGTGATTAGATTTTTGCTTTTGGTGGGTAAATATAATTAATTAACATTGTGTTCAGTGCTTATAGCAGTAGCCTTCTTTAAAGCTCAAAGATCTATGGAGAAATCTGAAATTTCTGTGGCAGAAAGAAGATTTAACACAAGTTCTGCGTTCCATTCCTACTGGCGTTCTTTCTCATTTCTTACTTTCTTATTTAACTTTTCATCTGGCAAATAAGAAAAGATATTAACACTAACTGCTTAAACAGCCTCCCTTTTTACTACAGGGAATAAAAGATGTGTAAAACTACAGACAGAACATATATTATGATGACAAAATAAAGCAATTTATTTGGATATGTATATTTATTGCCTTAGCCAGCTCAGGGTAACTATCTTCCCATCAGATGTTCAAAGGAAAAAGGATGTATTCAAACTATTTTCCTGGCACTATAAGAGATCAGAGATAAGAGGCATTTGAGGCGTGAAAGACATTTACACAGCTGTCTATTTCAACACATGCACATATATTAGCCATTGTGCTTGATCTGAGCAGAGTTTTGAGAGCCAGAGTATTACATGTAGGTTCTGTCAGTGACTGCTGCTGTGATCTAATGTTAATCTGGACCTTAATTTCACAGATAATCTGCAAACACCAAAACAGTCTCTCTACACCCACTGGTGCTGACAGTATAGCTGAAGTTCCAGGTGAGCACCATTGATCCCTCAGCCATCAGCAGCCAGAGCTAAGAGAAAGCATCTATGTTTCTGAGAAACAAACTCATCTTTTCTTTTTACTGTTCTAGGGCGAAGATTTCCTGCTTGCAGCACTAGTACGTTTTCTGTTTTACATTGAATTTATGAGTAAGTTAAAAATTTAAAAACAGTAGCGATTCTGGAAATATTTTCCCTTTATCAAAGTGACTGCTGTAGACACCAACTACAATGCATGGTCGTGCTCTCACTTCTTGGTTTCATAAATCTGGTATTTAGGAAACTGTCTTTCAAAGTAAGGACTACAAGTGCCTGCAAATACTGATGTTTGGGAAAGGCTCACAGGAAGAGGAAGATAAGGCTTTTAATTTTTAAGTGGGAGAACAACATTTTGGAAGCCAGCTCATTTCCTAGGGAAGTACTTTAGAAGCAAGTCCTTTTTTAAAACTCCCTTTTATCCTTCTGGTAGCATTATTTTAAGAATAAAAGTGACTCAGTTGTATTTTGTCAGGAGTCTTTAGGCTGGGAGGATGTGAAAATACCCGAAGAAAGCCTACAAGGTCAGGCTCTGCAATGGCAACTCCTAGGCAGGATTTACCACTTCCATTGTTAAATTTCAGTTGGGTTCGACAGGAGAAAGGCATTCAGTTTTTCAGGCTGGGCCACATCTGCTTATGGAAAGGCTGATGGGTCAACTAATGACAACCTCTGCAAGCTCTCAGATGTCTCCTGTGAAAGGCAATGTCTAACAACAAGCAGAATACTTGCCTTCAATGTGCAAATTTTGCCTATGTCATGATCTCAGCCTCTATGCTGTTTCTTTCCCCACGTACTTTCCATAATGTTCACTTCTGCTGCTTCAGAGCAGTTCCAAATCAAGTACTTGTCAATTAAAACCACGTATGTGAATCTTCATTCTCCTGTCGTAGGAAGGCTGCTTACCAACACAATAAATCTCAGATTTGGTCCTTCTACAGTGTATATCTAAAATGCCCATGTGATTCTTCTACTTTACAATTGGTTTAGATGTTCCTCAATTGCTCTTTCTCACTGTTTATGTCTTTTGAATAAATTGTCTAGAACTGTGTTATATTTGGCTGCTGTATAGCTAAATTATCTACAGTCAGTTTTTCTTCCAGGCTAGTGAGTCCTTCCAGACCCCATGACTGCTTTTCCAGGACTCCTTGTAACTTTATTTGCAGTCTAGACTCACAATAACTTACAGTACAGAGACCTGTCGTTCATCATTGACCTGATATACTAACAGATGGCAGGGGCAAGAAAGCAAATGAAAACTGATATGAAGGAAATTCCTGGCAGAAGTTCTAGTCATATGTGAAGCCAATGAACAGATCATCAGCATTCCTCTTTCATTTCTGTTTTATTTCTAGTGGCTGTGACCAGCATGGACAATCTGAATTCTAACACTTGCATCTTTGCTCCACTCATCTCCTTCCACTGCCCTCATTCCTGAGCAGTCTCAAAAAACTAGGTCAGTAGTACAAAAACAGAGTATGAAACAAGTAAAGGTAATAATAATTGGAGTTCTACCTCCGCATCTGCTAGTGGGTAAATCTGTACGCTCATTTCATTCATTACCTTCCACATGTTTACAGGAGCTGAGATCCTACTTTTCCAATGCACAATCAGAGATGGCTTGGCTTGAACCCCAGCAAATTTCGTTGAAACAGTGTTTAAGAGAGGAAGGGAAACATCTAAATTATCTGATCATAATTGAAATGGAGGTAAAATATTACACTTTCCAGTTCTAATCTCAGAAGGCAGAGTGAATTCGGCTCCCATGTCCCCTGGCTTTTGCCAGGCTGAGCATAAGCCAGCTCAGACCATTTGGGTAAAATCATGTACCAGTGGAAGAGAATGGGGTCTCTCCTCTTGGTCTCCAGGAGTTCAAAATTTCATCCACTTCTTTTGCTAAGGTAAAGTGGATTAGTTCTGTGGGGAAAGTTCCTTGCTTAAAAAAAAAAAAAAAAAGACATTTCTTCAAGGCCTGAAACTATGGCACTAATAGTGGAAAACAGAGATTTCCCCTCCCTGCTTTTGCTAGTAAACTATGTATTTGAGATTCTTGTTAGAACTTAGGGTCCCCTCTTCCAAACTTGCATCTAGCTTGAAGCTTGTGCAGCCATTGTAGTGAGAAATAATGGGCTGCACTATTAAACAACTTTAGGCTGATGGAAGTAATTTTGACCTCTCTGAAAGAAATTTGCTCATTCCTTAGGTTTACTTTTCCCAAGTTCACCTAAACAATATTAAGATGGCATTAAGGATCTAGTTTATATGCTGTGTTTTAGTCATCCCATCACTACAATTGCACTAACTATGAAGCAATACACAGATTCAAGAAATCCAAGCCTGGCTCTTGCTCATTTTAACTAGCTTTTCTGTTAATGTCTTTTTGCTTTACGTTTTTTTTTATTTTTGGGGAAAAGTGTTGGGTTCTTCTTATATTTGTACAGACTGTTGTATCAACTACAATCTTAGGCTCATGGCAGCTTTAACAGACAGGAAAATAATGGAAAAGAGAAGCCTAAATAAGGAAGTGGATGTGGTTCACCAATATGACCACAGACAAATCCAACATGAGGGGAAAAAACAGTAAAAATTCAGCTGGGTTGTTTATGCATGATAAACTGAGCAGGGGATTCCATTTTCCCCCTCCCTAAGGGTCTGAGTGAGTCATTTCGAGCAACTTACCATGAAGCAGGATGACATTTTATATCATTCGAGATCTGGGGTTTTTTTTTTCCAGTTCAAAGCTTTCTGTTAGCTTGCATGAATATAAGGCTAACTTTGTGCTTCCGAGACATGCTGAGCAATTTCTGCCTTGATATCCCAATCCTCAGAGCAGCTGTGGTACTAACTCACTTTACCAAGACTTACTTGAAAGAGCTACTGCACTAAATCCACAGTACTGACGAACTAATTCGTTCCGAGTTCATTAGTTAGCAGGACATGCTTATGGCAGCATGTCCTGACTGCTACTTAAGGCTTTCCACTGGGACTGATGCCCAGCCTGACCAGAGCAGCAATCAGATTCTTCTGGGTAACTCCCCCAGCTTATATACTGGGCATGACATGCTGCAGTGTGGAATACCCCTTTGAGTAGTTTGGGTCAGGTGTCCCGTCTCTGCTCCCTCCTGGCCTCTTGTGCTCCTCCTCACTGGCAGAGCATGAGAGACTGAAAAGTCCTTGACTAACGTAAGCACTAGTTAGCAGCAACTAAAACCTTGGTGGGTTTTCAACGCTGTTCTCAGACTAAAGCCAAAACACAGCACTGCACCAGCTACTGGGAAGAAAATAAACTCTAACCCAGCTGAAAACAGGACACATAGCCTCATTTAAAAATGGTGTTATCAAATCCAAGTGTCATACATCTGTCTTGAAATAAATAGCTACATCTTTTCTGTTTGTCTCCAGGTTTGTCACCTTTGAAGTTAAAGTTGTAAAATATGGCCTAGATATAAACTGTCTCAATGAGAGCTAGATGTTTTCTTCCCTATAAAATTTGAGGTTTGCATGTTTTCCTCTTATTTCTGGGACCTGAGGCTTTCAGGAAAACAGTAGTAATCATGAAACTAGGGAAAGAGTTTTCAACACCACAACAGTTTTGTATTTCTCCATCTCTGTCAGGTTAATTCTATCCATATGCCACCTTGGACAACTACTTTGCATCCTTCCATCCTTTGAATTTGCAAAACAGAAAAAGCTAATTCAACCTTACATTGAACTGTTTTGTTATTTGTTGTACTTTATGTAGAAATCCACTTTTGTACACATGTGTTTGTACTAATTGCACAAGAAGTAGATGTTAAGTGAAAGAACAAAGAAATACCTTAGATTCTTTGGGATGGAGACATCAAATGTTCCAGGTGCTGTGGTACTTAAATGGCCCTCAAGAACAAGACATTACTACAGATACACTATGAGGATAACCAAGAAGTGACTGAAGTCTGTTGATCTCCATCCCAAGGAGGCCAGTGGAAAGAATTTGCCAGCAGGCGGACAGCACTAACCAGCTGCTAAAGAGGCCACAAATTCTGCTCTCAGTTGAAGAGAGACTTCAGGGTGCAGGTCTTATTTCTAAAGTAATGATGAATTTTGTCAAGAAAACCTTGATAACTGGGCAGGCAAAATGACCCAAGACAGAAAATAACAAAACCTCGCTTATACAACAACATTAGGAAAAATAAAGTAAATTTATAAATGGATTTTTATTTTTTTTTTCCTGGTGGAACATTTTTAGCTTGTGTAAAATACTTGCCTCCAGGTGGAACTGGAAAACAGAATTAGTCCAGAAATGTCACTAAAAATTTTGCTTTAGTCCCTTTACATTTATGGGGAAGTTTAATGCAAGTTGGTTTTCCTTTCCTCTGGCAGAAACAGAACTTGTGGAAGACAGCATATGTGTGCTATAAGAACAGATAATAAAATACAAATACATAGAATAGAATCATAGAATCATAGACTAGTTAGGGTTGGAAAGGACCTCAAGATCATCTACTTCCACCCCCCCTGCCGTGGGCAGGGACACCTCACACTAAACCATCCCACCCACATCCCACATATTTATACTAAGTAATTCTTGCTCCCCCATTTCACTATTACTATTTGATACAGATTCTCTTTAAGCTGTTTTCCCGTCACTTCCCTCAGCAAGTAAACCAGAAGGACCTCAGCACCTGGCTTGCATTTGCCAGCCATGCAATTCCACCTCCTCTAGTGAGAGCATCTACTGTTAAAATATACACATTGAAAATGGGAGCAATACCCAAGACAAGAATGGCAAGAGAGTACCCTATGGGGACAAGAAAAACATGCAAACAAACCCCAGTAGTTGTATTCATTTAAAAGGAAGTGGCAGTGAGACTCCTGTTTTCTCTGTAGAACCACATAGGAGAGAGTTAAAAATTGCCTGCCGTTTGAACTACTAAAATCTAACTGCAAACAGGGAGAAAACTGAAGCAGCTGAACCTGCAGCAACAGAGCACTCATTAGTTTAAATGCAGTTTCACCTCTCCCCTTTTCCTTGGCTTACTAAGCAGTTTCCTCAAGGACCTGCCTTGAGAGAGACATCTACCAGGTAGGAGACAGAGCTATAAGGGCAAGGCAGCCATTCACGGCCCTTGAGCTGTCATTGCCATTGCCTTTGCATTGCTTCAGCACAAGCACAACTGTCCCAAGGCAGCAATCACATCTAACTGTTGCTATGTTTATTTATTGAATGAGAAGGTATTACTGCTGCATTGCTTTAGCTTTAAATCTTCAGATACTTTTTATTTGTTAGATAATTTCTACTTTTACCTGTATCCATTCGCTGACATGTCAGATAATCACATTCAACTCTAAGCTGTGTCACAGATGGCTTTGATAGACTTGGGCAGATTTCCTAATTGAAGTTTCCCCCCCAGCCCCTTACCTGTAAAACCCAGACAATAGGAGTTTTCTACCAACTTTTGCCTGCCCTGTTTGTGTGGATTATAAACCCTCTGAACATGTATCATAAAAAAATGAACATACTTATGATAAAATTCTTCTAAATTCTACTGTCTCTAAATGCTACTAGAGTGAAATAAGAATATTACAAGTCTTATTCCTGATATGGGAACGTTAGCAAAATGACGTAGCGTCTTAAACTCATGTTTTTTCTATAGCAACCACTATTCTATGCATTAGAAATCCAAGGTAAGCTTTAGTGCCTACTTGTGGGCTCACACATTTCATTACTATACACTGCCAATATATCTCCAAAGACAGGAATTTATACATTAGTGTTTTTAACTGCCTACAGGTGCATGACCCAGTATGCACTTCTACTTGTGACACAGCTGTAAGTACACAAACTGTTTCAGTCATGAAGGAGCTAATTACATCCCCTTACAACCCATCTATCTTGTGTTTATCCTATAATACACAAATAATAATTTCTGAGATAAATGTTTTGGTACAACTGAGTGCCTCAGAGTTTTAGTCTGGGAAGCCACAGCTGTGGGACAGAGTTTACTGCTTTGGCTTGTTAGAGTTTGCAATTAGCATGGAGGTCAGATGGAAAAACCCAAATGATGAAAGCCATGTTTGAAGAGCACAGAACACAAGCAATTAACATGGGTACTATCGCAGATTTCATTTGCAATTTTAATTAAGAACACATCACTGGATTACATTCCAGCCTGTATTACATATGCTTGTGTTGAATATGTCTCATTCTACAGGGACAGGACCACCCTTTGTTTTCTCATGATCCCTTTCATTTTCTTCAGCGCAATATGTCCACATCAGTCCAGTTTTTCCCAAATGTAAAACTGGCAGGTATATTAGCTCCTTAGCTGAAGACGTATACAGTGCAAATTTTAAGTGAGACCATAAAAATGAGTATCTGAAAAAATTATTCACCAAAACAAAAGAAGATGCAATAATTTAATGGACTTCCAATAATCATGTTTTATACTTTGAGACCCTAAACTGCTTTTCATAAAGGTAAAGATGCAAGTGAATTGATAAAAAGCTCTTTTCCTACTATCATGGTTCAGGCCTTTGATGAGCATAACAATTACTGTAGCAGAGCACTCCCAGCAAGGCCGTCATTGGTTTACTAATATCCAGTTCCTCAATTGGAACTGAGAGAAGTCATGACACTTCTGCCAAGAACATACAAGAGAAACTGGGCTAAAATTGTCCAAAATATATATCATGTGGAGGCTGCTTATTCCATTCAAAACATGGATGATCTTATTAGTATTAATGTTGTTACAACTGTCACATCTGGTATTTGAGACTGCATCAACAGTAGAGCTGTGTAAGAAGTCATCACCTGTTTTCCTTTTGGTGTGCTCATCAGTGGGTGTCAGAATGCTGTTGTCTGCCTCTATCTTCCTAAAAATTGGAAAAGCTAAAGTTAAATATGCATCTGACCACAGTGAATTATCCAGTAGTCAATACATTATTAATATATTTTTTTTTTACTGACAGCTTTAAGAGGGTTACCAGTAACTAACAACTTCTCTCTTTCCAGCTATTGAAGCAAAAGATTTAAAGAGGGAGAGAACTACAGAAAATTGTATCATCTGGATATCAAAAGCAATGCACCCTTCAAATAATACGTGCAGAGACAACATGCAAGACTAGCACATAAACCCGTCTTGCAAGATTTCTAGCAGAAAGTCAGAGAGCAGCCACGAATAGCACCATCTGACTCACCCCATTTCTACAGCGTCCTCCGGCCCATAAATTTGTCTCTCTACATGGAAGATTGATGCATAACAAAGTAACTTCAATTAGCAAAAGAACTCTTAATGACATATTTAATTCCTTTCAATAATTGATTATACTTTATTGGTTTGGGTTTGGATTTTTTTTTTTTAAGTGGATTTTCATATCACTAAGCAGATTTCTGTCCTCCTTTCTGGGACACAGATCACAATAGCTCAGCCGTAAACTGCAATATCTTACAGATTTGATATTATAATTCTCTCAGCTGTAAGCACCCTTACTTACGAGTAATTAGTTGTTTGTCCTGTAATACACATGTAATAATTTCAGAACTCTTTTCTCTTGCAACTGTTGTGTTGTTTTTTTAATATGTATATTAAAAAAAAGGGGGGGGGGGGACACGGACGACAACCCATATAAATCCATTTCCATTCCTGTAAATCAGAACAGAAAAACCCAAGTTGCACTGCTGAAATAAAGATGACAAGACATTCTGAAATATTGACATGACATCACCTAGGCTTACAATGTCAAGAATACCAAAAGATTATTAACTTAGCATTTTGTTATCCTAAATTCAAAGGATCTATGATCTCTTATCCTGAAGCAGAACATGCCATTATTTTGCCAAGGAGAAATATATCTAAAACACTAAGTTAAAATTTAACTTAATAATAATAGCTGAGGTAAAATATTCTACACAATGTTTTCCACAGGAATTTTGATTCAAATCAAAATAGAGCTGTCTCAAGAATATGTTTAACAGACACATTCAAGTCACTTTGAAGATGCCCACCCTGAGACTTCTCTGATATTGGTGCTTTGTGAATTCATGCCCATTATTATCTTTTTCACCAAATATTTTGTAACAGCAATTCACATCACTGAACTGCTCCTTAGGTCAAATATGTGCATAACTTATCTGTATTAACAGGGAAGGAAACAATTTGGGAAAATTAACAAGGTTACTGCATTAGCTCTCTGCCTGTGCTGCACACCTATGAGCTGATCAGTTATCAGACACTCAGCCTTTATAGCCCCAGGTTGCCAGGCAAAGCCATCACTGATATTATTTTGCTTACCTCTGGAGCTGTAAGCTGCAGCAGTTCCAGCTTGGGTACCCATATCCAACTAATACAGCTGTTCTTATTTGGAAGAGGAACTGATGCCTATTACTTTCAAATTCACCATGGCCTTACCTAAGGCAAAGTCTACCAATTGTTGTGAAGACCTAGAACGAACAATTTTGTGCAAACTATCTGGGGGAAAGAGTAAACCAAGAAGATCAACTGGGTAAATTCATTCAATCCCACCTTTCTCTTGCTAAAGAAGAGGACACAACCATCTCTCTCACATGCACACACAGAATCATGAATTTCAAATGAAGTTCAGCTAAGTTGCTATTTCTCTAGACTTGTTTCCTTTCAAACAGCTTTTCAAAACAAATAATGAAATTATTTCACATATGTGTATGCATCAGCTATTGCACTGTTTTGCTGTTGAATTATTATATCCATCTTAAAATACATTTTTCTCTCAAGATTCAAAAGCATCTGTGCAACAGTGAGAAAGGCACACTTTTCAATCTCATGGGAAAGGTACAGCAGAGCAGAGGGTACAAGCACCTTGTGATGGACGGATAAATACAAGTCTGCTCAGCCCTGTATGTCTTCAGTTAAAAGTAAGTTATATAACAGTGCTTTCTTTCATGATGAGGTTGCTGGGGCAAGGCGGGAGGAAGGAGGCATCCTTATGAAGCACCCATGTAATGACCTGTATTTTATTTGTCACTAAGCAGAAGTTATTTGTCTCCCGCTAATTAACATTCAAAAGTAGGAGGGTAAGTTAACTGTGCCAGAAGTGATTGCTACAGATATTTTCATTTGAACTGCAGCCACCTTTTGAACATCTGAGTCATAGCAGATGTTAATCTGAAATGTGTTTCGGACCAGTTGGCTGTAGCCTACAGCTGATGTATACTTGTAAACTAGCTTTCTGTCCCTTATTAATCATTCCCCCAAAGATATCTGGGCACATAATTGACTATTTTTGCATATTCAGTAGAGTTTTCTTTGCCATTGCCAGTAGGCGTTTATGTTACCAGCAAAGCCAAGCCTACAGCTTCTGTCGCTCTTTATGCGTTTAAGGGACATCTCTAAACTAATTCACAACTTTTTACCTGTGTTAAATCCACAATCTTTTTAGAAACCGCAGCAACATTTAGAATGTTACAGCAGGGAGGGAAAAAAAAAAAAAAAACCAAGAAGAAACACCAAAATGTAAGAGATTTAATGAATGTCTTGTAAAACCTGTAGTAGATTCAGAGAAGGTCCCAGATTATCAGTGCAGTGCTTTAGCTACAAAAAAGCCTTCTTTCTGGGAGGTATTGTCCCTTTCTCTTGAATAATGGTGCTGTGGTTAGAAGAAATAAAAGAGGAGCAAGGGTGTTTCCCCTGCGCTTGTGAGGAGCCCATGCATTTGAGAACCTTCTGGGCAACCTCAGCACGATCATCAATGATGCAGCTCTTTCATGACTGACAGCAGCACGCATGGTCTCAGAGAAGACTTTTAAAGTTCTCCATGGTTGCCAAAGCAACCTGGGGATCCTAAGGTTCAAGTGAATGCAGAGGGAGAATCATAATATTGTTCAGACAAATATCTTCATCTAGAAAATGAACTACTGTACACTCTGTTTTCAGAACACTCTCCGTTGCTGTTCAGTTTCACCTGTCTTGCACAGCAGAAGACACAAAAGCTATCAGCAACATATGAAAACCTTTATTAAAAAATAGGTGTATGATGATAATCATTATGGCGGAAAAAAAAAACACCCAAGATCACAGATACCGAAGCAGTGGGTGCAACCTAAGAGAGCCCTACTAGTCCCTACAGGAAACAAGCTTCCTTTAACAATGCAGGATCAGGCTTGTGCAGCGCACTTGCAGCAGCAAGTCCACCTCCCAGAGCTGATTTTTGCTTGATTTTGCAGTTTATTTCTTTGCAGGGATTCTTACATCTTCTAAGAATATGAGTGATTCCTGGAAAGAAGTCAGATCTCCAATATTAGTAGGAAAGAGTCCTTATTTCTTAAATAAGTGGAAAAAAAAAATAGACATCCAGAGAAATGACATCAGTGTTCTAGGAAAGAATGGTGATACTTTAAAACATTACTTCTAAAGGCTTTTCTTATCTCTACTGAAATGCTGATAATCTGATTAACATCTACCACTCATATTCAGGTCCTTTTCATGGCTTCCAAAAAGGCTTCCAGATACCCCTCCTATACATTTTTGTCTAAATGCTTGTGTTTCCCTCAATACCTGGTACAAGTTATATTTTATTTTTGTCTTATAGAGAAATCGTTGTGCAAGATGACAAAATCTGAGTAGTTAGAGGAGATACTCATATTTTAATGATACCGAAAGATCCTTGAAAAAGAGAATATTGCAGCCTTAGCAATTGTCAGACTACATCTCTCAGTCATAGCTCCTAGCTTGCTAGAACAGACACGAGCTAAAGTGGGAAATGCAGTATCTCAGAATAAACTTATTTTCTACTTGAAAAAGAATGCTGAAAAATTCACTTATAATATTTTTTAGTCTTCATATTATAACAGAAATATGGATTTTTTTTTTTAATTATTATCATTTTTTGTTTGGTTGGTTTTTGTTTTAAACCAAGAGTGCAATTCAGCTAGTGAGCACTCCACACGTTCCTCCCGGCATCTCAAACAATTAAATACATGCTTTATTACCACTGCCCTTAATTCCAGCATCATAAGCTAATAGAGGCACACAACTCTAGGATCAGCTAAAAGTGTTTATAGGATGATTCCTGATTTTAGGTCAAATGGACCTACATCCTCTTCATTATTACAAAATTGAAAACATACCAAATGCCTTTGAAAGAGTCATGAATGCAGGATTACAGGGGACATCCAAAGACCATCTAGGTCATCTTCATTCCTCACAACCAACAACACATAGCTTTTCCTAAAAAGATGAAGACTTCCTATGAAAAATACATCAGTGTTTCACTCTCCTTAGTATTATGATTTTTATAGTATTCGGTCTGGATTTTCCTTGTCACAATCTCCATCCATGATTTACTGATAGCTTGAAACTGGGAGAATCTCCCATGCCTTTTTGTAACACCCTTTACATACCTAAGAGGCTTCTTTTCCTGGAACTGAAGAACTCAATTTCTTTCACTTCTCCTGTATAGGCCATTTCTTGTGGAACCCTCATCCCTATGCTTGCCAGTCATTCATTTGATCCACATTTTTCTGGAAATGGAGCACCCAAAGCTTAACGCTACTCTGGGTTAAGCATTACCACTCCATGAATGATGAATAATTCTTTGGTACTCGTCTTGCTAGATACTTTTTCCTTAACGAAAATATCCCAGGATATTCATGTGTTTTCATGCAATGTGGCTGTCATGTTTCTCTTGTAAACCACTATACTCTCTGCCTTCTATTTTTTCACATGGAGCTGGTTAGCTGGATGGGCATAGTTGGCTGACCAGCTGTAGCTCCCTATTCTTGTCCTTGCTGAAGTGAAAAGGTGTGCTGCAATTCAGTTTTCATAAGATGACTTTCTCCTTTCTTCCAACATACTGAGGGGCCCTTCCCTGTTCTGAAGCACTTTTTTTTTTTTGTTGTTTTGCTTGGATTTAGTTGGGTGGTTTTTTTTTTAAGGAAAATCCCATCCTCCACAGAGATGCCATATAGCATTGCACTCAGTGCTTTAGTAGCAGTTACATGTAGTAGTCCTGTATCCACTTACAATCTACTCCTTCAGAGCTGAAGTCCCTTTACTATCAGAGGAAAGAAAAAGGAATAAACGCATACCCTGCCCTCATACAGACATGAAGCAAAGCAGGGAAGGAGTATACATATTAGCATGCAGCAGGACCAACCTGAGAGAGACTCCAACTGGCATACTTATTCCTTCTAAGGGTACATTTCATACTACAGTCAAAAGGCCTCAAATTTTGAGCTCTATAAAAATCCTAGAAGAGATTACATCAAACAGCTTGGGCAGTTTTTGTTCCAATGAGATTTGTAAAGGAAAAGTACAAAAAGATAAACTCATCTTCCTATTCATAGCCTTCAAAATATCAGCAACATAGTTCTGCAGTCACCTGGTCTATACAGCTTGGTTGCAATTTTCCTGCACACATTTCTGTTTGCACGTATTTGTCTCTTTGTAACTGTACAAAGATAATATGTCTTATTTCTTAAATCAGGGAGGAGTGATCAGAAAGAAACTGGTGGAAGTAATGCGAAGTTGATAATCAATTTTTTAAAAGTGAAAAAAGTAAGCTTGATTTTTAAAAATACCAAATTTTTCACTTAGCTATTCTTGTGGATTAAATCCTGAGCAAAGGAGAGCTTTATTTTTAAAACACAAGTACATGTTTTCCAAGGATGTGTTTGTATTTCTTCTTCCAGCGCATTTCCACTTAAAAATCTAATTTGGCAGAAAGTATGTAACATTTCAGTTTACACAGAATGAATGCTGCTTAATACCGAATTTACTGCTGCATACTGCCTTGTGTAAATATCAGAATTCTTGCCATAGCTCTCAAAAAGTCACTGTTTGATTGTAAAGGATGCCGTAGAGCTAAGCTGGGAAAGAGGAGAAAATGCTAGGATAGGACAGAAAAAGAGGCTGTGGGTACTTTTCCCTCTGAACTTTAGAACATTCTATCTGTTTTGGCTTGTGTCAACATTCTCAAAGAAGTGTAGAGTGCTCTGTGTCCTCTGTTCAAGTCTGTCTTGGAAAGAAAATGGCAGCTTTTACCAACAGGATTTCCAGCTCATCAGCATGGAAGAGCCTGCCCAAAAATAATGAAAGACCTAATTTTCACTGATAATCTTTATCAGCACAGGTTTATGGAAAATGGATTTTTCTAAAAGAAGAGGCTTGGGAGGGATGGTGCAAGTTTAGTTTCTTGAAGGAACCCAAAAGCAAAGTTCTAGAAACTATTTAACCTGAGCAAGAACAGAGCAAGGATTAAGCATGACATGAAACAACAGACAGGACAAAATTAACAGTCATAAAACCAGTAAACACTGAAGAATGCATTGCTCATACCAAGATTATGGCAGAGATGACTCACTAGTTGAAGGTTTATGCTCTGGCAGCAAGGGGGGTCTCAACAAGTTTATAACCCAGTGCCTATCCTCTTCCTGCTGTTCAAATAAGAATACACTCTGTAGTCAGAAGCTGACCAAAACAAGAAAACAAAACAGGTGGACACTTCCACTGAGATTTATGAAGGGTAAAGCAACAGAACCCAAAGTAAAAGGTCATTCACCACAGCTGTTGACTGTTACAGGTATAAAAACACAAGTTCAAAAAAACCCAGATTATCACGGTCAGTTAGAAGGAACCTGGATGATGTAGCAGAGGCTTAGTATCCAGCATTCATCGTCCCGCATGTCACACACAAGTAACCCTAATCAGACTACCCTAGGAGCTCAAGAACATGAAAGTGTCACCTTACCCAGAAATAAAAATAACTTTCCCCTTCTCTGTTCTCACACAGTTTTGTTACAACCCAGCGGTCTTGTGTCCCTTTCCCGACCCTCAGCCAGAAGACAATAAATGCTTAGAATGAAATCAGCCACGCTATTACAGGGACTATTACTGCACACTGAGAAATCACTGGCATTCAGAAAAAGGAGAAATGACTCACATATATTTCCAGTTGTAGCAGGAATTAGTCTGTGCCAGTAACTTGTCTCTGTAAAAAGGTTAGAAAAAATTACAGAGTTCTCATATTTGAACTCTAGAGCTGGCTGGAGCTGCTATTGAATGGTTATTATGATCATCAAATCTTTGCTTTTCATGTCTTTAGAATGAGATTATTTGGATTTTGCTAAATTATGGTGGCCATATCTGTTTAATTTTCATTGCATTACTAACACATTGACCCAGAAAAGGTCTAAAGCATTTGTTCCTTTGTTCCCTGCCTACCACATCAGCTTGTGGTTCAAGCTCTTGAGCCACTTGTCACCACCTTGCTGCCAAAAGCAAACTCCCTTTTCACTTTTCTGGTTAAAAAAAAGTGCCCAGTCAAAGCTTCCATTTTCTACACTTGATTTCTGCACAAACCAGCAACATACTTGCAGGAGAGCACTTCTGAATCCATTTTTAAATCCTCTACTGAATTGAAAGTGTTATGAAAGTCAAACCCATCCCTCCCCCTATAATTTGTGGTTTGTATTAATACTTAGTGGGTGTGTGGATAAGCTCAACATAATCAGCATGCATCACCTTGTGGGAAGTTGCATGGGGGAGAACCCCTATAGCACATTTGGTTCGTACCAGTACAGGTTGGGGGTTGACCTGCTGGAAAGTAGCGAAGGAGAAAGGGACCTGGGGGTCCTGGTGGATAGGAGGATGACCATGAGCCAGCAATGTGCTCTTGTGGCCAAGAAGGCAAATGGCATCTTAGGGTGCATTAGAAAGGGAGTGGTTAGTAGGTCAAGAGAGGTTCTCCTCCCCCTCTACTCAGCCTTGGTGAGGCCGCATCTGGAATATTGCGTCCAGTTCTGGGCCCCTCTGTTCAAGAAGGACAGGGAATTGCTTGAAGGAGTCCAGCGCAGAGCCACAAAGATGATTAAGGGAGTGGAACATCTCCCTTATGAGGAGAGGCTGAGGGAGCTGGGTCTCTTTAGCTTGGAGAAGAGGAGACTGAGGGGTGACCTCATCAATGTTTACAAATATGTAAAGGGTGGGTGTCAGGATGATGGAGCTAGGCTTTTTTCAGTGATATCCAGTGATAGGACAAGGGGCAATGGGTGTAAACTGGAGCATAGGAAGTTCCACGTTAACATCAGGAAGAACTTCTTTACTGTAAGAGTGACAGAGCACTGGAACAGGTTGCCCAGGGGGGTTGTGGAGTCTCCTACACTGGAGATATTCAAGGCCCGCCTGGACAAGTTCCTGTGTGATGTACTGTAGGTTACCCTGCTCTTGCAGGGGGGTTGGACTAGATGATCTTTTGAGGTCCCTTCCAACCCTTGGGATTCTGTGATTCTGTGATTCTGTAAATTCTCTCCATAAGGAAAAGTGTCTCCTTTTATAAAAGGAAGTTGATAGGGTCATGAGTTATCATTTTCCCAATAAGAGACAACATGCTTTTTAAAGTAATATTAAAATAGAAAAGTAAGTAGTTCACGCTCAAAATCCCAAAGAAACTCAGAGGCTAACAATAATATTTCCTGTGTGTAGTCAGTTTGTCTGGAACTGTAGCATTACTTAACATTTCAGCTTTTGACTGTGTCATTTAGATGCAGCTCTTAAGAAAGAGACAGTAAGAAAGAGGAGCTGCGTCCTTTCATCTCCTGATAGATCAGTGCATGGCACTGCAGAGAAGTTCAGTAGATTGCACTGATCATGAGTCAAATAGCATTACATTGCCCACTTGTCAGCTTTCAGCATGACTTCTAAGCCTCAGGAAAGAAGAAATACTTTACTGCTAGGTAGCATTTCCTCTTCCTCCAGAGGAAACATTAAATAGTTAAAAGCATTAACTATTGCGTTTTGTAGCAATATAATGTAGTATTTAATTCTATGTAGTTGCAACAATTTCTGCTGATTGATAGAAAATATGCTACCAGGAAAGTGGCAGAAAAATGCTAGAAGGAGACAACAGTACATGCATACTGACCAGAGCAAAACAAAACCATCACAATAAAGACGTGGAAAGTTTTACAAAAGCAAGTTGCCAGCTATTTCACAGCGTATGCTACAAACCTATGGACAGCCATCAAAGTGCAGATAAACTTTTGCTGTCATATTTGTACCTAAACCTTAATTTCCCTTAAGTAAAGCATATATGGACCAGAATATCTATAAAGACTGTCTTGGGCATTCGCATAATCTTACTAAGCTATAGTTCACCATATCTAAGTGAGTAGGGTTTTTGTATAAATGATACAAGACCAAGACTTAAAGAGAATATATTGATCCCTGATGTATATGGCTGATTTTCACTGAAAATCCATTAGGTTTTTAAAATAAAAATAATCAAATGCGTAGAGTCCAATCACCACAGCATCCCAGCTGAAATCACAGCAGTCTGTTTTGGCAGATTTTCACAGAAAACAGAAGGGAGTTTGAGTTTGGGCAGGACTTGATCCACACTGACATTAAGGCATATGAAAAAAAGACTCATCCTGCTACCTGAAGGGAAGTCAGGCTACAAGACTCATAGGGGATGCAACTCTCTTCTCATGCTTCCCCTACAAAATAACCAAATTAATGATGCTCTCTCCTGTGCCATTTTACTTCACTGTCACCCCAGTAATAGCCCAGCAAAGAGCAGATCACACAGCTACCCTTTCTAGCTTTGTATAGCACATAATAATCAGTGCTATTGTCACAGCCATTCTCACAGGTACAACCTTCATCAGCTACATTAAATGGCTACTGTTGCACTTCATACTTGTGCATTGAACAGACCATAGTTCCTGCGTTTGTTTAATTATGTAATTAAGATGTAATGCATTTGCATTACATCTCTTTTAGTAGAAATTAATGAATTAGTAAAAAAAGAGCTGAAAAATTAACCAACTGGCAAAATTTCACCTGATAAACTCAGGAAGAGAACAGAATGCACTGGCAATTTTCAGCAAAACTCAGTGCAACTGAGGCACATGAAGATTAAAAATCTTAATCTCCAATTGAAAGTTATATAGTGTTGAACTACAACAGTTAATTTGGTGGTGTTCAAACCAAAGGATATTATAAAAAGGAAAAATGCTTAGCTGATACAACATACATCTTAAGTTGTACACTTGCAGAGTTGGATACAGACAGCAGCGCACATCCTTTGTGAAGTTCTCACAGCATACAGAGGAACTCATAAATCTTAGCACTTCCAATAAGAGCAAAAAAAAGAATCTGATTATTTCAATGAGGAGCAAAACCAAGTTTCCTTCCTGAATGGAGGAACTTAATTTGAGGCACATCTGTAGCACTATTTACAGGAAAAATTCAGTAACTGTGAAGATATGAGCACTATCCAGTGCAGTTTGGGGTTTTTTATTTGGATTTGGATTTTGTTTCATTTGGGGTTTTTTAATCTTTTCCCTGATGCCAGGTACTTACAATCTATTCCATCTAATGTCTACCAAGGGAAAAGGGAAAAAGTTTTATGCAAAACAGCAGAAAAGTAATAACCTAAACCATAACAGACTGCAGCACTGTATGTCAGAGCAGACAGTGGCACCCTCATCAGAGGCTTGGTCAGATAGAGCCGTTTGAGAAGGAGGAAAGGCATGCATTCCTAATACTGTTTGGAAATGCAGTGAAAAGCTGTAGAGTTGCCACTAAGTAGCAGAGATATGCCAAGCGTTACCATGTGGATAAATCTAAATAGGATTACACTGCCAGCTCCTTGTGGAGGTTATAATCCCCTTCTTGGAGGTGTGGCCATATTGTGATTAAAGCTAGAGAAAGAAGGACCAAGAGCTGCAGTCACAGTCCCTCCAGTACTTCTGGAAGCACAGATAAAAGTCACTACTTCTCCATTATACAGATTAACATTTTTTCATCCCAACAACATTGCCTGCTACAGCATGAGCTGACCTGTTAAAGGTACAGAAAAGCAGAGTCCCTTGCTTGCTTTGTTCATTCCTTGGTCAGTAATCAGTGTCATGTCATCCAGTGTCATTCCCTTAGTCTCATCCAGTACATACTCAACTTCCAGCTACTCAGTTGGTGATAGTTTTACTGTTAAAAGAGCATCACAGTATCCATTGCTCACTGTGGTTTTCTGTATGTGCTTGCAAAGAGATAGCTTGAGATTCACTCTGCTACTTCCAAAGATGAACCCTGCCTGTTTCACAAAACTGAAGGAGTTTGATTCTGACTGTGTACCCATATGATGCCATGCATAGAGGATCCAGTTTTCAAACAGAAGGGGTTTTCCTCTGCTAAGTAAGCTGCAAATATTTCCATCAGCACTGTCTTTGCTTCTGTGTTGTTGTTCTGTGCATCTGTAGTCAACATCTACTCCTTAAAAGCCCTTTCAGGACTAAACCCATTATACAGTCCTTCAGTAGCTCATACACATTCTAAATTCTGATTAATTCAATACCCCCTTGCAATAAGAAAAAGAAAATACTAACATTATTTAGTTGTAGGAAGGAAAACACGTCTTTATGAATTAGAGAAATAAGATTTTAAAATAAATGCAATGGATTTTGTTTTGAATGGCCAGAAACATGTGGAAGAAAAAAGGCTTTCTCATTCCAGAAAAATTCTGACCAAAATTGATAGTCGTTTAAACCAAAATACATACCAAGCAGCTGAAGCTCAGTGATGATACAAAAAGCTCACAGCTGATAGAGAATTGTCCACATACAATTTATTTAGGAGGATCAGACTCAGTAGAGAGCAAGGAAAAGGAAAATAATTAGCATCCTAGATAAAGTATCCCAATTTCTTCAGTCACTGAATGTAATCAGTGAACCTTAGGAAAACACTGAGTTTCCAGGGGGAGTAGACTTAGCTGCAAGAAAAGCTTTTTTTAGGAGCCTGACCAGCATGCACATACAAACAGACATACTTTTAACAGTTGCTCTTCATCTGAGTATAGCTGCTTTCAGTTGCATGACCAATAGTCTAATCCACCCATTCACACAGGGACTCCTACTCAAACACTAACACTCAAAATTCTAGACCACTGTCAAAAAGCCAAGAACTACTACCCTCTTCCAAACCTGGAAATACAAAGACAGCTTTAGCTTTGCCACTAGGGTGGGAAAGGGCAAGAAATTCTTGGAAAAGGTCAGCAATTTATCAGTAAAATCATGGGGTAAGATTTTTTTTCCCCCAGAAAGTGCTAGCAACAACCCTGAGCAACTACCAAGGCAATGAATTATCCCATTATATTTAATTTCTACTCACCATCTGTTGTCTTGAATTAATAGAGTCCAATATTTAGCTATATTCTCTTTATTTCCTAGAGCAGGAATGCTCTCATGTAACCCAGTTCAAAGTGATTAAAGCTTTCACAATTACAGGTAATGACTCTCAGCTGCAGGATCTTGCAGCCATCCAGACATGGTGAGATTATTGCCCTAAAACTATAAATGAAGAACCGACAGAGAGCAAGAGCCAAATGTTTTCCATGCTCATGAGCAATCCTGGAAGCTGTTGTGTAAACACATGTCTGTTTCATACACATAGTGTGGCACATCAATATTTTAACTGGGTTTGCGTTGTTTACCTCCCATATTCAAGTATCAGCAGTCTCAATACTGCATACGGTAGAAAAACGTTGCTTTTGAAATATAGTATGGGAGAAAATCCAGGAGCATGATGTCATCAACAGAGGGATGAGTCTGTTCTGTTCAGGGAGGGGCAGAAAACCAGAAGTTAGACTCATTCATACAACAGAAGGAGCTTGGCTGTTCCTGGAGACGTGTTGCACTGCACTTACTTGTATCTGCTCAGTGGTGAATTTGCATTCAAGGTATGTTTCTGCTTCTCTTTACTATGAAAAGATCTCATTATTTAAATTCAGTATGGTTTGTTGCTTCTTGGAAACCACTTCTTGAATTCTTAACATTTCTGGTTCAGTGACAAAAGAGCTGATGTTGTTAGTGTTCCAGGGACACAGAGGAGGAAAATAATTACTGCTAATGGGATTTTGTAACTTGCCAGGTTTTGCGGAGCAGTAGCATTTACAAAAGAGTGCTTTATTTCAAAGTTCCCAACATATCAAAGCCACAGATGCTATCTGGTGTAGGGACTACTGAAAGGTAATGATTCCTTCTGTTCAGAAGACATTTTGTGGGCACACATTCTATCAGCTCTTAAGAAAATACAGAAAGTGGAAGCCGCTAACTTTGTTTTCAGCTGAGAAATTACCTATGAAATGATGATAAGAAAACAGAGACAATACTTTTTTGTACATACTGATAAGTTTCTCTCTGTTTATTATTTTGATTATAAACTTTGTGGGGCAGGAAGTGTGTATGTATGTGTACCTTGCACTGCTTACCTGTTCGGTCTGAGCTGATTGAGTGACAAAGAATAAACATTTGAAGCTTTTTCTTATGTTACAAAAAAGAAAAGTTTTGGGTGACTTTTAAACAATATTATCAGTTCCTTTCTAACACTTGTATCCAAACAAAAAAATGCAGGAGGAGCATGATATATATAGAATGCTGATAAAAACAAAGAAAACCTTAGAACTGAGGTTGTAATTAGGATCATACAACAAAAAGAACAAAGGTTGAAATGTATGCTATAGTTTTATCTATTCCTATTCCATTACTCAAGATCCTAAGCAGCCATCTTAATGTAAAATAACAAAATAGCCGTAAAGCTGAAAAAGTTCAAATAGCTTTCCATTAGCATCTTAGTTTTAATACACTGTACAGACGCTTACTGATACTCTTAAGATACCTGTATGCTTTCATCTTGAACAGCTGTATATATTTTCTTAAGGAAGCTAGAAGACAGCTAGGAAAAAAATTTTTACAGCAAAGTCTTTAAGACTGAAGTATCAGGATATTGGGTAATATCAGTCATACATTTTTTATCTTGTCTGCTGTTCTTTGAGAATGTGCAATCATTAAGAAGATAATAAAGAGAAGCATCTTTGCACCTCAGAATCATTCACAGACTTCTTATTTTCCCTGTAAATAGTGAAAACACAAGGAGAAGGGGTAAATGTACCCAATTTAATAAGGATTTCAGAATAGTCAGAGCAGAGACACCTCCAGAAAATCTTTGTCAGGTTTTCCACTGGGTCCCATACATGCTAGAACAAGATTGAGTTACTCAGAGTTACCTGAACATTTTGTACTGACAATCCAACAAAAAAACTGCCTTTCCTGCTTATTAGAGCTTCCTGAAATAAGTATCTCATTACTGCACTGGAACACAGCTTGAAGAAATTCTCACATCTATGTCATATTTTATATCTTTTCTCAGACAGAAAACAAGAGGAATTTGGGGGAATTTTAGCACATTCATTATGAAGACCTTAAAATTCATTGCTTAAGAATAGCCAGTGTTGGATAGTCTGCTTTTTATGGAAAGAAGGGAGCTAAAGCTTTTGGAAACCTAAATCCCACTGTTTTGAAAGTCACAGTAGGAAAAAAATCATATTGCAAGTCCCAGATAACTCATCAGAGAACAGAGATTTGCTTTCAAATCAAATTCCTTCCCAGTAACTGTGTCAACAGCAAAGGCACACCTGCACTCATTAGCAATGCTAATCAATATGAAGTTAAAAACACCCCAACCCTGAGAATAAATGCCATTCAGCTAAAACCTCTGCTTTTCTTTAACAGTCACATAAGCCAGTCTTATTCTATTTTTACTCACGGTTTTTTTTAACTATCTCTCAGAACTCCATGTACTTGAGTTTCCCCTAGCTTATCTAAAGGTTTCTTTTCCTTCCTTCTTTCATTTAGCATACTTCATGCATCCAGATATCTTTGTGCCTCTGCCTGGCCGACATGCAGCTGTAAAAAAACATAGTACTTTAAAGTGGAGGCAAAAGCTCTCAGCCAGTCCTCTATAACTGGGGTAACTCTGGGTGAATAGGTAGCTACTAAAGAATAACACCCTTTGGGAGCACCCTCTGGGTGCTGACTCACAAGCCTAGCCACTGGCAGGCAGGTGGCTGAGCCAGCTTCTCCCCTCTAGGTGCCCCTGACCAGGGATGGAGGCAGGAGAGAACACCCCTGTACCATGACAGCCCTGAGGAAGGCAGGCTCAACTGCACTGGGAAAGAACAGAGGGTGAGAGCTCCACAGCAACATCAAATTTGGACTCTGCAGACTGCTGTCTTCATCTTCACACAAAGTTGCACATCCTAGTGATCGCCACAGTGGTGATAACTTAAAAGAGATGCTAGTGCCCTGCGACTGAGGAACCCTGGTCAAGGTCTAATAGCCCACTAAGTTAAATACTGGATAACAGGCACAAATTGGATACAGACCACTAAAAAACACAAGGACCAAAGTTGTCTGCTGAAAGCATGCTCACTTCAGTCTGATGATGATGAAGTCCAAAGCATTCAGACATTGTGGCAAAGCTTCTACATCAAACTTCAACAAAATGCCTCAGGACTCTTGATGCTCCCTGAAGGGGTGGATTTGGCTTACTTTTGCTGCTGTTTTATATTTACCTCCTCTACATGTTAACTCCTCAATTCAGCAAGGTTGGGCTGGTTTTTGTGATCACTGCAAACAAATCTGATCATCCAGGTATGCAGATCTGGCATACTGAGGTATGCCAGAGTGATGACTGTTACAAAAAAAGGCACACTTCAGACTATGGCCAATTTGCATAGAAAGGAGCTGTCAAAATGCAGAAATCTGCCTCTCCCACTCATTATCTGAGATTACAGGTAAACTCCACAGAAAAAGAAAGTGAGCTATGGTTAGAGGTCCAGGTCTTTTTAATATTAACAGGATTTATACGTGTGCCTAAAGGCAGAATTGGCCATAGAAGATATTTCCCCCTTCAGTGGTCCTTCTTTGGCAGAAGGGAGTATGCTGCAGGCATTCTCTTTGGGAGCTGCACCCCTGTGTCTCCAGAGGTGCTTAGCCCCTTTGCCATGGTTATATGATTTCCTATCAGCTGTCTGACTGAAAGACAGCTACTATGGAGTACGAAGCAAGGGCAGCAGGTTCCCCTCAAGAAGGGTGATGTGAGCCCTCTGCCCACACACACAGAGCAAAGCAGTAACCCAGGCCACTATTCTGATGAGAAGGGTAAATGACCTGCAGATAGTGGGCAGGCCAGTAGACTGGAAGTGCTCCATCAGGTCACTTGAGTGTTTTCACAAAAAGCAACTGTAAAATCTTCCTATTTCGATGGTGGGACCTGATCCTTGAACAAGTAAGTAAGAAGACAGAAATACTGCAGTATATGTCACTAGGTTTTATGTTCACTAGATTTTATGTCACTAGGTTTAGTGCATCTCTCATCTCCTTCTCCAGCAGTCTTTCCATATAACAAGCTATATTCTACATTCTCTGTATTATATTTGGCTTCTGCTTAGATTATAAGATCCTCAAGGCAAAGCTAGTCCCTGTGCTTGCACGGCTATTGCACACTGATTATCATCGAAGCCTCCAGTCATAAGTATTACACAGACAGCATGGCAATGTCAGCAAAGCCGTGCTCTGAGTCCTGCCTGCTAGACCAGGACAAACAGCACACGAAGTAAACAAGCAGATAAAGAGACATAAAAAGTGATACAATTAAGCACACAGACTAGATCCTCAGCTGTATTGAATGCTCACAGTGCCATCCCCATCAGCAGAGTAATGACAGTTTATAGCAAATGATGATAGATCTGTTAGCAGAGATGAGTGATTTCTGCACCGGTAACCTGCTTAATAAACATGATAGCATAGCCACATCCTTTTTCTGGCTTCTTTTCCCAGAAGGAAAGATTTGTGAAAGGCCTGTTTTACTAGCTGTGAAATCAGGAGACAAGAAGAGAAAAGAGAAGAAACGATGCAGTGGGTGTTCCCCTAACTACCACAACAGGTAAACTTTGCTATAGGACACAAAATATGTTCCAAGTCAAATTTCAGTCTTTGTAATTGTGCAGCTTGAGCTCAACGCTGAACTTCAGCCAGCGCATCTTACAACCAGTCTCGTGTCATCAGGTTATTTATTACAATGGTTTCATCTCAGCCTGTGGTATCTCAGCTTAAGGATAGATTTCTTATTTCTTTATTCTTTATTTCTTTAGACTGAGCCATCTAAACCAAACCTCCCAGACACTGTTTGCACTCTGCAGAGCCCACCCACATGCTCCTCGTGCAGGATCTCGCTTTACCTGCCCAAGACCAGCTCACAGATGGCTGTTCTCCTTGGCATCACCCAGAAAGGTTTGCTGTGCCTGGTCCTCCCAGCACTGGGGGCTGGAAACACGCAAACCACTTTCTCCAAGAGAAAAGAGCAAAACAGCAGGCAAATATTTGTGGCACTAAAGGTGACTAGGATATGTTTGCTTTGTGGAAATTCTGTCTCCTCTGTATACAACACGTAGACATATGTGTAGACGCACACCTATATACACCTACATATAGACAAACATAGAGATTCAGTATCACCTTGTCAGAGAAATAAATGTTCCTCTGCAAAATCATGTTATCCATGTCCTACCCTTTCCTAGGGAACAATCCTACAAGGAACCACTGCCACTTTCTTCCTCATTCACGGATTTTTACTTTGTACAAAATGATCAACAAATATTTTAATCAGACATTTCTGATGTGTCCATCTGTTAGGATCAAGACCGTTACGTTTATTTGTTTCATTTCCTTTGCTTGGACAAAGATCTTTTGGGTTTCTCTGGTTAATGCTAAAATTCCTAGGTCACAGTGATCTGGAACCATCCCTCATAGGCAGATTAAACAAGCAAAAGCAGTTACCTTCTCACAAGCTTTCATTCTGTGTAGACATTTACAGTAGGTAACAAAGTCAAATAATGAAGAAGATGGGCTACCTTTTTACAAGAACGAGGGCACTTAATTTGAAACTGAAGAGCTTTCTCAAGAGCTCTGCTGTTTTTTATTTACCTCTGTGAGCTGCAAGTTAATTTTCAAAGTGATACTATTCCAACCTGGTTAAAGCAGTCATAATGAGTCAGACATTAATGCAACTCATGAATGGCTGGGATATTGTTCACAGAAATTTCAATTTATGTCATACTTCTTTAAGAACACCATATACAGGCACGTCAGATAAGACAGGTGTGGGATCTCACCTTCTTGCTTACACCATTCCTCTAAGAAACATCATTATCTTTTTTTATTAAGAGTCACCTTAGCCAAGAAATTCTAGCCAGCTGGCTCAGCCAAAGAGGCATTTCCCAGAAGCAGGAAGTAGAAGTAATAAAGCAGAGTTGGTTCCGTGTAGGTGTTTCCAGCAACATTTTGGAAACGTTAGTCTTGTTTGGAAATATAAGAAGACAGCAATTTTTTTCCTTCCAGAATAGATGTAGTCTACAAATTGACATTTGAATCATGATTACAGCTCATAATTGTACAGCATGAGACATCTGGAATTTCATTCTGCTACACTCTGCATCATGCATCACTATAGACAGATTTACTGTGTAAATAGTTTCCACTGCACATTTGTATGGTGTTTTAAAAAGGGTTAAATGGAACATATTAATAAGGTTTGACTTAGATAAATGGACTCTGGTCAAACAACTTTAAAAAATCAAAGAAAAAATTGACTTTAAATACAAGAATCAAACAATTCCAAAATTTTGGACTATTTTACAGATAGGTAAAATCAGAATCCAGACTGTGTAAACTACCTAGGTTTTATTAGATTTTCAAATGAAAATCCCAGACAAAACTCCCTTAACTTTAGTATATAACTGACTCAGACTGCAATCTTTATTCGTTGTCTGGTTTGGAAACCTTTTCCCTCTTGGGAAATTAAATCTCAAGTTTTAAACAATCCCCAAGATTAAATCCTTTTCTCCTTCCCTCCGTCCCTCCCTCCCTTTGGTCCTCTGTCCTTCCTTCCTTCCTTCCTTCCCAGCAGCATCATTTCTCCTCTGCCTGTTTTCTATAACACCATTATGTGCTCTCCCAGAACTCATATCTGCTAATTTCCTCCTCACTTGTTCCTGCCCTGACATCCTGCCACGAGACTTGCTGCCTGCTGCAGAAAACTGTCGTGTGCAATTCTACACAATACTTCATGTTCTGCAGCGGTTGCAAAAGTGATGGTATACAAATTCAAATATGACATGATTAACTTAAATCAGAACATTTTTCAAAATTAACAAAGCTGGTCAGAATACAAAATTTATGTTTCACAGAAAAATTGTGAAGGACAGAAGGAAGAAGTGAAAATCCCATCTAGAATTAACGAATCTTGGCATTTTTATCAGAACCAAAGCACTGGGAATGGTTAGCATGGATTAGGGATTTTGAACAAGGCATGGACCTTCTTGAGCAAGTGCCTGGGGGATAAAATGAGTTAATTCACCTCTTTCACTGTCTCTTTTTCTAGAGCTGCTCCATTTTGTGAAGATAATAAAATCTAGTTGGCCAGACAGAGCAATGGTGAACCTCGGTCTCCTTGTAAGCTGTTAGCAGTCAGTATGTCTCCTACTTCGTTCAAGATGAGAAATGGCACCTTTAAAATATTTTATGTTAACTTCCCCAAATATGCTGTGAAAATTTTTTCTTTTAAAATCAGTTTCTCTAAAAACTGTCTGGTTTGACAGTCACTTTAATAGGAAAAGATAGTTCCCTTCCTCAAACATTTATTGCATAGCTATAGCAGTACATGAGTGTGAGGTGCCAGAAAGTGTGATCCATTAACTGTTGCCACTGCCCAGGCAGAAAAACTTCTCCAAATTTGTGTTGTGCAGAGCCACCCTGTGACAACCCAACACCATGTGACTGCTCAATCTGTGAAGGATATTGGGGCTTGTTAGGTTTAGGTACAATAGTTCTTTGAAGGAGCTGTGGAATCTGCTAAGATTCCATTAAGTGAATTTGTCTTTCTAATTAAATTCTCATCATCTATGTTTTTGTCAGCTCTGACATTCTGAAGAGAGCAGATAGACATATCTTCTTGGTAACCATGAGTGCCCAAACCCCATGTATACAGACTGAAAAACAAATTGTCTGCACCAGATTCCAGCGAGGCTCTGACATCTCCTGTTGCCATCAAAGGGATGACAATGAGTTGATACACAGTTTAATTCCAGAACACTGGCAAAGCACGAAAAAACCAAACCCAAACCCAAAAAACTGTAATCCAAACACTGACTGTTGTAAATCAGTGCTGCAAATCACAGAGCTTCTCAGCCTGTGGAATGTCCTGAACCTTATAGACCTCTTAGTGTTGAAAGCCACAGGCACGCTTGTACAGTTTAATCACCACGTTGCTATCAACATATCTTTTCAAGGCCAGGTTGGATGAAGCCTTGGGTGAGATGGTTTAGTGTGAGGTGTCCCTGCCCATGGCAGGGGGGCTGGAACTAGATGATCTTAAGATCCTTTCCAACCCTAGCTATTATGATTCTATGATTCTATGTATTTGAATACTTCTTTCTTGTAAGAGAAATGCAGTGTACTCCCACTTAAGAATTGTTATTAGAGTTTCCCTGGGTTTTCAGCAGAAAATCTGACATTTGGATGTATATCAAATTTTTATCTGCTGTGATGACTGAGGTAATTGCAATACAGTCCATAATTCACTATATTCTCTCACACACACCATTACCAATATGTACATGTGGTTTTGAGCTTTTCTCTGTAATATACAGGCTGTGACGATTTTTAATCATGATATCTGAAAACTGACCTCTTTTCAATTACAAATGCTTTGTGTAATGGCTGTGTCGGGAGTAGATGCATGAAAATAATATGAAATGATTGTCCCAGCTGCTCAAGCAGCAGCCTAGCAGGACATGTTTGACCTAGGAAGGACAAGGCAAAATGGTTTTCTGACGTTTATCATATAAGAAGTGAATCATGTTCCAGGCTAGACTTCTCCTTGAGAGGGGAACTCAGCAGTGCTTGCACTGCTGCACTCTGTTTTTAGGAGTTAAAAGAGTATGGGGAAAACAAAACAAAGTAAAACAAAACAAAATAAACAAATCAAAACAAAACACAAACCCTACCTATTCTTTTAGTAAATGCAACCTGCCATTTAGTCAGTGCATATCATGTCATGCTTGTATTGCCCTCCATGACAAAAATCAGTGATGCTGGGGATCCTTCACTGGGATGGTCCATAAGAAAAGTTTTTCAGAATGTTGAAATCTAAGTTTATGTTTTAATGTAGATTTTGGGGTATGTCTGCAGCTGTTATCAGAGGTTTTAAATTAAAGGGAGGCCTTAAGAAGGCCACATGATAGAGACGCTAACTTGAACAACCTGAAGAAATATCATACCCTCTGTGTTCTACCTGCTTGAAATTAAAGTTGTAATTTCATTTGAACATTATACAGTTAATCAAACTTTCTAGCCCATTATGTTTTCAGAGCCCAACATGCTGTTTACTTAGCGAAGCCACCTCTGGTGGCATTAAGGGAACACAAGGCACACTATATAAAGGACAGATTCTGCTTGCAATGTCCTCTGTGCTAAGGACTCCTCTGCTTGCACAGTTACCAGTGTATGGCTCAGCCACAGGAAAAGTAGTAGTGACTGAAACATTTCCAGCTGTTTGTGGGGATGATTTTGTAGTTGCAGATGTGTTTTGAAGACATAATATGACATTTTAGAGCATCTACATTTTTGCAAAATGCAACAGAATTCAATTAACTCCAGAGTAAAATATTCAGTTACCTGTATGATAAGAAATGAAGCAAGCAGCAGCTGTCAAAGAAATAGTTATTGCACTTTGGGACAGGAACCTTCTAATCTTTGCTATCAGAGACAGGCTTTTCTCAAAGGCTGTACTTGTGAAAAACTGACGAAATGTGCAAGAAATGCTGCATTATTGCAAATATCCTTCACAACACTGTAAGCACGATAGAGATTGGAGGCACTGGAGGCGGCAAATCTCTGTCTTTTTTTCAAACGGCTGTTGCAATGTTCTTAAGGTGCTAAAAGCAAAGTGCTTTCAGGGCACAGAGCCAGTTCATCTGAAAGGCAAATCTCTCTATTAAGTATTTAGCGCACAAAGGGAGCAATATCTACAAATATTTGGCCATTAGACCTTTGCATTTTGCCTGGTCATCAGAACTTAGAGGAGCTACGCAGGGAAAACATCATTTCTTTTTCAAAACAGCATTTTGGAAAAAAAGCTTTTTTTTTCAAAAGAGAGAAAATTTACCTATTTCTTTTCCAGCTTTGCTGTTTTTGGCATGGTACTTGCAGTAGTGTTGATCTCTCTGTGTTTGAGGACAGTTTGTTTTCTAAAGCAGGAAATTCTTACTTTAACAAAGAAATATAATCTAGCTGTTCAAACTGCTCTTGATGAACTCAGTAGCATTTTAGTTCATCATCACTGGATACAGGTTACCTTTGCTATTTACTGGGCTCAAGGTTCATCTGCAACTTCATAGATGCATTTTACTGTTAGATACCATCAGACCTGCCGTTTCACATGACATCCCACTCCTGCAATGGTTATTAAATTGGTTTCACAACATTAGTGCATTAAGGTCTTTGAATTTTGTAGTGGTGATGGGGTACAGCAATCTCCTACATAAAACAGAGAATTCCTGTGGTGCCTGCAGTGCTCAAAGGAGGGGATACAATCCCTTTGACCTTATTACAACCTGATAAATTTACATGTCGTATCATAAAACTCAGGAAGTTTATAGTCTCCTATTTGTCTTCATACTTCAGTGAAACTGCACAAGTTGAGATTATTCGGTTTTTTACACAAACACCATGCGTACAGGAGGGTTAAGGGCCATGCAAGTTTTCAGCCCTGGGACAAGGATTAGGCTTTCTCAAGCAGCCACTCTCACCTGACAGGGAACGCAGTGTGGTTCCTGGTGCCAAAGCGTGTTACTCACGTTTCAAACAGCACCTTTGCTGTTTCTCTCCCTGTACAAATGTGCAGTTCAGTTTGCTCCCATCCATTACTATTTACAACAGGGAAAATAATATCAAGTTAGACAGTGAGCCAGCTGGGAACAGGGGTAAATTATGCTAATAGACAGTCATTTTCCTGGCAACAGTTCCAGTGCTAAGTGCAAACTCTGCGAAGAAAAATGTGAGAAAAACATGATCTGATCATTGTCCCTGTTGGCAGGAGGCCCTCAGCTAGTGATAGAAACCAGTGAGTTTTGTGAGTCTAAGCAAATCAGACCAAGTTCTGGGTTTATTTCACCCATACTACAAACCAAGTGTATCGCCCTTCTTTACTTACTTCTACCTAGCAATAACCAGGGCTCCAGACAGCACTGTCTCCATCAGGCACATTTCCCTTCCCTTCCACCTGTGTGTCTTGCAAATTTGTAAGAGCCTCTGGCCTACATCTGCCACCTTCATCTCTCTATTTTCCTCAGCATCTCCTCTGCCTGTACCTTTGAGAAATGGAGCCACTCAGCCTGAAAGCTGAACTAAGTGAGAATCTTAAACCAGTGCATTTGGGGATGCGTTATTCAAAATGCCTGCCTAGTGAAGTAGCAGAATTCCTGCTGATGTTATTCCTGTAAGCTAGTGCTTGCCCTCAAAGGCACCAAAGAGCTTGAGAGAAGAAAGGGAAAATTTGATGCTACATGCAAAGTTTAAACCTGTACCCCTACCTTACTAAGAACGAAATGCAAAACATCATTTTGCACACTGAGGGAACCTAAACAGGGGAAGTTTCGATTGGATATAAGGAGGAAGTTCTTTACTGTAAGGGTGGTGAGGCACTGGAATGGGTTGCCCAGGAAAGTTGTGAATGCTCCATCCCTGGCAGTGTTCAAGGCCAGGTTGGACAGAGCCTTGGGTGAGATGGTTTAGTGTGAGGTGTCCCTGCCCTTGGCAGGGACGATGGAACTAGATGATCTTGAGGTCCTTTCTAACCCTAACTATTCTATGATTTTAGACCAATATGACGATCAAATAAACAAAACCCAAAAGAATGAAAGTCAGACATGGCAGCATATGGACCCTAAGCTCAATACACTCGTAGCTTTCTGAAAGAAAATGCTGTCAACAAAGCTTAAGACACCAATGTGCAAAACTAGGCTGACCCAGTATCTCATACATTGTAAAACAAAGAGCATGGTATGACAGTGTCAGATGTGTGAGAAATATGTGTATGGGCATGATAAGGCTTACCCTGTCTCTGAAAAAATAGGCTTAGTCTTTGAGCGTCTCAGCCCAAACCCTAGGCATGGGCTGTCTGGGACCATGGTAACCAGACATAATTCTCATTAAAATTGTCTCAAGGAAGAATTAATTTGGGTGACTGTTCTTCACTTCTGCAGTATTTTTGCAGTCCCACTCTTATTGAGGCTCCTACATTTTTCTCTCCTGACCTGAGCCTAAATGCTTCTTGGTGACTGAGCTTTTCAAATGAGCAGTCATGGTTAACCTTACCTGTTCTTATATGGAGAATGCCAAAAAAAAACCCAGAACAAAATACCCTGCCAGCCTTGCAGAGTGAGCTTGTGGTCACTTTTCTCCTGTTTAAATATTTTCTTCTCAGTTGTCAGAACATTTTGAGCAAACATGTTAAAATACACACGGAAAAAGTATAGATTCAGCTGTGACTTGAGTGCATTGTGTAATGGCAATGTGTCTTGCTGTAAGAGAATTAGAAAATTATCATTTTGGTTCAAAGAGACATAAAGCAGGACTCCCGACACCAGGCTCTGGAGCAGAGTCACATTAAGTCTAAGGGGCAGGAGTGGTGGGTGCATGATGATTAAGATCCTGGAGAGTTAAAGAAGATTGAAGAGACTTTAGAATGGCAGCAAGTAATTCAGTATTTACTAGGAGAGAGAAGAGTTGTGAAACTGATATTATAAACCTCAGATTTTGTGATATTTTCCTAAGGTGAAAGAATAAGATTCATGTCCCTGCTTCAACAGTTATTTAAGTATTTCGACTCATCTGAAATAGCTTCATAAAAAAAAAAAAGTGTTATTCATAGAATCATAGAATCATAGAATAGTTAGGGTTGGAAAGGACCTCAAGATCATCTAGTTCCAACCCCCATCCCATGGGCAGGGACACCTCATGCTAAACCATCTCACCCAAGGCTTCATCCAACCTGGCCTTGAACACCGCCAGGGGTGAAGCATTCGTAGCTTCCCTCAGCAACCCATTCCAGTGCCTCACCACCCTCACAGTAAAAAATTTCTTCCTTATATCCAGTCTAAACTTCCCCTGTTTAAGTTTTAACCCATTATCCTTTGTCCTGTCACTACAGTCATAGAATCATAGAATCATAGAATAGTTAGGGTTGGAAAGGACCTCAAGATCATCTAGTTCCAACCCCCTTGCCATGGGCAGGGACACCTCACACTAAACCATGCCATCCAAGGCTTCATCCAACCTGGCCTTGAACACCACCAGGAATGGAGCACTCACAACCTCCCTGGGCAACCCATTCCAGTGCCTCACCACCCTAACAGGAAAGAATTTCCTCCTTATATCCAATCTAAACTTCCCCTGTTTAAGTTTTAACCCGTTACCCCTTGTCCTGTCACTACAGTCCCTGAAAAAGAGACCCTCCCCAGCATCCCTATAGGCCCCCTTCAGATACTGGAAGGCTGCTATGAGGTCCCCACGCAGCCTTCTCTTCTCCAGGCTGAACAGCCCCAACTTCCTCAGCCTGTCTTCATACGGGAGGTGCTCCAGTCCCCTGATCATCCTCGTGGCCCTCCTCTGGACTTGTTCCAACAGTTCCATGTCCTTTTTATGTTGAGGACACCAGAACTGCACACAATACTCCAGGTGAGGTCTCACAAGAGCAGAGTAGAGGGGCAGGATCACCTCCTTCGACCTGCTGGTCACACTCCTTTTGATGCAGCCCAGGATATGGTTGGCTTTCTGGGCTGCGAACGCACACTGCCGGCTCATGTTCATTTTCTCATTGACCAGCACCCCCAAGTCCTTCTCCGCAGGGCCGCTCTGAATCTCTTCTTTGCCCAATCTGTAGCTGTGCCTGGGATTGCTCCGACCCAGGTGTAGGACCTTGCACTTGTCATGGTTGAACTTCATAAGGTTGGCATCAGCCCACCTCACAAGCATGTCAAGGTCCCTCTGGATGGCATCCCTTCCCTCCAGCATATCAACCGGACCACACAGCTTGGTGTCATCGGCAAACTTGCTGAGGGCGCACTCAATCCCACTGTCCATGTCAGTGACAAAGATGTTGAACGAGGCCGGCCCCAACACTGATCCCTGAGGGACACCACTTGTTACTGGTCTCCAGCTGGACATTGAGCCATCGATCACAGCTCTTTGCATGCAGCCATCCAGCCAGTTCTTTATCCACCAAGTGGTCCATCCATCAAATTGATGTCTCCCCAATTTAGAGACAAGGATGTTGTGTGGGACATGTGTCGAACGCTTTGCACAAGTCAATTCAATAAGCTTGTGGCCTCTTAGTATACAGACAAGTGTATCACATGAGTTCTAGCTTTTGTTCCAAGTTAAACAGAATGGAGACTTGAAAATAGGTTTCATCTGTCCAATGACTAGAGACAAACAAATTGAATTATGCTTGGTCAACACTTAGATTTTAAGAGCATCATATACTTCATTTCTTTGTAGACATGTTCTAAAAGCTGGGGATGAAGAAAAGAATAACTCAGTAAATCAGAACAATTTGAAATTTCTCAGAAGTGTTTAAACAGCAGAAGTTGAAGTGTGTACTGAGAAGGGGAGAAAGGCATTGTTAGTCTCCATTTTCAGAGTAGTTTGATAGTTTTTTAAATTCATCTCCTTTCTCCTCTTGTGAAATATAATGGTAAAAGTTGGTGAATAGGCACAGAAGTTTCTACTGTGTTTACCAATCCATTTTGTAGAAAAGGGAAGGGAAAAGCTGCAGAGCATTAACATAGTAAAAATCTCCAGGAAAACAAAAAGTTAAACCAGTCATTCAAGTTTGAATTTAACTTAGAGAATGATTGCTGTGAGCCATCGCTATGTACAGGTCTTGCATGCGTAAAATTTTCAGTTCTTGATGGCCACACAGTTGCAGACGTCATTTATTGCCAAACTCCTTCAAATATTGGCAGAAAGTTTATTGTGAAAAAAAAAAAAACCCAGCTGAGAAATTTACCCTCATATTTCATTCCTTTGTCTAAACTGCACATTGCTATGATATGTCACAAAACAACCCTAGAACGGTATTCATGGAATTTGGCATTTCCCATTACTTATTTGTTTATATCTTTCCCCTTTTAATTTATTGAAGCTGATGAAGCCTGTCTCTGCAAGAGGAATGTTGTCACCCAGTGTATCACCAATGTCAGTGCTTTTCTGGGACACATTCTGAAATCCAGTATCTATGAAAGGATTCTGTACAAAACAAATTACACAGGTTACATACCATGGTCTCTAGTCCAACCTCTTGTGCAAAGCTGGATCAGCAATGAAATCAAATCATGCAACTCTGGGCTATATCCAGCTGGGCCTTCAATATTTCTGAGGCTGGCAAAGTTGAAATTGAATAATTCACTGGGTGGAGAAACTTGAAGATCCTATTGTTTTGATCCTGAAACAGCCTTCAATGTTAAAACAATTATTTCTTGTTTCAGATTAAATAGAATTATTGTAATAAACCTGCTATTTCAGAATTGTTGCAACATCAAGATGTGGTGACGTACGCAACATTTTGAAAAGCACTGCTAGTAGAAAAGTTTCTAAAATATTGACAGCATGAAGTCAGAGGTCAAACATGGACAGTGACTCAAATACCATCACCAAATCTGGACTAAATCAAAACTGTGTTCATAATGAGATTGGACCTTTTCCATATACAAATGTCCTGTGTTCAGTACTTCTCTCTGAAGCAGTTCAAATTTTCCTCCTAATGACAGTTCTTACAGCATTCCAGCCATTCTGTTCTTCTCCAATTCAGTTATAATCATTATACACACGGATAATACATTTTGTCAGAATCGTCACAGTCACCAAATAGGGTACAGCACTGAAAAAATGACATTTCAAGTTATTTGCAGTTAAAAAGTGTGAGATTTTTCAGGAAAAGTATAGCACTGGAGAATCTAAAGTGAGTACATTCAGGATTTACCCCTGGAAAAAAACGTGTTACGAAAAGTGCTTCATTGCACTTGATTGGGCTTGTGCTCTTTCCACACCTTCCTTTAGTTGACTGTGATAGACAATATCGGAATTGAGTGGCTTCACCTCCCACTCTGGGGGGGGAGATTAATAGCCTCTTCTCACTTTAGACTCCTTGTTATTGAAATAATTATTTTAGCAGAACAAGGTTGAGTTTTTTATTTTCCATTTTTCTTAACATAATTGGTGTAAATATCTTTAACAACAACTGCAGAGCAATGGCTGTCCTGCTGTGTGCTTCAAGTTTACATGCCAAAGGGTCTCTAAAAATTCACTTTTTGGAGGGAGCTCCTCTGTATCTTTCCTTTATTGCCTTCAGTTTCTGAATTTTACTTCCGTCAAGTTCCTCAATCTGGCTTAACTCGAAGCCTCATGAACTGCAGGGGCAGCCGTACCATGGAAAGGGACAGTGAAGGGTGAATAAAGAACAGGAAATGTTTAAGCTAATATTGCCATGAAAAGCTTCCACTGATCTGCAGCCTCAAATGTTCTAAAGCCCATTACCATTTCATTATGCGAAGATTGAAAATTAAAAATTCAAGTCACAGGGTCAGTAAAAGCAGAATATTTTTGGAATGTTTCTGACACTTCCTCTATCTCTTCAAAACAGCAAATGCCTCCTCAGTAAAACAGAATTAAAGCATATGCTGTGTAACTTCCTGGTCACATTTCAGAGGTGCCACAAGAACTGCATAATGCTACCCTTTGATATTCAGTCAGTCAAAGATGCAAATCAAACCTTTTCTAAGGTCAAAGAAAGGGGTACAAGCAGTCAAAATGGACTTGGATTAGATGGAAACAAGAGACTCCATGAAGTCGGGATAGATGACAAAGATGGTTTTTTGCAGTAGTACAGGTTTAAAGAAATGCAGGTTGAGATAGAAGATTTGAAAATAAGCCTTATAGATGAGATACAGAATTTATAAGGAGGAGGTCTTGACTGCATTTATGTAGGTAAGAGTTCATCACAGAAGATGACTTCAATCTCCCAGCACACCTTTGGGCTATTGCTGAGCAATGCATCTGCTTATGCTACCCCATATGTGCTTCAGGCCTGGTAGACCTATAGATGTGGAGCTAAATGAGTAGAAATTTGAAAGCCTTTTAACAGCGTTTACACTCCAGGCTTCTGAGAAAGCCGTAGCAGTACTTACGTAGATTTAGCAGGACACAAGCTTCCTTGCATGCACCTCACGGTGGAGGACCGCCCTTTCCTGTGGCAGCTTTTAAACTCCTGATAATTCTCATTTCAGTCACAGCAGATCTGTCAGGCAGGTACCTTTTTACTTCTCACGGCTCTGACAGCTCCTCTGTTGCACTTGCTGTAACTCTTGCACTAGCATGAAGCAGTAAGGCTGCCAGACCAACAGGCACCAACAGGGGAGACTTGGCTGCCCAGATTGGACTCAGGAATGATCAGGAGGACAAACGAACACAAAAAATACATAGCATCAAAGCAGGCTTGGCTCTGACAGGAATAGCGGTTTGGAAGAGAGGATGTAGCAGACCTTGGGTGTTTTGCTGTTTCTTGCTGTGGCTGACCTGCCTTCTAAAAAAGGACCCTGTCAGAAGTGAGCCAGTGCCCTTCTCAGTTTGCAGCCACTCACTCAGAACTGTGTTTGTCCTCCCAGCTTTTCCACCCCTCTGTGCCATTGAGACCTGGGTGTATATGTATGACATGTTGTATGCTTGTATGCATGTATGTCTGTATGGTAAGCCAGCTATATGTATCTCACGAAACTTTTGGCCATTAGTAACACTTAAAACCAGGTATTTCTAAAATACTCTTAAGGATGCTATAGACTGGGTGTCATACCCATCCTTCACAAGGTGCATCCCTTGTTAAGAAATTCCTGAAATAAATAGAAAACTAAGCAGCTCTCTAGGCAGCCTTCATCATGAATGATCATAGGTCACAGAAACCCCTCCATTTGGAGTAGAAAACTAGGGAGGGCTCGGATCTGCTCTCCTTTATCCTTGCAGATTAGACTGTACAGGTTAACATCGTGACTGTGTACCTACATTTTTAAAAATTTCACTGCTTGCTCCACCAAACCACATTATAGGGGTTAACATTATAACAGCCTGAACACTTGTTTCTTATAGGCTCCACCTCTTGTACCTGAGGACTAAATAGCAAGGTTAACACTATGACAGCCTCAGTATATACTATTTACAGATTTCACACCTTGTTTCTGCATATAACCAAACATATAGCCAGAGTCACAACAGCTTAAGATATGGATTAAAAAGTCCCTCCGTTGCTCCCAGAGAGAAGACTGCGAGAGTTAACATTGCAATAATGTGAATACTTACTACACATTTCAGGCCTTGTCCTTGGAAAACACCTAACTGAGACCATCATAACAGTTTAAGTTATCCACTACATCTAAGCATACAAGCAAATGTTTAGCATAGTATGAGCCAAGATTAACACCACTAGTGATGATACTAATAGAGCCATGATTCCAGTAGCTGTAGGTGTTCATCCAGATTCAAAATGGGTTGTGAAAAAAGTTCACTTGATGCAGCATGGGCATTTCCCCATTTGGAAATTAAAGCAATGAATGCATCAAATGGTTTAGCTGTCCTGGAACTAGCTCACATCCATTAGCAGCATTAACTGAGCTGTGAGCTGGCTTTTTCCTCTGCTCTTCTATTCCTTAGCTCACAGCTCTGGATCCTTTAAGGGGTTTTTGCCCCACTTCATCGTATATAAGAAACAAGTTCTTTACTATGAGGGTGGTGAGGCACTGGAACAGGCTGCCCAAAAAAGTGGTGAATGCTCCATCCCTGGCTATATCCAAGGCCAGGTTGGATGGACTCTTAGGTGGCATGGTTTAGTGTGTGGGGTCCCTGCCCACGGCAGGGGTGTTGGAGCTAGGTGATCTTAAAGTCTTTTCCAACCCAAACCATTCTAAGATTCTACAATACCCTGCTTCATTTCTTCCAAGACAATTCATAGGCCACAGCAAGTATGGCTGTTGCACAGAGATTTTCCCTCCACACGACACTTATTCCAAGATTAACTACACCCCTGGACTCTAGGCATTATCTTCTGCTTGCTGATAATCTCACACCTATTTTAAGGCACCCTGTAGCCTCCCACTCTCTAAGCCTTGCCATTTGTGCCCAATGCTATTAGCAAAAAGTATTCTGGAACAACATGAGACAATGGCTGACAATGTTTTTAGTGACTGTCAAGGAGGAGGTAACTGACAGTAGGAGGCAAACTCCAGCAGGGACAAGTTCAGCCCCTACAGGAGTCCCTCATAATCAGTAATGATAGATAGCTTCAGCTGGACAGTGTTTCAATCAAAACTGTCAGAAAAAAGTTTTTTGAAAGTCGTAGTTGAGAGATTAGGCCTGTCTTGCATCGCACAGAAAGTATTTGTAGACAGTGTATGAAGATGTCACATTTATTTTCACTGAACTGTGATAAGCAAATGGCAAATCATACCCTTTTCAAAACTATGGCTGTGTCAATCATAATTTATTCAATAAGCACATACTTTTAATGAGTTTCCTGTGCTATAGAAAATAGTAGCAAGCACATCATTTTAATTGGGTTTGTAAATAGACCATTAGCACATTTCACCTTATCCACTCTCACATTTCTACTAATGCTTTATGGAAGGGCTTGGACCAAGAGATAAGGCCGAAGAAGGCAGGTCGGCAGAAGCCTCATGTCATGGACTTGGTCACATCCTTTGCACACTGTTCCTAGACAATAGTAATGTGATGTAACTTATTTATTTTGAAGTATTATAGAGTTTTCTATCAGAGAATAGCTGTAGGAGAAATACTATAAATCAGTAAGAAGGTTTTGAGCTATTTGCTATAAACTAATTCATGTTTATTGTTTTTCTATTAGACATATAATGAGGTAAAGGCACTGAAATTGCCAACATAGCCTTTATGACCACTTTCTGAATTACTCAGGAATATCTTTTTAAATATGTTCATACATGAAGCCTCAGAGCATAAAATAATACGCTTAGAATTCCTTTTGCTGGTTCACAGCCTGCTACCAGCAGAAGAAACAGCTTCCGCTAGTTGCGTCACGCAAAAGAGCTTCCCTGTTCTCAGATGACCTTTTGTTGATCATCATTAGTATTTCAGTTCCCATGTATTTTTATAGGGTAAAATGCCAGCATATGCAGAAAGGGAGACTTGAAACTGCTGTTTGCAATGTATTAGTGGCACCTTGCACAGCCACAAAAGTTGGGCTTTGGAGATATTTAAGTGTTCATGAATACCAGCCCCGTGATGACAGGCTTCACTATAGGAAGATTAATTACATAACAGTATGGCTATCTAAGGTATCATTCAAGAACTCAGAACATCAAAAATACCAAAAATATTAGGACAAAAATTATTTGCAGTTAATAGGGGACATAAGCAACACAAAATGTATCTATAAATACATCAAATGTAAAAGGATAATGGAGGAAAGTTTGTGCCTGTTACCAAAAGGAAAATGGAACCAGTAACTCAGAGAATGATGAAAAGTTCAATGAAGACTCTGTTTTAGTGCTCTCAGAAATAAAGATCATGAGCTGATATTTAAGATGATTGAAGAGAACAATTGGATTTCTGTGAATTAAGAAATAAAAAAATTAAAAAATATATACAAAGTGGCTGGATTGTATATAACCCACCCTGTCATGGTTCAGGAATTTGGGGAGGAAATCTATCAGTTTTTATGTCTGTGAAACCACGAATGGGGATATTTTAGAAGCCCAGAGAGGTAAAAATGCAATACCTATCTTTAAAAGGCACAACTAGCAGCAATTTATGAACCTGCCACTCTCATTTAAATACGTAGAAAGCATTACAGCAAAACAGTAAATAATCAATATATCCACATATGGAGAACAAAAAATAATAATGAAAAGGAATTGCCAGTGTAAACTTACCAAGAATAAAATTGTGTTGCATTAATCCAATCTGGCCTAATGGATAAAGCACAAGCCATAGATCAAGCACATCTTGATTTCAGTGAGGCTTTTGGTATTGTCCTATATTCCATTGTGCCGAAATATGAATAAAGTCACAGAAAAATGCACTATAGATGCAGGTGCTCTGCTATGTCAGGAAGGGCTCGAACAAAAATAAGATTTCTAACCAAAGCATTTGCAACCTACAGTAGTTGCTTGCAGCTGGAGGATTAAAAGAGGACATAATTGAATATTAGTAATGTTTCATAGCATGTGCTGCAGATGGTGTTTACTTTCAGTACAGAATAAATAAATCCATATCCACTACACATAAAAGCTCCAGATAGCCATTGTCATCAAAAGCATGGGTCACTGGATGGTTGTCTGCTACATGTAATGCTAAATAATAAAGAGGCTCCACCAACCCATTCTCCAAATGCTGGTTGAAAACAATCAGAAATCAGAAGGATACATGTGACTTAAGATCAAGGTGGTTCTAACAATGATGAGGCTAACAAAGAGTCAGGATAGAGGATGGAGATATGTTCCTGCAGTTAGATATGGGCTTGAAAAGTTGAGGGTTTGGAAGGATGAACTTGGAGGATGAGAATTTTTATGTTTTTACCCAGTTTCTGTAAATACTGTCCTTTGCTCAAGTTATGAAGGACTGGAGGATTAGAAATATGTGTTGCTGACATTTTGTTTGTTCCCATTAGTCCAGTTTAGGTTGCCTGTCTTCCAAGGTTCCCAGTGCCACTTGCCTGTTTTATTCAGTCAGCCTGTCCTGCATGATGCCCCTGTTACAAGTTTTACAGTACAGTGAGAGTCTCCTCTGTTACTGTCTCTATAAAAATATAGTCATCTCTTTGCTCTTGGTTCTTAAGTACTACAGTGCTTAATTAAAAGTACATATACAAAATATGACCACCATTTTTCCCATTTTTCAGTAACTTTGCATCCAACAGCCAAATGTCTATATGCATATTAAGCACTGACACTTAACAACAAACAAATCTACTAACCAGAGCACAGGTGAGAATCTCATCCTTTCAGGAATTACAATTGTGTCCCCTTTTTACTTCCAAGTTACCAGCTGAATCAGACAAATGTCTTAATGAAAAATACATCTGAAAATCTTCCAGTCAACCCAAATATAAACAGTGATATTTTAAAGACCTGGAAAAAGACAAACAGTATTTCTGTCACCCAGTCCAGAGAATTACATATACAGCTCTGGGAAGCCAGTCTTGCATTTGAATACCTCAGCATTCATTATCTGAGTACACAACAATAAAATCATAGTTAACATTTTAACAGTACTGAGCAGATGCTGCATGCTCAACTTCCATTTGGTTTCAGTAACATTTAAACACACATCTGATATTTATGCCCTTCCCTACAGGAAGCTATATTTAGTAGCTTCCTGTAATACCCCGAGCTTTTTGTCCTGTAGAATATTTACAGTACAGCATTTGGCTTTCAGACTGTTGTCTTGGACCCAGATTGGCTCAGTGCAGCCTGATGGCAGGCAGCTCCTGGCTTACATGATGACCACCATCTTTGCCAAACTGCAGACCTATTAAAATTAAGGTCTCTCACAAAAGTGGTGCCATTTTTCTCTTCTGTGACTTGCTTGCAGAAAGAATGTATCACAGAGACATGAGTACGTGGGTGAATCCAGTGCGAAGTTGCGAAAGGCACAGTGCTTGCAAACACTGATCTTGCTCCTCGAGCTTTCAAAGTGCAAACTAAAGCTGCAAACTAAATGTGTGCTGTGACAGTTGGGAAAAAACATTTGGGAAAAAAAATATGGTGTTGTCTGGGGAAGAAACACCATTGAATTCCACCTAATTCTTGCTTTACAGGAGAGGGTGTAAAATGTTGAGGGACATGCCACGGAACTAGCAGCTTAACAGTGAGCAATATGAGATTCACGAGGGACATCTGTCCTGTTGGAGACTATGGCTATCCATACCCAAAGATAAGAAGAGAAAGTAATGCTGAACCTACCCAAAGAGTTAAAAAAGACTTGCTACAGCTTGGTTCTAGTGAATAAAGGCTGGCAAATGTTCTTTTCAGTTAAAATGTTGGTTACAATGTATGCTGTTGGTTTATCAGCTCTGGTTCACTCAAAATTTGTCCACAGTCTATAGCAGTTTAGTCTGTGAGACCCTCTGCAAGCGTGTATGAGAAAGCTACCCAGGGAACTGCAAGCCTGTTCAAAGCCATGCTTTTTAGGACAGTAATGAAAGCAGCATCAGCTTTACTTACTGTGTCTTTTCCAGCAATGAGCTAGGTACAGCAATCTCATGTCACATTTTTCTCTTTCTCTGCACAGAAATGGTTTCCATCACAACTGAAAACACTACGGAACTTTACAACATCGTGGCCACTCAGGAGCTCACAGTCAGTCCAACAGATTGCAACAATAGTTCAGGAGCTCATCAGCTGAACGAATACAAATGTATTAATTCATATGTATGGCAATGGCTACAGGATTTTCAGCCTGGCTTCCTCTGGTTTATATTTATTTTTGGAGCATTGGAAAATTCCTTTGTCCTCATCGTCCTGTGTTTCCACAAGAGTCGCTGCACAGTGGCTGAAATTTACCTAGCAAACATGGCACTTGCTGACCTAATGTTGGTCTGTGCTTTACCTTTCTGGGCCATTAATATTTCTAATGGGTTTCAATGGCCTTTTGGCCTGTTCCTCTGTAAAGCTGTCAATGTAATGAGTAGCATGAACTTCTACTCTAGCATTTATTTCCTGACACTTGTGAGCATCGACCGCTACCTAGCCTTGGTGAAAACCATGTCTCTTGGACGGATGCGACGAACTGTCTGTGCCAAATGGAATAGCTTTGTCATCTGGACATGTGCATTGCTCATATGTTCACCTACAGTGGTGTTCCGAAATATGCACTATTATGTAGAATACAACATCACAGCCTGCACTCTTGTTTACCCAGCCAGCTACTGGGAGCCTGTAAACAACTGCTTGTTGAATACTGTGGGCTTTGTGATCCCACTCTGTGTAATTGCCTACTGTACAATGCAAATCATCAAAGCTTTACGAAGTAATGAGCTACAAAAAATTAAGTTAGTCCAGACAGAGAGGAGAGCCACCATACTGGTGCTTGCTGTGCTTTTGCTGTTCATCATTTGCTGGCTTCCATTCCAAGTCAGCACATTCATTGACACAATCCGTTACTTTGCACCCACTCTTAAATGCCTGGAAGAAATCAATGACATAGTGACCCAGATAGGTACATACTGTGCCTTTTGCAACAGCTGCCTGAACCCAATCTTGTACGTAATTGTAGGGAAACACTTCCAGAAGAAGGTTGTGGAATTCTACAAGGACTTGTTCCCAAAGAGGTGCAGAAAATCACAGTCTGTGAAGATGGAAAACTATATGGACACTTTAAGAACTTCCATTTCAAATGAATATCCAAGGAAAAAGTCTGTTTTCCCGTCACCGTGACAGCACAATTTGTCCATTACAGAAAAAAAAGCCTTCTAACTTATCAGTCTCCACTAATATCCATCTACTACTAGTCAACAAAATAAATGCAGTAGTGTTCATCATTGGTGAGAAAGCAAGGGTTTGATGTTGATGGAAACTCCATACAGAGACCTGCTTCTAATGCTATTGAATACTTTTCATTATCAAATCCTCCTTTGTAGCATACTCACGTATTCATGGCTGAATAATATTTGATGCATGTAATGTTTGCATTTCTAAGGTGTACATACATGTACAGACAGTACATACATGTACAGACAGTTGCATGAATAGAGGCCCCAGTTCTGCCAGGATTGTGCAACTCCTTATGGTACCTATACAGTTTGTTGAACTAGAGTTTTGATAGAAGGGGCCTGTAGTTGAGTAATTTCTGGTAAATGAATCCTGTAGGATTATTATTCAAATGGATTTTTAGGTGCAGCCGGGTTTTTTTTTCCATGTTCAGTCATCCAAAACTATTTTGATTATTTGATCGACAAGCTGTGCCTTTTTGCAACTGCTCTGCCCCTGCTAGTTACAGGTTTACATTAGCAAGTATGTATGGAAAGTAGGTCTAAAAAAAAGACAAAGCAGTACTGGAAGGAAGGCTGTAGCCAGCTGCATGAAGCTAGCTGAGTTTTCTTTGTAGCAGGAGATTTTTTTACCCCTTCTGCACTGGGTAAAGCCATTCACTTACGCCTTTTGAATGAGTGAATATTATTCATACCTACAGTTCAGCTCAGAGACTTAGTTTTCAATATTCACAAAGGATAATTAATATTGGTAACGTTATTTAATAGAAACATAAAAGTTCAGCAGCATAAATGATGAAGTGGAAGAAACTGGGAACATGAAGGAGAACATTGCCTAACAGCCTTAGAAATCTAACTAAAGCTAACAGGAGTCTAGAAAGTTCAGAATATTCAGGAATGGCCTTTTCAGAGTCTAACAGTACCTACATTTTATTTGTAGAGATAATCTGAGAGATATTAACATGAGGTATCTTTTCCCTAACTGGACTCAATTAACTAAAGGAGGGAGAAACCAGGCTGGGCATGAGGAAAAAGTTGTTTACAATGAGGGTGGTAAAATACCAGAACAGGTTGCTCAAAGAGGTGGTGGATGTGCCATCTCTGGAGGCATTATATTCTTTGGAGCTTGAATGGCACTATAAAATTTCATTTAAGATGAGAAATTTGTATTAAACCTTCAAATAATTAAACCCAAAAGTGCTCTAAAAGTGTGTGGATGTACTGTAAAAACTGTAGGATTTAGATCACCTTAGCTGATTTATAGACAATTTCCATAGGTTTTCCTTAACAATCCAATATAATCCTGTCACAAATATTTCTATTGTTCATTCTTTATACTGACCAAGACACCTATGAGGAAATACTTCAAGGCTTTCTCATATTTCCAATGTTGCCAATACTGTCTTATTCACGAGCATGCTGTTCACACAGTCATTAAACAAAAGGAAGACCATACTGAGATTATTCAGGCGATAGAGGAGATTTCTGAGTATTTGGTACTGAGAAGTAAAATATAAAAATGTTATTATATTAATAAGACATTAATTTAAATCATGTAAATATATAGATATTATTTTGCCATGCAGTAAGCATGTACAACAGAAAATAAACTACTTTAAGAAAGAAGATTTGTTGGTATTTTCTTCTCTAGCCCTTATCCTGTTAGTCAGGAATGACTTATCAGAAGTGCAACTGTTGTAGGTACTTTCTTTCACTTCCCATTTTACCAAAGGAAAATGAGCTAAAACTGCAAAATTATAGCTGCTTTCAAAACTTTGGGTTAGCTTTCTTTTCAGGGCTCATTGCTGAGTGGTGCTGACCACCCTTGGACCCTTTGGAAGCTAAAATATGAATTAAGGCAGCCAAGGATACTGAAATCTTTTCAGTACTTTTTCTCTGCCAAGGAAACTGCAGATACTACTTTCCTTTGTGAGGGCCTAGGGTATGCAAGAGCCTACAGGTGAGGTTTGCAGGATGGACCTTCGGCCTAAAGCTTTTACTCTTCTCTCAAAGTACACAAACACTAGCAGCAATGGAAAGCACCTGCAGAAGCCTCTGCAGATTGCACAATGTCAGCTCACAGACATTTGTGTTCTTGCCCACTTTCCAGCGCAGTCACACATTACGCAGTACTTGCATGTACCACTTGTTCCAATAACCAAACTCCTCAAAAGATAAAGTGCTGTGTCCAAGTCTTGCATACTAGCAGTTTACAGTAACAGTCAGGTGATTGGCTCTGACCTAACAGAAACAAGTCAAAGTTATAGACAGATAGGAACAGCCTCACGCTTGCAGGCCCTTGTTCTCATGGGGAACTTCAACCACCCTGATATCTGTTGGAGGGACGGTACAGCCTGGCACAAGCAATCCAGGAGGTTCCTCGATTGTGTGGAAGACAACTTCCTTCTGCAAGTAATAGAGGAGCCAACAAGGAGAGGTGCCATGCTTGACCTTGTGCTCACCAACAGGGAAGGGCTCGTTGGAAATGTGACACTCCAGGGCAGCCTTGGTTGCAGTGATCATGAGATGGTTGAATTCGAGATCCCCAGGACACTGAGAAGAGCGTGCAGCAAGCTCGCTGCCCTGGAATTCAAGAGAGCAGACTTTGGCCTCTTCAAGAACCTGCTTAGTAAGGTTCCATGGGATATAGCCCTGGAGGGCAGGGGGGCGCAAGACTGTTGGTTGTTATTCAAGGATCACCTGCTACAAGCTCAGGAGTGTTGCATCCCAACTAGAAGGAAGTGCAGCAGGAGGGCCAGGAGACCTCCTTGGATGGATAGGGAGCTGCTGAGGAAAATTCGAGGGGAAAAAAGAGTCTTATAAAAGGTGGTAGCAAGGACTGGTGGCCTGGGAAGAGTACAGGGATGTTGTCTGGGTAGCTAAGTACCATCTTAGGAAAGCTAAGGCCCAGTTAGAATTAAACTTGGTGAGGGATGTTAAGGATAACAGGAAAGGATTCTATAGGTACATTGCAAATAAAAGACAGACTAGGGACAACGTAGGACCCCTCTGGAAGCTATCAGGACAACTGGCTACCCTGGATTTGGAGAAGGCTGAGGTTCTGAATGACTTCTTTGCCTTGGTCTTCACTGGCAAAGGCTCTGACCGCACCACCCAAGCCTTAGAAAGCAGACACAGCAACTGTGAGAATGAAGACCTTGGGCCCACTGTAGGAAAGGATCTGGTTCGGGACCATCTTAAGAACGTGAACGTGCACAAAGTCCATGGGACCTGACGAAATCCGTCTGCGGGTCCTGAAGGAGCTGGCGAATGAAGTTGCTAAGCCACTGGCCATCATATTTGAAAAATCATGGCAGTCAGGTGAAGTTCCCGACAACTGGAAAAAGGGAAATATAACCCCCATTTTCAAGAAGGGGAAAATGGATGACCCCGGGAATTACAGACCAGTCAGTCTCACCTCTGTGCCTGGCAAAATCCGGGAGCAGATTCTCCTGGAAGGCATGCTAAGGCACATGAAAAACAACAAGGTGCTTGGTGACAGCCAGCATGGCTTCATTAAGGGAAAATCCTGCCTGACCAATTTGGTGGCCTTCTCTGATGGGGCTACGGAACTTATGGACAGGGGTAGAGCAGTTGATGTCATCTACCTGGACTTGTGCAAAGCGTTTGACACTGTCCCACACGACATCCTTGTCTCTAAATTGGAGAGACATCAATTTGATAGGTGGACCACTCAGTGGATAAAGAACTGGCTGGATGGCTGCAGGGAAGGAGTTGTGGTCAATGGATCAATGTCCAGCTGGAGACCAGTAACAAGTGGTGTCCCTCAGGGATTGGTGTTGGGACTGGTCTTGTTCAACATCTTTGTTGGTGACATGGACAGTGGGATTGAGTGTGCCCTCAGCAAGTTTGCCAATGACACCAAGCTGTGTGGTTCAGTTGATACGCATATAAAGGACATGGAACTGTTAGAACAAGTCCAGAGGAGGGCCACGAGGATGATCAGGGGACTGGAGCACCTCCCGTGTGAAGACAGGCTGAGAAAGTTGGGGCTGTTCAGCCTGCAGAAGAGAAAGCTGTGTGGAGACCTCATAAAAGCCTTCCAGTATCTGAAGGGGGCCTATAGGGATGCTGGGGAGGGACTATTTGTTAGGTGCTGTAGTGGTAAGACAAGGGGTAGCGGGTTAAAACTTAAACAGGGGATGTTTAGATTGGATATAAGGAGGAAATTCTTTCCTGTTAGGGTGGTGAGGCACTGGACTGGGCTGCCCAGGGAAGTTGTGAATGCTCCACCCATGGTGGTGTTCAAAGCCAGGTTGGACAGAGACTTGGGTGGCATGGTTTAGTGTGAGGTGCCCCTGCCTATGGCAGGGGGCTTAGAACTAGATGACCTTAAGGTCCTTTCCAACCCTAACTATTCCATGATTCTATGAGAAGGGTTCTTGGTAAAATGAAGGGAGACTTTATCCTGAGCATCACAGAGCTGCAGATGTCAAACTGTAATCACAACACCTTTTTCTTCCTCTTTACCCCTCCCTTTTTCCCTTTTACTGAAGGCTGACACTTCTTTCATAGAGGCTTCGGCCATGGAAATCTTGGACCTTGCATTCAGTCAGATGGGATGATCTGGTCCCATCTGACCATGGTCCATAGGGACCATCACCAAAGGAACCATCGTCAGAGGAATGGCGAAGATATCAACAGCCAGTTGATATTTCTGGCCTGCAAGTAGGTACCGTCAGGAATAATTCTCATCTTTTCACTGTCTGGGTTTTTTTTATGTTGATTATTGGCTTCACCTGAAGTACAAAACTAATGATCTTGATAGCTTTTAGCAAAAACAGCTGGCGTTTCTTGTGCAGTGGACAAAGTTGTTTTTTTGTAGGCAGGGTTTATGTGGAGAAGTCAGGATCTCAGTTCAGGTCTTCAAAACCCCCAAACAGTACTTTGGCCATTGAATCATCCTTTGACTCCACTCTTCCATGAGTGCTTTGTGGGGTTTCAGCCTATATTGGATTGTGCTGTTTCAGCCACTACAAACTGCAGTTAGTAGGGCTTGATTATTACTGCACTATGATGCTACCAGTATCACTTCTTAAGAACTGTAAAGCACTGAATGAGAGTTTAAGCTCTCCTTAGTAATCACTGTCTATAGTATAGGTGATTGAGTAAAGAAATCAAGCCAAGCTGAATGAGGAATTTTACATCACAAGGTGTCCTGGGTTCAGCAGTAACAGTCATTTTTTTCTCCTTCTTAGTAGCTGGCGCAGTGCTGTGTTTTTGACTTTTGGCCTGGGAGCAGCACTGATAACACCGATGATTTTAGTTACTGCTCAAATGTTTGGTCTGACCAAGGACTTTCTGAGTCTCATGCTCTGCCAGGGAGGAGGGGAAGCTGGGAGGAAGCAGAGACAGGACACCTGACCCAAACTGACCAAAGAAGTATTTCATACCACAGCATGTCATGCCCGGGATATAACGGAGAGTTACCTGGAAGGGCTAGTTGACTGCGGGTTGGACTAAGTATCGGTTGGTGCTCAGTTGGCCTGGGTATTATCGGTCAGCAGGTGGTATTGTATTCTCTTCCCTTGTTATTTCCTTTATCATTATTATTATTGGTAGTAGCAGTAGTGATTTGTGTTATACCTTAGTTACTAAACTGTTCTCGTCTCAACCTGTGGGAGTTACATTCTTTTGATTCTCCTTCCCATCCCTCCGGGAGCAGGGGGAAGAAAAGAGGGGGGAGTGAGAGAGAGACTGCGTGGCTGACTGGGTTTTAAACCACAACACAAGGTCACATCAAAAACATTTCTCCTGCTCCAGAATAGATGAACAGCGACAGCAGATAACTGTGTTGATTTGCAAACCATTTCAATAAAGAAAATCAAACTCATAAATCATACTGTTTCAAAAACTTAATTTGTTCAGATCATTAAATGCTCCAGCTACGTTAAAAGGAAGATTTTTAATGGCTGAACTCTGGCCATAACTCTGGAGACCTTTTGGATTTCTCCCATTTGTCTACCACATAATTTGTGCAATAATTGAGAGGTCTCACCCCTGCCTTCATCAAGATACCTGTTTAATCTTTCTGATCAGAGCGGCCCAGTTAGCATTCATAAATTCCTATGCAGTTCTAGAGAATGCGTACTTTTTGCAGGAAAGTCAACATAGAGTGGCTGAATATCATAACGTAAACTAATGTGCTGTGAGCATCCCAAGTGGAAGACACCAGCAGACAGTTATGTTTTAATTATGTATACACTGCAAAAACCTTTGAACTGTTGACTCCTATATAAGTTGGTTTTAACTGACCCTTCAAATTCCTTTGATTTGTGGTGCATTACATCTGTGCAAACTGTAAAATGTTATGCTTTCTACAGGTTGAAATGAAGACCCTAGTTGCAAAGAAATAATAAATTAAATCCCTTTTTGTATAAAGTTATAGCTTCTTATGTGGAGTTGTTCTAAGTGGTTTAGGGGCTGGAGCTACAGCAGTGCCTATTCTTTTCACTATTTGCACCAAATACATAGACTCCCAATTCTGAATCTCCCTCCACTGCTAAAAAAAGTTTTGAAGATGACAGTGAAAAACAACTGAAAATAAGAAACTAAGTTTACAAAGAGAAGCTGGATTTGCAAATCAATATTTTGATCCCATTTTGAAGTGATGAGTTTTGTAAGACTAAATTTGAGATGCAGCTGCAGTTTTCATTCAGAGATCTGAGTAAATGTGGATGTTGGCAGCTCCTAGAGACTGATGTCCAAGCAAGGATGATTTCCAGACTCCTTGTTATTGCTCAAATGTTCTTCTTTATGGAAAAAATAATTTAAACTCAGAAACGCACTGGCGTAAGCAAAGAGGAAGTTTTGGAAAGTGTTTGACGAAGATCTCCTGTTGCATTGCACTTACCTTAATGAGTCAGCATGGGATACGTTGTTTCAAGACTGATCTCCTATAGGTTATTAGGGTTCCCTAGGCAGCACGTAATTCAAAAGATGTTGTCTTTCAGGTCTTCACCAAAATAAAAGTTTGGATAAAGATGTTAAAAAATATCATTTTGTCAAAAGTGAAGCAGATAGCTTAATTTGAGAGGTGGTTTTTTATAATATTACAGCTCTTTAATAAAATATGTAAATGCTTAAGTAGGATGCTGTTCAACAAAAAGTTATTTACTCATTTCAAGTTTTAAAATTAAATGTTGGATTCTTTAGAATTTTCTCCAGTGTGCTGGTGTTAAACAGAACAGCTTTTTGAATTTGTCAGTTTTACCAGAGTTTGCATAGCTCTTTGTATCTCTTTAACAAATAAAAAGTTAGAATAAAAGCATTTATCATGATGATAGGGGAGTTCATATTAAGATATCACTGTCCAGCCTCATATGGTTTTTCATTTTAATTCACTTATCAAACAAGAAAAGACACAGTTGAATAAGGGTTCATAGAGATGGTGCATGTGTTCAGTTGGTAGCCAACAGGAAGAATGTTTTCATATAAGTAAATGGCATTCCATTCCCTAGCTAATTTGTCACTGTTATTTTAAAAGAAGTTGAAAACCCCACTGTTCACACAGATATACTGGAGAGATTTGTATTTAAAAAGAGATGCATCAGATGTGAATTTTTTCAAAAAATTGCTCTAATCAGAAGACAGTCAAAATGAAAAAGATAAAAATAATTTATAAACAGCCAGTCTTAGCCTACCAGGTCCCAGCAGGGACTCAGATAAAAAGATTATTTATGCGTGCAAGCCTGAGAAAATACAGCAGTTATCATGTGCTACTGAGAAGTGATGTTCACAGAGATTCATGCCCTAGACACCTACAGTGGGGTGCAAAAGACATTGCTTTTCAGAAACAATGGAAACAGGATGTAGTGGGTCCATGTTTCAGCAGCCCTTCCCATATACCTGTTGTGCTCTAACCCCAGCTCCTCGGCATGGTGCTCCTCGAGGCTGGCAGAGAAAGGAGCTCCACTGCAACAAAAACCTAGCTCAAAGTCTGTCTGTGTGTGCATTGGCGCTGAGAGAGCTGTTCATGAGATTGTTTTTATTACAGACATAGTTAATCATACAAAGGAACTTTTAACTGACAAGGACTTGTACTTGAGAACCCATTTAGTGGTCACAGGAGGACAAGCATCGCAGTATATGGCTTTTAAGATTTCACAATGAGAATAATATTTCATGTCTTGAAAATTACTACAGCCAACATTAGGAGAAGTGAAAAAGAAATATACCCTGGAGCTTTCTTCCAAAATGTAACATCACACTGTACATGGCCAACAAGCCACACAGGGTGCACTCGGTCGTGCCTCAGGATGGATCTTTGAATTCTCTCAGTAACCTCTGCACTGCTCTTTACTAACTGTTCCTCAATTTAAAACTTTACCTAAATCGCCAGGAAGCACAAGAATTAGGTGTGCCTATCTGGTTTTTATCTTACATTTATTACAATAATTTCATATGCTTTTTATATATATAAAAAAATCTTTCATGCTCTCAGTTCTGATCTGTGCAGTCTACTAAGAGTTTCCCTTCCTTTTTCACTGAAAAACTAACTCTGAGAGTCAGGACTAGTTCTCTTTAGACGTAAAAACACGATCCATTTTATAAAATTTCCAGCCAAACAGGCTTAGCTGTTTATGGGATTTTCACTTTCAGTGTAATCTACACTTAAGATTGTTCCCTAAGCTCAAGTTGTATTTATTTAGTGTTTCCAGAACACATGATTCTGACTGGTTAATATGCATTAGTAGTAATAATTGTCATAGATTCACTGTATATTGAAATTAATCAGAAATATGTTCAAAGCAGTAAAAATACATCATTATTTGAATAAAAGGTGACTGAAATGTGTTAAGTACATAAATTAGGAATTGTTCATGTGGTTAATTGCCCGTTAGCACTACATACTTAAAAATACCTACAGAAGAAAATTCCCTTTGAAGAGGAAATGAAATTATACAACTGAATATGAATTGCGTTTTCTTCTAAGAGGACATCTGGACCTCCAAGTTTATAGAAGGCTTGTGGTAGTGCTCAGACACTAGCTAGAAGGCTCTGGAGAAATTTTTCCAATGACTAACTCTACAGACAGTTCATATGCAATTGCTAGCTGACCAGGAGATCATAGTTAGCTGCAGCTAAAATCTAAGATGCACTGTAAAGTAAATGTTCCTGAGGTTTTTTAGTTTAGCTCATCATGAATGAATCCGTGGCTCCAGCCCAGAGATCATAAGCAAGGAAAATAAACCCTTCTTTTTCCTCTGTATTTAGTAAAAGTAATGATTCTGTTTACAAAAGGAAATATTTAACTGTTATATATCTTCTCCATTATTTTTTACATAGAATATTACAGATTTTCTTCCATTACTCTTGTATCTTAGCCAGACACCTGCTACAAAAGGGTTAGATTCCTGCTGTCTTTTTAGTTTTAGATCCTCTCAAGTTATCTTAGTTTGCATGAGACTGTCAGTGGAAGAGATAACGTTCAGACTGTTGTGAGGGAAGATTTTCAAAGCCAGAGAGCTGTGTTAACTTGAGTTGTAGCCCAGTTCCCTGACAAGACTGCCAGCTTGAGTGAGTTTATGAACTCAGATAAAACTTTGCTGCTCTCTTAATTCCACAATGATAGAAAATATTCTGTGCATTAAGTACCAAATTGTGTGATGTGGAATATTTGTACTTAACCGATAGCTAGAGGCATCACAGACAGAAATATTGCAAATGGCTGAGGTACAGACATCACTAAGATTGTACATATATGTAAGAGGTGAATGATGCATTCCTCAGAAACTCCATCCTTAGTTATCTTCTGGGTGTGAAAACACAGAAACTCAAAGAGCAGAGTGAAATAGCTGTAGCAGAAAATTAACATTCAGGATGACTGATTGAAAAATATTGATTTTTTTTAATACATTCTTCTTTATGACTGACATGCTCCACTTAAACATGAAATACTGAAATGTTTGATGTTATCATAGTCTCAGCAATGTCTTGTCTGCCATAATGACTCTAAGACTGAATGCCTGCAAAAAAACAAGATGCAGGCACTGTTATCAAGCACAATACCACCAGGAGAATAGTCACCAGAGGAGGCAGCTCTGGCAACCCAGCAGATTTTCAAGGGAAAACAATGTTTTACCTATGTTCTCATTCCTGCACTACCTCACACAGCATTATCAGAGAGAAATAAAGGCACTGCTAAAGCTACAAAAGCCTAAATGCTTTGGAGGCTGGGGCTGCCTACCACTGCACTCAAATGAAATTTTGAACTGGAGAGGAGTGTTGTGAATTTGGACCTGTAGAGACCCTCTCTCCAGCCAAGATCTTCATCATAAGATATTGGAGGAGTCAATGCTTTATTATTACAATTGCTGACATGAGGGCAGTAAGCTGTCTAATCTAACAGCAATGTTGTTAACCCAAAGCTCAGGATGGGAGGAACTGAGAGGGAGCAAAAGAATGAAAAGTTGAACAAAAGAGTGATGAACACACAGAGTAGGTAGCATTCCTGATGCTGGGGAAATGGGCATCATCCTGCTAAATTTATACATAATATGGAAAATAAGAGTGAGAAAAAGGTCAGGGAAGGGTGCACAGCTAGCTTTGTGTCACCAGCAGGATTCCTGCTACTCTCAGGGAGCTGGAATTTGACTATGTGTTTCTGCCATCAGTCTGGAGGAGACACAGAAATACTTCCACTAAATTGGCACTTTCCTTCCTTTGTGCCACTTTAAACAATGGCAGGAAAGAGAGGAAATTTCATAGGATACAGAGAAAGTTCAAAGCTTGCCAATATGCAAACATTTCTCACCATTGCACATACGAAGCATGGATTGATCTAACCTGTAAGTGCCAGTGGGCACTTCCAGAAGTTAAATGTTTGTTATACCACTGATGGATGACCTTTAAATGTTATGGTTCAATTTTGCAGTCCCTTCCTCTCATTTCAAAGACATCTCCTGTTCACTTCAGATTTTTTTTAAAATGTCTGAAACTCCTCTACTGAGTGTTCCCTCCTCAAACCAGAATGCAACCAAGAGCAACCCAACTATTTGCCTGGACTTGAATGACTTGTGGGAAATAGTGTACTATATAGTACCCAAATATATCCACACTGTGTTATTGGAATGCTTGGAAATGCATTTGTTCTATTCGCTTATTCACTGCACAAGGGTCCCCTGAAAATAGCTGAAATCTACCTTATGAACCTAGCTGCTGCTGATCTTATCTTCCTCACGTCTCCCTTTCTGGGCAGAGAACATCAGGAATGAATTTAACTGGCCATTTGGCAGTTTCCTTTGCTGCAGCACCAGCACATCCATCAGCCTGAACATGTACACCAGCATCTACTTGCTGGTGGCAGTCAGCGTGGATTGCTATTAGACTTCTGTTCACACCTTGGGCAACAGAGTGATAGTGAGCAAAACTACAGCCAAAGGGATCTGCTTGCTTGCCTGGTTCTATGGCAGCCTTCTCAGCATCCCAACCTTTATGTTTCAGAGTGTGAAACACTTTCCCCTGTGGAATATTTCAGCATGCACTTTAGACTTCCCCACCTCATTGTGGGTAACAGCTGAAAGGCTGGTATTCAACACAGTGGGGTTTGTGCTGCCATCTACATCCGTTATCTTCCTTAATTTTTCTACCATACGCTTCCTGAAAAAAAAAAGCAACAGAATGCAGAGCACTCAGAACAAAGAGTTGCAAGGAACACTAAGGCACAAATGCTACCAGGCTGATCTTCACAGTGGTACTGATGTTTCTTCTGTGCTGGACTCCTTACCATATTTTTGTATTCCTTGATATATTATACAGACAGAAGTGATAAAAGGGTGCTTCTGGGGGAAACTGCTCAACTTTGGTGAGCAGTTTGGTTACACTCTGGCTATCACCAACAGTTGCATTAACCCTGTGATTTATGTCTTTGCTGGGAAATACTTCAGGCAAAAAGCTTCAGAAGTTTTTTCACAGTTTATTCCTTGCAGATTTCCTTTGAGCTGGGTATCATTCAAAGTCTTCATATTTCAACGTTTCCAATCAGGTGTAATTTAACCTAATGGTTGTCAGTTTCATTTTCATTTTGCTATTGCAACTTATTTCAAGTGGTATTAAAAATTATTATGAATTGCACTGATCTGGCATTTACAGAGTAAGCAAATTTTTTATTAAAGTAAATCACTTGGCTGCTTATTTGTCCTCAGTTTGCTTTTCTTTTTCTATGGTATCCATCCAAATGTATAACATTGTACAACTGGAATTTTATACCAAATGATCTGTCATCAGTTTTCAGTGACCTGAAAAAAACCTCTTTGACAGATATTAGAACTCTCATTTCTTTACAGAAAGCCACAAGCTAGCTAAATATTTTACTTCATTGATCTGTGATGACAAATACAATCCCACCACTAATACTATACATAAAATTATAATGTGCATTAAATAGAAAATATGAGTTTAACCTTCAGCTGATAGCTGCATTTGAGCAATTATAGAATAACTCCAATTATTTTTAACTATTTTTAAGAGGTTTACACTTTCAAAGTAGCATATGGAAAATTGTAACAATTTTGTGCTTTTCAAATATATTCAGTACATAAATATTGTACAAGACAATGTACCACAAAGAAAATTTACATAAGCGGAAAAAAAAGGAAAGCAACCCGGCATCCCCTTTAAAATCTGACTTTTTCTTGATCCAGAAAATGTTACATAATTACTCATGAAATACCTAAAGATTCTTTTTATCTTTTATATGTGTAAATACCAGTGGTGGCCATTAATACTGTATTATTTTGGAATATCTCTCATCTGAGACAAATCCTTGGCTATATATTTATATTTTTATGAAATGAAATGAATAAACTGCATAACATCTGATTTTACACCACCCTCTTGTTCTTTCCTATATTTATTTTGTCTCTTTCCATGTTCCTTTGCGGAAGAGAAGAACTGTAATTAAAAATCAGAATATAAACTCTGGTGGCAGCAGGAGTAATAATAATAGTGACATGAAAAGAATACACCAGACAGGAGATAAGAAAAAGGAAACTTCTTTTCCATCATGGCCACGACTTCAGAATAGACTCAAAACAGCTGAGATATCTATTCCCCTAACACTAAAGGTATGCGTATGTACAGACGTGGAAAAAAACAGGAGATATACTTGTAGTGCAGCCTCTTCAGCCAGAAATATGTTGAGTGCAGAAAGGGGCATATAAGCACATCACTTGTATAACAGTTTATTTAATTTGTTATTATAAAGGCTGCTTGATCTTGTACTCATTGTAACAGTACAGCATTTTCTGCAGTTCTTTTTAGGGTCACCATTTGAATATGGAATTCATCTCTTATTAATCACAGAAATCTGTCCTCTCATCTTCATTGCAATCATTTTAGAGTTAATTTTTAATGATTCCCCCAAACCTTTTGATTCTGTACAGTGGAAGAATTCTGAAGAGTTAAAAGTCTATCTTCCTGCAGTAATGGTTTAAGAATTAAGGGTGGATTAAAGGATGAGGGAGGAAGAATCATTCAGAGGTTTATTAGTTTCACCCCTTTAGGCTTTTTTTAAATAAATGTCAGGGTTAGACATTAGCAGTAACAACAGAATGGGAAGTCCACTGACTCACCCAAGATCAAAAAACTTCATTCCAGTCTATTGTAAACTGTTGCATACTGCTTTTATTTAGCACATCCCCTTTTGAATCCTTCAAAAAATTACGAGCAGAGGTATTTTCTGGGAAGAAAAGAAAGCTGAAATAATGAAAACATTTCTCACTATAAAGGGGGGACATTAAAAGGGGAAAAATATCGTCTTCTCTGACTAATGCTTGTCCATGTTATGCAATGTACACAAATAAAGAGAAAAACACTTCTTGAGCACTGTCCCATTTTTAGGATATGAGCTAATAGATTTAAAATGAGGCTTTAATCTGAAATCAGTGTAAAGCCTCACATTTACTTCAATGGGCAAGTGATAAAGGCTTTCCTGAAAATGCTGCTTCTATTTTATATGTGCACAGTTGTTGGGAAAAGCATCTGTAGCTTAAATACTACTTTAAACCACTTAACAGGGTCATGCAAATCAATGGATTACTCCCCAATGCGTATGTATGTAAATAAAAGTATTTTTTATCCATTAAGTAAAAATTATCAGCTTCTCTCATTACTGATTCTGTGAGAAAAAGATGGAGAATAAATGCAATCTACTCCATAGCAAATGCAAAATTCTGTATGTAATCAGATATAATCCAATGCACAGATATAGGGTGTAGAGTGAGAGGCTAACAGCAGTTCAGTAGACAAGGATTTATAGATTAAAAGCTGAACATGACCTGGAAGTCTCATGCTGGTTTTGCCTTTACAGAATCACAGAATCACAGAATCCCAAGGGTTGGAAGGGACCTCAAAAGATCATCTAGTCCAACCCCCCTGCAAGAGCAGGGTAACCTACAGTACATCACACAGGAACTTGTCCAGGCGGGCCTTGAATATCTCCAGTGTAGGAGACTCCACAACCCCCCTGGGCAACCTGTTCCAGTGCTCTGTCACTCTTACAGTAAAGAAGTTCTTCCTGATGTTAACGTGAAACTTCCTATGTTCCAGTTTACACCCATTGCCCCTTGTCCTATCACTGGATATCACTGAAAAAAGCCTAGCTCCATCATCCTGACACCTACCCTTCACATATTTGTAAACATTGATGAGGTCACCCCTCAGTCTCCTCTTCTCCAAGCTAAAGAGACCCAGCTCCCTCAGCCTCTCCTCATAAGGGAGATGTTCCACTCCCTTAATCATCTTTGTGGCTCTGCGCTGGACTCCTTCAAGCAATTCCCTGTCCTTCTTGAACAGAGGGGCCCAGAACTGGACGCAATATTCCAGATGCGGCCTCACCAAGGCTGAGTAGAGGGGGAGGAGAACCTCTCTTGACCTACTAACCACTCCCTTTCTAATGCACCCTAAGATGCCATTTGCCTTCTTGGCCACAAGAGCACATTGCTGGCTCATGGTCATCCTCCTATCCACCAGGACCCCCAGGTCCCTTTCCCCTTCACTACTTTCCAGCAGGTCAACCCCCAACCTGTACTGGTACATGGGGTTGTTCTTCCCCAGATGCAAGACTCTACACTTGCCCTTGTTAAATTTCATCAAGTTTCTCCCCGCCCAACTCTCCAGCATGTCCAGGTCTCGCTGAATGGCAGCACAGTCCTCTGGTGTGTCAGCCACTCCTCCCAGTTTTGTGTCATCAGCAAACTTGCTGAGGGTGCACTCAGTTCCCTCATCCAGGTCATTGATGAAAATATTAAACAGCACCGGTCCCAGCACCGACCCCTGAGGAACTCCACTAGTCACAGACCTCCAGCTAGATTCTGCGCCATTGACCACAACTCTCTGCCTTCTTCCTTTCAACCAGTTCTCGATCCACCTCACTACTTGATCGTCAAGCCCACACTTCCTTAGCTTATCTATGAGGATGCTGTGGGAGACAGTATCAAATGCCTTACTGAAATCAAGAAAAACTACATCTACCGCTCTACCATCATCCCTCCACCTAGTCACTTCCTCATAGAAGGCTATAAGGTTGGTCATACATGACTTCCCCCTCATAAAACCATGTTGGCTGTTCTTAATGACCCCCTCATCCTTGATATGCCTAGTGATGGAGTCAAGAATAAGTTGTTCCATCATCTTTCCAGGGATGGAGGTAAGGCTGACCGGTCTATAATTACCCGGGTCCTCCTTCTTGCCCTTCTTATAGATTGGTGTGACCTTTGCCATCCGCCAATCCTCAGGCACCTCGCCCGTTTCCCACGACTTACCAAAGATGATGGAAAGTGGCCTAGCAATGACCTCCGCCAGCTCCCTCAGCACCCGTGGGTGCATTCCATCCAGACCCATCGATTTACAGATGTCCAGTTTGCATAGCTGATCCCTAACCCAATCCTCATCTACCAAAGCAAACTCCTCCTTTGTCCTGACTCCTTCTGGGGCTATAGAAATCCGGGGCCCTCGGGGAGAGTCTGCAGGAGTAAAGACAGAGGCAAAGAAGGCATTCAGCACCTCTGCCTTCTTTATATCCTCTGTCTCCAGGGTACCCACTTCGTTCAGCAGTGGGCCTATATTGCCTCTTGTTTTAGTTTTATTTGCTATGTATTTGAAGAAGCCCTTTCTATTGTCTTTAACCCGACTAGCAAGATTGAGTTCCAAGGAGGCCTTAGCTGTCCTAATTGCCTCCCTACATCCTCTAACAACTGTCTGATATTCCTCCCAAGCGGCCAGCCCCTCCTTCCATAATCCATAGATTCTCCTTTTCCACTTGAGTTTGCCCAGCAGCTCCTTGTTTAACCACGCCGGTCTCCTAGATCCCTTACTTGACTTCCTACTCATTGGGACGCTCCGATCCTGAGCTTGGAAGAAGCGGTCCTTGAATGCTAACCAACTATCTTGAGCCCCTTTACCGCCTAGTACACTTTCCCATGAGACTTCCCTTAGCAGTTGACTGAAGAGGCCAAAGTTGGCCCTTCGGAAATCCAGAACTGTGGCTTTGCTAGGTATTCTATTCCTCCCACACAGGATCCCAAACTCCACCATCTCATGGTCACTGCAGCCAAGGCTGCCATTGACCGTCACCACTTCGACCAAACCCTCCCTGTTGGCAAGCACCAAATCCAGCAGCGCTGCTCCCCCAGTTGGCACGTCCACCATTTGCATCAAGAAATTATCATCAATGCACTCGAGGAACCTCCTAGACTGCGAATGACCAGCTGTGTGAGTCCTCCAGCAAATATCGGGGTAATCAAAGTCCCCCACGACGACCAAGGCATGCAGCCGCGAGGCTACCTCCAGCCGCCTGCAGAAAGCCCCATCAACTCCCTCGTCCTGACCAGGAGGTCTGCAATAGACCCCCACAACTATATCACCCATGCCAGTCAGCCTTGAAGGTGTATATGACAGCAGGTAATGAACTTAAACCGTAGCAGGGGAGGCTCAGAATAATCATTAATAGAAACCTTTTACTGGTAAAGCTTGTGATAGGTTGCTTTGGAAACAGCAATGGAAGCCTCTGAGACTACTTTGGACAGCTGCTGTTGGGAATGATACATGCGTAGTCAGTTCCGCCCCTGCACAACAGGGCATTTTTGATGATGTACATCCCTCCACTGGTTCTTTCTGTTGTGGTCAATAAGTAGTTTCCTTGTTTGCACTTTCAGGGCTTTTCACGTGTCACCTTTCAATCAATACTAAACTCATAGAATACCAAGTTGGAAGGGACTTCAAGGTTCATCTGGTCCAACCTTTATGTCAGTTCTGACTGATAGACACAACAAATACTGCCTGACTCCACTGCCCATGGGTTATTCTTTTGAATAAGCACCCCTTTTACCTTCTTCACATTACTTCTCATACTCCAATAAACAATGCAAGGGTTACTTATTAAAAAACTTCTGTGCTTCAATACCAGTCTTTTATAGGCAAGATCTTAGCAGCCTAAGAGCTTGCAAGTATAATTGAACTTGTTCTCCCTATCCATCTATATTGAATTAGTATATTTTATATTTTAATCATAATTTCTCTAGGGCAAGGACTATCTGCTCTCTGCTCAGGCCATGTTTCTTGCCCAGTTTAGTCTTAGTTTAAATTACAGCCTGATAGCACTACTGCAATGAAGTGACATTTAGGATTCACTGAAACCCATCTCAAGGAATACAGCTGATTCATTTCTGAAACTGAAGCTAGAAGAAAAGACATGGGTCACTGAAAATAGAGGCAGAAGCATTTTCAGAGATCAATGGCCACATGGGCCTCTAGCCTGTCAGAAGTAATGATCTTCCTAGGAAGAAAGCTGTTAGTTATACCTGTGGAAATCATACCAAATCAAGTAAATATGTTGACTCTTCCACAGAAGAAAGCTGCATGCACATAGTACAGATGTGCTGTAACTTTTAGCAGCCAGATCCTATTCACACAGAGATGCTTAAGGCCTACACAGTTGCCTGTGACAGGGTTTCACAAGACCTGATGACAGAGCAACAGGACCCACTTCACTGCCCGTCGGTAGCTGTGGGCCAAGGGTGGAGGACATGAAGGAAGTTGCTTTCTCATGGCCCTAGTGAGCTTGTCTGTGCACTCCCAGCAGAAAAAAAGGAACAAGAAACAAAAGCTCTGCCAGACCACAGAACCAGAATCACCCTGGGGAAACAGGGCTCTGTCTGGAGGTTAACAGTGAACAGAGGCATATCTGACCAGAGACTGGGAGTCAAGAAACAGAAGATCAGACTAAGGAGAAAGAAGAAAGCAACTACCAGTGTCTATGTCAACCACTTCCCTATGCAGGGGTATGTGGAGGAGCAGGTAGCTCACACCGGCTAAAAGAAGGCGTTGAGGGAGGAGATGAGACAGGAACTGTCTGTACTAGGAGACATGGCAGGAATCAGTATGCCCATGAACGGGAAATGGCTACGACAAGGAACTGGGAAAGAGCTGGGACCAGCTAGACCAAGAGGCCAGAGCAAAATATAAAACAGGGAAGAAGAGGCAGATGCCAAAAAAAAAACAAAAAAAATCATTCAATCCAACAAACAAATAAAACACCAACCAAATATCCTGTCAAAATTAAAAACATTAGAAGAACATTGAGTTTACGAAATCAGGAATTCAGGGGCCAGGAAACATTTGACCTAAGACTGCCCCTGGAATTTCAGCGTGGCCTCTTTCAGTGTACAAGTTCTAATACAGTCCTACATGACTAAGCTTTGAATTTCCAACATTGCAACTTAACCACTCCTGATTTAGCTTTGTGTCACCCTGCCTTATGTGGGATAGAAACACACATATAAACCAAACAGTGTCCTCAAGAAACTAAATCATCCATCCTGTGTATTAAAGAAAACCAGCAGTACTGATAATACACATCCTGCCTTGAATTTTACAGAAAGAAATCTTTGAAACAACATATAATTAAACTGAAAAAAATTGCTGCAGTGAGATGGTATAAAGACAAATGAGTCTAATGATCATATATAATAATAACTTAAAAGATCAGAAGAAATTCTAAAAGAAGAGCAATTAGAATACTGTCATCCGCACAGATGTAGGAGGGAACATCCCCTGTTTATTGCAGCACAGTAGGATTCCTGACAAGCAATACACATCACCCTTGGTCACTGGAAAGAAGGAGTGAAAACAACTTTATTACAGAAGAGTAAACAGGGTTTTGGGTCCAGCAAGAGGGCAGGAGGAGGGCAGAACTGCGGATTCAAAAAAATCTTGTTAACCCAGGGAACACAGACATTAGCTGGAAACACAGATCCCCTGGGCTAGACCATGCAAGTGTAGCCCTACTTTAATTCTCCAGAACACACTGCATTGCAAATACCCGTAATGCTGAGCAAGAGAAAGTATTAGCAAAGCTCTTCCCCAAAGGGTAAGTGAACACCTTCTCCTCTCTTTCCTTTTTTGTTGCTGTTTCAAAAACCAGACAATCTTGCTGGATAAGTACACTCTGCAGGTACTCACAAAGAACCAGGATTAGACCCATTCTCAAGTTTCATGTTGGTTATTAAGCATGGCTTGAAAAGATCCAACTGCCTCTCAGGATCAGTCCATGGGCAGCAGCACACTACCTTGTGTGAATAAGGAATAAGCCTGCTTTAGCACTGGGCTTCTCAGTTTCTGTCTGGAGAACCTTGTCCCCACAACTTACTTTGGCCATGCTGTTACCACAAGTACAATAACTCTCTTATGCCATCAAGCACTGGTTATGGAGAGTTATTAAATTACATGACACAGTAAAAAGTGATCAATGAATTCCAGACTTCCCACTTTTAAAGCATATGTGTGGCTCGTTGCAGTGGATTCTACAGGAAAACATCTTAGGAAGAAAGATCTCTTCTGCCATTTTAATCTTGTACTCTGCAGGTTTGTTCCAGCAAAATCTTCACTGTCTGCTAGTGATATTTTCTTTCAGGAGCCAAAACTTATTCTCCATCATAATTCTAATCTACAGCTATAGCTGGGAAAGAGCTTCTCCTCTGCAAAGTAATTCACATACAGAAAATTTCACATTTTGGTTCCTGCATTGCTATTTATCTATTCCAATTGAACAGCAAATCCTCAGCCACACATTAGGAATAAAAACAGGCACCATCATTTCCCACAGGAAGAGGTGGAGTAAGTCTCACATCCATCACACAAGACTAACTCAACAGATAACCTGCAAGGTCCAAATCCTAGAAAAACTTTTTAAATTGTACCTTTATGATGTATGGGCTAAAGTACACGGCAGGTAACTATGGAGTGAGAAATGCTCATCATTCAGCACTGGGAGGGGAATAAGTAGAAATATTTTATCTGCATCCTCAAGCACTCCTTATCTAAGCAACAGAACTTTCAATGAATAACAAGTTAGAGCCCAAAACCTCACTTCACCTACTCCACAGTAGACTGAAAATAGTGGAGCTGTACCTATTTGTACCAGCCAAAGGGCTAGTGCTGAACAGAGATAGTGACTTTGCTTGCTTACTGTTACACCATTTTAAAATTCCTGTAATTTTTTCAAAGTTAAAAGAATTATACCAGTGTGAAAAGCAAGAGTCTCCTCTATTTTTCTCTAAGCTACGCTTCTTACCTATAAAGTTTCTGATAAAAGAATCTTTCATGTGACAAAACTGCTGGTGTGTACTGTGGAAGTTATTGGGGGATAGTGGGGATTTGCCCTTTTTGCAGGACAAATCATGAAGAGACATAAGCTTCGATCAACCTCTAATGACAAAGTGAAACTCTCATTAAGCTCAGTTTTGAGAAAGGTAAACTACAAAATAATGCCAAGACTTGATACTAAATTTAATAAATAAAAACACAGTTAAAACATTTTCAGAAAGAAAAAAAAAAACCACTAGAAAATTTAAGGATCAGGCTGACTATTCTGCAAAACTTTAGTCAGTCTCTCAAGAATCACAACAAGCACTGAGCCTCTGAGTGAGGCTTCTTGCCAATATTGCTTAACCCTTATCTGCTGTTTACATGCCAGCTTCCTGGAGTGGATGCCAGTAATTCATAAGGAAAATCACACACAGCCAGAACACAAAGTCTCTCTGACGTGGCAAGTGGTAGTCAGACAATGGGTGACTGTATGTCTGATGGGATTTAATGCCCTATAAATATCCTTATGGTTTAGGCATTATTGCAGATAAATAGTAATCTGCCAGACAGGACAAAATTATTTGTAAGAAAGATGTTATGACATTTAACACAGTTTTGTCTCCTGTCTTGCCTCAAGACAAGCCTGTGAAGGGCTGCAAAGCTCCACTGGGTCAACTAAATAACGGGTTCTGCAACTAAGAAAAATGCTTTGTGCAGCATCATCAAATACATATCCAGGCAAACTTACTTCTTCACAGAGTATGGGCGAAAAGGAATACTCTGCTTTGTTTAGAAACTATTTCAGAGCTGTTAAATAATAACTCATCATCACCAGGCTATCATGGAAATGTTATCATTGCCTTATTAAAAGAAAAAAGGAATTAATGGTGGCAGAAGATTAATGTAACAAACTGAATTAGAATCATAGAATCATAGAATAGTTAGGGTTGGAAAGGACCTCAAGATTATCTAGTTCTAAGCCCTCTGCCACAGGCAGGGTCACCTCACACTAAACCATCTCACCCAAGGCTCTGTCCAGCCTGGCCTTGAACACTGCCAGGGATGGAGCATTCACAACTTCCCTAGACAATCCGTTCCAGTGCCTCACCACCCTCACAGGAAAGAACTTCTTCCTTATATCCAATCCAAACTTCCCTTGTTTAAGTTTTAACCTGTTAACACTTGTCCTGTCACTACAGTCCCTAATGAAGAGTCCCTCCCCAGCATCCCATCGACCAGCACCCCCAAGTCCTTCTCCTCAGGGCTTCTCTGAACCTCTTCTTTGCCCAATCTGTAGCTGTGCCTGGGATTGCTCCGACCCAGCTGTAGGACCTTGCACTTGGCATGGTTGAACTTCATAAGGTTGGCATCAGCCCACCTCACAAGCATGTCAAGGTCCCTCTGGATGGCACTCCTTTCCTCCAGTGTATCAACTGAACCACACAGCTTGGTGTCATCGGCAAACTTGCTTAGGGCACACTCAATCCCACTGTCCATGTCACCAACAAAGATGTTGAACAAGATCAGTCCCAGCACCAGTCCCTGAGGGACACCACTTGTTACTGGTCTCCAGCTGGACATTGAGCCATTGACCGCAACTCTTTGCATGCGGCCATCCAGCCAGATCTTTATCCACCGAGTGGTCCATCCATCAAATTGATGTCTCTCCAATTTAGAGACAAGAATGTTTTGTGGGACAGTGTCAAACGCTTTGCACAAGTCCAGGTAGATGACGTCAACTGCTCTACTCCTGTCCATCAGTTCTGTAGCCCCATCATAGAAGGCCACCAAATTGGTCAGGCAGGATTTCCCCTTAGTGAAGCCATGCTGGCTGTCACCAAGCACCTTGTTGTTTTTTGTGTGTCTTAGCATGCCTTCCAGCAGAATCTGTTCCAAGATTTTGCCAGGCACGGAGGTGAGGCTGACTGGTCTGTAATTCCCCGGGTCATCCATTTTCCCTTTCTTGAAAATGGGGGAATTGTAGGTGTACAGGAACATACGTAGACTGCCATTTGTCAATGGCATTAAAATCTCTACAGCAAGGCCTGAGGTACTCCTCAAGACTTGATAATAAAGGAGAGAAGTAAATTCAAGCTAATGTAAAAATACCTACCAGAAGAAAGCTCCAAAAAAGAAAAAAAATGTACCAAAAGGCTTTTAGGTGTGCACACTACTGCCGCTTCACACATCCTAAACTTCAAGGCAATACTTTGCTAAATTGTCTCTGCAGATATTAGTAATATTCAGGGTTTTCACGATGCATCAAAGACATAAACTTTCCTTCCAAATGTGGCCTTGTTCTCACCAAGATTTCGTACCCTGTTTTAGGCCTACCCAATACATGCATTTTAATAGCCCAAGGAGAGAGGATAGCTCTCTAACTACCAATTGTACAACAAGTATCTCAACTTCCCAAAACCACACAGAACAGGCTCTGACACCAGCTATGTCTACTCAGCCTTTTGGATTTCTGCAGCAGCTGTATTAGCATCACTGAGCTGACTTTGAAGGCTTCCCTATAGCGGTAAGATTGTGTCCAAAGATATTCCAGTGACTAAGGCACAAGTGTGTCTTCTGAGTGACAGTTTCAGTTCTCACCTCTGCTTTTTCAGTATTTTTTTTTTTGTTGTTTGTTTAATCTTGGAGAAATCCTTAATTTCCATAGTTATTTCTGTAATAGCCTTCTAAACTGGACATCTGATAGCTCTGGTTTACAGAGGCCTATTGGGAACCAGCACCTCTTAGGTGTCAATAATTCACCTTACCTGCTGACAGCATGCTGCATTCATGCTGCTTAGAAATCCCATTTGCTCGGAGGCTCAGTGGGGCCAGAAGGTCTTCAAGGAGTCTGCAAGAAACAGCATCAGGCAGACAGTGAAGCCAAGCACTCACTGTGGGGACAGAAGGGGTAGATTGATAGCTGGGGATCTAACTGCAGACTTGTAGGCTGCTGGAAGCAATACATGCAGCCGGGACTTGCTCCTAAAATGTCACCTAAGCAATGAAACTCCTAGAGTAAACAGTATAGCCAGAAAAGTATTTGTGTGTTGAGGCTACTGCAATCAGCCCTATACACTGCAGGGTCACTGCAACCAATGTATTTCAGGCCGCCATCAACAGAATGAGGCTTACAGGTTTTGCAGATGTCTTGTAACACCTAAAAATTTTATTCATATGATATTCAGATATTATAATAACACAGGTTATCAAGTACTTCATCTAGACTATAAAAGCCAAAACTCTACCTATTGTCTATGGGCATATAGCACTTACTGCTCTTGCCCAAAGCTTCCCTACAATACGTCCTGCTGGTTGTTGCGTCCTCAGAGGTGGCTGCACTGCTGTTTCTTTCCTATATGCAGGATGCAGAGTATTTATAGGTTGATATTTACTAGTAAAATACTAGTCAAACAAAAGAAGAATTTTTATATTTGAATGTGAAAATAACTAATTACTTGGAATAGCTGGACAAAAAAACTCGATCTGTTAGAGCTGACCATAACTCATTTTCCATGTTATAGCAAAAATGAAATATCCTTCAAGTATATGGCATATGATCCAAATAATAAGTCTTCTAAACAGCATATGTCCCTGAGAAACTACACCAAAGTACCATTTATTGATCACTTTAAAAGTATTAGCCCATAGAAAAATCACATAAACCAAGGGCACAGTTTCAGTATTAAAAAAAGTTGTGTGATATTAGACCTCTATTGTTCTTCCTGCCCTGATGGGCTGCACTTCCAGGCATTCTACACAATTCATCCTGTTTACTTGTATGAGCTGTGAAGGGTCTGGGAGAGTTATTTTGGGATACTGTTGCAGACTTTTGGGATACTGATGTGAAACACAACTCCCTTTAAGCACTGGATTCTTTGTCTCCGCTTTTTTCAAATTCTAGTTGCTCAGACTAATATTAGTGAGTAATCTCCTGCCCTGACTTTAGTAAAACACTTCTTTATCCAGTTCATTATATGATTTTCTCATGCATTGCACAATACCAGTCCAGCCATATTGTAGGAGATGTATGTGAAGTCCCTGGTCTCTAGGGGAGACAGTGTGCAGAAGTAGATAATAGATGACACCCTTCAGGAGGGCTCCCAGACCAGCCCCACAGCCTCTCTCCCACCCCAGCCCCACAGCCTCTCTCCCACCCCATTTCCAGGAGCATCATACAAAGCCAGCCATGCTTAGCACATGCCATCCTGGACCAGGAGAGCCCCTATAACTCTGCAATAAAGTACTAGTCCAGTGGCAGAGAACTAGGGGCAGAAGCCAACAGTACAAGACAAATTTGATGAACTAGTCAAACCATCTTCCCTTTCGGAAAGATCAGCGGTATCTTCCTAGATGTGCAAAGCGTCTTCTTTCTCTCACACAAACCAATTGGGAAATACCTTTGTTTGCCCAAGGTTATTGCTATGTAAAGTGACATTTTCTGTACAACTTTCAGACACAAACAAGACAGCAAGATGCACTCAATTGTCTGAACTGAGATGCACTCAGTTCCTTGAATGTTCTCCTATGGTATGAGAAAGACTCATACCACAGTATTATTTGGACTTATTTTATTCCATAAAACTGTGTTACAGGAAAAATATTGTCTATTTTGAGAAATAAGTGTATGTTATCAGAAGCTGCCAGCAAAAACAAAACAGTTCACCTTAGAAAAAGAGCATTAAAAATACGAGAATGTCTTAGTCACTCTAGAGTGACTAAGTTTAATGACTTTTGTACTCATTAAAAATTGCGGTGTGCCAATTCTAAAATATAGATGCATATTCTGGTTTCACAGAATCATAATTTCTTACTGCCTTCTGCTATTACTATTGAGTTATATGCTATACCTTAATAATGCACACTGTTAAGAGTTAGATAATTGCATTCCTTTTCTTAGGTGTTCTCTTATTTATACAATTTTAAGTATTATTAATGTGAAGGTTATTTCTGAGAGATATGTTTTAGTATTCAGCTTATCCAAGTTCACTTCACTTCCTTAGGTGACAGAAAATGCTGTCATGAGAAAAACTGGCACATAGACAACCAGCTACATCTAAAAATAGAGCAGCAGTAAAGATACAGACGTTAATGAAATACTCTATCACATGCTGCGATCACACATGATACCAAAATCTGGGGATCTTATAAGCAAAGCACTTAGAAAGGTCATATTTGTTAATAGAAACAAATATGGAGGACAGTAAACCAGTTCAATGTTTGGAAAATGGTGTGTGTATAATGGAAGAGAAGGTTAAATGAGCCATAGCCTGGCTGCAAGACCAGAGGCTTGTAGAGGTGGGCAAATCACTCCTGTCAATATGGGCTATTCCATCTGGCATTGGATCAGCAACTTTGTGTCCTTGGTGAAAGAAGCTAGGGAAGCAAACAGAAGAGTCGGAAAACTTTTCCCATCTCATCAGTCTAGGCACTGAGAGAGACAACGGAAAAAAGACTGTGTGGCAATAGTTAAGTACAGTCATGTAGTCAGAAATTATCCTAACACAAGACAAACCAATTAAGGGGAGAGTAAATGAAGGGGGGGCAGACAATGGAGGTTGTTGTATTTGATTGCTTCCTGCCATCTGACTTCGCAGTGTTATTTGCTAAATCATTTCTGTATGTATGCATGCATATGGAACTAAGACTACAATACCCTTTAGTTTTTAAGAATCCATTTTTTCTTCTGAAGGAAATACTGAGAAGCTACAGTGCTCTGCAAGGCAAATATTTTCTAATTTATGAAGTCTAGAAAGTATCAGATTACTGTTTGCAATATTCTAGGACATTAACTCTTCATCCCTCCACATACATATTACAATAAATACACTAATTTTTTCTTTCAGCAAATTTGGTTTTAGTAACTTCTAACATAACTGGCTGCAATTACCATCTGATGCTGTTATAGCAAGATTGATCAGTTTGATTAGAGATGGTGAACTGTTCCTAGACAGGCATTTTATTTGAAAAATACAGTTACTCTTTTTTCCTCACCAAATATCTACAGAATAAATGTCCTTTACATGTTTTCAATGCTTATTGTTTAAAGTTATGCAGCAGATGGTATATACTGCAGCCTACTGAAGAAAAATTAACCCTTTAATCTTGCTGCCAGTGGTTTCAACTGCTGATTTTCAGTTCAGACAGCCATCCATGGCACCTACTTTAACTTATCCTGCATCACCTGGAATACTCTCCAACCCACCAAGAGCTTCATGCACCCTATTGATAGGAGTGCTCTCCCACAGGAGTAATTGATTCACTCCATTCAAACAGGTTTGTGAACATAGTTTTGCTGCCAGAAATACTGGGGAGTTGGGAGAGGAATAAGGGAAAGAAAAGGTGGCTCCTTTACTTCACTGAAGGCCAGGCTATGCTGGACTAATAGTAGCCCCTGAAGCTGCTCTGCCTCTGTTGTTCAGATGGACACTTCTGCTGGAACCTAGCCAGGTCTCTTCTGCTCAGATTTGTTGAAGGAACTTCTGTATCTCCACCGGGTCTACAGACATGGACACAAAGTCATAGTTTAAGTCTGGTTTTGCAGCAGCACTTACCAAGCTGGAGGACAGTTTCCCAACAGACTAATAAAAAAAGCAGCAAGCTGCACAGTGCTGCATTGTATCTCAAAGCAACTTCACCATAGTTTTACCAGGAGCTTCTAGCCTGAGCTATTAAAATATTGACATTGATTAGGGCTTTTGCTGAAAAGCTTCTCTCTTCGGTCTCAAGGAAAGGCCATGTTTCATATTCTGCTTGCTGCTTATGCAGCTTACAGTGCTGTTTGCCAATTGTCTCAAAAAGACTAATGACGTTTATAGTGCTTCATACGTATTTGGACACAATATTTTCATGATAATCACATCTAGAATTCAGACCACCCTGTGAGATGGCCTTCTTTGAGCAGAAAAATACATACATACTAGTGAAAATGATTGGTAAAGCAATATGGAGCTTCACAAATGGCTAATTTCTCTACACCTTTTAAAATTGCAGTTGTAAGTTACAATTTCAATTTATTATATTTATAATCAAATTTCAAAATATATCACAGCACGTCTCTTGTGTTGGAACCTAGACCATTGCTGCAGACCTCTGTGCAAGGAGCACTGACTCATATCAAATTTTGACCTATATGAAATTACAAGCTAGAGACCTACTGCGTGCACAGCCACAGTGTGCATGCTCTTACTGTGAAGTCTGTGCGAGCTGTATCATGCCTCTCCCTCCTGTCCAGTCCTCATAAACATTAGAACTGCCCAGTGTAGCATGTGTTCACTGAATTTGAAGGTGCTCACATAGACTCCTTGTCTGATCCCGATTCTTTTGCACACCTTCATATAAATCACAATACACACTGTCACCCCAGCAGCTCTGCCAGCTTTGCCACTAGTATAACACAAAATAATGCCATAGGGCAAGCCAGGTCACCAGCTACATGTGCACTAAGGAAACCATTACCAGAACTGCCTGTCTCAGCAGTGAAGACACCAAGAGATTGTATATGGAATATACCACTAAAGTTAATGCACCTGAAAGAAAAATAAAAGGAAGTTGCACTTAAACAACAAAATGGAGTGACCAGAAATGGGATTCAGTAATGGCCAGATGAAGCTGAAACTCTCTGACCCATTATAAGCATTAAACTACTTCACTCTGCTTGATGACCTGTGTTAGGTAAAAACACTGAAGAGTCATACAGCTCTCAGCATGACCTGCTTGGTTAGAAGGTCCTTGTCTGAGAGGTCCACTGACGTGTTTTCTCCCCCATCTCTCATTTTGATTGAAGGAGGACTGAAGGGCAGGGCAGAGAAGCTTTCCTGAAACATAAGAGTTAGAATTACAGAGACAGTTGCTGGGGACGTGTATAAGCATGTTGGAAAAGTACAGAATTCTTAATTTTTTTTAAGAATAGTTGAAAAACCTTACTCCTCCTTCTCTTGGCTGTTACAATCGCTTTCTATTTATAATCTGGTTTTGCTGCTTCAATTGTTCTGGAAGATTTGACCTAGTAGCCAGGCAGTAAACACCTGCACTCCATCTCTATCCTCTGAGAAACACCAGTATTGTCCCCTCTAACTCTCTTTCTACTTCCTGAGGAACTTTTGGCATCGTTACTTAGGCCCACAAATGCAGAGCTCTGTTAAAACACAGAAATTAAAATTCAAAGCAGAAGCTTGTGATTCAAAGCAAGGTGTGCTATCTCACAGGTACTCATCGACCCTAGCCCTTTCAAAGACATGATAATGCTTTTACCTATCATATACTGTCCAGTAAACACTGACCTAAGGCTTGTGGAAGTCAGGAGATCCTCAATATGCCTATTTCTTTCCATCAGTGCAGTAGTCAATGTGATATTGTTTTGTGTCACATGGTACTGGAATTCAAATAACTGGTGCAAGATGGCTTGGATGAACTCCAAGTGACTGAAGATATTGTTGCCTTCCCAAGGGAAAGCGACAATATTGTCTCCTCAGAAAGGGAGGAATACGTATGATACATAAGCAACATTTGAACTACTTCAGGGACAACATCGGTGTACCAAAAACAGCAGAGGAAAGTGTCTTTGACATGAAATGTCTCATGTGAAAGATCTGAGATCTCAAGAGGTGGACAGAGGAAAATGGAAAGACTGAGCACATGAATGTACATGTGAGAGGAGCAGGGTGGTTAAGAACTTTTAAGGATATATGCTAGTTCACATGGTAACAGGAAAGGATTAATGTCCTTCCTGAACAAACACATTCAGAAACGCTGTTGCCAAGAGAGAGGTAGGAAGGTCTGTGTACAGCTGAAGAAGCTCCTAAGGACACTTACGCAGAATTTTGTGGTATCGTAAACTGTTCTGCATAACTTCTGCTAAGTACATATTTTGTATGAGGCACATACTTCAAATTGTTTAGTTTAACTATTTCAAAGAATTTTCTCCCTGTCCGCAGATAAAGATAGAGAAAGCACACTGCCAAATGCAATGCAATCTTTTGAGATCTCAGAATCCTGCTTTATAAATATTCTGCAACCAGAGGCAAGCTGCTTCCAAGCAGTGTGCACCTAGGGCTGAAGTTGCCATGGCAGAATCATAAAATCATTTACCAGGAGGTCCATTCCAATGTCATCACCTACTCCGATCCCCCAGCTCAAACAAGTCAGGTACCACAATTTGCTCAGGGCCATGTAATCAGGTTTTTTTATTTCCAGAGGAGGAGACTCCACGATCTCTCTGGGCAACGTGTGCCAGTGCTTAACCACCCTCCCAGCAATAAAATGTTTTCTTACATTCAGATGGAATTTCATGCGTCTTAATTTGTGCCCATTTCCTCTTGTGCTGTCAGTGGGCACCACTGAGAAGAATCCAGAGCTCTCTACTTCATTTCCTCCTGTGGGTGCTTATAGATGTTGATAAGATCCCCCTTGAGCCTGCTGTTCTTCAGTTAAACAGTCCCAGATATCTCAGCTTTTCCTTATAAAAGAGATTCTCCTGTCCCTTAATCATCTTAGCAAACCCGCATTGGACTCACTCCAGTAAGTCCATATTTTCTTCCACTAGGGAGTCCAGAACTGTCTGCAGCACTCCAGATGTGGCCTTTCCAGTGTTGAGGAGAAACGGAGGATCACTTCCCTCAACCTAAGAATTTGAACAATCCTTATACATGCATGTAGTCTCAACAGCAGAAGAGGTGAAAAAGATAACTATAAATGGACACATGTGGCCTTGTAACAGGGGTGCAGAGAGCCAGGAGTCAGGGATTTTAGTTATCATGCAAAAACCCAACAATTTCAAGGCTGAGAAAGCCACACTGCCAAACTCGAGTACAGGTTTTTGTTAGGGCACTCTCCTGGAACCTGAACTGTGTTTAGGTCTCCATTCTATCTCAGGTGAAGGAGAAGATGTGAATGTTTGCCACATCTAACCCAAGAGCTAATTCTTAAAAAAGCCCTTTCCTCGAGCTCCTCCACCCTGCTTTTTCTGGCTCTTTACTGTGAGATATACGTGATCTGAACACATGCTGCACTTAACGGTTTAGCTGGGGTACTCCTGATCTATGGCTCCCAGCAGAATTTAAAATCAAGGTATCCACCCCAAAATTTGGATAGTCCAAGGTTTGTGTGATCCTGCCAGTTCACTGTCAGAGTTGCAGGTGTCAGTGGGACATTTAACAACAAAAATTTAAGGACCTGTACAATTAGATAGCAAAGCAGTATCAATGACAGTAGTGTATATACATTGATGTCATGAACCTAAATACCAAATTACCCCTGCTAGTCTGTTCTCAAGCTAATACAGCTGCTTTAGTCTTGTTTGCCTTTTTCCCCTCAGCAGTAAATAGTGCACAGCCTATTTAATAAAACTGGATCACACCTCAGGTGTTGGCAAACAGCTTTGCTTAAGTAGCTTGAGTCATTTGCTCAACCAGAATGTGATTTGCACCCTTGAAGGAGTTTTTTTTCTCAGTTATAAGAAGACCCTGGGGCTGAATGTGATTCCAGCTTTTAAATTCTCTTGGCAGAAATACAGATTCCCCAAACAGCTGAGCAATAGCGTAAAAAGACTTCTTAAAAGACACTGTTGTCCATTAACTGCCTTCTTCAAAGGACTGTCTCATACCCACTCATCTCTAACTACAGGCACTGCAAGATGCATGCAGGACTACAAAGCTACAGAGGCAGTCTCCAACAACATGGGTCCTTTATCTGCAATGAGGCTATTCTAGTTTACACTTCTGTGAGGATGCAGATAATGAATCATCCTGGAAGAATTCTTTCTGCCTTGTCTTTTTATAGACTACATTTTTAATACATATTATCTCTGTGGCTCGGTTATTCTCAAACCTTCTCTGAATGCAGTTTTTAAAAACACATTTATTGCCTTGCCCATGCAGTCTATACTGAAAAAGAAGCGATCAGTGAAGTAGTACTTGGCAGCACAGAGCTGTTTCAAACACCATGCTGAGCTCACCAACCTGCTCATCGCTCCCCAAGACCTTAGCTGCTGTATTTCTTATGTACGAACAACTCTCATAGCAGAAATTACTCTGTCCTGCCTTAACTTGACCCAGAATAATTCCAAAGTCTGTCTGATGAGGAAAGATCAATTATGCCTTCAGAATTGCCACTGTTTATATGAATAGATACATAGACCATAGAGTAGGAGCTCTGGAAGTAAACGCCATGAAGCAGTGAGAGAACAACACTGACAACTGACTTCTTGTTCCATTTCTGCTGTGGTTGCTGACAAGTCCTGCAAATAGATATGGATATGATTCCAAAACAATAATGTGCAAAACTCAGAGCTACAAGATGGACATAAAACATGAATTTACTTGGTGTGAAATTGCTCTCAACAAGCATTTTCACTCCCTGAGATGAAGGATGGTGGTAGCTATTTGACTGACTTTCATGTGAATCAGTTTGGCTCAGGAGATGCCAGCATTCCAGCTAATTTTCACATCCATACAACACTGTATGAACTGCAAGCCTTGATCTGAATGCTGACCCAGTACTCTTGGATGGCCAGAAGCTGAGTTCTAGACTCACATTTTAAGAAAGTTGAAAGATTTTACAGGTGACTTAGAGATCAAGGCACGGTTTGGAAATGGGGAAGAAATCTGTTCTGAGACAGCCTTAACCTCATCCCTGCAGCTGAAGGGAAGTGAGAGGTCTCTCAGGCTGGTGAAGAAGTGTATCTTTAACACACTTACAAAGTACAAGCTTACAGACAAAAGAATTGGTTTTCTGCAGGAAAAGTTTGAGAGTAAAAGAATTGAAGCATAAGCTTCTGTATTTTGTGCTTAGTCTTGGCTCAAGTGGGAGCAATCACAGAGAACAATAAACAGGAGTCTTGCAGCCAAAGAACGATTCAGCCAGGAAAGAAAAGTTCCACAAGGTAAAAAAAAAAAACAAAACACCACCAAAAACCAGAACAAAACATAACCTAACAGTGCTATAGCTAAATAAGAGAATACGAAAGGATGAAAGCTACATCTTTTTTCTATTAAGTTAGAGGTTGATGTACATTCTGTTTATCTTAGAAATTTTGAAAGCAGCAGACCCAGATCCCCAGTGATACAAATTGCATTTTTTTCCCCCACATTCGTGTTCTTCTTGTTTGCATTCATTAAAGACAGTGAATGAACAGAATAGTCTCACTTATAACTCACGGTGTATGGACACCCAGGACTCCTCTACTTTATAAGCTTTGTCAGTGTAAATCAAGATCATCTCCTCTCAAAGGTGTGTTAGTAAGTTTAATACCTTGGGCAGTCAAACTTCTTCCTGCTGTGTGTGGATGAACAGCAACCACTAAACCTGCACTTACTCAGAGCCTGGGCGTGTTACTACCATTTTTTCCTGATGTTTTAGCACCTCTGACTCCATCAACCAGGATCCAATTCCCTGCTTAGTCATAAATGTTGTCCATAGCCTTCACAAGAGTCATCCTCAAAAACAGCTGTCATCATCCCCTCTGGACCAGTCTGCTCGCAGCAGGATGCCTCCTCTCCTGCGATCCAGAGCGTGGACACAGCGAGTTCCCATCACTGCTACTTGATGAGAGGACTCCCTCGGGGGAGCACAAATCCAGAGATCCTAATCTGAGTATCATCCAAGGACACAGCAGAGGTAAGCGTGACTGGGAAGCAATACGTGTTGGGTACAGCTGCAGCAGAGTAGGACAAACTAGAGAGTTATGGGCCTGCTCTGAGCCACAAGTGAAGACAAAGGTCACCAAATGACACAGGCTTTGTTCGGCAGGTGCCAAAAATCACTACTGACATCCATCCCCTCCTCCTTCACTCTCCCACTAAAGCCCACCATCTCTCTATTCCACCTGCCCAGTCCTTGAGTAAATCCAGACCCCCACATAGCCTGCTTAGGGACCAGCTTTCCCAGTCTCCATTAGCCCCCCAGAAGCTATATGTCCTACTCCAGTTGACCAGACACACCAAAGGAAGCCAGAGCTGGCTGCCTGGGACCATAAACCAAAGAGTACCCAGAAGACACCATCCAAGGCAATTGTGCAAGAATAACAAAATTATTCTGCCTTGAAGAGCACAGCTAGAACCCCTTTACCAAAGAAGTGGATGAAGGTGATTTAACTCCGCCCATGTGCTTCTTGGTGGCTGAGGAAATGTGCTTACCTTGGTAGGAGCTGGCTGCAGTCATGTTCAACATCATTGAATGGCAAGTGCCCAGACAGTTAGTTCAGCTGATGTGGTCCAGGCTCTGGTGTGGCTGGCTGTCGAGGAGACTTTGGTTGCTTTGGAGCTCAACTAAACATGTCAGAGCGAAGGCTGTACTCCAAGAAGTCTGCCTGACAGCATTTCAAAGACTGCAATAGCTGTCCAAGGCAGCTTTGCCTTGATTGTTTCAAGATTGTGGTAAGCTCTAGTCCTTGGGTAGGATGGAATGGGAGAAGTTGGCATGGGATTTTTCTGAAGGACTGCAATACTGTGAATTGTCATATTCTCTTCTTACCTGCCAAAACTGTAAGTAAGTCACTCATTAGTATACTAAGAAGAGCCACAATGGTATGAAAAGTTTTTTATTACTGCCATATTGTTTAATAATAATAATAATGAAAATTATTACTTTATTACTGAGTCTTATTAAAGGAAGCTGAGGTAGAGACAAAGAACTAAACCCTTCAAGAACCTCAGGCCCATTGACACTACTGAGTGAAAGACCCTGCCCTATGACTGATACGTCAGAATATCATAAAAGGCTTGAGGAGAACTCATGCACACACACACAAAAGGAAAAGGAACCTTTCCAACAATAAAGGGGGCACAGACAAACATCTGACAGCAGCAGAGCTGCAGCCCAGCTAGGTTTTCCTTCTTGGCACGTCTGTATGACCAAGAAACAGTTCCTGAGCAGCCTCTCCTGGTAGAAATTAATTACTGCTTTTCTAAAAAAATTTAGTTCCAACTACCAGTCACTGCAACAGAGTTTTATTTTGTCACTTTACCATGCTGCCAGTGCAAATCTGCATGGGTTTACAAATACACTTCATCAAATCATCTGTTATGCTGAATGATAGTTAAGATCCAAGAGTTTCTTTTCACAATGTCAGTCATGCCTTACGGACGCTTAAAAATTTGATTTTTTTAGCCATGCAGAAATAATTATAGCATATAAAATGCACTAAGTTACATGAGGTGTAGGTAAAGAATGTTAACGCCAGCTCCGTACAAATACTAATGCTATTTTAATGTTACTGAGTCTTTGCCAGAGTCCACAGAATCCTCTAAACTACTAACAGAATCTGACATTTAGACCAATTAAACCAGTATCACAATTGGCATAAAAACTGAACCAATATTTTATCACCAACACAGCACAGTATTATTTATCCCAGCAGAAATGGAGATGCAGGCAGAATGGAAAGCGTTGTTTGAAGACGCTGACTATCAAGGGTTTTTCTACTGAATTAATGTAAAAAAAAAAAAAAAACACAACAAAAACACAACAAAGAAAAGAGATGAAATCTTGCAACATTTTTGTCAAAGCCAATTCACATACTGTAACACATGGTAAGTTAACACATTATGCATATCAGTGTTGACTTAGTAAACCTCACAATTAGAGACCAGTAAGATAGTGAGAGCTCTTCCACTACTTAAAAAGAGAAGAAAAGGAAGAGATTTCTTGCCTGTGTTTTAGTTAGCAGAGAACATACCTTTGAGAGTGAGTTTGATAAGCAGATATCAAAATGTATTTCCAAAAGCAATAATAAGTCACATCATACTATGACAGGTGACGACAGTTAGGAGTGCTCGTAGGCAGTGTGCTTCTGAGACGGCAAATTGTCTGTAATTTCTCCCAGAGAGTGCATGAAGTGATAAAGGTAGCTCTGCTGAGGCCACAGTTTCCCATAGATTTCTTTCAAGAACTCTGTTTTGCCCTGCGCCAGCCAGATTTCTCTTCCACTCATTTGTTCTTTCTCCTTTAGCTGAGTCAGGACAGCTGGATCTGTAGGTGTGTGATGAACCGAATCAGTGAAGTGATCCAGATTAAATAACAGCAAACCATTAATTATCCAGTTCCTATTCTAATTCACTATGTATCACAAAACCAAGTATCCTGGCACAGCTTAGGAAGCAGAGCAGGACACAGATGGAGTAGCTGCTGAAAAGAGGGGAGAAGTACATCTTAAGCTGTATATAAATGCATAGAAAAATACTATAATTTCGTAAGAAATACATGGAAACTAGAAATTCCTTATCCCATGACTCCTGTCTGTTTGTTAGAACTCATATTTTTTCTCAAGATAACCATTTTTTCATCAATGCCAAGTGTTTAAATACCTTATCGCTAACAGGGTTTTATAGGTTGTAGACATGGAGAACCACATTTGATTCCAGCAGAAAAACAATGCCTACAAAAATACCATATAAGTCAAAAAAAAACCCAAACAACAACAAAAAACCCAAAACCCAACGAAACACCACCACCATTTGCTCAATTGCTGGATAAAAATTAACTACAAAATTTTCCAAATCAAGAACTGAAAAAAAAAACCAAACCCATAGAGAATATAAACTTGCTGCGATGTCTTTTTAGTGAAGGCATTTCAGTGCAGGACTCAATTCTGACATGGTTCTTTAGCTAGACTGCAAGCTGGTAATGAGAAACATTTCCTCATAGCATTTCCATCATCTTCCCTCCATGGATGGAACTGAATTTACTAAGGGAAAGCATGTCCTGAACTGTCCAAATGGTACACAGACTTTTTGGCAGCATCACACTGTATGAGTGGGAGTCATGCAGCTAAAAAAGCATCATGCTGATGTGTTCCATTAACAGACAGAATAATGTCTTCTAACATTACCATTTCACTGTACTCTCATGATTCAAGTTATTTAACTGTAATATAATTTTTCCATTTTCAAATATTCTTAATGCAGTTTATAGAGTCTTAACATTCTAAACAATACATATAACTGTTTTTTAACATTACAATACAAAGCAATAATCACTGTTCTTTGGGAGGCCATTTAGACATATTTTCTAAATAAGCCTTTAATCATCTTCTCTGTTGAAAGAGGAGCTAATGTATTGCTAGTAATTAAAATGGACTTGGTTATATTAAGATGCATCACTTCAGCTGTGGATGGCTTGCAAAACAGCACCACTTAATTTACTGTGACTTTCCCTGGTCTCTGTAAATGACTATAGCTAATATCAAGACAGTTTTCTTCAGTAGCATCGACTTTCTTGTTAGTACTTCTTGCCAGTATGATTGCTTTTTTACTGAAGGCTTAACCCCAGCATTTCATTCTGAACAACTAGAAACGTCTCCTCTGAAAATAAGAAAATTTGGGGAAATTATTGCTAAATCTTATAAAACATGTCTTTTAATTGCAGAAAGTGCAATGTCTATTGCTCTTTCGCATATATCTTGACTTCCTGAATTATCATAGTCACAATTACAACCCATATAAGGATGTAATTTTTTTCCAGGTAGAATCATAGAAACATAGAATAGCTAGGGTTGGAAAGGACCTCAAGATCATCTAGTTTCAACCCCCCTACCATGGGCAGGGACACCTCACACTAAACCATCCCACACAAGGCTTCATCCAACCTGGCCTTGAACACCGCCAGCAGTGGACCATTCACAGCTTCCCTGGGCAACCCATTCCAGTGTCTCACCACCCTCACAGTAAAAAATTTCTTCCTTATATCCAATCTAAACATCCCCTGTTTAAGTTTTAACCCATTACCCCTTGTCTTACCACTACAGCACCTAACGAATAGTCCCTCCCCAGCATCCCTATAGGCCCCCTTCAGATACTGGAAGGCTGCTATGAGGTCTCCATGCAGCCTTCTCTTCTCCAGGCTGAACAGCCCCAACTTCCTCAGCCTGTCTTCATACGGGAGGTGCTCCAGTCCCCTGGTCATCCTCGTGGCCCTCTTCTGGACTTGTTCCAACAGTCCCATGATGGCCAGTGGCTTAGCAACTTCATTCACCAGCTCCTTCAGGACCCGCAGACGGATTTCGTCAGGTCCCATGGACTTTGTGCACGTTCACGTTCTTAAGATGGTCCCGAACCAGATCCTTTCCTACAGTGGGCCCAAGGTCTTCATTCTCACAGTTGCTGTGTCTGCTTTCTAAGGCTTGGGTGGTGCGGTCAGAGCCTTTGCCAGTGAAGACCAAGGCAAAGAAGTCATTCAGAACCTCAGCCTTCTCCAAATCCAGGGTAGACAGCTCTCCTGATAGCTTCCGGAGGGGCCTACGTTGTCCCTAGTCTTTTATTTGCAATGTACCTATAGAATCCTTTCCTGTTATCCTTAACATCCCTCACCAAGTTTAATTCTAACTGGGCCTTGGCTTTCCTAACCTGGTCCCTAGCTTCCCAGACAACATCCCTGTATTCTTCCCAGGCCACCTGTCCTTGCTTCCACCTTTTATAAGTCTCTTTTTTCCCCTCTAAGTTTCCTCAGCAGCTCCTTATCCATCCAAGGAGGTCTCCTGGCCCTCCTGCTGCACTTCCTTCTAGTTGGGATGCAGCACTCCTGAGCTTGTAGCAGGTGATCCTTGAATATCAACCAACAGCCTTGGGCCCCCCTGCCCTCTAGGGCTATATCCCATGGAACCTTACTAAGCAGGCTCCTGAAGAGGCCAAAGTCTGCTCTTTTGAAGTCCAGGGCAGTGAGCTTGCTGCACGCTCTTCTCACTGTCCTGGGGATCTCAAATTCGACTATCTTGTGATCGCTGCATCCAAGCCTGCCTTGGAGCCTTGTGGGGAGTGAAGGCGAACAGTTTGGGCGTGAGCTCTGAGGCCTTAACAAGCCCTGGGGTGATAAGCTGGGCTGTTGAAGGACAGGGAAGGCCGAAGAGCAAGCCTCAGGAGGATGGGCCTGGATGTAGCTGTGGTGGGAATCTCAGGTGGAAGCTAGAGGATGTGGGGGCTGTGAGAGGGTCTGCGACACTGGGATCGGTCTGTTTACCTGGAGGGTTTCACAGGGGCCAATGAGGTTGAATGTGGTACGTATGTGCAGGTTGGAAAGTACTGAACAAGGGGCTAAAAAGGGCTTTGTAACAATAAACGAAGATTTGAGTCTGCATTAACTTGAGTCTGTGTCGTGAAATGACACAAATGGCGCCCAAGGTGGGACACGAAAAGCAACTGTCGATCCAGTGGCGTGGCTCAGCCAAACTGCTTGCTGAACGTAAGCAAAGGTGTACACTGAAAGGAAGCGAATTCAAACCACGTGGATTGCCTCTCGCAGGACGGGGGTAAGCGGCTGAGAACTATGGGGTCTGCTTAAACAAAGGAGCAGGGAAATGTTCTAGAAGTTTTTGCTATGATTCTTAAGCGGTATGGGAAAAAAGGTGATAAGGAAGAATTGAAAAGTATCCTTCTCTGGGCATCAAAAGTCGATCCGTCTGTCGATTCCACTAATATCTATACCCCGGAGATTTGGGATAAAATTGATGTTAATTTGTGGGACTGTGCTACAAAAAAATATGAAGTTGCCGCCAATTTATTGAGCCCGTGGTGAGTTATTTCTGAAACTTTAAAAGTTCATGATGGCTCACAAGCACAGGAGGCAGAAGCAGCACCTTCAGGTCCCTCACCACCACCCTCTTTGCCGGTATCTGCCCTGAGATTAAAAAATCAGCCTGCTGTTGTTGCTCCTGTGGTTCTGCTGCCTGATAGTTCTGATGCTGACCTGGATGGTCCTTTTGACTTGGAGCTTGTGGATCAGGAAAAGGAGCCTGATTTATATCCTCCAGATCCTTATGACAAATGGCCAGCTGTAAAGGGAGAAGCGAGACAGGTGGGGGATGCAGATGCATTGTGTGCTTTCCCAGTGGTGTATGTGCCGGATCAGGACCTGCAGTGGGAAGGTCTCTCGTATGCTCTTATCAAAGATATCAGGTGAACAGTGACAGACTATGGACTCGGGGCCCCATATACAACTCATTCGATACAGTCTATCTGTGATACTCATGTATTTATCCCAAATTATTTCAAAACATTGTTTCGTTTGATAATGATGGACATGAAATATACTCTGGGGGAATTGAAAATGAGGCAGCTCGCAGGTGCCCAGGCTGCTGAAAATTTAGCATTGAGGGTGCGTAACCCACTGTGAGCGGTTACTGTTGATGTATTGCTGGGTCGGGCTGATTCTGGCACCGATGCTGCACAAGCTAGGGTTTGCCAGGCAGGCTTGCAGCAAGTTAAACAACTGGCACTACAAGCTTTGAAAACTGTCCCTGACACTGGTAAACAGAGACAGCCTTTTGTCCAAATAAAACAAGAGGCAAATGAGTCATTTATGAAGTTTTTAGACCAACGTAATGAGGCTCTGGAGAAACAGATTGATAATGAGAAAGCAAGTGAATATATTTTCAAACAACTTGCTATTGAGAATGCTAACCCTGACTGTCAGAAAGTATTGTGGCCATTACGAGATCAGAGCATAGATGGCATGTTAAATGCTTGTATGAACGTTGGGTCTAGACAACACGACCTGTCTCTGATTGCAGAAGCATTTGTGGCATTGTCGACTAAGTCACAGCAATGTTTTTCACGCGGTCATTTGAAAAAAGAATGTCCAAAAATAAAAGCAAATAATAAAAGGGGAGCACCTGGAATTTGCTCTTGCTGTCGTAAAGGACAACATTATGTGAGTCATTGCAGGTCGAAATTTGACCGGGATGGCCAGCTTTTAACTTTACCGAGAAACACCTGGCAGAGAGCGGTGAGGGGCTGTGCCATGAATTACCCCTCCGAATGGCCCCCTCTGGGAGCTGCCGCAGTTTGTGCGCCAGCACAAGCGGCAGCGCTGGAGTGGACCTGGACACCTCGGGAGAGACAATAATTCAAGACACATTAGTTGTACTTATTCCAACAGGCACATATGGCCCATTCGGGCATGGAAAGGCAGCATTGTTAATTGGACTATCCTCTACAGCAATAAGGGGTCTTTTTGTGCTGCCAGGGGTCATAGATGCTGACTTTGAAGGAGAAATTAAAATAATGGTGTGGACTCCATTGCCACCATGGAATACCAGCAGGAAGCCAAATTACACAATTAATATATTTTTCACCCCAGTTACTGAATGCTGTCCATACTGTGCAGGGTTCAGAATGATTTAACTTTACAGGGATACCTGAAATTTATTGGATTCAACAATTAACTTTGGACCAACCACAGTTGTCCTCTACTTTAAAATCACAGCGGACAAATATTACTTTGCAAGGAATAGTCCATAGTAGAGCAGATGTTACAGTCATTTCTACATCACAATGGCCCGACCATTGGCCTTTAATGGACGCTCATGCCTCATTAGCGGGATTGGTGGTCAAACCTCACCGAAGCAGAGCAGAGAGCTTGTTGTAATATTTGGGCCAGAAGAGAGATCTGCCTTGATTAGGCCTTTTGTGTTATCTAGATCTCCTACCTTATGGGACAGAGACTGTTTAAGCCAATGGGGAATACATTTAAGTATGGATTTTTCGTAGGGGCCACTATTTTGCAGCAGGTCCCACCTTTAACCTGGAAATCAGATGAGCCAGTGTGGGTAAATCAGTGGCCCCTCCCAAAAGAAAAACTGCTGCAGTTACACAAATTGGTGGATGAACAGCTGAAAGCTGGCCACACAGACCCCACAACCAGCCCGTGGAACACACCTGCCTTTGTGATTCAGAAGAAAAATAATGCCTGGAGGCTTTTACATAATCCAAGAAAGATAAATGAGGTCATTGAAGATACGGGAGCTTTGCAACCTGGGCTTCCGTCACCAGCAATGTTACCACAAACATGGACTCTTATTGATTTAAAAAAAGACTGTTTTTTCACGATACCTCTTGCTCCACAATATGCACCTTGATTTGCCTTTTCTGTGCTTTCTCTCAATGCTGCAGAGCCGCATAAAAGGTATCATTGGGAAGTGTTGCCACGGGGCATGAAAAACAGTCCTACACTATGTCAGCAACTGGTAGCAGCAGTTTTGAGCCCTATACAAGAGTGCTTTGAGAATGTTTTAATCTATCATTATATGGATGACATTTTAATTGCTGCACAATCAGAACAAACAGCCCAAAAAGTGAAATGGCAAGTGATCCAAGCAGTCTCAACAGCAGGATTCCAAATTGCAGAAGAGAAAATTCAAGAAGCTCCACCCTGGAAATATTTAGGATGGAAAATATCCGAACAGAACATTCAATCGCAGAATATAACCCTGAGGACAGGGGTAAAGACTCTAAATGATTTACAAAAACTCTTAGGAACCATAAATAGGATCCATCCTCACTTGGGAATACCTACAGAAGAACTTCATCCTCTCTTTAGGTTATTGAAGGGAGATCCATGTTTGACGTCTCCTTGAACACTCACCCCCCTCTGCGCAAACCGTCCTTGATAAAGTGATTGTAAAATTAACCAGCCAAGTTGCTCATAGGCGAAAAATGGACCACCCTATTAGCCTTTTTATTTTTTATTCATCTTTTCAACCCTATGGGCTGTTAGCACAGTGGATTCCGCAAGATGCAGATCCATTGACTAGTTTGGAATGGATATTTTTGTCACGTAATTTTGGAAAAACAGTTACAACAGCCATTGAAAGGATAGCTATGGTCATTCAGAAAGGGAGAGAGCAGTTATTGGCTTTAGATGGTGTTGAACCTAACATTATTTATCTGCCTCTTGATACGAAACAACTAACCTTTTTAACTCACCAGTCTTTCGCTTTTCAGTGTGCTCTAGCAGATTTTACAGGGAAAATTGGTATTCATTTCCTGGGACACAAAATTGTGCAATCCTTACATTCTCTTTCCCTTTTGCCTGCTTCACAATTAACTATTGAGCCAATAACTGAGGGCTTCACAGTATTCACTGATGGGTCTGGAAAGACAGGCCGAGCAGTAATAGTTTGGAAAGATGATGAAGGACACTGGAAAAATTATATACACATTGTCACAGGATCACCTCAGATAGTAGAACTCTCTGCTGTAGTCCGTGTTTTTAAATTATGGACTACTCCAAGAAATATTATTACAGATTCTGCCTATGTGGCAGGCCTTGTTTCTAGGCTACAACATACTTTTTTGAATGAAATTTCCAGCGGAACATTATTTGCCCTTCTCTGGGAACTCAAGTGGCTCTTGGATCGCCAGCTACACCCATACTTTATACAGCATATACGCTCACATACTTCTCTACCTGGAACTATCAACAAGGGAAATACACAGGCTGATAAGCTTGCAGGTCTTACGGTCTTACCTGACTGTCTTGCACAAGCTCGCTTTTCCTATGAATTTTATCATCAAAATGCAAACGCTCTGCAATGTACTTTCAGCAAACTCAGGACCAGGCAAGGCAAACTATACAATCGTGTCCTGATTGTCAACAAGTTCTACCCACACTAATAATTGGAACTAAACCTCACGGTCTTTTCTCACTTGAAATCTGGCAGACAGATGTTACTCAAGTACCAGAATTTGGCAAATACAAATATGTCCATGTTTCTGTTGACACTTTTTCATCTTGTATTTATGCATCGGTACATTCAGGTGAAAAGGCCAAAGATGTTTGTCAACATTTCATTACAGCTTTTTCTACCCTGGGAGCTCCAAAAACTATAAAAACAGATAATGGCCCAGGTTATATAGCACACAAAACACAAGCATTTCTTCAGCAGTGGGGAATTCAACATGTTACAGGTATTCCACATTCTCCCACAGGCCAAGCAACTATTGAACGCACACATAGCACCCTTAAGGCTATGCTGCAGAACCAAAAAAGGGGGAGTTCAGGGTTAACCCCACAAGAACGTACAGTGAAAGTTTGTTATGTTTTGAATTTTTTAATCACTGGACATACAGCGACATTTTGAGGGTTCTAAGAATTTTGAACAGGGGAAAGCTCATGGTAAAGTACGTAATCTTGAAACTCATGAATGGGAAGGCCTGTTCCCTTTAATAACCTGGGGATGAGGGCATGCTTGTGCTTCCACAGATACAGGACCTCGTTGGGTCCCTGCATGATGCCTTGTCTTATGTCTCTTCATCACAAGAGGACTGACCCTACCTTGGTTTCCCGCTCAGCCGAAAGAGAACATCTATAGTCAATGTGAGAGACAAGACACCCTGTGCCTGTCGGTTGCCACACCTACGAGTCCTTTCAGACTTCTGTTGGAAGCAATGGCACCCTCAAATCCTGTGGACACGTGGGATGGCTGGGGTGTATAATAACACAGCTGCAAGGAATTGATTTGTTAAGATCTGTAGAAACGGATATGTATCTGTATCTTCATTACACAGCTTAAAACCAATTGTTAGTGCAGAATGTTAACTGTTCTTTAACTGTTTATTTGCTACGAATGAAAGAATTATGTTTGTTTTATTAGTTTTTATTAGCTTAGACAGCTTCTTATTAATCCAGCCCTTAAGCAGGTGTTGACAGTGTACATACATACAAAACAAAAAAGGAGGACATGTGGGGAGTGAAGGCGAACAGTTTGGGCATGAGCTCTGAGGCCTTAACAAGCCCTGGGGTGATAAGCTGGGCTGTTGAAGGACAGGGAAGGCCGAAGAGCAAGCCTCAGGAGGATGGGCCTGGATGTAGCTGTGGTGGGAATCTCAGGTGGAAGCTAGAGGATGTGGGGGCTGTGAGAGGGTCTGCGACACTGGGATCGGTCTGTTTACCTGGAGGGTTTCACAGGGGCCAATGAGGTTGAATGTGGTACGTATGTGCAGGTTGGAAAGTACTGAACAAGGGGCTAAAAAGGGCTTTGTATCAATAAACGAGGATTTGAGTCTGCATTAACTTGAGTCCGTGTCGTGAAATGACAGGGAGCGTCACATTTCCAACCAGCCCTTCCCTGTTGGTGAGCACAAGGTCAAGCATGGCACCTCTCCTTGTCGGCTCCTCTATTACTTGCAGAAGGAAGTTGTCTTCCGCACAATCGAGGAACCTCCTGGACTGCTTGTGCCAGGCAGTGCCATTGTTCCAACAGGTGTCAGGGACGTTGAAGCCCCCATGTGAACAAGGGCCTGCGAGCATGAGGCTGTTCCTATCTGTCCATAGAGTGCTTCATCCACAGGTTCTCCTTGATCAGGCGGCCTGTAACAGATCCCCACAGTAATGTCTCCCACAGCTGTTTTCCCTTTAACCCTGACCCACACTCTCTGTAAACTGCTCACCTGTCCCCAGACAGAGTTCCATACTCTCCAGCCTATCAATAACATAAAGGGCGACCCCCCCCACCCCGCCAGGCCTGTCTTTTCTAAAGAGCCTGTAACCTTCCATTCCAACACTCCAGGCATAGGAGCCATCCCACCATGTTCATATGATGAAGTTCATACGATGACACATGAAATTGCTCTTAGCATCAACCATAGATCTCAGTGGTGATCTGGCACCTTCTGTGTCCTGAGCCAGCAAAGCTTATATGCTGTCCTTTACACAGATCTTTTCTAACCCGCAATAGATACATAGGATGAAGTTTGATTTATAGGAGGCAATATTAGTTGCCAGTTTTCATAAACAAGTTATTCTGAAAATACATTTCAATCTTTTTTTGCATTAAAGTGACAGCTGGCATTTCTGGAAACACTTCATAGAGAAATTCAGCATTTTGAAATGTCTGAGGAATGTAAATTCTTGCTGCATGGAACCTACCAGACTGGACTTGATCTTAAACAGGAAAGTGATCTGAAGGCTCCAGTGGACTTGTTTGGATAGCTACCCCTAAAATGAGTCCTGAAAAAGAAAACCAAATGTTTTTCAAGTCTTCAATGTTAATCTACTTTTTCTTTCTTCTCCTTGCATGGCAAGTTTAAATTCAAGTAATTGCCTCCAGGGTAGTAGTACTGATCAAGTAATTCAGACACAAGAGCACTTACCAGCAAAGCTCAGGGGTGGAAGAAATAAAAACACTGCTCATCTTCATTCATCATCCTTACTTTTTCTGCATCTCCAGAAATATCTGTTAAAAACTATTCTTGGGGTTTCATGCTTAATAGGAAGCAGCATAGTAAAAATTCAGGCTGAAGACAACAAGGAAAGATGGCTGTGATGAAAATTGCATTTGAAAACCTCTCAACATCAGCATGAATCTTTGCATTAAATGATGTAAGAGGCTTTGGGCAATGACACAGAAGTATTAATGGTTAATGTAGTGGGACACCCTCCTTTTTAATTGCCTCCTGTCACTGAGAGGTCCCAGGTTACAATCCCATGTCAATGGATGTTCTCAAACTTCTGAGTTTTTTTCCTGCTGGAATGAATTGTGAAACTTGATTGAATTAACAAATTTATTAAGAGGCATCACCTCTGGTCAGGAAAAGGAAAAAGGGGTATTAAGTTACAGCTCTTAGGAAAGAAAAACAGTAAAGTAGAAAACCACGATCTGCAACAATACTTTCAGGTAGTGTGAATTAAATTCAGTTATCAAGTAAGAGGGTTTGCATCCAATGGAATTAGTATAATTGGTCCCTCAAGCTGCACCAGGGGATGTTTAGACGGGTTACTAGGAAAAATTTCTTCACCGAGAGGGTGGTCAGGCATTGGAACAGGTTGCCCAGGGAAGTGGTGGAATCATCATCCATGGAAGTGTTCAAAAACATACAGATGAAGCCCAGGGACATGGTTTATTGGTGGACTTGGCAGTCCTGGGGTAACAGTTGGACTTGATCTTGAAGGTCTTTTCCAACCTAGCTGATTCTATGATTTCCATCTTCTGAGTTTGGCCTGTTGACTGTTCTGAGGAAAGCAAGCAGTCAGAGGCAAAAAAGACATGGAAAAGAACAAGAATAGCAGATACTATTACAGCAAGGTACTAAATAGCTCTGAAAAGCCAAGAGAAAACAGAACTCAAGAGCATCACTGAAAGCCTCTTGCTCAAAATAAGTACCTTCAGTGTCTAAAAGACACTGAGTACAGAGGTACAGGCCATACTGATGGTGAAGCATTTCACTTTATTGAATAATTCCAGGAAACATTTCAGATCTGTTAAACACTACTAAAGAAATAAATGATACCAGGAACTCTATTTCCTAAAAACTTGCCTCTGTAATAAAAGAACTGTTTATCTAGTTGAGTACTACTATTTCCATCCACTTCTATCATACTTTGCTTTCTTATTACCTATTCCTATTCCTAATTCCCATGCTACAGTCCTATAAACACTCTTACAGCACACCCTCCAGTTTTATTTCTTTTGTGGTTCAGCATACCATGCCTGCATCTGCCACTTTTACAAAGTACAGCACAGTACTGTCAAACACCCTCAGACACACAACTCCTTTCACCTCCAAACAGACGTAAGACTCCCCGAGTTGTACCCGGACTAGGAAGTGTTCTCAAATTGAACAGACAGCAGAGGTGAAAGTAGGAAAATAATAGCCCTGTTAGATTCTCAGAGCTGTCAGAGCCACCAGCAAATCTTCAGTACCAAACAACTGCCAAGTGTTAAAGTCTATAGGTAAATGTTAAAGCTTTCTAATCAAGATAGCTGTTACTTATTTTACATTTGTGCCCATGAGCTGCAATGGATGAAGCCCCATTTTACTGAGTTTTGTGCTGAGGCAGAGGTAGTCCATATCCCCAAAACTACTTTTCTCCTGTTCATACAGGTACAACACATCTCTTCTCCCCCCTGGAGGCTTCCTTCCACTCCTGGACTGTAAGAGCCGAGTTTAACACTCACGCTCCTAGTACAGTAAAGGCTGGACTCGATGATCTTAAAAAAATCTTTTCCAACCTAGTTGATTTTGTCATCACAGAATGAAATCAACAAGAGAGCAAGTAATCAGATACACAAATGAGAGCCTGAGACAGAATTACACTACCCATAACCGTCTCACAAACCCTCATGGCAAACATCTAGGGGAGCTTAAACTGGGATGCTGTAAATACTTCATTGTTGCATTTCAGTAAATTCTGCTTTCATCTAATCACTCTGCTTCAGAGCAAACCAGCCTGCAACCTCAGTTTATCAAAAGGCAGCTTTATGAAGTCTTTTTAAATCTATAATACCAGATGGCTTAAAACACTATTTGCTAGGAATATGACAGAAAACAAAACCAAACCCAAAACAAACCAACCAAAAAACAAACCAAAACAACCTTATCTTCTAATATTACGTTTAAAAGGTTGTTAGTCTGTCTCTTCTGCTTTTAGGACTAACCTGGAGACATCAGGAGTACCCTTGTTACACCTTAGTATTGTGTAGAGAAATGCTTTGGCACTTCCCTTGGGTTGTGATTCCAGCTTGTGCCATCCTGTATCATCATCTCCCTGGAGCAAAATGAAGCCTGGTATTCTGGCCATGCAGGTACAAACCTGAATTACGGCACTTCAAACAAGAGAACCACAAACGCATACTAGTAATTTTTATACAATTAATTTCTTACAAGTGACAGACGACTCAAAAATCCAGGGAAGCACAAACTGCGTATCAGAGTACACAATTTTATCTCTTTTGATCTATGAAAGGAAGCATTGGGAACAAGTGAAATAAATTCCTATTTCCTCATACTTCCCTGGGGTGATCCCAGGAAATTCCAAGCTGTTCCTTATTTATCCTCTGTGGTCCACATTTCCCCTCAGCACAGCACAGCATCTGTTTATGGATCCTTGATCATTTTTTATAAGCAATGCTTAGAAAAGCTGAGCAGCAGCTCGTTCACCTTGCTTACAGAGAAAAAAAAAAACCAACCCTCATTCCGTCTTATTCTGCTGACACAGAACTTACTTGGAGAGGAAAAAAAAAAAGCCTTTAAATGCTACTGAAAGTTAATCCACATGAGGTCTTGCTTAAGAAAGGGCGGGAGGAAGAGAGGAGGAGCTGCCCGGGGTGGGCTCAGTGAAGGGCTCCTGTTTGACAGAATAGTTATCCAATCATTATACGCTTTTTTTCTTCTTAAGCTATAAGAACACTACAAAACACAGCAGAAAATTACTTACACCTGTCACATCTCATTATTTAGGGATCTGCATTGCCACCAGTATTTAATATTACAGAGTACTCAGCCTTCTAAGATGTCTTTTCAGATTCTTGTAACTAAATGCCTGCGAAGTGGATATCATACATACATCCTGAGAGAAATTAATTATTTTGCATTCTTCACAGGTCTTGGAAGGTAATAAACCTGTAATATCATCACTGAATATGGAGCTAAGTACATGCTCAGTAACTAAATGTGGCAATGGACCTTTGGGGAACACAGCATGTGACCATACAGCTAATAAGTATATTGGCACAATAGAGGTGGGTTAAGTCTGTAGCAGCCACATTAATATATTCCTTAGCTTTTGACCTCTGTGCAATTCTTTTTCCCCTCAGTATAAATGGATACAGCTGTATAGCCAGGTAGGTAAAAGGTTTTAACAGCAAACTCTGTTATTTTGGGAACCTGTTTTCTATATTAGTTATATTCACTGGTAGAGAAAAACTACTCAAGGAAAAAATTAGGGTATTTATTTATGCATTGTTATAAATTTGTTGGGTTTTTTTTTTTCATTAAACACATTTAACAGGATAACTTACTTGCACTTAGGCCTTTCAGCATTATAAAAAGCTAAAATATACACTTTTGGTGCTATATATATTATGGTCAAAAATAATCCTCAAAGACAGACTGAGAGGTCAAGAACTTCAAGCAAAAAAACCTCAAGTTGAAACAGTCAATTCCCTTCAACAGTAGTTTCTATTTTATGAGGTTATATTATTTACACTAGCCAACTATATACAAACAATACACAAAACTACTATAAAAGCAAAAATGCAAAAAATATAAACAAACATATACAAATTGCTGTGTTTCTGTCCGAGCTACCTTACCATTAAGAAATCCAGTACAAATGCATTATTAGTATTTACGTACTTAATTTGTAGTATTTAATTTTTTAATTGTAAACAGGATTCAGCATATAGAGCAACTTAAAACAGTTGTCAGAAGCGTAATTCATGATGCCTGGAGAAGCGCAATTCATGATGCCCGGAGACTGAGAGAACTATCCACACCAGGGAACCAAATTGACATAAATTCCCACACCTTTTCTGACAACACCTATACTGCTGTGAGATTTAGGGTACTTAGAAGTATTTAATTACTCTAAACAAATTCTTGGATTCCACTGATTTACAAAATGCATACATTTCTATATTTAAAGTAGAATTAGTATCACATCTGCAGGTATACGCATCACGTTCAGTAAAAGTGTCTTGTTCGTAACCATTTAACAATGCTTTGGTTTATTAAGAAACTTTTCTTGGCAACTCAAACAACTGGCAATGACAGCAAGCCATCTATGTTCACAGTCAACCACTTAAGAATACTAACCAAGACACATCCCTTAACCACATATGCACTCTACAGTGACTGACTGAATGCTTATCATTAGGCAAGTATGCCCAGGATACTCGCACTGCTAAAAAAATGCAGTATTTAGGGACTGTCAACAGATACTGGAAAGAAAATGGAAAACTGCCTGCGCATGGATGTGATGAGTGTTACTGTCAGTCAATGCTAAGATTCTTATACAGCATAGGGTCTGTTCTGATTTTTCAGAAAGATGGCTGTCTTTCTTCAGCGACTTCCCTTAAGGCATTCTTTAATGTATTATTTATTTGAACTGCTAGGATACTTAAGAAAACCCAGGATAACAGTTCTATCAGTAAAGTACTGGAGTAAGTAGTAGTAGTAGTAGCAGTAGTGTTAGTTGGTTCAATATTGAAGAATTTGAACATAAACACAGACTGTGCCAGTTTACACCCACTACAAACATGAAAAATGCTAATATCTATAGGAACTGATTTCAGTGGAAAACTCAAGTACAACAATATTTTTTGCAGATGTCCTCATGCTCTGAGGCAATACAGTAATGTATCCATAGGCTTCAATTTCCAGGAAATATGTCCAGAGTCAAATCTCATTTTGGGTATTTTTTAAGTGCTTGAAAACTCTTACAGTATTGAGCAGAGCATCTGATGAACCCCTTCTCACACAATATATACATTTTGATTTAAAACACAAGCCACTCCATACAAGACACATTTTGAAAACAAGTTCCTAAAATGTGAAGGCTAGTTTTGGAGGCTTGGTTTTTGGGTTTTTTTAAACATTTCATACACTGCACGGTCATGTCACAACTCAAAAACAACGCAGAATATACATAAAAAAATTAAGAAACTGCTTGTAAAAATGTTGGGAAAAATGTAAATCGGTTTCACTGAAAAGGCTCAATAAAGTGCAAGCAGTAAATGCAAGCGTTTACATAGTGAAAAGTAAAGTTTAATTATTTTGTACAATATGTATAGCTGACAATGAGAGACACTCTATTAAAAATGTTTTACCTTGACAGCATGCCCTCATATAAAAATATATTCCAATTGCATTGCAGTACAACCAGACCATGACAGAACTGAAAATAAAATGAACACTGAAATGCAACTGCTCCTTTTCAGCAAAGTAAAAAAGGAATAAAGTATGCAGATTTTTACTATTACAGTATACTTCAATTAACTAGATAAACTGGACCAGCCAAAATTACACAGTACAGTAATGGCAAATGAAAATGATGTGCTGCTACTTACTTGCATTGAGTCACAGCCATTTCTTGAGAAGACATTCAGGAGGTGCCAAACTGCAAACCTGGAACTTATTCCTGTGCAAAATGCTCAATACTGCGACCTCTCTCTAATGCAGAGTTCTCTAATTACTGGACAAAAGCATGAACTGCAACAAGTATTTTTACATCAGAAAAATAATTTGTGCCATTAATTCAGCAGGTATTTGTCCTCTCAAAAGCATCTCCTTCTGCTTACAAGCTGTTTAAGTTACCAAGTCCTCAAAGCGTACCACAACTTAGATGATTCCAGTAAATGAAAAAAAAAAAACCAAAAAAAAAAACAAAAAACCAACAAAAAATGCTCTAATATCACTAGTTACCCAATGCAAGAACTTGTTTATAACTGGAAGTTTTGTTTTATAAGAAATAATCAAGCCAACTGAAGAAGTCTTCCCAGCAGAGGGGACATTTTCAAATCATTTACCTTCCAGCCAGATTCTCTGGCATTCAGGAATAGCTTAGCATGATATCAGGATGATCAAGCAGTAACTATTTTCCTTCATAGACTCCTATTTGTCCTGTAAGGCCCAGCAGCAAAATTTTTGCTAGCAGCAGGCATTAAAAGAGGGAACTACTTCCTCATCACTCACAGAAACTGAAGTCTGATCAAGAGCATCTGGTATCTCTTTCAGTGGAGATTTTCCACACAGCATTTATTTACAGAATCTTCATTTAAGACAAGCACAGGATTATGACAAAATCACCCGAAGTGTTAAATTGCTGAAATTCAGAATTAGTATTTGTCTATTCAGAACAGTCCTTACTTTTTATCCTCCAGTTTTTGCTAATACCGGGGGGGGGGGGGGGGGGGGGGAACACAACAAAAAACTTTATTCCTGCACAGCTAGTGCTGAGCCTTTTAACTGCTCAGAAATGGCATAATGTCAAGTTGCTTAATAAAGCTCTGTGAGACTCTGGTCACCTACTAAACTGTAAATAATGTCAGTACCAACATCGATTTTAAAAGTTTGTGTCTTTTGTCAAATTAAATGACCCCAAATACTCATTGTCAAATAACTCATGAAGCACAATTTAAATCAGCTTGTGAGAGCAGCAACTTTGCAACAATACGAACTTTAAAGCAGATTATTAAAAATAAAGTCTGTGTAGAATTTTAACTATGAAATAATTTGGTTTTACTTTACTTAGGATTTCTCATTCTTACAAAGAATGGTTGACCACAATAATATTTAACTGCTGTTTTCTTGAAGAATAGTTATTTTTAGCATTGTAATTAGTGTAACAGAAAACAAGTGTTTTAACATGAGTTTAAACAAATTTAAGACACTTTTCTGTAGGATCATCATCATATGATGCTCTTTTCAATAATTTTTATAAGCTTCCAAATCACTTAAAGGATAATGCACATTACATTTTATTCACACTATAAAAAAAGCACAATATACAGGCCATATCATTTAAAGTGCAACACAACAGAACGTTTTTGCAACATTCAGGTTCTTCAACGACCCACAAAAGTAGGCATTTCATATTTAGGAACAAATCCTGTTCATAGGTGTATCAACACTGCTCTAAGTGCCACGCTAAAAGCAATGCTTATGACCACTAAACAATATTATCTGCTTCCATATTACATAGCCTTCATGTTTCATGTCAAAAATGAAAGCTTTTATCCTTTAGTCAGTAAAGAGCATCGAAGACAGTTCTTTGACTATGCTCTGAAATCATCTTTAAAGTATATTTAGTTTCACCACATAGGCTGCTGCTTCAGATGTTAAATCTACCAAGAAAAATATGGTAAACGGAATAGAGCAAGTATGTGTCTGAGTTGGCAGCGCATGCTTCACTATGTTGGCACTATCTATCAAATGTATTGGTAACACACAGTATAAGCAAGTATCAATTCGCTTTCCACTTCATAAATATTTTTGGTTGGATTTTTTGCTAACAGTAGTTGAAAACCTCATTTGTTCCTGAGATGAGCATGACAAAACGAAGTGAGCTCCATCTAATACTGCCAATGGGACAGTGTTCTGCATTTCCAGCTTTGCTACCTGCTGAGCCACATTTATAATCTCAATCCTCCCCAAGGCGCCACTTCTGAGACTCTTCTTGACGCACATCTGGCCTGATCTGGTTTCTCATTCCACCTAGAACATTTGAGGTTGCCTCTGTTGCGACAATGAAAGGTTTCACCACGGTTGGTGGAATTTGGCGGAGGACTCCTCCTACTGCTCCAGTTACTCCTCTGTTTTCATGCTCACGAGCAGCAGTTTCATAGATGGTTTGGGCTGTGTCTGTAATCCCCTTTAAGAAATTAACGGAAGTTATTTACACTGAAAAAGAAAACACTCCTAATTTTAAGGGAAACTTAAAACTGCTCAGCATTTATCTTCTTTGTTATTTGTATTATAACTGTAGTGCAATTATACTAACACAAATATGATTTAGCTCTTCTAATGCAGCCTAAAATAACACTACTATAAATTATTGTGAAAACATTTCATGTAACTTCTGGTGGCGTTTCTTGTGCATTAAGTGAAGAAACTGTTGGGTACTGTGATCTGTTAAAAAAAAAATAACAGAATTCACTGAAACCCCCCCAGCTGAGACCCAACTTCCTAGACATGCTATTAGGTGCAACTAACTGAAATACAACACCAAAAGTACAATAAAACCAGGTCGGCATTCTAATTGTTATACGCTGTAATAGTAAAAAGAGCCTTCACTCATTTGAAATCCAGCATTACGCTTGAACTTCTTAACTCCAGAGTTAACAGGGAAAGGGGAAGGGGAGAGAGGTAAGGGGGAAGGAAGGGGAGACAGATGACACGGGATGGGAAATCAGGTTTACATCTCTCAGAATAACTAAATCCTCACAACTGTAGAACAATTGAGTCCTATTCACACTCATCAATTTATTTCTTCTTCCCCAAATTTTCCAGGCAAGGTTTCTGTCGGTTTAAGAAAACTGATGAACAGTCTTATTCAAAACTTAAATCCCCTTCTTCATTAGCTGAACTTAAACCAGTACCGATATTTTATTTGCTGTCTTAGAAAGTAACTGTTCAGTTTGGTTAAAGAAAACTACTTTTGCACTCACCTCTTTCACTACACTATATGCTTTGGCTACACCTTCTCGTAGGTCTACTGGTTGATGAGCTAAACGATGGGGATGGAATCGTTTGATCTTTTTTGCTTCAATAAAAGTAGGCCCTGGTGATACCATGTCATATGCAGTTTCTGCAGCTGCCTGAAGATCAGGAGCAAATGCAAAATATATAAATCTTATTGAATCAAGTCACAAATTTAAACTACTAATAGGGTGACATAATTGAAATAAAAAGACTTATAATTCCACAAATAACATTAATTTACATCAGATTAAGGTTTCTAAAAAATTTCTGCAATGGCTACAGCTGTAACTATACAATATACAAGTTCCATAATGAAAGAATGAATATTGTAGGCTTTGATCAGTTTTTTCCACCCTAATTGCTATTCCCTCAAAGGCATCTTCTACTCACAAAATGCGCAAGACAGAAACTGAAATACTTGATCAACGGTACGTTTTCAAATAAACATACAAGCATACACTTAACTCCACTCATGTGGATAACACCACTGGATTTTTTTACTATAGATGTTCAGGCTTAGCCGCATATAACATTTTTGCAAAACTAGGTGATAAAAGCGTAATTTCATTATGTATTTTACATTAAGAAACATAAATTTCTTGACACTTTAATGCATGATTACTTTAGGATTAAATCCAGAAAGCCTTATAGACTTGTGTGTACATTAACACAACCAATATTGGTTTTGAGACACTTTTTTTTTTGGTTAGTTGGTGTGGCGTTTTTTTAAATAAGTACAGACAAGCTGATATTTTAAAAAAAGTTTAGAATCTATTACTGGAAAATGCATGTGTGCGAAGGGCTCATCTTTCTCTGTATCAGTGATTTTTTTAGTGCAGCTGAGTATTTCAGTATTAAACTGTACATTGCAATACAGACACTAAGAAACATGTAACAACCTGGGTGTTCAGCAATATTTTAACAGTATTTCTAACCACTGATGCCATAGCTCTCACCTCACAGGCTGCTGCAAGCTTTTCTATTTTCTTTTGCTTAAAAGATATGTTCCCAGCTTTAAATATACAGCGTTAAGGTACTAGCTTAGTATAGAGCACTTACTAGCAACATTTCTCAGCCTATGTCTTAACTCCAGAAGTAACACACTATACCTGTATAGTCTGAACCATTCTGTTTGTTAGCTCCAGTGCTGCCATTGCAGTGGAAGTGCCAAAAGAAGCTGCTCCTCTTTGAAAGCCTCTTACAATACGGCCATCCTTTCGGTACTGCTCTATTGGTAACCACACCAAGTCTTTCAGACCTTGGACTGAATATGAAGACATAACACCATAGTTAGAAAGCTCTCTTAGACAATCAGATTGCTTTGAGAGGAAGTGAGAAAAGTGAAAACAAGTATCAACACTCTATATATCACAGGTTTGTCAGATTTTGTTTGGTTTTTAAAGAAAATGCCATATATGTCTGAACAGAAGTAAGAATTAACTTACCTAACTGCACTAAGGAATGCATGGGCCCTACTCCTCCCAAAATTCCTGGTAGCTGGTTTTTCTTTATATCATTAAGCCATTCACTGATGGCATAGGAGAACAATTTATCCACACCTAATAAACTGAAGTAAATAAAATTATTATATTTTTTAAACATATGATTCCTAGTAAGACAAACACATTATTCATTGAAGTAAACAACAACATTTTAACAAAAGAAAAGCTGTTTTCAAGTGTCACCTTCTGTTGCTCTTGGCTAATCCAAGCATTTTGCATGTTATGTTCTTCACAGAAGCTCAAGACTGCATAATCACATCCAGTTCAATAAAAAAAATTGGGTAAAATTCTTTAGCACCAAGATTAGCACATATATTACTATCCTGAAAATTAATGACGTTCTTGAATGCTATATATTTTATGAAAACTAGAATCAAGAAATATCTGTAAAGTCAGAAAGTGTCTCAGATTTTACAAGTCCATCTTATCACAGTTTGCCTTTTTCTTGCTGCATTCAGTTCAATTTGCAGTCCCAATGTTAATCTACAATTCGATAAACTTACCCATGCCTGTAACAAAGTCTCTTCAGCTTTAATTCTGAGCAGTTTAACTGAGCAAGCCCAATAAGAATCCCAGCTAGTGTCCCCTGTAAGTGAAATACTTTGTTAGTATATTAGTTCACTCATTCTGTACAATCTGCAAGTGAGAAATAATTTCAACATCTCAACTCTTATTTCAGGCATTTCTGTCTAAACTGATTCTACCCTAGTGTCCCAAGTACTACTCACTACAGTGCTATGAAATTGTTACATGAACACTTGCAGAAGATGAAATCTAGCTTATCTGACTACTCTAACAAAAACACCTCGTACAAGAAGGCTTCTTAAGAAATATTAAGATACAATAAACGATGTAAATGTAGCTCTGGCATTAGTGTGTTCCAGGCATTCTACAGCTGCTACTTCACGTTTTCATTTTATTCAGCAGAAGTGCAAATGCAAGAAGTTGCTGCTTTTACTGGTCCATATATTCTTACTACTTGCCATGACCAAGTACAAATCTGGTTGCGCACACAGGATTTTTTGAGGTCTGCTCTGTAAACTTAGTATGATAACCAATACATATTTTAAAGAGAACCATAAGCATTTTTTAATCAGTATTAAATTCTGCCATTGACACTGAAGCCCACACGCTACTTGACTGCATGGGATGGAAACAGGGAAAAGAAAAAGACTTTGGCATTACATGATGGAGAAAAAAAAAATGCACAATTCTGGCATCAGACAGTGGTATTACCCTTTGAGGGCACCACAGCTTTGTAGATATCCAGCCAGCCAATGAGTTGATAAATGTGACTGAAAGTCTCATTCTGAGTTAATCATACCTGGAGGATCCACTCCCTAGTTTTCAAATTAAGAGTGAAACAAGGTTAAGCTTTATTGAAGTGGGGAGGGTGCAGTGGAGAAGTTCTAGATTTCTCAAGATCACATCCATAGTAAGTAGAGACATAAAAATATACCTCAGCTCACATGTGGGGGGGGGGGGGGCGGGGGGAAGGGACACACCAAAGCAAACAACATCTATTTTTTTTTCCTACAGCACCAGCACTGTACACAAACCTGATCCATTGATACATGTTTGCCATGGTAATCAAGCCGTATTGGAACTTCCGATGTAAAACGAAATTCTCTGGGATACACAAAGGAAATTTTTCAGTGAGAAACGTGAAAGGAAATAAAATTATCTTTACAAAAAGAAACCAATGGCTTTCCCTTTTCTAGAAGCCAGAAATCCTCTAGTTACTGTGATAGTACTTCAGAGCAAGTGTACAAAATACAGTGGCAAATTCAGCTTACCTTGGCTTATTAACATCTAGTCAAGGTTAGCATTTATAATAAATTCAACAATCCTGCAAAACTGCTACTAAGCCTGCAGGTGAACACCTTCCCTCAATTTTCACAGCCATTCTCTCATAATTTGGCTCTGCCCAGCTTACCAAAGCACACATCTGTGGTTAGAGGCACTTATGATCTGAAAACATGAGAAAAATAATAAGCTGCAATTTTCATTATCACTTTCCAGTCAGGACTACACTAGAGTTTCTCTTGTGATATCTTAATCGTGTACCTCTCCCATGATATCCTTTTCCTTCATATACTTTCATCTCCAATGATATCAGAATTAACGTACATTGTTAGACATCAGAGTACAGACTCCTCTTTTTATTTCTTCATGAAACATCTCATTACTGGTTCTATGCATGGCAGAGCTTTAATTTTATTTTCTTGTGCACAGTAGTGTGTAGAAGTTAAAATCATTAGTTACCTTTCAGTGTCAAAGCAAATATATTTTATTTCCATAATCAGTCAATAAACAAACAAAAAAATGTACCTTGTCATAAGGTCGGAACAGTTTATCGCTATACATTCTTAAAACACTCAACAGAACAGCCGTGTGTCACTGGAAATTTTGTAATGAAAGATTACCTGAAAAATACTGGCTGATCACTGTATGACATCACTTCTTGTGGGAAATAATGATCTTCTCCATTAACAACATCCACAGAATCCATGCTAGCATTTTCATTTGCTTGTTTGTGTGATGAGAAAGAAATGACTGGACTTGGTTCCTTAAGGCTGCTGACATGCCTGGGCAAACTACATGTAACTTCAGCACCAGGAGACTTCTTAACTAAGAGAAGAAATCATACACAGTAAACTGACTCATATTTTTCACAGTGATTACAAAAAGATTGTGTTTATACAATTACTGTGTCCTCAGTAAGCTCTAATGCTTATTAAAAGGAATTACTAGAAGCATAATATTTAGATTCTTTTAGTAGGATAATATCTTAGTTCTCAACAGAAATTGTTATAAGAAGCTGAGATTTATGCATCAGCATAAATAATCCACCTAGCTTTAATTGCAGCATACTCTGCAGTATTGCAGAGTACTTTGTTACCTATGCATTTCAGTATGATGTCTCAATAAGTAAATAATAGCTGCTAACAGATTTACAAATATAGTTAAAAGAGGAAATATGCTTCTCAGTGTATACTGGCTTTTGCATCAGATGGTGTAGTTAATTAGAAGTACTGCTTTAACTGTATACATACACTGCACTGCTTCTTTATAAACTTGAAATCTGTTTCTTTAGCAGTTACACAACTTCAAGCTATTAGACAAACTCTTTTATGCACGAGGTATTAAATAACGTATTTAATAATAACTGCTAACATTGTACACATAAGCCCTCTATTTTTTCTGAAGTTCTGATTAAAGATACTCCAATTTTGGTGAAATCTTTTATACAATGGAGATTCCAGATACTGAAGACCTTTGTTGCTATTTATAAAATACAAAGCTAAAACACACAAGGTTTCTGTGTTCTAACAGTTAGTTACTAATGTTGGGGTTTGGTCCTTAACGTAAGTTCTTTTACACAGACAAGATTCACACGTGAATTTACAGACATGTGAAGAAGCACCTTCATGTTAGATTTTTGAAAAGCATACCTTCAGGATCTGGAGTAACTAAGAGTTCTACTTCTGCAGAGAGGCTAGTGAAAAAATCTTTCAGGAAAAACAAAGCATCCTAATGTCAAAAATAAAATACAATCAGGTTAAAAAATCATGTTAAAAAAAAAACAAATGAGTCCACAGTTCTCTAAAAAATATTATCTGCTATTATAGCTCTTATATATGAATCAAAACACATTTCTTCTTTTTGACTCTTAACTTGCGCAGAAGTCACAAAGAAATCTAGGACAGGAACCAGAAAGACCCTCTTAGTCACTGCCCCCCTGCTACACATAATATGATTTCATAATCTATCTAGCTGTGTCTTAAACTCCAGAATTGTTTTCATCATCTCTACTCTCATTTTGGAGACTGATCCAGAACCCAAGTGTTTTAATGGCTATAAACTTTTCTCCAATTTCCAATGAAAGAGTATTTAAGCATATTTTATATTCATCTCCAATACTGCCAATGTCAGACAAATTACCCCAGATCAGATCTTATCACTGCTTCATTGAAAGTCATTAATACTAGCTATTAATGTCTTATTAACATACTGAAGTTATTAGTTTTCTTTTCTTTTTGGCAGATGCATCACAATGGCGCCTTGTTCACCCTATCATTACTAATACCTGGACTTCTTTTCCTTTTTTGTTTCTAAGTGATACACAGACAACTTAAGTAGTAATAAGAATTTCTCACATGACTGCATGCAGCCTGTGCTTCCAAGAAAGCTGTGGTTATTTTGCAGAAGCTGTAAAGGTGAATTTTGTTTATATTACAGAAGATAAAAGACCTAGAAATGTAATCAAGAGGGAAATTATTTGCTCACTAGATGGCAGTATTTGTATGCTATTTTTCTCAATGAAATTTTTACAAACCAGAGTTCAATTTTTCTAACAGTAAAATGAAACCTGGTTCTCATGTGTGTTGAGGGAAATGTAAAATACACAAACAAATGAAAACCCAAAATAAACTCTCATTTCTCTGCAGATGGCAAATTAAGCAAGAAATGCCTCAACAAAGAGCAATAACCACACTTCGAATGTCCAAACTTATGTAGCTTTCTTAGCAGTGTAGAGGAAAAAAAACACCTGTTTCTTAAGTATATGAAAAATATTTTGCTAAAGAAAGTAAAACAATTTATCTCATTTCTGTTCTGCCACTGCAGTTGATAGTGAGACCAAAGCCTGCAGAGCATGGAAGCAGCCCTCAAGTATCAACAGTCCTTGCCTGGAATGTTGTGAATAGCTTCTAAATTAATTATTATCTTTTTTCAGTTTAAAACACCAAAGCCACTTCATGAACAAATAAAGCAAGATCATTCAAGAAAAGCCATGATTCCAAAGCATTTGCTATCATCGGAAGTCTCAGGAGGTAAACTGGTATTATTGAGTAAACAGCCAGGTCTATAAATATTATTAGTTTTTAAATTAAAAAAAAAAAAAAAAAAAAAAAAAGGCTAGTCTAACAGCTGGAGAAGAAAACAAGTTCTAACACAGATATAAACAAAGTGGTATAGGTCCAAAAGATAGGTGTGACTGACCATAAAAAAAGGCGTCAAACAAGAAAACAATCCCATATAATGGGTATGATGGTTACAAATATCTTTTAAAAAGCCCACTATTATTAAATAAATAAAAAATGGCTGCATTTTGGTTTTGTCTGATTGTTTGGGGGGTGGGGGTTTGTTTTGTTTTGGGGTGGGGTGGTCTTTTTTTTTTTTTTTTTGGGGGGGGGGTGGTGGTGGTTGGTGGGTTGTGTTTGTTTCTTTTGGGGTTTTTTCGCATAGGCACAACTGACCTGGTCAATATTGAGGCGAAGCGGCATTAGTGAAACACGTAAACAACATTCCTGTGGGGATCTGCCAGATTCTGGACGGACATGTAATGCTTTAACTGTTAACTGAAAAGAAGCAAAACAAGAAATAAAAGTAGTAGCATTCACAATTATTAAATATCAGAACACTAGCAGAGAAAAACTTCTACTGCAAAACCTCTGCACTAGTTCAATTCCACCTACCCATAATAAAACTATTGCATAAATACTATGTATGTTATAAAAATGGAAAATAGTAACCCCCCCAAAAAAAAAAATCATAAATCCTTTATAGAACCAGTAAGACTACAGTATACCATAAAACTACAACTCCGCATCTGTAGTGAAAGATCTAATCATGCTCATGCAAGATGTTTGTTCAAAAACAGAATATGAAAGCTACCAAAGTAGTCCTGCAAATCTACTTTTTTTAAACTGACAGAATCTCAAAAACATTAATACTTGACATACGAATATTCAAACTAAATTTTTGTTTGAATATCCACAAGGAGTCAAGCAAATAACCATCAACAAGTTGTATTACTTCAATGTTCCATGACCTCATGTTCCTTTTTCTTCAAGATCAAGAAATTTATACAATGCCCACAATGAGTCCAATGACAAATAACATATATAACATATAATGAATTAACATATTCCATAACTGTACCATGTTTGAATGTGCTTTTCTGGGCATCTCCTTACTGCAGTAGAGATAGAGAAATTTATTCATCTGTGATGTAGCTAAGCGATCTCTGATTTCGAGGTCTTGAACAATAAAAACCTGCCGTGACACTGGCTGCTCCAACAGACAGGATTCACCTTCTGCACCACCTGGAGGGTATACCTCATGCTGGAATTTCACCTTTCATAAAGGAAAGAAAAACAGCATAATCAGCTTCAGTGAAAAACAACCATTAACAATAGGTAATAATAATTAAAAACCAACCAAACAACAACCAAAAAAAAACCCCAAACAAACAAAACAACACACCACAAAAACCAAAAAACCAACATCACTCATAAGATCTTTAAAGCCTGTCTAACTTACAGGAATAATATTAGGACTTCTGAAAACTACTCAGATATTTGCATGGCTAGCAGTTGAAATTTTCCAGTTCCTAGCTTTGCACCTGTTCATATTTTAAGATGTAAATTCCAAGCCAGAACAAAGAGCATGAGACAAAGAACACATTTTGCGTTTTAATATTGACTCCTCTCAACCCTGACATGTTTCTTATAGCATTTTAAAGCCTGTACCAGGCTATCTTGCAGTTCTTGAGTCCCGTACATTCTAGACTTAGGAAGGTAAGGTTTCTTTCCTATGAACGGACTTTTCAATTAGATTCTTCCAGTCTCAGTTTCCTTTTTCTTTATTCACCTTAGTCTACGTAAATGTTAATCCATTACCTTTCATCAGTTCTAAAGAATTCTGAATTCTCTCCTTCTCCTCACCTCTTGATATAGTTCTCATTTTCAGAGACCTGTGGTTACCTACAAATCATTCTCTGCCTCGATAACCTCCACAGCATCCTGGGCTGCAATGTAATGAAGCAGAGCACACATACAAACAGAACAGTGGCCTCTACTGGCCAGATACTGATGTTAAAAACCACGCTATTTAAGTGCCTCGTACTCAAGATACCATGCAAACTGGAACATTTGAAGTGTTGAAGAGAAAAATAGATGTTTATCATAATCACTGTTCAGAACCTTTACGTTTTCCACACTCTTTGCCTTAATTCCTTGTTAGACATCATCATTATTATTAAGCCTTGTACTAAGGTGGGGAGGGGGGAGGGAGAGGGACAGACAGAACCAAAACAAAACACACACACAGAGGAAAAAAGAAATTAAAAAAAATAAATAAATCAAAAGTCCTTTATGCCTCAGTACTAACACCAACTCATTAGACACCTGCAAATTAAGACAGGTTGTTACATTTCCACACATTTTTCAAACAGAATATGAAATGCTTACTTTTTTCCTTTTTTTATTGCAATGTCATGTGTTTTCTAGAAAAAGTTAATATAAGCACTAAGCATTTAAGTTTGGAGTGCTAACGGGATGAATTTTAAGGTTTAGACATGCACACAGACTGTAAAAGGCATTCAGTTTTATGTAGTACCTTTCGTGTCTACAGAAAGGTTTGGAAAGCCTTATTTTGAAAGCGTTTTATTATTGATCCGTTTAACACGAAATTTGAATACTTCCTTGACTATGTTCTTCACAGTGTCAGAATTGAGAATCTAGTTTCTATGTTAAGAGCTAAGCACAAGCTTAAAAACAACAGTTACATACTTATGCCTTAAGGGTGCCAAATACATTAAAGGAAATACAGGGACGATACTGTCACAAAACTGGATGCTATTTAATATCCAGTTACCAAACTATGCACTGTCTCAAAAGACCGACATTCCAGTTATTTTGCTAGAACATTGAATTTGATAATAGGCATATGAATTCAGAATAGAACTGAAGACAGAACAGTCCTTGTAAAACATGTTTATAATAAAATCTTTAAGAATATTAAATATCCTTCATCTTTAGAAACACGTTTATTCAGTAAGTAAATAATACCATTCTAGAAGAACAAATACATTTTTGTTAAATTCTAAATTCATCACCTTCAAAATGCTTAGATGCAGATACTAATGGAAGAAATCCTACAGAATTCTAATGGAAAGCTGTTATCAAACATATAACATGTTAAGATATTCACACACAAGCATCTCTGAAGCTGTTTCTTCACCTTGCTTAACTGTATTTCCATCAGGAAGTCTGGGTTTCTTCCTCTTCCACCACATGCTGTGCTCCGTCCATGCCTCGTTGGTGTATGAGAAGGGGAACTATGGGGACTTCTGAGGAAATAAACAAGAAAAATACACTTTTGTAGATTAAATTTATGAGTTGTAACCTAACAGTAAAACCATATATATTTCACTGGATATAACTTAATAGTATTTAAACGGTTATGAGAGAAAAATACTAGAAATCACACACACCCCCAAAAAAAAACCAAAATGGGGAAAAACAGAACTTGTGTTTCTGTTAACCAAATACTTTCTTTTTACTGTTCAAGTAATGCATACTTAAGGAGAATGCAAGGTACATGCCTCCCACCAAATTAACATTCATGAAACATTTCCTTAATTTTGGCTCTGATAATATTAATTACTCATTAGCTTACATGACATCCTGAAGACTAGATGCCAGCTACCGCAGCAAGTCTTTCATGCTCCTTAAGCCCTAAGCTCTTCAGGAAAACTTAACCTGTAATACAACCCTTAAAAGGAAAACCCATCCCTCCATCCAAAAAAACGCCACCAACCCAATGCCAATTTGTCCAGGTTAAGACATGGGAAAAATATACTCTGGTGCATGGAGCTAAACTCTGTAAGAAGATTCTAGATGATCTTTGAGTCTCTTCCAACCCAAACCATTCTATGATTGATTCCTTGTGAGAAGGGAGCAAAAAAGAAAGCAAGGAAGATTTGAGATTGAATAGTGAGATTAACCTCAAAGGAAAGTTAAGTATTTTTAAGTGTTCTAGTCCTCAGAATTTTACCAAACACTTACATGAAACTTTTAGCTGGAGATGGTGGTGGTGCAGTGCCAAAATCCCTTCCACCATAGAGATGCCAAATAAGAGAAATTTCCTTTACAACATAGCGTACCAGAGGAACAGGAAAATGAAGGGGAGCTTTGCTTGTATCTGTTTTTTTAATAGGTTGGCTGAAATGATTTTCCTTTATGATAATTGCATCATCAACCAGTATTTTTATTACTGGCTCTTCCTCTTTTTCCTAATTGAGAGAAAAAAAAAAAAGTATATAGCATGAGGAAGGGAAATCTGCTTTCCTACCTATGAAAAGAAAAGAAACTATTCTGTACTGTCTTCCAAAGCTTATACAAAAGAGGCTTTGTTTAGGAACTATTTAAAGACCAAAAAATGCAAAAATAAACCAGAAGCTGATAAATGTTAACAAAACAATACAAAAACCCAAATTACTTTATCCAAACTGTACATAAAACAAAACAAGAGTTGAAAACAAAGAAAAAACATGAAGAGCCCAGATTACCATAATAGCACTTCTGGAAACAAACAAGCTCAAAGATAACTGGGCAAAACCAGCTTCTACAGATTCAGAACTACTTCTGTCTCTTATGAAGAATACAACCAGAAATACTAAAAAAAACATGAACACAAGCTGTTTTCAAAGAGTTTGAGTGTAGTTTCCTAAGTCTTTTAATGCAGTGGACAGAGAGCGCTGTAAAGTGACACACAAGCTTTTCTCTGAGGTTTGGCAAAGATCTTCAGCCAATAAAAGCATTGCAAGCTTTGACTATAAGATAAATTAATGAAAGGAGATGTGCAAAGCAGCTATTTTGATAAATACTGTATTTTGCTTAGAATACTTTCTTTTTCTAACTATGCCATCGCTCTAAGTCAAATTGGTAATGATAAAACCTGACTAAAACCATGGGAAAATTGCCAATATGGTGTAAAGTAATATTCAGACCTGACAATTATTTACTGCTGAGATAAAGAAAAATCATGTATATCTGAAAATACTTGCAATTCATTCCTCACAATAACAATGTGTGAAGTCCTTAAAGATTATTTTTCTGCTACTCTGCCACTGATCAGATTACCACAAAGGCAATCATAAAAAGCTATGAAGTCTAATTTGCCCAGGTCTTACATAGGCTTTTCTGTACTTTATCTTATACATATATAGTAATTCTCAAAGCTTCTTACAGCAACAGCAACTTTTGGTGCAAAAAGAATGCAGAAATCATCACTTTCTGCAGGAATGTCTCCTATGGCCTCATTTATCAGGTGATGAGTGAATGAATCGTAAGTGGGACTTGGCTCTTGTGAGATATTTCCACTTTCATCTGGAAACAAGAAGAGATCTGAGCAAGATGGTTCCTGAGTTTGAGATCTGTCATCCAAAATTCCTGGGAATTGAATGAAGGTGGAGAAAAAACAGACTTCAGTGGAAAAATCTTTACAAAGTGTGAAAATAGAAACCAAATTACCTAACAGTTAACTAAAATATGTTACTTCAATTACATCAAGTTACTTATTGTACCTTGAATCCATTTCTACTATAAACAAAAATTAAAAAATTAATCCACTTTAAATTTGAAGTGATTACATTATAATCATGACCAGTTAACAGTAGATATGGAGAAAATAGTGAAAAATTATTTAAAAAAGAACCCACAGATACAAACAAACAAAAAAAAACTCCAACAACAAAATTTTGTGTTCAAGTTTCTCATTCTAGTAGACCACAGCATCAATAACTTTCAGTACTACACTGACACCTCACCTTCTGCCACCAAAAAGAGGACCAGACATCATTGAAATAGTGACATTCTCTATTTCAGCCAATTTAAACCTGGATTTAACTCTAACCATGATAAAGTCTTTTTGCAGCAATATGGTCAATGAGAAAATGAACATGAGCCAGCAGTGTGCGCTCACAGCCCAGAAAACTACCATATCCTGGGCTGCATCAAAAGGAGTGTGGCCAGCAGGTCAAAGGAGGTGATCCTGCCCCTCTACTCTGCTCTCATAAGACCCCACTTGGAGTACTATGTACAGTTTTGGTGTCCTCAACATAAGACATGGAGCTGTTGAAGCAAGTCCAGAGGAGAGCAATGAGGATGATCAGGGGGCTGGAACACCTCCCATATGAAGACACACTGAGACTGTTGGGGCTGTTCAGCCTGAAGAGAAGGCTGTGTGGAGACATTATAGCAGCCTTCCAGTACTTGAAGGGGCCTACAGGGATGCCAGAGAGGGACTCTTCATTAGGGACTGTAGCAATAGGACAAGGGGTAATGAGTTCAAACTTAAACAGGGGAAGTTCAGGTTAGATATAAAAGGAAGTTCTTTACTGTAAGGGTGGTGAGGCACTGGGAACAGGCTGACCAAAGAAGTGGTAAATGCTCCATTCCAGGCATTATTCAAGGCCATGCTGACAGAGCCTTGGGTGACATGGTCTAGTGTGAAGCCTCCCTGCCCATGCCAGGGGGATTGGAACCAGATGCTCTCAGGGTCCTTTTCCAACCCAAACCATTCTATGATTCTATTCTATGAAAACTTTCAATACCTCTTTCCTTCCAAAAAAGCTGTACTTCGTGTGTACTTATGCCTCCAGAGGATTCTTACCATTAGACTCTGGTTTCATAGCAGAGGCAGTCTGTTGAGTCTCAATTTCCTCCATTGCATCACTCATCAAATCTCGCAAAATCTGTTGCTCTGATTCAGCAAGGCCTGGGCCATGGGAAGATGGTTGGCTAAAGGTCTCTACCTGTAAGAGAGGCACTATACATAGTTACATCTTAAAGAGAACTGCAACTGCATTCTGAATAAGATTTTGCTAGAATGGCTTGATACACATCTAAAAGTGTAAGTAACACCTTAACTTTAGAAATAATCTAGTGAGCTGAAACTCCAAGCTAGATGATTCATAAAGTAGATTACAACATTATGGTTCAGGGTATTTATACCATCAGAGCACTTGGACAGAATATATATGTCCTGGAATTTCCTCCTTTAGATAAGAATAAAGTGGAATAGGCAAACAGCACAAAATATTTTAAAATATTAAGTAGTGACCAAAGTAGAAAAAAAGTCACCATTTTACTCTCAAATATATTTGAAGCTAGTTAAATCTGTTAATTTCTTTCCGAGAAATTTTATATTCTTTGGAAATAGACTAGGGACATCAAAATTAAAACATAATTAATGTTTTAATTACCAAGGAAACATCAAGATAAGTTGTTATTATTTTGCCATTTTATACCTTCATTTTTGGCTTGCTAACGCCACGTTTAATCTCTGTTTTAGCAGGTGGATGCAAATCACCATAACTTGCAATATATTGTATTAGGTTCATTAGGGCAGCACACGAATCGGAGCAGGTACGAATATGGATTACGTCACTGGAACAGTGCAGCTCAAAATGTGGTTTAGTCTACATAACAAAAAAAAAAAAAGCTCAGAATACAGTTCAGATCAACATAAGGTTCCATGAAAATAGCATTAATGCACAGCTGGTTTTAAATTAATTTACTTGATTAGGTCAAAAAAAACTTAGAAGAAATAGTACAAGTAAACTGAAAACCTTCCTTGATTCTAAGTATAATAAAGCAATTTTCAAATCACAATCTGTCATGGAAACTTTACATTTAATTTTATTTGTGATTTAATACTTACTCTTTCCTCGTCAGAATCAGATTTTACTGCTGTAATGGTTAGTTCCAGAAGTCCCATATCCATAACACGAACATAATCTGAAAGACAATGAGTTATTAAAAAAAAAAAAAAAAAAAGACTTAACAAACATGATCCATATTATGTATTTTTGGTTATTAAACCATTAGAAATAGCATGAACTTGAAAAGAGATCTTTTTTACCAAAACCTTTTCCATCTCTGATTTTATTCTTTTATGAGGATTAATCTCAGAGTTCAAATTCCAATTACTCAAACCTTTTTAATCCAATATATCACTCCCACTGCCACCATCTGTCTGCAGTGTAATCTTGTAATGTATTTATCCTTATCCCATGTGTGTGAGTTAGAGAAAGACGCACACAGAAGTTGAGTGACTAAGCATCCCAGCAGTTTTTTAGTTTAGGTGAGAGAGGACATTTTCATATTTTACTAATCTTTCAGTACCATTAATATGTTATTCCCCTTTTCCTTTTTATAAGAAAACAAGCATATCTTTACTTTGTCCTTCACTACAGATCTCTTAGTTAATAAATACAGTTTTGTGGGCACAGGATTTCATTATTTCTCCAATTAATTTGTTAAATATTGATTCAAGTTCCTCAGTCCTTGAAGACTGTAACTATACGAGAGCAAATCAGTTATCATTCTTGGCAGAACCTAGAACTCTGTGCCATATAACACCTTTCAATTTCAACATTTTAGAACAGACAGCTCATAAAATGACGTCTCTTTTCTATGAGGACTTTTTATGGTGCCAACCGCAGATTTTTAAAAAAATGCTTTTTTCCAAATGCCTATTATGGAACTGCAATAAGAAAATGAAAGACTTGCAAGTTGCTGTTCCCTGACATACTTCTGCATGCACAAGTTCAAACTAGAGTACCCAGATTTTTAATCAACACTGCATTATTCATTCATATTCAACTTGCTTCTCCTTGTCTCAGACCTCTTCTTCAAACGACCTTTATAAATGTTGAATATGTCTATAACTTTGCTACTTTGTTTCTTTAGGCTCTCAAATCATTAGTCACATCTAAAATAGACTTACCTCTGTGAAGGTTCACTGTAACAGTGTTGCACTTGTCAGACAGATGCAAAGTAGCTTCATCTAAAATTATCCTAAAAAATAAAAATGCTGGAGAAATTACATGCAATTCACCAGACAAAATAAATTAGTATAGAAAAAAATCTTAACACATCTAGCATATCTTAAATCTAACTCTTCAATTAAGCTTTCCATAATTTCCAAATCCCTTGGTAGCTAACCACTTCAAGGTATTTTTGCCATCAGTAGTTATATTTGCATTTCAATTCATGTATTTGATCCTTCCTAGAATAAAAAGTAATGCTTTCAGCATATATAACTAACACTTATTTCCTTTTTTGCCTTTATTTCTTTTTAAAAACATACACATTTGTTTCCAAAGGTGATTTATAAAGCTTTATCAATAGTAACAAGCAACTTAGTACATGTTTCACATCAGAACAGATTTAACAGACTGAATATTTAACTAAAGTTGTAAGGAAAGTTATTAAAACGTTACAGATACGTTCAGTAATCACTTTTTCCGTAATTAATATACTGTCTCCAAGTAACAAATCTTTAAGAAATCTTAAGGTGCTACTATTTGACAAAATAGGCACAATTTCATTTCAGAACATCTTTAAATCCTATGAAAAAATGCAGAATTGCTAGCTCTTAAAGAAAGCAATCCAACTTAGAAAAAAAAAATTAGCCTAATAAACCAGAAGTATTACCTACATAATATATTTCAAAAGATGCAAACTAGTGTGATCGTTTACACAACACAAATGTTTCCCAGGTTAAAAAAGCATTACAGGTATTACAAGTTTTACAAGAGCTTCCACGTTTCACAATCACTTAAATTATACCTGAGAGTAGAAGAGGATTTATCCACTGCAACACTGCTGGAAATGCTGAAAGTTTCAACAGTAAGAAGAGATCTGACTGGTAAAAACAAGGGCCTAACAACAAAGAGCAAAAGAGAAAAATTAATACTTTGTACTTAGAAGTTCAATCAAAGCCTTATAGGCTACCTAACTAGATCTTCCCAGGCCTATGCAAATGCATATCCTATTTTAAATTGCTTATAGTTTAAGTACTTCTAAGTTCTCTGAAGGACTTTTTCCAAACAAGCCTAAATACATATTACTCACAATACGCAAACCTGAATGTTGCATATATATTTATTCCTATAGAATAAATATATAGCTGCAGTGACACTGAGTGACATACACTTGCATTTTATTTACCTGTAATCAAGTGCACAACTCCAAAGATGTACATGAAAAGTTGTAATTGTAGCTGGAGGATTATATCCCAGAACAGGCTCATCAGAAATATTCAAAAAATACAAAATCTAAAAAATTACAAAACATAATATTATAATACTTCAGTATCTGTTAAATTACTAAATGATTATACACTAGGAAAAAAAAAATCTGCAACAGGTATGACAACAAAATGTTTGATTAGTAGAAGCAAAAAGGAGTGAGTAATCTCAGATATTTAAAGGTGCTTGTCCAGTATCTGAATACAGAATAACATGGAATGTAAACATGTCAAAATATACAAAATCCAAACTACAGCCTCAAAGGTATGGAAAAGACCACAGATGCATAAGTGGCTCCTTGTATAATGATTCACAATCAATTTTTAAAGCATTGCCCAAATACAGTCTTAATCAGCTTTCTCTGAAGTTATTACAGCATTAGTATTTAGTTTGTTCTGTTTATCTGAAAAGCCAGTTTGTCTTGTAATACTGTACATCGTTAAAGTAAACTTCAAGTTATCTTTTTCTTTAGGGGGATGGGAAATACGCTCAGAATCAGAAATATGTACACATGCATCGTACATGTTTATTTTTCATGTATTACTACATTAACTCCTATCCTCCTCTTTAAGATCTGTCACAGTTCTCTCTCAAATCTGTTACACTAAATTATTTCAAGCCTAGGGCATATCAACACTGCTAGCCTTTTAATCATTTCCTCTATCTCTCTCTTTAGCCAGTTTTCCCCCCCTCCCTCTCCAAAACAGATTCCCAAGTGCATTACAGCTAATGTTAATTGATCAATAATACGCAGAGAAAATAAGCAACACTGTATAAAGCAGGCTACATGAACACATCCAAATACCATGTTGAGAAGTGATGACACAGAACAGCCCAAAGCACTAAGTTAAGCTCCGTGTAGTTATACAATAAAAATACATGTAAAAATAAGCATACCATACATACAGGAGGATAAACAGGATAGGCTTGAATGACAGGGTTTACTATTTGTAATCCAGTATGATGTCAGCACATGAAACTATACTGCTGTTGTACTACTGGCTCCCTAGCTATGTCTGCTATGCTATACTTTCACACCCACATGTATCAGTACAACAATTCTAATTCAGAGGTCTGCATTACAATCATTTGTGTAAACTGCTGCTCACTACTTCCCCAAAGTCTTCTTCTCCATTACTACTATTCAAACAATGTAAAACAAGAGACAGACAAGGGAGAAACAGGACTTGAGGAATTAGGTGAGCAGAAGAGAAAAATATAGAAATGCCTTCACTGCTGCAAATAGCATGTTTATTTGTTTTGAGTGTTTTTTTACAGCAAGGGTTATCTAAGTACTTGGGTAACACTGGACTACTGAGATTTTCCATCTGAATTTCAGAAAGAAAAAAAAAAAAAAACAAATCAAAACAAACCCAAAGCATAGAAAACCACACACAAAAAAAAAAACCAAACAAAAAACAACAAACAACAACAAAAAAGACCTCAAAAAAATCCCAGAGCTTTCCTGACATGTTGAGTGCAGAGATTTCAGATGATGGGAGGAACTGTAGCAAATGAATATACAAGTACGAATTCAAGAGCAAGACTAGACTGCTAAATGGTCTCAAAGAGAGACAAGAAAGAAAAGAGTAACATTTTTAAGATCAGAGTAAGATAAAAGACATAGCCTAACACAAAGATTTTCCATCAAGGTTTAGTTTGATACTTAAAGCATCTGTTAAAGCTGTGAGACTGAAACTGAAGATGTAGTCAAGAACCGTAGCAACCTGACCTGTTCATGCCAGCTTAAACCTGAAGGCAGTACTCTGTGCTGAAGGGTGGCTCCTCTTAGTCCAACAGCAACTAGAAATTCCTGCACAAGAAAGTTGCAGGAGTTAGTTTACATTAAATAGATGTAACTGTTTGACATCTAGATTATGACACACAGTCATCCTATCGTCCCCACAATCTCCAGGTGTTTAGAAAAGAAGAAAGGACTGGGACAGGATTAAATACTTAAAAAAACCTGCTTCATTATACAGAAACTCTGACTAATACAGTGTATTACTTTTTGCAACAAGACCGTTTAGAAATGACAATTTTGTGGTGGTGATAAGAAGGAAGGATCCCTGTTCATTCATTCTGGGATTCACCAGAAATTACCAGGAGTACCACCTCAATGTAGTTCTTTCTTAGGCTGCTCAAATCCAAGTCAATTGAGTCCCCACGACGCTATGCTGGTCTGCAGAGTCCTTCTTCTCTAGATCGCTCTGCAAACCTGTTTGTCATCATTTAGCCATGCTAACGAATGCTACTGTCAAAGCCAAACATACCACTCATTTACGAGTGCCACTCCAAAATCAGTAACCAAAGGCTGCCTATTAGATGAGACTGCTAGTAAGCTGAGTAGAAAGCTTTTAACTCTTTATATATTTGTTCTTGCACCAGATTAAAACTCAGCCAAAAGAAAACCAAAAGAAAGCTCAACTGGCCAAGAAATGCATTTAGTTAAAAAAAAATAAAGTGTGAGCAGCAAAGTGAAGCATTGGAAAAACTAATAAATTATGCTGATACTTAAATTTTACAATCCACCCAAAAGATTCTAACAAAAAATTATAGTTTGAGGATGAATGGCTCAGAATCATATAGTTACTTCGTCTCTAACCCTTGTAAACCCACATCTAGGTATTTTCATATAAACTGAGATAACTCAATTTACAAAAGCACAAATTTAAAAACACAAACCTTTGTATTGCTCTCTATTTTATCTGATTGTATTTTGACTGCAACAGTCAGCATACTTGGACATTCCACTCCTACACCATCTGAAGTAGTCCTACTAAGTCCATCTTCTTCAGAAAAACAAATAGTAGGTTCTAACCAATGGGGACGTATTGTGCTGGGCAGTCGTACTTCAGAGGAGGGGACAACCCCATCTACCATACCTGCAAAGAAATTTTAGAGTAAGTTACCTTGTGCTTCAAAGCTGTTACTGATGAAAAGGTAAAGAAAATCCTTTTTATGCTTAATACCTTTAAAATTATTTTAGTTATCAAAGTTAATCATGCACACTGACAAACAAAAATTGTGAAGAGGTTACAAGTCATGTAATATTTAAAACCCTGGTTTTAGCTAAAATATTCAATGTGACTATAAGGCTTTTTTATTTGCCCAACAAAATGGCAAAGTTGAAATAAAGGACAGAAATCTCCTACAGATCACATGGAGAGACAGGAATATGTCTCTCCTCATTTTATGGTGCCAGGTTAACTTCTAGACACACAGTAATTAAGCCTTACACTGAAAAATACTTTAACTTGACTACCACTGATTCAGAGACATCTGAGGCGGAAATCTTGAGGTTTAACTACATGGGTGTTGCCAGCCATATAAACTACACAGTCAACTTTAAAACTCTTCACCTGCTAACTACAAGTAGGTACTCAAGAAACATACAGGAGCCACTGCTAACCTGTATCTTTTTAAAAATGAATAACTAGTAACATATAGAAAGTGTTTACTTTCATAATAAGTAACAGACCATGCAGCTAATCTGTCGGAGAATCACAGTACCTTTAAAGACCAATAGCTTCCAAGGAGAATTTGTGCTAAACTGTAACTAAGTAAATACAGTTATCATGAAGTTGTATTACTGCAGCATCTAGGAGCATTAGTCATGAACTAAATCTATTGTGCCAAATGATACACTAACAGAGAGAGGAAAAAAAGGAAGAAAGCAAAGACAGCATTTCTCCTAAAAAACTTGAAGCTCATCTTATTTCAAATCTAGTCCCAAAGCCACCGCAATCCCACCCTACCTTGATGATATAAATTGAGGCTGCTAGAATGGAGGCAAACATAGTGTCTGTCCTCAAAGCCTTCATATTTAGTCACACTGAAAAGTGAACCACTGTTGAACTCCAACCAGAATTCACCATATTTTCCTTCCAGGGTACTTCGATCATCCTGCTGAAGGAAGAATAGAAATGATAAAACAACTGCTTGCTGAGTTTGCTGCAGTTAGACAGTCTAAACTAAAAACACTTGCTACCAATACATATTTTCCCACTTGCATTTTAGTTTCTTCTGTAAAGCAAACACAACTGCTAAAATACTGCACTGCATTATTGTCTATAGTACAAAAAAAAATGACGAATACAGAATTACTGTTATAAGCACTTGTTCCTTCCAAAAATAGTACATATGACATGAAGGGGATCCCCTGAGCAGAACAGACCAGATTTTTCAGCCCCCGTATCTCACCTTTACATCTGTGAATATTGATACTAATCCATGTGTCACATTTAGCAGAACAGACAGAAAGCTTTGTGAGTTCTTATTCTGAGAGTCAAGCTTTTTCCTTCTGCGTGAACGATAGTTTGGATCAACAGTGGAATAATACTGTAGTGTTTCTTCCTCAGATCCACTCTCATCATCTAATGGATAAAATGAAAAACATCTAACTCTCTAGCTAGTACACATATTATGCCAATAACTCATTGTTTTTCCATCAGTAATAAGATTCATTTTCACACTTATTTTACTTGATTATACAGTAATCTTATAGTTTTTTTCTTCTTGGTTTAAGTAAATCCTTTCTTCTAAGTTTACAAATTCTTTCCACTGTCACCTTCATCACTTCAGACAATTATGCTTTTGAATCACTATAGTTCTACATGATTTATTAAGTGTATTACCATAATGAACTGCAGATTTAAATTGACTAAAGCTGTCTTTACTGAAAGTGTTGATGAGCTGGCTGGCCACAGATAGTCCAACACCATAAGAAAGGTTTTCAAATGTTTCTACAGGAGATGGAGCTGTGGGTTCCCACAACAATAAATCATTGCTGATCCTAGGAAGAAATACATTATCATTATACAAAACATATGACTACATTGCCACTTAGTATAAGGACAGTCAAGCAATATTTCCTTTGCAGACTTCAGATTTTATGAACAAGAAGGAAAAAATGCTCAAGAGCACGAGAAAAGAATAATGTATTAATGAGTGAAAGCTAAAAAGCGTTTGCTGTACATACATTACGCACGTATCAAAGTCTACCACTTGACAGTGATACAAAAGCCACTATAAGTAGGTGTGTATTAGCTCACTAGGTTGAAGGAAGGGTGACAAAACCCTATTTTATCACATCAATTTTCAACCAAGTTGCAGGAAACAGTTTTTTTACTTCCAAGTGACTTTGTGTCTCTCAGGGTTACAGACACACGTGACATTAAGCACATGAGCACACCAAGAGAATATTTAATGAAAGGTTTGGCTTTTGACACTCTGGAAGTGAAAAAATGCTTTGGAAGTAAAGTAATGCTTACCAGAAGCTAAAATTGATCAGCATCTCTCTGTGTACCTAATGACCAGCATAATACCTATTTTCAGTTGATTAATCTAGATGTATTTCTGTATTTTCAGACAGAAAACTAAAAGAAATAAATGATGAATGCCAATCTCTAAGTTGTGTCCACTTTCTCTGCATTTTCGTAAGCCTTTATAAGGCTTATAAACTGGGTAGTTCTGTGTTTTTCCCCTGCCTGCCTTGTGAGCTCTTAATTTTCAGACGGAAAATCACTGAATAAAAAGGAAAGAATAAAACGAATGCAACTTTAAAAAAACAAAAGAAAAAATTACAGTGATCTATTTATAAGTGAGACTTCAGAAAGATTAGAGCAAAATGAAACATTGAGAAGAGAGATCTGAACAAAGTAGTCTCTGAAAGCTAATGACTATTTAACTTTACCCTTTGCTCATACAATCTGCCAAACACTTTTTAGCAGATGGCTGCTATGGCACTGATCAGGTGTATGTCAGTGGTGTCTCTGATGTTAACTTGGAAGAATATTTATACAGCCTTTAATGTTCTTAGAAAACTATACAAGAGAATTCCTGCTACAGCTGCTCATTCAGTTGCTTTTATCAACAATTAATACAGATCTAAAAGTACAGGTCACGATAACCAAGCAAAACAATTATACTTGCCTATTGTACAGTTTTTCATAAAAGCTTTTGTTTGGTAATGTTAAATGAATGTTTGGTAATGTGAGTTCCAGTACATAATGAGAATTACTAATTGTTTTATCCTGAAACTCGGTCATTTCGAGTACATCTCCTGGCATCACCATCTGAAAGAAAAAAAAAAAAGAAAATGCTTAAGTAAAAAAAAAAAAAAAAAAAAAAACGACCAAGAACAAACCAACAAACCAAAACTGGAAGCCAGATGTGCATAAAATTGCAAGAATATTAATGTTGTCTACCATAAGCACAAAGCAATAAAAAAATTTTGTAGTACCTCTTCATTTTCAAACATGACCCTACGAGAAGAAAAAGGAGAAGGCTCTGGTCTTCTAATATCACAGACATCCTTCAAAGAATGAGACCCTCCTTCTTCTTCCTCTTGAAAGTTAGTATCACCTTCTTCCTCCTCAGCTGCTATCCTTTCCAGAATCGAGTGCACAGCCAGAGGGTTTATTTTCAATACAATCCTGACATTGAAGAAGTTATGCAGAATAAGTCATTAGAGGTGCTTGGAATTTTTATATTGATGCACTGTCACATGTACCCCAGCTCTACTAGCTAGCCATTAAATACACATAGACCAAATAGCTCAAAGACATGGGATTTTTTTGTTAGACAATACATAATTTATTAGACAAATTGATACCATTAAGAAAAACACCAAAATTACAGGCACAGAGAGATGCGGAAAAAGAGCCATCAGGTTGAGAAGGTTAGGGTCTGTTTTTTTCAACTCCATCAGGTGACCATTACATGACCTTTGAAAAGCCTAGCACTCTCCCATAATAATGCTTGTATCGTAAGACCATCAAGTTATTAAAAAATGCTCTGCTACATGACATAGTGTATTACATGTACATACTGCTGTAAAAAAAAAAAAATGTATTTGTACCATTATAAAAGAAAACCATGCTGAAAAAAATGCCTAAACACATTGTCATAAAGCAACTAAATTTTGTGGCAAAAAATAAATGTAGCAGATTTTGCTGCAAATCTAAAATTGCCTCTTTAAACATCTTATTACATGCTACAGCTGTCAGGTCCTTCTGTTCACTAACTCTTGAAGTATTATATTGCCTTACATGTGATCTAAGCTCCAATAATTCAGTCACAATATAATTATCCTTATTGTCATTATTAGCTGTATATCAGCTTACATTAATATTTTGAAATGAAATTCCACTGAGGTTTTGTCTGTTTAATATTCAGTCTTGAATGTAAAAGCAGCAGAAAAGGTAAAGTGTCAGGGAAAAAAAGGTAGGAGAAAGATTCAAGTTTCTTAACTTTCAATGAAATTTAACTTTCACAGAAATTTACTCAATTCTACGCAGAAATCACCACATATTAACCAATCTTGCATTATCATAAATGTAGCCTTTTAAAGATCTAAAAAGAAAAAAAATGGGTTGTTTTCAACAGCTACATGTTCTTTCTTTGCAAATTATTCTAAAGCATTTACTACACAGCCAGTCTATATCAAAATTAGAAAAGTAAGAGTCCTTCATAAAAATCCAAATAACCCACACCAGAAAATAACATTATTTTACCGAGGCCAGTCAAAATTGTCTGATGATGACGTTATATCTCCATCTATGCCACCAGACACTTGAAAAAATTTTATTGGTGCTTCTGCATTATCTTCTTCGAATGAACCTGAACAGAAAAGAATTTATTTTTTTTAATTAACATGGGAATGACAACTGCTAGCTTTAGGTTGCCCACTCCTCAGGTTAGAATCCAACCGGGTACTTAGTCAATGCTATTACAATGGCACTTATATAAATGCTATCTTTTCCTCCAAAAAAGAAATACCAGTTTTTAGAAACAAAAATTATTTCACATTATCTTCTAACCAGCAGCAGTTAGAAAAGCAGATGCTTCCAATGCACAGATATCTGCATTTACATTTATAGCATCACTATATTATGTCACAGCCTTGAAAAGTACACAGAATGACAAATCAGCTTAGAAGGTTGCAAATATAAACAAGTCTCACAGATTTATTAATTTGAAAGATATTAAAGGCATAGAAGTATTAAAATTTTCTAAATAACAGTTATTTAGGACATCTTTCACTTCTCTTCTAGACTAGACATGAGATTCGTAATTTGCGTAGCTGTAGTAACCCTCTACAAGTCTTCTAAAATCATGATAGATCCCAGACACACTAAATCGAAACAAAAGGGTACAACAATATAACAGAAAGTAGCAAAAATACTAGATAGATATTAAAAAACTAGAATGCAAGCACTACACCTTACATATGTTAGCCTTTCTAGTATTATTTTGCCTTGTGCTGGTATTTAGTACACAACACTAAACTGCGGCAAAGGTATCTGTTCCAAAATTCAGGTGGAAAGACACTCCTGTGTTAATTCATATGAGACGACTTTTGTCTCATCTATGTAGTATCTGGAAAAACAAAAAATATTTGATACAATGTTAACATTCTCACCAGTTAGCTCTTTAAAGGTAAGCTCTAATTTAACTTGTTCTGGAGTTGACCCTCCAATAAACTCAGTTTTAAATTCCACATCTGTATATTCAAGGTGAAGAATCTCCTTCTGAAGTGACTTCTTAAACCACGGTCCTCTTTCCTGATCTGACCGTAGGTCAGGTATTGGGAAGCGAACAGACAGATTTAATGCTGGGGCAGTCACCTGAACTGAAACTCTACAGTTCGCAGGAGTATGTGAATCATCCAGAAAAACTTCAGTAAATGCTTTATGCTAGAAAACAAAGTAAAGGGGAAAAAAGAATTAATTAGGAATATTGCACTAAAAGTGGCTACGGGAAAAGCTTGGATGATGCAGTACCTAAAAAAGAAAAATATTTTTTCCACACATCACACAAAGCACACATATCAGGACCAATTATTATTGCTCTTAGGTTATTCTATTATTGGTGCTGCTAAGATTCTACTTAGCTGGAAATCAAGCACTTGCAAAGATCAGCAATCTCAAAAAATGGCTTTCTCTCTTAAATTAGAGAGAAACAAACAATACTCAACTGCAGTTAGGAATACTATGTCTCATGGATTACTTTGTTTGCTTTTCCAGATGTTACTGTTGAGAACCCAGGAACTACTATCACGCATATTTGCCCCTTTCACTAAGTCATGGCTTTCAGCTCCCATCACTGACGTCATTCAAAACCTTTCCGAGTGTAGCTTATTGCTGACCATAACTGAAAAGAATCAAACTTTCACAACATGAACATATTGATAGAAATTATTGAAGTTTTACAAGTTTCTTAAATGAGGATTAAGATTTGAATACTAATTTTCTGTAATCAATCAAAGCAACAATAAAATTACATGAACATATTTGTGCTGTGTAGAAAATCAGTTAATTGCATTAACCCTACGTCATGTATTCAAAAAAAACCCTCCAGTTTAATGTTATTGTGCTAAATATACTAACACTTAAATCCCACTGACAACCTGAACCAAGATCAACAAGCTCCAACTTCTGCTGGTATTCAGCCACTAGAACACAATGCATATGTTCCCCATCCTTTCTACTACCTACTACAGAAGCGGGTAAGGCACAGCAGAGGCAACTGGGCTGCCTGCGACACCTAAAGATTTCAATATAGAAGTGGAATTGTCAACAACAGTTAATATAAACTGTTGTATGATGGGATGGAATAGGGATTAGCAATCAGTCAAGACTCTTCTTTCTTGCCCAGTTCTGCTTGCTGCAAGAAGCAGAGAACTTACGCAGCCTGCGAAGCTGCTAGCATTGCTTTTAGGTCAGTTATCAAGCATACAATCACTGAATCCAAAATTAGTATCCACATCAGATGGCTACTGTTCTGTATCAGAAGGGAACCCCTCCATGCCCAGCCCCCACAAAACCGAACAAAAAATACACCCCACCACCAAAAAAACTGAAAACCAAGAAAAACCACAAAAAAATCCCAACCAGACAACCAACACCACACACAAACCATAAAAAACTAAAACCAAACAAAAAAAAAACCACCACCCATCAATCAGAATTAGCAACCTCAGGCAGAGTGCCATCCTGCCTTCCTCCTGAAAACAATCAGCAAATTTATTAATCAATTTAACTTTCAACTTACCAGGCTTATGTGCTTGTTGTAAGAAGCATACATGTGAGATGCCATCATCTCCACTGTAGTTAGTTTCTGTGGTTGAAGCAAGGAATTTAATCTGTCTACAATACTAATATCCAGCTCACAAAACACTGGACTTAACTTTATTTGTAACTCTGCTTTCTGTGGAACAGAACTGAGTCTCCCTTGACTACCCTGGAAGAAAACAGAAAAAGCACTAAAAGCCTAAAAAACAATACAGTGAAAAAAATTATAATAACTGGGAGTTAAGGACTCTGTTTTACAAGAAAGATACCTTTCTGTTAAAATGAATTAGACAAAGATTGTTATACAGAAACTTGGGCTCATCTTACCTGAGGTCCTCTATTATCTGAATGCTTATAATGAAGCTGAAGGCATGGCATAGCATGAGAATCTTTTCCTTTTTCAGAATGAAATGTCAGCAGCTACAGAAAAAGAGAGTTAAAAACACTTCAGGAGAAAAGAGTTGCCACAGGAAAAGATACCTATGACCTTTTACCTAGAACAGACAGTAAACAACCCCACATTCAAGTCAGTGAACAGACCCCCAGCCTTGTTCAGCCACTGTATTGGATGTCTCTGACCATCAAAATAGCTGGAAGAATAATCCATCACCAAAAGAAACCTTCACATTGCTCAACTCCATCAACTGTTTTTTGGAAAAAATTTACTCTAAGTCCTAAATATGTTAAGCATATTTAAAAGAGAAGTAAACTAGTGGAATTTGGCTACTTCACACTATTCCTGCCAGATATGACAGAAGCCTGGTTCTCTATTTGTTACATTTGTTCTCTATTAAGTTACATTTTAAACCCATAACATACTTAAAAAGAAAATTGAAAATTGCAATAATTTTAAAATCTAGCATTATCAGTTACACAATTAACATTTCTTTTCTATGGAACTCCCTGTATTTTTTACATACCTCTGTATAGTGAGGCTGAATGGAATGAGAGTCAGTAGAAAAGAGGCATTCCAGGAATTCCATATTCCCAATGGATAAATCAGTACTAAAACTTCGAGAGACAGTCCTTTGTCTTTGTTCATGGGACACTTTAATGCCAGTACCTATAAATCTGAATTACTAAAATTATTATTTATGAAAAGTAGCATAAAACAATACAATAATGAAAAGTCAAGACTGAAATATGTAAACAATCGCTACAATCCTTTTCAGAATAAAACTGACATAATTTCTTTAAAAATAAGTAAAAATTCTAACATTTATAACAGCTAATTATAACATTTTATATAATTTTCTAGTTATAACAGCTTTAGCAACAATGACAATGGAACCCACTTATATTACACATTCAACACTGATCAGTGGAGAGATATTTGTAAAGAACAATTTAGACATCTAACTTAAGGCGCAACTCACATAAAGCTGGGAATCTAACATCCTTATATAGACATTGAAAAAGTCGAATGCCTCAGTCAAAATTACATGCATAAGGGAAGAAGCTGTATATACACCCTCAAAACTTTACTTCATATACTGTACTGTGATGGTAAAAACTGGAAAAAGAGACTGTTGGCTAACTTTGTGGTACTGCTTACATGCACCGTTTTATTGCTACTGATATACTATTTTGATTCAAGTAAAACCCTAAGCTCTTTCAAGAAGAAAACCCAGGATTTGAATAAATATGATCCTGTAAAATACAGCTAAGAAATAATTTACTTAATGATTCTTGACTCTGTATTTCTGTGGTAGGAACTGTACCTAGTTTAATTCATCTATTGTTGAAAAGGGGTAGGTTGATTTTAATGCACTTGGTTTTTCATTTTCAAAAGTCTTGGACAACAGATGTCAAAATTCAAGGCTATTTTGAAATTAACGTAGTATTCTAAAGCAATTCAAATATTAAGTGATACAATTTCTATGTAAATAAACTTACTTTATTAAAATTTACTTAAAATATATTTTTGTTAATTATATTTATTAATAAGCAAAGTTATACCTAAGGTGATCATGAGAACAAGCTTCTGCAAATACTTCTCGGAAGGACAGAAAATCTTCTGTTGAAAACTTAACTGGCTCAATCTTTTCTATTCGGGTAAAGAAATCCCGAGCCATTGGTGTCAATGGGTTAAGATTCAGTGAACTTTCAGGTGGGGGTAAAGGGTCAATATGAAGTACAGACACTGAGAAAGTTCCAACTGCCAGTCTAAAAAGAAGCTCAGGTCTGGATTCATCCACAGAAACAGATCTGGATGGAATAGCTGAAATACAAAATTAAGTTCACGTAATTTTTCAGCAATAACACATTTATAAAATCATCTTACTTTTGTTTTTCACTTCTTTTTGCCAAGTTGCTGCATAACTATTCATTTCCAAAATTATCTAAGGAGCAGAATGCAAACCAACATTTTTACTTACATGTCCTTCTTAAGGAAGCCTGATGAACCATATTGGCTGTCAGCGAAGAACCTCTTGGAGGTTGTAGTTCTTGTTTATTACGATCAAGAAAATCACCCCAAGTTGGTTGAAGCTAAAAGAAAAATATATATGATCTTAAATCCCACAAGTAGATGTTAAACTTTAGATCAAACATAAATAATAAGTTAAAGGAACACAAAAGAAAATACATGCATAAACATTTCATGACATACTAGGGCTCTGCTAAGTAACACAGACATTTACTTTGGGCTACGCTTTCTAACTCTATGATTGTCTAAACCCACATATTTTTAAAGCGGAAGTTGCTCTCTCAATGACTATACAGTCTCCTGTTTCTCTGTAAAAAGCAGACCTGTTCCCCAGGGCTTTCATTAACAAAAACATTAGAGATGTAACAGATCTGGGAAAGATGGCAATATTGACAGCATAATTTTTATGTTGTTTCAGAAATAACGTTATACAGCAATTTTGTACTTTTTATTGTCATTGCCTGTGTAAGTCCATATTAAAAGGAAGTCCAGATGGCAAACATGCCGTTATTAAAAAGAAAATAAACCATAAAGCAACCTATATAAGCTTGAAGGCATTTGAAAACAAATATGTTCTATTTCCTGGTAACCAAACAGGTAAGAAACTTCCCAATACAACATTCGTAACAGAAAAGAATTACTAAACATTTTCAATTGTCCTAGAATTTTGCAATAGTTCTTGATATTGTAAAGAATTTTTATGCAACAGTTTCAGATAAAAGTGTTAATTTCAAAAATATTGTAAAGGTAGTTACTACTATACCACTGTAGTGCTCAGTGGAGAACCTGCTGGCGTAGTTGTGTATGTACTGGTTAAAGACAGGTCTAGATCCATGGTTGGAGGGTCTCCAAGAGGTGGAAGGGAGGAAAGGCTGTGAGACATGTCCATTTCAGCCATTGAGAAGAAAACTTCTTCTTCTAGTAAGAACCACAGACAGTAAAGTGTTATTATCTAATACAAAAAAAAAAAAAACCTTTACTTTTAACAGAAACGTATCCAGCAGTTCGGAAATTTAATTGCCAGACAGACTAGGCAGCTAAATATATTATTTACAGAAGTTCCAGGTTCTCTTGACACTTCAACTAGTAGTATCTATGGACATAAATTATTAAAAAATAATTAAAAAAATTAAAAATACTAAACGAGTTAAATATACCATTTTAATATTCAAGTTGGTATTATTTCTATAAATTCATACACTTGCCTTTTGACAAATCAGCTTGTATTTTCACATTAAAAGTAATCACCAAAAAATTATTCAAATAAAAGTACAAATATGAGGGCAATGCAACTATTATTCTATATTTAATTTCCTCAACCTTGCATTTGAAATGATGTTACACACCATGTGTATTTACTGTGTTACACAATAACATACACATTACTGAACAGTTTTAATGAAATATTGAATCAAGTCTAGCCTGATACCTAAGCTAAGTGTTAATTTTTTATTCAATGGTACAATTGAAGCGTACAACTATTCTACATCAGAGATCTTTTGATACTTAAATTCTTAAGATTAAAAGATGAACAGTTGATTGATTTAATCTTAACAACAGGTTATTCACTATGCTGCATCATCTTTTATACTTGCCGCGACTGGAAGGCGTTCTGGCACTCTCTGTCTCATAGAAGCTTTGCTCAGATGATGCCCCAGCTGACAAAGACTCTTTTCTTAAATAACGTTTCAATTCCATCTGAATCCGATACTCATCTTCCTGTTGCATTGGCCGGTTCTTCCTATCTTTACTTGATAATTCTATCCTGCTTAGGCTCTCTGAATTAAAAAACAAACAAACAAAAAAAAAAGACAGAAGCCCACTGTAATTTCCTTAACAGCACCACAAAGAAAAATAAAATAAAAAAAAAAATTAAATTAACCAACTCTTGCTGCTGTGCAGATATGCGCATGTATACCTATATCATAGATATATTCTATATCATAGAATCATAGAATAGTAAGGGTCGGAAAGGACCTTAAGATCACCTAGTTCCAACTCCCCTGACATGGGCAGGGACACCCCACACACTAAACCATGGTACCCAAGGCTCTGTCCAACCTGGCCTTGAACACCGCCATATCTATACTTATCTCTTGTATGTCAAATGTGGATATACATGCATTCTGTTGTTTTGAAGATTTGACTTGTCCAAAAGATTACTCTCACCCTAGCATTCATTAATTTCAAATCTGAAGAAAATGTTTTAAGGTCATATATGCAAATGTATTCACATATAATATCAACAGTATTTCCCTTCTCAGTCAGCACAATCTCTGAAAGATATGGCTATTAAAGAATTAATAAAATTTCAGTTTGAAGATGACACATACATGACCCATTTCCAGTTATTCAAAAAGAATTAAGAAGTCTAGTACAAAAAATATATCAGTATCATTGTAAGAGTATTAAGCATTTACCCAGGACATGACATAACTTTTAAAAAAATATACTATCTACTTTCATCAACGTGTTGTTACATTGGGAAGAGTCGGGGGACAGGGATCTGACACAAACCAAAACACCCTCGTCCTGCTTCTGCAGTATTTGAAACACTACTATTATTTTGCAAATGTGGACAAATGAACACAATTACTATCTGTTCTATGTATTTTTTGCCTTTCACTAAAGCATAGGAGAGAGAAGGAACCAAACTTGTGAGGTAGAACTGTTTGAGGTCCTGATTTTCTCCACTTACCATTTCCCCATTTCTTGTTCTATTATATAGCCACTTGTCAAGCCTTATTTGTTACCTGGATTTTCGTTACCTGAATGCACAATTTGCAATTTAAGTCAGTAAATTGATCATAGTCTTACTCAAGAGGAGCTACAAAACTACTTTGCTAGTTTCAAATAGAAATTAGTACTCATCTACCAACACAAATATTTCTTGACCTGAGGAAACCTGTTTATCTTGCAAAGTTTAATTTTCGCCCACTCTAATACATATGTAACATCTACAGAATGTTCACTTACGTGGTCCAGCAATTGCTGCCACCATGTCCAACAAAAGATGTACCTGCCTTGGTGACAGAAACAGATGTACAGAGTCTATTTGTCCATCTACATCCAACTAAAAAAGAAAAAGAACCAGAACAAGCAAACACTTTCAAGAACACATCAAGAATTCTTATTTAAAACTTTTTAATCAACTATTTTGATAGTAGATTTAGATGCTGTCAAGGATACAGCCATTCCAGCAGAATTTTCTACCTTCTACACAACAACTGGAAACTTAATTGTGTATTGCTTCCAATCTGTAGCTTGGTAGGATAAACACAGGTGTGTCACTGACAGTTTATTAGGTTAAAATAAATACACAATCACCTAATACAAGAATACCATTAATCTGCTAGTTGTTTAACTTTAGTAATTCTGGAAGTAATCAACAATATACACTTAGTATTATGCATTAATTATAAAATACTGAAGTCAGCACCTCTGAAGTAGACCTTAAAAAACTGTAAACATTCTCTTCTGGACTCATTTAATATATGGATGAATAAATTAATATACTTTCTTCATAAAAAGTAGAATGTTTATAGAAGTTAATTGGTTTGAGATGGCAGCCACTTATCTTCTCAGAGCAGCTCAAGTTAAAATTATCTTAAGGACTCAAATCTAGAATCCTGTACTTCCAGACAGTGGTCCATTTGTGTTTATTATTCACTGTATTGGGTGCAGGTGTAAAGGTGCTGGCAGCAGGCTATGGTGCAAATGCAGCCTCTGCACTAAGGCACCAGGGTCTGCCCTGTACTAGGCAGCGCTGGCTCTGACCAGCCCTGTAATGGACCCACCACAGGACACAGCCGAGCCCATCAGCAAAGCTGGTGGTGCCTCTGTGAAAACATATTTAAGAAAGGGCAAAATTCTGCATGGACAGAGCTAAAACCAGCAAGAGAAATAATCCTGCAAACACTAAGGTCAGGAAAGAAGTAGGGGGAGAAGGGCTCCAGGTGCCAAAGCAGATGTGCCCTGAAGGAACTTCTAGCCTGTGGAGAGCCCACATAGGAGCAGGCACCTGGCAGGTGCTGCAGTCCATGGAGAGAAAGCCTCACAGAAGCAAGTTCTCCTGTCAAGAACTGTGATTCATGGACGCCCCATGCAACAGCAGGTTTATCCTGCTGGACTTTAACCAATGGAAAGGGCCCACAGTTTGTGAAGGACCACAATGCGAGGGACCCACATCAGAGTACAGGAAAAGCACAAAGAAGGAGCAGCAGAGAGGAACTGATATGAACTGGCTACAACCCTTCAATTCTCCCTCCTCTCTGCACTGCTCAAGCTGGTGAGGAAGTATAGAAGTTGGGAACACTGAAATGAAGCTGTGCCTGGGAAGAAAAATCAGTAAGGAGAAGGTGATTTAGTTTGTTTCTCATCACCCAATTTCATTCTAATTGGTAATAAATTCAATTTATTTTCCCTGAGTTGAGGCTGCTGTACCCGTGACAGTAACTGCTAAATTATTATCTTTATCTCAATCTCAGAGGTTTTCATCACATTCTCTCCCCCTATCCTGTTGAGAAGTGTGAGTGAGAGCAGCTGGATGGGTATAAGGCAACCAGGCAAGGTCAATCCACCACAGTCATGGAGGGGAGGAGCGAAGGCATTCAGTGGACTGAATTTATATGAAAATATACTTTTGCTCATAAAGACCGCAAGGGAATATTTACCTAAGTGGGGAAAATAAATGATCAAGTTCTGTATACTGTTTCCATCCTTTGCAAAGAGTTGGAAAAAAATTAAATTACTGAAGTACATCACACTTGCCATGAATTTACATTTTGTAGTTTACACGCTTGTAATGCCCATCCTAATAAATTTCTTCAACATAGTACCGTTTTCAGACTAAAAGTTAAACTACATTGCTTAGCCTGGGTTAATCTCTGCTCCCTCCAGTCTGCATGAATTCTACCCACTAAATCAAAAAAAGAGGTCCTTAGTTAATTCTGTCACGCAAGATTACATCCATTCACTAGTTCAGATGTTGCTGTTATTCAGTATAACAACAGTGTTTTGCCTGTACTCAAGCCCAACTTGCAGAGACCACTGCTCTGCATTCTGTTATACTGAACATCTCCTATAGAACAAAAATTAGTCTTGGTTTTGCCCTTGATAGTTTTTCTTTTGGCTACTTAAAAAATGCATATAATGATATTAAAGTTGGAAAAAAAAAATCTGATCTTTAGAAACATCTGGACATCAGTTAATTTAAAGGTGTTAACTGCATTAACCATTCATACTTTTGAAATAGACAGCATTTTTCTATTTCACACCACGTAAAATATGTTATTTCACTTTACAGAGGACTCAACTGAATAAACAAGTTCAAGATTGACTACAAATTGCTGGACTTTTCTACTGTAATGTACAGTAGCAGAGCTTCATGAATACAAAAAAACCTTCTAAATAGTTACTCCAATACATAAATTCAGTCTAACATAAAGGAATTCTACTTTACCAGATTTCAGTGTGCTCCTGACTTGTTTAGCCACTATAAAGATGTCTTATTAGACATATTTACTGGTTTCAAACGTAGAGAATCTACAACAAAAATAAGGGGATTCTTTCCCCTTGAGAATCTCACCATTGTTTGTATGCAGCAGGAAAAAAAAAAAAAAAGAATTCCTATGTTAACTATTAATTTAGTCAAAGACCAGGAAAGCATGACTAACCTTAGCTCCAGGAAGTACTTCATTTTGCTTTAATGTTAGACTCAACTCCATTCTACCAATCAGCTTACTGATCTGGACAGGATCAGAAGGAGTAACTTCTGGCAAGTTTCTTGTTAATTGTGGATGTGGCTCATAAATGATTTTTGGATTCCAGCTAGGTGAAAGCTTTGGTTCAGTTGCCTTAAAACATTGCAGAGAAAGGAATAAGAATGTATCCCATTTCTTACAAAAGAACAAACAAACAAAACCAACAAGCATTTTAAACAATCTTAACACAAATGATTATTTTACACAAATTTGATAATGACATTAAAAACATGTATACATCACTGTGAATGAAACAAGTAATGTAAAAGGTGAAACATGCCTTTGCAAAAAAGTGGAGCAAGTTCCCACAGAAAAGTGAACTGTAGGACTTTTACACATTCAAGTTGCAACCAGATTCCAGTACAACACATGGTAAAATTTACTCAGTTCTAAAGTCTCCATTTCCTTTTCCCTCAAAATGAAACAGGAAGAAGTTGAATTTCTATATCCTTCAGAATAAATATACATAAATAAATACCTTTTATATATATAAAAAATATATAAAGTCTATACTTTATTAAGTTACATTCTTATATAATGTACTTAATTTTACCAGCTGTGTGGCTGAACACACTGGGGAGGATTTTGCTGATGCAGGAAACTCATCCCAGAAGAAAGAGACCCCTGAGAGCTGCAGTAACTTATGAGCAAAAGCTGTGGGCTGATGCACATTAATTCCAGAGCACTCATCTGCAGTTTCATCACAGTACGTAGTTCTAGGGAATAAAAGAAAAGAAATAAAGATGGTAGGTGCATGCAAATTGTTACATTTATCACACCATTCAGCCTCCAATTATGTACACGCTCTCTCTCTCTTCGGACTATCTACAGTGCCAATAACTGTCCTGAAAGGAGAAACCACCACTCTGTTGGAATGGGTGGAATTCTTACCTTTTCTACAAGGCATTACAGAACAATTGTGACATGCTTCCGCTGTGAACATATCCTAGCACTTATGTCTAATCTGACCACAAAGTGAAGGAGCCTGCCCAACACATCTATACACACATTTCCATTCCAACACACACAATTCTCACTTCAAAAATGTGATTTTTTTTAAAAATCTGCCATCTAAAATTTTTCTGTGGTATAAAAGGACTTCAGAGTAACATTCTGTCAAAATAAAAAATGGAAATTGAGAGAGTAGGCACCAGTCCCGTAAAATTTCAGTGAAATTAAATTTCTTACACTGTAATACTGAAATACAGCATAAACAGTAAACTCCTAAAAAGATGCAAGTCTCCACATCATAAAATTTATGGTGGGAAAATACACTTACTTTTCTACACAAAATAGTATCAAACATCAAACAACATGCTATTTTGCAGTTTCCTTCAATCTAGTTTTTAAAGAACAGAAAAGGAACTTTGTTCTGACACTGGACTTCCATAAGTAAAATAACTACAATTTTACTAACATCTCTCCTGAACATAACAACCGTAAGTTTATAAATGTTTAAACACAAATATATTAAACCAGCATTTCCCAGTAAGAATCAATTTAATTTAGTAATGATTTCAACACTTTGCAAGAAAGTATGATTACACTATCCCATAGCTCAAAAAAACACCAACCTTAAGAATGTGTATAGTATTCAAGTTCAAAGTAAGTATAGAATATATGTGGGCTCTTCTGAAAGCTCACAGAGGACCTAAAATCTTCCAGGTTTTTTATTTTTTCAGGACTATCCTTGTCTCTGAAAATATTTAGTGTCTTGCTCAAAAGGGTCAGTTCCTTTTGTGTATCAAAGATTTTGCCTAATCTGCCAACAATATCCATTGGCGGTTGAACATCTGAGAAATTGTATTAATTTTGGAAGTAGTTATTAAGTTATCTTTGGAAAATCCAGAACTCTGGTAATTTGATGGTTAAATACCTTTAGCTTACACATGTTAAATAGAAGCTGAATAGAGAAAATGCTCACTGGCATTATAAAAAGAGGTAAGAGCTAGTGTCTAAGGATTAAGAATGTGTGTGCATGGGTAGCATGAAATATTTTGCAAGAAATAGAGAAAAGTGCCTTAGGGAAAAAAAAAAAAAGATATACATTAGAAAAAATGTTTACCTTTCAATTCTGATTTCAAGTGCAGCTCCACTTTTAGAGTTTTCCGGCACATGTTCTATTCGCAGAACAGTATCTAAAAACGTAACTTTCACTCTTCTGAGAACTTTAATGACAAAACAAAAAAAGATCATGCAAGCATTTAAGTTACTCAACAAATTTTATGACCAAATTTAAAATTGTCTTCCATTTTGTTTAATTTTCCAGTATTGATTTCAGTGTGAAGAGAATTTAATAACGGAACAAGACATCAAATGACAATGTAAATGCCTACTAAATGTCCAATACGTACACCTGTACCTTGTAACGGGCCTTTAATGCATGGATATTTGAGCAAGTCACAACACAAGCGAAGTGTTTTTATGGCTCAGTGTGGGCAATCCTCCGAAAAGTTCCTGCTTCATTGTGCATTACATCTGAACTCCTAAACATTGCTTATAGCACCCCGCTACTCTGGCTGAATACTTCTATTTCTAGATCTTGTTTTAAACACTCCCCTTAGCTCAGACATTTCACCACCAGGTTCTCTACTGCAAAATGCGGTCATAACACCAGGAGGTCTCCATGGACCGATAAGGAGCTGCCAAGAAAGCTCAGAATGAAAAAAGAAGCTTAGAGAAAGTGGAAGCAAGGACATGTGGCCTGGGTGGAATACAGGAAGTCCAGGCAGCTAGAGATCAGGTCAGGAAAGATAATAGCGCAGTCAGAAACAAGTCTGGACAGGGATGTCAAAGAACAGGAAGGGCTTCTATACGTATGTTACAAACAAAAGAAACTAGGGATAATGTGGGTCCTCTCCGTAAGGAAATGGGAGAACTGGCTACCCCAGATTTGAAGAAGGCTGAGGTTCTCAATTACTTCTTTGCCTCAATCTCCACCAGAAAGTGCTCTGATCACACCATTCAAGTCGTGGAAGACAAATGCAGGGACTGTCAGAATGAAGACCTCAGGCCCACTGTAGGAGAGGACTGGATTCTAGATCATCTTAGGAACCTGAATGTGCACAAGTCCATAGCACCTAATGAAATCCATCTGCGGGTCCTGAAGGAGCTGACGAATAAAGTTGCTAAACCACTGGCCATCGTATTTGAAAAATCATGGCAGTCAGGTGAACTTCCCAACAACTGCAAAAAGGGAAACATAACTCCCATTTTCAAGAAGGGGAAAATGGAAGACCCAGGGAACTACAGACCAGTCAGTCTCACCTCTGTGCCTGGCAGGATCATGGATCAGATTCTCCTGGAAACCATGCCAGGGAACATGAAAAACAATGAGGCGGCTGGTGACAGCCCACATGGCTTCGCTAAGGGCAAATCATGCCTAGTCAATTTGGTGGCCTTCTATGATGTGGCTACAGAACTGACAGATAAGGGCAAAGCAGTTGACATCATCTACCTGGACTTGTGCAAAGTGTTTTACACAGACCCACACAACATCCTTGTCTCTAAACCGTACTAACATAAATTTGATGGATGGATAAGGAATTGGCTGGATGGCTGCACACAAAGAGCTGGAATCAATGGCTCAGTGCCCAAGTGAAGACTGGTAATGAGTGGTGTCCCGCAGGGGCTGGTGCTGGGACCGATCCTGTTCAACATCTTTGTTAGCAACCTGGACACTGGGATTGACTGCACCCTCAGCAACTTTGCCGACGACACCAAGCTGCGTGGTTCGGTTGATACACTGGAGGGAAGGAATGCCATCCAGAGGGACCTCGACATGCTTGTGAAGTGGGCCAATGCCAACCTCATTAAGTTTAACCAAGCCAAGTGTGAGGTCCTACACCTGGGTCAGGACAATCCCAGTCACAGCTACAGGCTGGGGAAGAGAACCGGTTCAGAGCAGTCCTGCAGAGAAGGACTTCGGGGTGTTGGTTGATGAGAAAATGAACACGAGCCAGCAGTGTGCACTCAGAGACAACAAACCAACCGTATCCTGGGCTGTATCAAAAGAAAAGTGACCATCAGGTTGAAGGAGGCGATCCTGCCCCTCTACCCTGCTCTCGTGAGACCTCACATGAAGTACTATGAGCAGTTCTGGTGTCCTCAACATAAGAAGGACGTGGTACTGTTGGAGTAAGTGCAGAGGAGGGCCACAAGGATAATAAGGGGGCTCGAGCACCTCCCGAATAAAGACAGGCTGAGAAAATTGGGTCTATTTATTCTGGAGAAGAGAAGGCTGCATGGAGACCTCACTGCCTTATATGGGCCTATAAGGGTGCCAGAGGACATCAAGGACTGCAGCAATAGGATAACAGGTAATGGGTTTAAACTTAAACAGCAGAAGTTTAGATTAAATATAAGGAAGAAGCTCTTTACTGTGAGGGTGGTGAGGCACTAGAACAGGATGCCCAAAGAAGTGGTGAATGCTACATCACTGGTAGTGTTCAAGGCCAGGCTGGACAGAGTCTTGAGTGACATGGTCTAGGGTAAGGCATCCCTCTGCCCACGGCAGGTGGGTTGGAACTAGATGATCAGCATGGTGTGATTACTGAGATACATATGTCATTACAGGTCAGCTTTGTGTAAAAATAAGTGAAAACCCATTCTTTGTTTCCCCCTCAACAGCATCACTACTAACAATCAAAGTTTGTGTGATGAACTAATTAGCACCTCCAAAACTAATGGGACCTCACCACTCAAGCATAGATTTAGCTAGATTTATGCTAGCTTGTTCTAGGTATAAACAACTTCTGCATCTGAAGTAGGATTCATTCTGCCCACTGATGGAATTATACACATATTTCAGTAAGTAAATGGACTTTTTTCCCGCACTTCAAAAGCACAATCAATTGTCCTGCTTTCCTATTTATATTTATAAGTAATGCTAACCAGTGAAAATTCGTGAGACAAGTTATGGCAAATGAGATGCCAATTTGTAAAACAGAGACACAACAAATTCATTTAATCTCAAATGTTCATTCAGATCTCAATTATTTCATACCTGTTTCAATAGTTTCTGCAAATTTCTCAAGTCCTTCAAAAGGCTGGGACCCTTCTCCTTGTTCATCTGTCAATTTTTGACTAAGACATTCTTTTGCAAGCTGCATACTACTGGTCATAAAACTTGACCAATACATAGGCTCAGATCCAGATGCTGCAGAGTAAAAGAAATCTTAAATAATCTGACTGCAAACATTTTGAAACAGTAAGGAAGAAGAAAAAAAAAACCAACAAAAAAAAAAAAAACACAACAACAACCAAAAACATTTGGCATATCCAAAAAAGAAATTCAACAGCTTAGTAAGAAATCAAACTTTAAAATAAATTTAGTTACAATTTCTCTTTATACACTGTACCAGTATAAAATTAATATAGATTTTATTTCTTAGATTCTTGTATTTGAAAACTCAATATAAACAAGATAAACTAAGGACTTAGTGTAACCAATCTTTAGCACTTGTTTAAGTGAATAGCTTCTGAAGTACTTTTATTATATTGGCATGATTTTACAGGCATAATTAGCAAAAAGAAATCAAAGAATTTACAACACCCCCCCACACCCCCCAAGAATTCTTTTAAGGTTTCTTATTCCAGTTGAAACATACCCTAGACAGAAAAGACTAAACAAGGTTTAAGCTATTATCTTAGCATACTAAAACACTTCTTAAATGTCTAACACAGACCTGACATAAGTAGATCACGACAAAATGCGAGAGCGCGTCACATAATAAGCTGAACAAGTGTTTTAGCAGTCAGATTAACTAAATTGACAGTGCATTCCTATCAGCTAACGCCAAGCCCATTGTGAGCAAATACTGCATAATACTGGATTAGAAAAGTTAATTGAATTCAACTGTAATACTCTAGTATAGGCAAATAAACATAAAACTAGCACATATACTAACATGTTAAACAGGCAAAACATTCCAGTTTATCATCCAGGTCTGGAAACATGCACATGGCTATAGACGTGTGATAAACCCAGCATTGTAGGTTTTGCTTACTGTATCATAAAGCCTTGCACATCAAAGAGGACTAAATGGGTGTAAGTAAAGCTTCCTCCTAATACTAACATTCTTACAGAGCAATAATCTTACATCAAAGAGTAGGACAGCTCAAAATGTAATTCCAGTTAAACAAATAAGAATGAAATACAGAGTAAATATAAGCAAGTTATTTAAGGTAACTTGCAAAAGATGGAAAATAGAGTTTATGCATTTTTTCCTCTTCTTTATAATCCATTTAAGAAGAGTTTTTCTTCCATCTTCTCTATACTAAAGGAAAACAAAATACTTCAGACATTCAATAAAAATTTCCTACACGTTACAATTGTACTAAATGTCCCACAAGCATTGTAACAACACAACAGAATTTATGGAGGCTTGATAGTCGATGAAAATTTATCACCAGGACAATCTAAACTAGATCAGTTAGACTCATACTGATGCAGACAAGCTAGAAGAGCTCAGCCAATCCTCTAAGCATTATAATCAAAGACAGTATTTAGAGTACTTAAAAGTTATTATTTCAGACTGTGATAGACAAATAGTATTAGCTGTTCTCCAAATATAGAAGATGATGCATCTTTTACCCTAAACTTGCCAAAGAAAGACAGAATCTCACTGTTATCCCCCTCCATCCTCTTCCACTATAGTGTTATGTTACTGCCATCTAACAGCCAGCTATCAATGTTGACTAACAGCAATTGGCATACAATTCCCAAAAGTCTTAGCTAACAAAAACTGCCACACAGTACTATTTTAATTTCAGTATATCCGAACAGTTTGGGAGAAGAGATACAACAGTAAGAACATTATAAACATTTTATTTAACAGAACATCAACCATGTTGATCAACCATCACTTGACAAGCAACTGACTGAAAACATCTGAAAGTTTCTTTTTTTAATATGTTCTCTATCATTAATTTGTGTAAATTAAATGGCATTTTAAATAAGGCTAAGAACTGACTAAAGCAAGTGTAGCATTTTGACTCTGAAAAAAAATGTAAAGAATCTCCTTTTTGAAAATTAAAAAATAAGCCTACCAAGCCTTGGTCTTGGCCTGAAGACCATCTCTAATCCTTTTACTTCTAATGCACAGTTATCCTGTAGCAATGACCCCCATGGAACAGATAAAGAAATTGATTGGATAAATCCATCTGTGACTTCCAGAGGTGCATCTGCAGACTCCAGGATCTCATTAAGACACTAGAATAAAATAATAATAATAATAATAAAATAATAATAATAATAATAATAATAAACACATCCATAGCTTTGCATACAACAAGTAAAATATATGGAGGCTACAAAAACAAATGGTAGTCAGAAAGACAATAAATTAGCCATTTTCAAGTATTTTGATTCCATCGTCATTTATTTTGCATTAATGACTTAGGTTTCAGCACAATACAGATTTCTCTGTGGTAGCTCTCTGTATAAGATGTATTTTTGTACCATACAAAAAAAAAAAAAAAAACACACAACAAAAACAAAACACAAAATCACACAAAAAACCCACAACCCTGCTATCTTACTGTTACAAATACTATGGTACTGACATAGTTACTCTGTTGCTTCTCTAGCAGAACTTGTCGAAAGCTGGACAGCAAAAACATAAAAAGCAGCTGGTTTCTGTGGCAAGAGTATCTCGCTAGCATGTAATTTCAGTGTAATATTCATGGTACATTTCTCCCTGGCACTGGAACACAACCATTTAGTCACATCGTGCCGTATAACATACTTTCCATTTCTAAATGATAGTTTAATGAGTTCAATGTTGAGCACTAATTTAAAAATCAAAGCTCAGTGAACAGATCAATATTCTATGCAGACTGTTCGGTTCATCCAGTCCTTAATAGTGCCATTAGAAATAAAACTACAAGCAAGTCGACCTCAGTGTTGTACAAACTAAGAAATTTATTAGAGAAGTTTTCCACTATTCTCAGAAAAGACTCACATTACATAGATTTCATAACATCCATACATAGGAAACATATTCTTTGCACTTATGTTGGGGAAAAAAAAGCCAAACCCCTGAAACCTGTTTGTGCCCCAATTCAAAAGTGTAGTTAAAACTGAAATTATTCAACAAGAACTACCTAGGCTGCTTTAAGATAAGAAAAAACAAGCTAAATTACATACTGAATTTGTTGAGTGGAACTTTCTAATACAACCTTCCTGTGTTGAACAGGGCCATAGATTTTACCTAAGAAAATGCATAAATTTGACATTGTAAGTTGGGGGGGGGGGAAGTTGTCCATTTAAGTTATATTTAAAATGTTGTTCTAATTATACAGAATAGTTTACAAATAAAAATTGCCAAAATGTTTTCAGAAAACATTTTTTCATTCCTATGTCTCCGGGTGCTACTTTCTCATCATGTTAACTTGTTGCTCTGCTTATGCTCTTAATAACTTCGTTGTCAGAATTTCATTTGCTTCCATGTTCAGTTTTTCTAGTTTCTGTTCCAAAGTCCACTCAAGCAGCATAAGGCAAAAAAAAAAAAAAAAATTGGCACGAAACCTGCATCTGAAAATATCATTTAAATTATTTGAACCTTTACAAAATAATTTTTTAAAGATTCCTACAGTGAGAAGTAAACCAGTTACCGTATTTTGAATAAATTTGATTCATATGTCTTTTTGCTACTAACACACATGGCAATAAAAATGAGTATATTTTAATCCGCTCAGTTTTTAATGGAAATTTACTATCTAAAAGCAAAAATCAGGTATTCTTATAGCTAAATTACTTTATAAACAAGCTAGTTGTTCCTTGAAAGCATCAATTAGAGCATTCCAAATTAAATTTTAAAACTGAACACAATACTCATGTCAGGACTTGTTCCCACACTACTGACTGAAAGTCTCCAGGTGGAAATCAGGACAATACTAGTAACAAAAGCACTATTCAATGTGTATTAAAATTCAGCCACAAACATCACGGGTTACATTTGGATTTTTCTAGACAGCCCAGGTCCCAGGAAGCAAAGAGGCTACAGTAATAATCCCAGGTATTCCTACGTATCTCTAGAATCTATAAACACATACAACGTTGGCTAAAATACCTACAACATTAAGATGAACACTGGTATTGACAAAAATATACAAGAAAATGTGAAAAAATTGAGTCATCCTGGTGATTTATAGAGAACAAGCTTACAGTGACATGGGGGGAGGGGGGGGAAGGGAGGGAGGGTGAAAGAGCTGTAGTACTTCCATGACATCTGTTTTTGCAATCTGTCATACATGAGAAAGTCACGTGCAGAGAACCTCAAACATGTCATTGTTTACAAGCAAAAAAGAAAAATTATGATCTACAAATAAGGAAGACAACCTGAACATCATTGTATACACATTTAATCACTATCACTGTTTAATCACATAATTAACTGCTCATTTAGTACTGGTCCATAACTGGTACCGTTTCAAAGTATTCACATTTTAAATGATGTCACATTGACTATGAAGAGTGGGGCGATATCCACTAGAGGGCATAATAATTCAATTAAAGCAAGACAGCCTTACTGCCTGCCTCGGAAAAGAAGTTGCACACACTATCAGCAAAGAAAAAAGGAAAACAAACAAGCAAACAACGAAGAAAACACCACGCTAAACCACTAGTAATATTGAGCATTTCTGCAGACCTATGTCTCCTGCCACTTTCACATGTATTTTTTGCATCATCAACTGGAAAAGCATTATTTGAAAATATCACATTCTCCCACGTATGTTAAAAATGTATCAGCATGGCCTAATACCAGAACACAGCATAGTAAAAATGCGTTTTGAAAGTACTCTCTAAAGTAATAAGCCTGTGTACCCGGTCCATCATCTATGCTACCGTCGAAGTCAATGACTGACTCACAGCACCGCTTAGGGCTCCTCATGACAGTCACTTGACTGGAAGGTAGAATTCAGTAACATAGGTAATTAACCCAAGAAACTTCATGAACTATTACAAACACGGACACTGACCTTTTGATTACTACAGCAGGCTGAAAGTATGCAGAGGTGTGTGTGCGCAGACGCACACACATACATAGATATAAAAACATACACATCAGGACTGAAAAAAAAAGCTTCAGCTGGTTCAAAGCATGACAGCCTCTGCTAAGCAAACTCCAGCTAAAAGCAGCTTTCCATTTGTCAACAAGTATTTTCACCCTTGCAAGACTAGGTACAATTTTTAAGATATCTACGTGGACTAAACTCAGTATAACACTGTCAATAAGAACCAAGATCGCTCCAAGATGAAGACAAAGCATAGACAGAACAAGATTATGTTATCATCATCGTATGTAGTCAGTAAACATACTCCTCAATAACTATAGCAGCAATTTCTGGTAGTTTGTGCTACAGTAGCTCTTTCTCTTCAAAGTATCAGTAGCTACTGCCTTTTTTTTAGTTTTTGTTTCCTTGCTTATACTTAACAGAAAGTGTCACTTGAAAAACATGTCCGCAGTAAATGCCTACATTTTTTTTTCCCCTTTTCTTAAAAGCTAGGATAACAGAAAAGAATTATGGATGAAATGCTAATTATGGCTCCAACTTTTTACATAAAGGAGGCTGGGTACTGAAAATAAAGTGGGTGGTAGCGGGGGGCAGGGAATCAGCTGGTCCCTCAGACGCAGCAGGAACCGAGGGGGTAAGGCGACAGCATCTCTTACCCACTTATCCAGAGGGACCTGCGTCAAGGAGCCGGTGCCCTGGTAGAGATCCAGACTGAGCTGCTCTAGGCTGAGCTTCTCCTGCAAGAAGTGGCCCAGGTACCTCTGCAGCAGGTACCTGCAGGCCCTCTTCTTGATGGATTCCGAGAAAGGCCACGGCATGGCGGCTGAGGGCCGGGGGCCGTGGGGCCAGGCAGCGGGCCGGGGCTGGGACGGGGGCCGGGAGTCGGGCTGGGGCTGGCCCCTCCGGCGGGCGGACAGAGAGGGGTGAGCGGGAGCCGCCAGGCCAACCTCGCCCCCCAGCGCGAGTCACCCCAGGAGCTTCCTGCTGCCAGGAGACGCCCCCGCCGCCCCTCACACCACCGGCGGGGCGGCAGTGCCTCCCCTCAGGGCGAAGAGACGCTGACAGGTAGCTCCATCCTCACTCGGACACCGTCGCCGCCATCTTCTCGGCAGCCCGCGAATGCGGAGGGGGCCGCCGCGGCCACGCTCTGCGCAGCGAAATGCTGCGCTAAGCGGGAAAGGGGCTAGTGAACGGGCAGACCCACCCCCTGACCGCGTCAGCTCTGCACCGCCGGCGAGGACGGCCGGGCCGAGCTGAGCCGCGCTAGGCTGTTTGTCTCCTTCCTCCCAGCATACCCCCCCTCCCACCGAAGTCCGTCACCGGCACCGTGACGTCCCCACGGAAATGGCGTCGCTGAGAGGAGGAGGCGGGGGCGGAAGCGATTGCAGGCGGTGGGGTGGGGGTGGTGGTGCAGCCGGGTGGTCTCTGTTGCCCGGTGGCAGCTGGGGCCGCCTCTCTGGTGAGCGGCCCTGAGGAAGGTGGCGGGGCGGGCTGTTCTCCGCCGGCAGCGCAGGGCGGAGCGGAGCCGTTTGGCGTCGGGCGGCACTGCCGTGACTGCCTGCCGCCGGGGCTGGTAGGTGGGCTCCCGGGACGCGGCGCTTCTGCCCGCGCTCCTCAGGGCAGCGGTGCAGGCGTGTTCTGTGTCTGTTCAGCTGTCAGTGAATCGGTGTGATTCGCTGTTTAGGAGAGACTGCGGAGATCGGTAGCCAGCTCCCCTGTTGCCTTCAGTCTTCGGAATATCCGTATAGATCCAAGGTGGTATTTGTTAGGGAATGATAAATCTCGTGCAGCGAACGTCTTGCGTGTTGCAGATCGGTTATAGCCAGCTCCCTTTCTATCCTGGCAGCAGCTACCAGAGCACTCGGGGCCGCGTTTCAAGGGGCTTTCCCGGTTGCTGGGGCAGGCTTCCCTGCGGGGTAGGTCGGCTGAGGCCTTCTGGCCACACTGGTACCTGAGAAGCCTAATGCTGGATTCGCTGTGGTCAGCCCCAGAGAGTCTCTCTCTTCTTAGTCACAACAGTCCCTTACAAAGGCGAAATGTCTTGACAGTTGTACATGAAAGCTGAATAGGAGAACTGTGACGGTAAACAGAAAGCTGGTGTTTACATGTCTATACTCTGAGAACCCATTTAGTTCACAGACTTAGTTCTAAGTTTTTCTAAAATTCACCAATAGGTTTTTATTTTCTACAGCTATTGATTTGAGTTTTTCCAGGCTAATGTCATCCTACTGCATTCTGGATCAGCAAAATGCAGAATTAATTACTGCTGAATCATAACAGTCTTATACAACAGAATGTTAGTTGCGTAAGAAGCAACTTCAGCAATACTGATACTGCTTCTACATGCTAATGTAAGTTTCTTTAGCACTTGTTCTCAGCTTGTTCATCTTGGGTTTGAGTTCTCTGGACTGTCATGAGTTCTAGAAGTCACTGAGTCTCATATTTTCTTTTTTTGGACGGTGTTAAATATGTCTGTTTAAGATACGTCTCTTTGTTTTACAGTGTTAATATATATTGAGTATAGTAGTATAATAAATATAAAATAAATGTTTCCATATGCAGAATGGAGACCAATTGCAGTCCTATGGAGTTGCCCAATAATACAGAGTTTGAAGAAGATTCTGATTATAGAGACTTTGAAGGAACAGATGTGAAAGATATGAGACTAGAAGCTGAAGCTGTTGTGAATGATGTTCTGTTTGCTGTCAGCAACATGTTTGTCTCAAAAACCCTTCCTTGTGCTGAGGATGTGGCATATATCAATGTGGAAACCAGGGAAAGGAACAGATACTGCCTGGAGCTCACGGAAGCAGGACTCAGGGTAAACGAATTTGTTTAAAATATCTTAAGCCTCTCTGTTTTGAACAATGATTGTGTTCAAAAGATGCCTAAAAAAAGACAACAGCATACATGTTTCTCTTGTAGTTTTGTTACAGCCTATTCTACATGTTTTCTCCTAGCAAGTAGAACTTTAATTAGTTACTTACAACAAAGCAAGAGGGAAACTCATGAAAACCCAGGCATTTATTTGAGACACAAAAGTTGAGGCAGCAATTTGTTACAGGCGCATGTCAGTCTTTGGGTTTCTCAGGTACCCACTTAAGTCGGTAATACGGCATGTATACAATTCTTTGTGCATCATTTGTATTTTTTGTGCCATCATGTAGATGAACAACTTCTCTTCAAAGGTCATAATGATAAATTTTACTAATATTCTGAGTTTTGGACAAAAGATATCTGAAACTGTCCAAATACCGTATTGCCACTAAGCCGCATTGTAGAAAGCTCAGATTGAGATTTAAATCCAGTATCTTCTGTTCTTACGTTACTGTACCACCCTGACTAGCCAAATTAAATGTTGTGATACCTATTTCCCATGGCAAGGGAATCCTGACCACAGAAATTTAACTAATTATTTCTTTGTTGCAGGTAGTAGCTTATGATTTTGATCAGGCTGATGACAGATTGCAAACTCCGTACCATGAAACTGTCTACTCCTTATTGGACTCTCTCAGCCCTGCATATCGAGAGGTGTTTGGGAATGCATTATTACAAAGACTAGAAGCTTTGAAGAAAGACAGTCAGTTGTGATTTACCCACATGCAAGGAAGTTTTCATCTAGAAGGAATTGTTAATATGAGGCTCCGAGATCTTTCTTAAAAACATAATCACAAGCATCTCAAGCTTCATTTTTTGCATTAATATCCAATTCATGCTAGTACTACTCTATAACAATTTGCAACAATGTATTTACATATATCACAATGTTATTAAAAGCCACTTTAATAAATAACAAGCATTTCTTAATTTTACTTTTTTGTTGTATGTGAGCAAGTTGCTTCTTGCAACCTTCAAAAAGTTTGGTCTCTTTTCAGAGTTATTATCCAAATGTAAAAAAAAGAGAGAGGCTGAATGTTAAATATACAAGTATTAATTGTTGTGTTTGTGCTTACTGATAGTTTTTCATATCTGCCGTTTAAAATAGAAGCTAACTATTTGCTCTACTCAAATAATGAAAAATACTTGAGAAAACTACTGTTCTGCAAAGAAAAGAATTTCAGCTTAATTTGGTGCACATTTGTTAACAAGACAGATGGTTCTTCAACAAACATTGCTTATATAGTGACAGTATCTGAGTTAAAAGCAAGCTTCAGTTTCATTTGATCAGTCCTCATCTATAGCAGCCAGCAATCTCCAAACAATAAATGAGATGTACTGCTAACATATGAATGTATTGTCTGAATCGCAAGAGTTAAGCACAGAGTTTGGATGTAATGGGCTACATTTCCTAAATATGATGTTATATATGCTATATATATGTACGTTATATTGTAACTGTATGGGAGGCTTGAAAGACATTTTTGCCTGTTTAGTACTCTGAATGTGTGTTTACATGATGTACAGGATATACCCAAGAGTATTTTTGCTTTAGGCTTTACTTTCTATAATACCGTACTTTGGTACTCCTGTTTTTCACATTTTATCCTTCAATTGTACAGAGTCTCTCCTAATGAGTACTAAGTAAGCATTGTAATTTTAATTGCATTGTATTGGTTTGAAACCAAAGGCTGTATGAAATTTGCTAAGACTAATACAAACTGGAAGAGATAACTTGTATTTTCTATTGAGAACTGGTAAAAATCTCTTTATGAATCTATTGTTCTGCTGTAACTTTTCAAGTATGTACTGAATGGTAGACTTTTTAAAATTACAGTTGGTCAGAAATGCCAGTACTGTTGAACTAACATTCTGTGATTATCATACTTTTTGTATACTTGTATTATTCAGTATTTGTGCATATTTATTTAAATAATCCTGCCATGCTTTTGTGCAAGTACATGCAGTAGTTTTTTTGGGGCCACACTTAGGGATACATCGGTTTTCATGAAGTCACAGATTCCAGTGACTTCAGTAGAGCTATACTGTCTTCTACCTGCTAAGGGTTATTCGTGCTAATTGGAGAAGCCTTGTAGCGTTTTTGTAGTAGCTCTGGGGTAGTGATGTACAGCTGTGACTGACAAGACAACTGTAGTTAGTGCTTCTGTTTTCCAAAGCTTGTTATGGTTTTAGGTTGAAACTTCTGATATTAATCCTCTGTCCTAGGGTATGCTTCCATGCTCTAAAAATTGTTCATAGGCTCTCTTCTGCACACAGGTCTGTGGTATGTGGTTAGTCCTCTGTGAGGAGAATGTACTTTACCAAATTTATATTTGAATATTTTTCCGTGCAACTAATTACTTGATCAATTTCAGTAACTAAAGCATTAAATAAGTAAACTGGTGTGTTGTAGTTTTCTTGGGGGGAGCCACTGAAAAGGGGGATAGAGAACAAAGTCATCATGCCCATTAAAAAAAAAATTTAACAAGTATTTGAAAACCTTTGACTGTAAACTTGTGTCTGCTGAAACTGAGTAATGGAAAAACAAGGCAGGTGATTGTGAAGAGGGACTTGGAAAGGAAGTGTTAGAAATACAAGTGGAAAAATGCCAAATTAAATGTTACATTGCTAGGATACTTTGCTGCCGCGACATCTTTAAAATACTTTGTTATTTTGTGTGTTTATTATAGACATAAGCTAAGAAATACTTTAGAAACAGGTGTTTTGTAGGTGTTACCAGAAAGAAACTTGTTTGGTATAATGTCCTGCAGTGTTAACAATGGCAAAGTTATGTCACTCTGCTGGGTCTGGGGTACTGAGCCTGAAGAAAATGCTCCGCAGTGCCGGCTGTTGCCTGTGTGGAGGGAGCTTCTCTGCAGGCCAGTTGTTTTCATTATCTGAACCCCGGGAATGAGTCCTGATTTGCCTAATGTAGCTGTTAATCTACTGTGAAATAGGAACTCACTCCTCTAAACAAGATAACAAGGTGTTATTGAGGGACAAAGTCAATAAAGCAAAAGCAACAGCACTGGGCATGTGACCGTAGCCAGAGGTGCAAGTGATTAGTATTTGTTACGGGTTTATATAGTTTAACTATTACATTAGTTACATACATATTCATAATTCCCGCATATAGGTGGAGAATATTATAACTAGCTCCAAGAACTTACTATCATAGGTCTCCTCCTCTTGGAGTCTGTGCACTGCTCTGGGGTGATTGTGGGCAGGGGTCTTGAGGATGAAGTAAGCAGTCTTCCTCACAGTGTACTTTTCACCTTTGGCACAGTTGGACGCCCCAGTAATCACACAACTAGCTGAAACCAGCTATATCTATAATTCTTTTGATACCCAGCAAAGATTTAAAACAGTGTGACCTTCCTGCAAAATTTATTGCAGGATGGGCAGACAAGGAGTATCCCAAGCTAGCAGATGTTTGGGAGGCTCTGTCTTTAAACTAACTGATAAGTAGAAGGATGGTGTGAAATAACTCATTCATGTTGAGTGGGGCCACTAAATCCTGTTATCTCACTATAGAGTTACAACACAAACATTGTTCTTTAAAGATACTTTAGAAGACTAGTGTGAAGCAATTAACTCATGTTTAGTTGGGCCACTACATTCCACAGAGTTACAGCATAAACATTGTTCTCTTTCTACAACCTAAGTTAAGCTAAAAAGTACTTCATGTTTTCCAGGCACTAACTTTTCTTATATGAAGTCATCCGTCCCGTCCCGTCCCCCCCCCCTTTTACGTTTACAAATTGTTTTGCTATGTGACTCCGTTTTGCTCAAGAGTTCTGATCCTTTTTAACTTGTTGTCTAATCTTGTCTTTAATGAGCTTTGTTTCTGTTATTGTGAACTCGTACAGTTATATCCACATAACCACACCTATGATTTGTGAAAACCAATACATTTATGTGTTTATCACATCTACGAATTACCAACAAAGCCTCAAAGCCTGCCTCCTACCTGAAAGGTACATTTTGTCCTGCTCGGCGTTGGGAAATTGGGAAAAAAAGTCTCTAATTTATTGACTACCGCTATTGCTGTTTGTCAGACGAAATTAGGAACAAAAAGGGAGCGCACGCACACCTCAAGGGCCCGACCCGCGCTACCGGCGGCCCTGGCCCGCAGGGCAGGCCGCAGTGCCCGGCACCGCCACCGCCACTGCTACTGCTCGTACTGCGCAGCCGCTGCTGGTCGCGCAGCAACGGTCCGCGTCCCCGGCACAGGTTGTGGCGATGTCGGAGTCAGCGGAGGAGCCGCTGCAGGGCCGGCGGGTCTTCCTCAACCATCTTGACTCTTACTGCGGCCGCAGCATCGGCGAGGTGACTGTGGGGGGCGGTTTCTCACTCAGCGGTCGCTGCCTGAGTCGCCACCGCCCTCCTGCCTGCCCCAGCCCTTGGCGAGGAGCGCTCACCTGTCCCTCGGCTGATAGTGCAGCAGGAAGCTGTGGGTGGCCTCCAGGGTGGCTGGGATCACCTAAAATAGCTGCTAAGGAGATGGACTGGGGGCAAGAAGGGATTAAAAGGAGGAGAAAAATGAGAGTTAGGGGCAGGAGATGTGGATAAACCAAGTCGGGAGGCCTCAGGCAACAGCTGATAGCTGTGGAGAGAGAACAGACCTCTGAGATAACACCAGCCTGAGAGGAGTCAGGCTGTGAAGAAGAGACATCCAGGGACTCCTTTGACTTTGAGGTGTAGGACATAAGTCATTACATATGGGGCTGAGGAGTCCCTAACGTTTTCCTGTTCAGTGGAAAGTTGTGTTACCTACAACAGGATCAGGGCTAGCTGGTACCTTCCCAAGATCATGAGAAGCTGTGTAGGGTTCAATATATATTTACATACAAGTGTATGTCTTGTATAATTGCAGTATTTATCCACATGTGTTGTTGGGGCATCACTTGAAAGCATAGAAGATGAGGAGGAGGAAGAGGAAGATAATTCGGCTGCTGAAGTTTCTAGTAGGCCAAAGGAGGGAGTCTACCGAATAGTGGGTACCCTTTCTAAACCAGAGAATACTAAACCAAGTTTTGCAGAGGAAATTTATTCAGTAAGTGTTTTACTTCAGATTGCTATTAGACAATATTAGAAATCCTGACATGAAATAAGTAATGTAAAATGGCCTGCATTAATTAACCAGTATTTTGTTGCTTCTGGCAGCTGTACACATGTATTTTGTTTCTTCTGCTTCCTCCATGCTGTTGTCTTCTCTCTGATAGGTCTGATACAGCAAATTGTAAAAGGAGGGAACTCAGACTCAAAGTAGACTTTTTAGAAAAGATAGTTACAGACAGGACATCATCCATACTTGTGATCCGCGGATCTGCTCTTTTTTCCCTCAGAACACACAGCTCAAGTATCTCTTGTCTCTTCCGTGTCTTTTATCACTGTTTTAAAGGTAGTGGTGCTGGAACCAAAGTTAGTGTCCCCCTTCTTATTTCTTCACTGAAATCAGCTTTCACTAGCAGCTAATTATTCTGAATACTTAGATCTTTTTATAAAGATATGTCCAGAGTTCAGTTAACTGAAAGAGACTTGCTTTTAAGAATGTAATTGCTTATTACTTGATTTAGTTTTCTGAAACTAAACTTGCCTCTGTCTCAAATTGAACATCCAGAATCTCTTCAAAGATTTGAAAAATATTGGTTTAAACCTCTATACAGTTGAGCTGTTCAATCATTAATTTATGGCTGGTGGAATTTAATCTTAATCATTGCTCTTGCCCAAAGTGTTTGTTGAACTTGCTCAAGTGATGCAAGGAATACAACAAAAATGACAGGATGCAATTTTGCAAGTAAATAGACTTTTTTTTTTTTATGTCTTCTCCATTCTGCCACCTTGTTTAGAATGACTATAAAAGTTATTTTTTTGATACTCACAATTGCACTGAAAATATGAATCCTGAAATAGCAGTAAAAATTGTATATCTTCTTGAACTATATTAATGTGTACTGTAAATTAGAAGTTTCAGCATTTAATTTACATTTCATCACTTTATTTGTAAAATTTGATACGTGTCTTATGAATTATTCTGACATCCTAGTGTTAGAAAAATACATTCTACCAGTAAATTAAACTTGAACAGAAAGAAATTTTGGATTTTTCCCCCCCTTTTTTTTACTTAATGACAGATAATAACAATCTTTTTCCCCAGGTGTCTTCTCGAGAAGAGCTCTTAAGCCACTTGCTTGAGTGTGAGATTGTTTTGTATAATATCACTGAGGATGCAAACCAAATAGAGGAAGCAATATGGGCTGCTTCTGGTTAGTATAGCTATCAACTATAACAGAAAGCTTGTTGCTGTTGTCCGGGGTTTAGCAGTAGCAGTCATTTCTTTCTCCTTCTTAGTAGCTGGTACAGCACTGTGTTTTTGACTTTCGGCCTGGGAACAGAGCTGGTAACACCGATGGTTTTAGTTACTGCTCAAATGTTTAGACTGGCCATAGGACTTTGTGAGTCTCATGCTCTGCCAGGGAGGAGGGGAAGTCAGGAGGAAGCAGAGACAGGACACCTGACCCAAACTAGCCAAAGAGATATTCCATACCACAGCACATCATGGCCTGGAGGTAACTGGGAGTTACCCAGAAGGGCACTCTCTTCTCGGTCAGGCTCATTTCAGCAGGTGGTATCGTATTCTCTTCCCTTGTTATTTCTCTTATCATTATTATCATTGGTCATAGCAGCAGTGATTTGTGTTATACCTTAGTTACTGGGCTGTTCTTATCTCAGCCCTTGGGAGTTACAGTCTTTCGATTCTCCCCATCCCTCCGGGAGGGGAAGAAAAGAAGGGGGGGGGGGGGTGGAATTGAAACTGTGTGGCTGTTTAAACCACGACAGCTATACAGCCATCAAAATTTACCATAAATGTGTAATGAAATTCTTTGGGATTTAGGGTTTACTGTAGTATGAAACTGGGTTCCTTGAGGAAGAAATGCCACAGGAATTGTTCAGTTAGTTAGCAAGGAACCATGGAATTCACACTAGCATTCATAAGGTAGAAAAGCTGTCATGGAATGCTCCAACAAATAATATATCTGTATAGGCAATTATTTCCCTAAATAACTATAAACTATCATCTATTTACATTGGGAGGTGGATAGAATATTTGCTCCTGTGATATTCAAATAATGTTTTGATATTTTATGTAATTATTTTAAAAATATTTTTACTTAGAAGTCCAATAAAAAGTACTGCTAATGGTCTTTCAGGGTCTTTCTCCTGATTGTTATATCCAATTTCTAATGATTATCTGGAATCTTTTTATGGTGACAGCGCAATATTATTCTTTATATGCTAGTTAAGCTAAATGATGCTTTCCTGTTTGTAGCATAAATACTTGAATAACATCATAAGTTACACAAACCACATTTAATTATTTTGCTTTAAATTTAAGTTTAATTCTGCAGTTTTTATATTTCAGTCATGAAAAAACCCCACACTTTTCTTTTAGTACCTTAGTAGTCAATAAACATTAATAGTTCGTTTCTTCCCCTAACACCACACCCAATATGTAGCTTTTTGTAAGTTATGTTTATTTACAGTAATTTGATTCTTTATTACCATTATTTTTCAATTTTTTTCTCTCCTGATTATTTTATACCAGCCCAAATAAAGAGTATTTGCTTAAAAATACATATCCCAATGAACATTATGGTGTAAATGTCTATCCAGGACCTTTATGTAAAAGCAAAAATACAGTTTGAGAAATACAGTTCAAAATAAATGAAAAACTTTTCTTTCATTTAACAGCCCTACATATGGAAATAGAACATTTTACAACACAAAAGTTATTCATCCTCGTTTCAACAATAATGAGCTGGGCAAAAAGCAAACCCCCTGACCCGGTAAGTAATATGAAAACTTGAATTATTTTTTTTAACTGAATATTTCCATTAAATAGAAAATATGCATTAAATTACATTAAACAAAATATTTAATATGTACTTCAACAATAGCAAATGAATCTAGTGTCAGCAGGTGTGTTTTTTCTCATGATCCTTTTGCTCTGAACTTACTGCCAAAATTGTTAAATTTACTCTGTTGGACAATTTAAATTTTTTAATTTATTTTGTCACTGGTAAGGTACTGGAATGGGTTGCTCAGGGAAGCTGTGAATGCTCTGTCCCTGGCGGTGCTCAAGGCCAGGTTGGACAGAGCCTTGGGTGACACAGTTTAGTGTGAGGTGTCCCTGCCCATGGCAGGCAGGTTGGAACTAGATGATCTTAAGGTCCTTTCCAACTCTTAACTATTCTATGATTCTATGATTCTAAGAAGTTTAGGCACTAGGCTACGATGATATAGGCAGGCATTAGGAACTGCTTGGAGAAGACATTAAAGCTATGTTAACCACAATATGCCTTCAGTCATGAAAAAAGCCCCTATTTACTACATATTTGATGAAATACATATTTAAATTAGTGTATGGAGAGATAAATAGATACATCTTTATATTATAAGTATCATCAGGAGCCATGGGGGATGCTTTGTAGTATGCTGTTGCAGTTCTCAAATTTACTGTTACAGAAATAGTTTTTCAAGCTTGTGTAATGCTATATATAGAATTAAAATTCATGTTTCTTAAAGTATAAATAGTAGTTTAAAATCTTACTGTGAAAACTGAACTATTGAAGCTTTCAAAATGTTGAACCTCAAGTATCAGAATCAGAAATTTTAAGAATTTAAATTAAACCAAAGTTAAAACAGATTTTAAAACTATTTTGAAGAACTTATTTTGACCATTTAGTCTTTTAAAAATTTACCTACAACATGTATAGCAGCTACATTTTTTCCTTTGCAGGAAGATCCTGAGATTGCTTTTACTGATGAAGATTATCGCAGGAGAAGAGCTCATCCAAACTTTACAGATCACATAAATGCTGAAAAACTCATTCTCAAACTTGGGAAGACTGTATGTAAAAATTGTTTATATAAAAATAGGTTGGTCTTCTTACAGACAGCATTAGCTTAGTAAAGGAAATTATCAACAATTTGAATATTTAAGAGTATTTTATTCTGTTATACGGATATGGATATCATCAATATCGGTAACATCAATTATTAATAAAATATCAAGTACAGAGAATATTATAATGTCATTTGAAACATAAGTGTCTGTATAATACAAATCCCAAATTCTGTCTTTATTCTTTAGGTAATAAGTAAATCATGCTAATTTCATTTAAAAAATATATTGTTTCATTGGTTGTATCAGAGAGAAAGCTGAGGCCTCTCTGGGGAAAGACTTGAGGATGAAAGAATGTAGACGGAAGGGATATTAGTGTAGTTTTAAAGGAAAGCAGCATCATTAAATATGAGCAAGTTATGTTAATATTATGTTTCATCTGAATACTTGGAAGATGTTCTGGCCACACCTAGCATGTTCCTGGATAGTTTGTGCTCTTGGATCAGAAGGCTTGTTGACTTTTATTCCACCCTATAATTGACTTTAAATTCATGGCTATAGAGCTGACTTGGAGTATCTAGAATATGTGTTATTACTTCTTATGTGTTTTAAAATCACTTCATTTAGCTTCATTTGTTTCAATCAGATTAGACTCTTAATCTTGCCAGAGAACAGACCATGCCTCTCTTTGTATTTAAGAGCCATTATTGAATACATACCTCAGACTGTGGTTCACAACTCAGGAAAAGTGATGCTGTTGCTATTAACAATGGAGTGTTGTAGAGGTCAGGAAAGAAAACTGGAAGACGATGAAATGCACTGTATGATGAAGGTGTCATTTGGTCATTCTCTTTGTGGGGTAGCAGTCTCCCAAAATAAATACAATTTAGTGTCCATTGTAGAAATTTAGCGGCTAATTATAGAAGGGCGAAAACCCCTTTAGTCAGATTTGATTACACACTTGTCATCTTATGCCCTGCTGAGAAAATTGCACTAGAAATTGCATTTTATTCTAACATGGATTTAATAGTGCAGAATGCCATACAGAATGTCAGTAAAATTTGGTAAATAGTTTTACTTTTACTGTGCTAACTTGAAGTTTTAAGCCTACAGAATAACTTTCATGCTTGTAGTATTAAAAACATGAAGATTATAAAGAGCCTCTGCCAAACCTCTCAATAACTTCTGCCACCTGTAACACCCAGATGAACCACTGACTCAGTTTTTATGACAAGTCCAAAGCAGTGAGTCACTAGTAACAAAGTTATTAAAGTAATTAGCTTCTAAATGTTTGTCAGGGTGGAATGTCTGTTGAGAAGACCCTGGAACGATATACAACAATTTGAATATTTTCACTACATACTTCTTGTCAGCCTTTCAAAGGAGCCCTTTTCCTCCAGAACTCCAGGGACAGCATCAACTGGTATCATTGTCTCTATTTATTTTCCGTCAGCATTTTGGAACAGGAGGGCTCCAAAGCATGTGTTCATCCTGGCAGATCAACATTAGCTTCCTGTGATGGCTGGTGACTTTTGGATGATGATTTTTACACATTTTGAAGTTCAGTGGCATATGGGGAATATGCCATGTGTTAAACAGATGACAGTGTCCCTGCAAAGAGCTCAACAGGGTTCAGCAGCCTTCTTAGCCATATAGAGATCTTGCTCTTCTTGCTAGAAGTTTCTTAGCCCTGGTATCTGTTCATACTGCAGTTCAAAGGCTGTTGCTGCTTAAAGCAAGATTTCACCCCTCTTGAGTTAGTGTATCTCCCACAGATTTTGCTCAAAATTCAGCAAGAGTTATGAGCTAGAAGTCTTTGCTCTTTACCACTAGCAATTCTTTACCTTTGTGGCAGAGCATTCAGGCTATGTAGCTTTTCTCTGAACTCACTGACTCTGGGGTCATGCAAAATTCAGAATCCTTGGAGAAACATTTGCCTACCACAGCCAGAAGAGCTTTTCATCTCCCAGCTCTGTTCTCAGTGCAACCACAGTTCCTGTATCCATTAATTTACACCTGTTTCCCTCTTCAAACATTTTATTTGAATAAAACAAGCAAACGTGAAGCAACCAAAGCAACCAAAGCCTAGAACTGATTATGATAGCTAGAATGTGACATCTGGTGGCTTTAATGAATATTACACAGGAACTTGAACTCATGACTAAACATACTGCATGTAACTGGAGCTTGCCTAGTAATTGGCTTATTTTTTAAATTCCGTATATCCAAGTCATCTCAAGTAGTATCTTCTCATATGTGACTTGAGACCCTAAATAAATACTTTTAGAGGAACTGAACCTGTTTCAGAGCTTTGTATTTCAGTGAAGTATAGCACTCAGTGCCAAACTGGTTTGTCTCCACAACTGGCTACTGCAGAAGCTCCTGCAAGGTAAATAGAATACAATCCTTTGTGTTACATTCTTCTTAAGCGAGATGAGGAATAGTACTTCCTGTGCTTTCGCAAGAGGCAGACTTTCCTGCTGGGAGATGGAAATTCTCCGGGGGCATGTTTGCAGTCTGCCCAGAGCAATCGTGGGAGATACTGCTCTTCGGGCACAAACTGTGTCATAGTATTGCCCAAGCAAACTAAGTGTGGGAGCTCTTATGCAATCTGTAATGTTTTCTAATTTTAATGTTTCCTGTGATTGGTAACAACCTGTTAAGAGGTTAACAACTGAGTTAAGATAGTTTTTATTACAGTTTTATTTTTGAGTAGGGAGATAAAAACACATAAGCAGATACAATATACTGATGTTTTAACTTGTCTTCCCTCTCTATGATGCTTTGCTTGCATAAAGATTGACTGACATCGTTCTTAGTTTCATGTTTCTGAACCAGTATAAAATAACAAAAGATGCTTTTTTTTTTTTTTTTTTTTAAAAAAAAAGGAAGTCTCAAATCTGGGCATTTATTCCCTCTGCTGGTAAATACAGATTCTTTTACATAGTTATGTAGATAGACAATGTCTAGGGCCTTCACAACATGAGAATTATTTAATAATTTTGTTTCACCTTTAAAATTCCAAAGTGACTGGTCCTAATTAAAAATATTTTCTTGAACATTCTTCTCCTTAAGATGATTTAAAAAACCTTTTCTCTTTTTCTCTTCCCCCCCCCCCCCCCCCCCCCCCCCCCCCGCCTTGTGTAACCATCCTTAACACTGATCGAAGCAGTAACATTATATGTAAACAGACAGGACAGGCAAATTTGTTACATTATGCAACAATGGTCAGCAAAAAGTGTGTGGTTTGATCATGGTGTGTGGCTAGGAAAACACTTAGTTCATGGATTTGTTTTTTTTTAATTTTATATCAAAATGAAAGTAAAACAATTGTAAAATCATCATTCCAGCATTTCCCACATCTTTAGGCAGTCAAAGGCAAATATAATGCAATTAGAAAAAGCTTCAATGAATTTCAGAATTATTTTTCTTGGAAACAGGAAGCAGAAGCATGAGTTATCCTGTTCACTTTACTGATTTACATAACTTTCAATATTTTTAGCACAATATGTTTTTTAGAAATTCAGTTCAAACATAGATCAATTCTGATGGGGCAATGCTTGTGTTTTGAAGGAAACCTTAGCAATATGACTTACAAAACTACAGGATATGCAACAGTTGAGTGAGCTACAAATTTTAAGTGATACAATTTACACACTCTGTATTCTCATTACACAAGTACTCTTGTTTCAGGGTAAGCAAGCGTCCCGTTTGCAGCACCATATTTTTATTAAAACTTTCTTGTTGATTTTACTTCACAGAACAAACATAAATTTTCAACTTACATTATTGCCTCAGGACATCAATATGGAGCTGGGGAAGGAGTCTTGCACTACTTTTTTAAGGTAGACATCCAGCTATTTTTGAAGGTTCATTTAATTTCTAGGGGGAAACCACACTGGATTAATGCATTTTTAGTAGCTTTGGTATCATAAGCTTAATACTTTTGTAAACAAAACTGATGATTTGATCCACTTGAAGCATTTTATCTACAGTGGAAGTGTTTCCCACTTTTTTGGGTCTATATAAATTTTTTTAGTTTTTTCTATAGTTTTTTAATAGTATCTGCATATGTACTTTACAGTGAGAAGGTATCTGTCATATTAATGGAAACAGGAAAAATTTCTTTCTTCTCAACATTTTATTATCTTTTTTCCCCAAGTATTTCCTTTATTTGGGATACAAAATAAAATGTGTCAAGATCAAAAAATATTTGAATAAAAGCAAACATTTTATATTCTATTAAAAAAAAAAAAGTTCATTGTTTTTAGTAGGCTGCCAGTGTGTATTTCTCAAGAATTCTTTCCTTACTGCAGTTCCATTAATAATTCAAGAAACTGAACTTTAAATCCTGAATATGCAGATTTGCCTAGTAAACAAATGCTCCTTTTTCTACCTGTAGTTAAAAATAACCTTTTTCTCCACACGTTGCTCTCTATTTGTATTTTCAGAGAGGTTGGCTTAGTGAGACACCTGCAGTACCCATTTTTGGGGATGGAAGCAATTTTATTCCAACCATTCATGTTCTTGATTTAGCAGCGTAAGTAAAAAAAAAAAAAAAAAAAAAAAATCCCTGGACAATAACTACTACACAGCTAGATGACAAATCCAAATCTACTAAAGAGTACTGTTGCTTTTATGCAGTAGGTTTAAGAGCATTCTTTGGCCTTTCTGACTGAGTCAGAGACTTAAGTTTCTTTAGTACTAGACCTGCTACTAGACATAGACTTATGGAAACCTTATCTGACTGTTGCACTAGTACTAAGGTTTTAAGAAATGACTAGCAGTAATCCATTCAGAGCATGATCCTAGTTCACTAGCACAGAACTAGAAATGGATCATGGGCTCTACAACAGGCTAAATTAGTATCTTCAACAGATGTTGCTTTTTATCCTTTAAACTTCTTTCCAAATTCCAAATAAAATATCTAGCTGTGCTTCTTTGTTAAGGAAAATATGTGCTCTGAAAAGTTCTGCAAGATTTTAGAAACTCTTTGTACTGTTTTTGAAAAACATTGAACAACGAAAGCCCAGTATGCTTCTCCAACTACCAGCCCTGACTGTGCTTGCTAATGTTTCAGAGTGTTACAGAATGTAGCAGACCACAGGCCCAAGTCTCGTTACATCCTTGCAGTAGATGGATCTGTGCACACTCTGGAAGAATTAGTAAAGGTAAGAGATTTGATTCTTCCTTTCCTTTTTTTTTTTTTTTTTTTTTTTTCTGGATATCTTCAAGGTTTTAGAAAATATACATTTTACTAAAGTAGTGGTTCCTAGGTCTTCCTGAATTATCTTGTGTAATGACATAAACAATATTTTTAAATCCATTGAGTCTTTTGTCTTTCGAACAAAATAAATTATTTGGACCTGAATTTGCAGAATTAACTCTTGCAGTATTATTGTTAACCTAAGGAGAAATTTTATATAAGAAAGTTATGGGATTCACAGTACTGTAATTAGATACTGAAAGTCTTTAAGCTTTTTTTTTTATTATAATAAATGAAAGAACACACAGATACATATGATCTATTTGGGAGCAGTCTGTGTGAATTTTGTAAAATAATTTCCAAGAAATACTTTCCAAAAAGTACTTTGAAATACATTGGAAACCTCCTGAAGTTCTTTAATGTGGATAGCAAATATGGATTAGGGGGAACAAGCTGATGTAGTCTTCCCAAAGACTTTCAAAGTAGTCTTTCACCAAAAGCTGTTGAGAAGCAGCTAGGCACCCTAAGAAAAGCGGTTGGGTGCTTTCATGGATATGTGATTGTTTACAAATGGGAAATAGAGGGCAGGAGTCAATGGACAGTTCCTGTTGAGACAGGAAGTGCCCAGTAGAGAGAGTGCTGCAGAGAGCTACCTTGGCAGGAAGCTGTACCATCCAAGCTACATGGGAGAGAAATGCCTTGAGAAGTTACTTAAATGCACAGTAGCTATTTGTAGTTTAGGAATTCTCTGAGCTGAAAATAGTTGAAGATTAGAAGAGTATTTGGAAGGAGCATCCTACCTGCTTTTCCCCAAAAAAGTGGTAAATGCTCTATCCCTGGCAGTGTTCAAAGGCCGAGTTGGACAGAGGCTTGCATGACATGGTCTAGGGTGAGGCATCCCTGCCCATGGCAGGGGGGTTGAAACTAGATGATCTTAAGGTCCATTACAACCCTAACCATCCTATGAATCTATGATTCTTACTTTTGTTCACTAATGTCTGCTAATTGACATCATTTGAGACAGAATGCTGGAATATATGTAGATTTGATCTGTTACTCTATATCAATTTTTTCAATTTTCTGGAATCTTTTGGGCTGCAGTTTTGTGTTGTGGGATTTTGTTGCTTGTTTAGTTTTGTTTTGTTTAATTGCAAGTACTAAAAAGGAAGTGGTATATAGCAAAACAAAGCTGTTTAAACCTACATTGAAGTTAATATACTGTTCTTTGATCTATTTCAAGTCAGTATACTGATTTTTCAGGTATTAGTGTAACATGAAATTTAAAGCATGTTTTATATGCAGAAATACTGTTCAATTTTTTTCTAAGAATTTGATTTGATAACTGTATTTTTCTTTTCCTGATAGTGTATCAGTAAAAATGTTGGAACAGGAAGAACTGAGAAGATTCCAACAGAAGATGCATTCCTGAGCAAAGGCTTAACAGTCAGTACTTCCCTTCTTTTTATTACTTAAGGAAAGCATAAGTATAATAACATGAAATATAGATTATTTTTTTTTATTTTACCAGAAAAATTAAGCTCTAAAACATGCGTAAAAATACATAAAGTGGGTTTAACTCATATCTTAACCATCATAGAAGAGATTATTTTCAGGATTTACAGCCTGATTTAAAAAAGCACTGAGCATACTAGAGCATTCTAACAAAACCTACACAAAATGATAAAAAGTAAGAAAACAAAACAAAAAAAAAGAGTTAATATTGAGGTGCCACTGAGGTTGATGAACACAGCATACATAAATTATCTTGTATTCATCTAGTTATCTGGAATAAACTGTTCATAGGAGAAATAAACAAATTACAACCTGGATAGTTTGAAGATGGTACTTAGCAAATTTATGAAAGAGGTTATTCCCTGCAATTATATGAAATCTTTGCATTGTACAGAATGATTGTTTAATGTTTCATGTTCTAATAGTTCATGAGAAAATATTCATATTTTTAAAAAGCTTAAAATGTCTATTTGGCTTTGTGCACAAAACTTTTTTCCTTATGCTTTAATTCTTTCCATTCTCACCCCTCCATTCTGGTCTTTAGTTTAAGCTAACTGTGTTCTTTTTAACAGGCATAGCTTAAGCCTGTAAATAAACGTAGCTTTGCTCCCTTAGCAAATGCATCTGGATATGTTGCTTGTCAACCTGCGTATGGAATCTGGGCTTGTGAAAGAGTCTTTCAACATTAAGTGGGTTGCTCAGGAGGGACTGGTGGAGAACATTGAGCAAATTGTCAAGGAATACAAGCAAAGGCGAGGATTACTGGTAATGGTTTGGTGTATGCTATTTCAATGCATCTTTCTTTTCTTTTCAACAGAAATGTCTATATAAAATGGTTATATAAACACAAGCTTTAACTTCTTTAAGTAAAAATACATGAAGGACTGATACAGCTTAGTGAAAATTTAATGAACTAGTTAAAAAAAAAAAGAGGTAATAGTCATTAAAACAATAATTCGTAAGTTTTCTTTCTTTTATGCCTGAAACTGAAACCCTGTAAATGCAAATAAGCTTCCTGATGGAGGAGATGCTGTTGTGAAACCAGTTTCTGCATGCAATATATGGCATATTTTTGTCCAAGAACACAATAAGTGTATCTTTTATTTAGACTTTTTTATAATAGTCAGTAGTTAGGTGAGTATTTTGTGTCCTTCATTATATTTAGTGAGCCAGGATATTCAACTGCAATGAATTTTGCCCTGCTGTGTTGCTTAATGTTCTGAGCAATTTTGCTGTTCCCTGTATTAGCATAACATTTAGAATTTCCGTATTAAAATGTACAGGGAAGGTTATTAAAAGGTCCAGAAAAAGGCTGGCATGCCTGCACATATGTCTTGATATGATCAAGCTGTTCAGCATGTATAAATCACATTCAAACTTTGAACAGAAGTTTAGGAAAATACTACTACAATTGCTTAATGTTATTCATTAAAAGTGCTTGTTTACCTCTGGAAGGAATATCAGGTCAGTGGCTGGGTTAAACTGCTCCATCTGACTACATATGCATCTAATTAAAAAAAGAATCAGTGCAAAATATAGATATACAAGTGGATCTGAAATTTCTGAGGTCAAAATAACCATTGTAATGACAGAAACTCCATTTCAGCTGGGAAACACAGCTATGGCACATGTATAGTAGAGTGTCCATGACCTTATTCCAGAATTTACTGTGTCCTATTTATAGGGTTGTGTTTCATCTCTTTTGATCATACAAACACTAATAATGCCCCCACAAAACAGTCTGTGAGTCTACTAAATAGAAGCATACTTTTTCTCCAATGATAACATCATACATTTAAATTAATTGTGTTCCTCAAAGCCTGTGGATGATGCAAGAGATATTCAGTGAGAAATATGCAAATTAATAAAACTAAAATATATTTTCTGTTTTAATTATATTTCCCATTAGTTATAGTAAAAAAGATTGTTCTTTTACATAAAAACATCCCTATTGTTTCAATGATGTTATATCTTTACCCTTTTTTTTCCAGTCTCTCAAAATTTTCATTCATGGTCCTCCTGGGGTTGGCAAATCTACCATTGCTGAAGAACTCTGCAAACACTACAAGCTACATCACATTAAATCAAAAGATGTGATTTCTGAAGCAATAGCAAATCTGGTGTGTTGCTGTTTTCTAGTATTACTAGTATTTCAATTTCTGTGACTTAAAATGGTATAGCATAATTCAGAAATTAGTTTTAATTCTATTATTTTAAAATGGAAATCTATTTTGACATTCTGATCACCTCTGGAGAGGGCATTACATTCTTTCAAGAGACTGAAGGTTGTTCAGTGTCTCACTGTCCAGGAGCTTACATAAAATGAATTGTTTAATATTTTTTTTCTTTTACTACATCTTTGTATAAAACAAATTTGGGTACAGAATTTCTGAGCCTATTCTTATTTCTGTTCTTGTTGTCAGGAAGAAATTGTGGCTCCTAAAGAACTAGACACTGACAATGTGGGAGAGGAGGGAGAGGGACATGATGGTGAGGAAGAGGAGCGGGGTGAAAATGTAGAAGAGGCACAGGAGTTATTAGATGCAATAGAAGAAAACATGGAGCAGAATGCAGGTAGGAAGCACGAAGTACTAAGATGGGATTTACGTAGCTAGTGCAACCCTATCCAATGGAAAATCAGGAAATAAATTTGTGCTTTAGAACTTTTACTTCCTATTATAAGCAAGAATCATGCCCTGTCCATTTGTATGTATCTGTACCCTATTTAAAAATCAAATACAGTATAATTACACTATGTAAATTGTATCTTAAAAGTGGTATATTTTTAAAACACTGTGGTGTTTTTTTAGTTGTAGAACTTCCATCTTTCTATTTTTTTATACATTTTATGTTATTATTTTTAGCCTATAACTTGATATGTAAGTAACAATGATATACTCAGAAGCATAAAATTCTTGGCTGGATTTTAATAACATGTTTTCTTCTTGGAACAAGGAACATAATTTATATAAAGGTTGGTGAATAATATCTTTATCAAATTTGTAAAGAAATATTCTAGTAAGAAAAATAATTAGGGCACTGTCATACGAGCTTGTGGTGGGTTTTGAGTACTTTATACCTCATTTTGGCCATCTCTACAGTGTAATTAGTTGAATCCTGTAAATTAATGTTATTAATCCTGTAATTAGTGAATCCTGTAAACAATTTTAATGCCTGTAGATTGAAAAAGGTCTAAAAAAATTGCCATTACAGGAAAGTACTAATTCTCATCTATATATTAATAAAATCATGTAGGTTTGGACTTAGGGCTTAACATTTTCCATGTGTTATAAAGTGATGCCCCTTAAAAGCGCATTCTACCATTGAAGGTTTACCTCATTTGGATCTTGTGTAACTCTAAAGCAATGAATTTGTAACACACCCAGAAGCTTTAGGAATGAGATCTATGGCAGCATCAGCTCTGCATGTCTTGATTTGTTGTTAAAAGTAGTAATGCCTTTCAAAGTAATAATATACTGTTATGATCACAAGGGTTTATAAATATTTAAGACTTTTAAAAGCCAAAGCAAAACAAAGTAGAAAACTGGAGACAATAGCAGCAAAAGGAGATAAAATCAGAGAGAAAAAACCCAAACTTTTTACTCCCACATATTTGTGCAACAATGTAAGCCAAGTTAATTGACCACTTCATATCTCAATCTATTCATCTGAAAATGAAACTTATAAAACCTATTTCATGCTTGTTTTGCAGGACTATCTTTAAGTCTTACTATTAATTGTAAACAGAAAATTATTTTTTTTGTCTCTTTTTTTTTTCTTTTTTTTTTTTTTGCTGCTCCTATTAAAATCTGATGGTATTATTTTAAAAACAAACAAAGAAGAAAAAACCCCACAACAAAACCAAAAATGCTATTGTCATGTTGAGTGTCTTCAAAGTTCTAATATTTATAACCTTGTAAATACAAATGTAATTTTATTTTGTAGCTATACTTTCATATTCCATAGATCGCTGACAACATGTAATATACAAACAGTAACTCAAATTACTTTTATTTGGGGGGGTGTCTAAATAGAAGTTTCTCCAATGAATGAATTAAAATGTTAGTAGAATAATTTCAGATATCTCTTTGCTATAAACTAAGTACCTATTAACCCACTTTGTGTCTTAGGTCAACTAGATGATGAGTATATTACTAAATTTATGAAGGACAAGCTCAAATCAATGCCTTGTAGGAATCAGGGATATGTTTTAGATGGGTTCCCAGAAACCTATGAACAGGCAAATGGCCTTTTTAATTGTAAGTACTGTTGCTTTTTTTTTTTTTCTATTGCTACTTTGTTTTTTATTGCTGCTAATACTGTCATCATTATTGTTCTCAGTGCCATATTAGTTGAAGTACATCAGCATTGCAGTGACTGCAACACAGAACACAAAACAAAACTGTTTTCATATGATGCTCAAAATGTAAGAAGGATTATAAAGCACCTTATTTAAATTAAGCGCAACATAGTTTTCATACTTTCCTGGTAAAGTGCTAAGTAAATGCACAGATGTGATGATACTTTCTTGTTCTGCAAAAACATTCATTCTACTCAAGCAAACTCTGAGGCAGAATTTCTTCATAATATTTAGAGGACTGCTTAATGAGGGGATCCAGCCAGAGCAGCAATATATGTTTTATGAGCCAGGTTAGAGTGGCTCTATTAGATCAGCTACGGTAGATACGACTTCAGAGGAGCTCTGTGACATACATTTCTAATTGTGAGCAACCACTGCCCATGCATTAGGACCAAGAATTATCTCCATGTGTAAATTACATTGTGAGATTTGAAGGAAAACAGAAAATAGTCTTATTCAGTTTAATCTGTTCGGCTGTAAATTACCATGCTCAGCTGATGGCAGAAACCATTGTAACCATAATACTGTAAAATATTTCTACTCACTGTTCTGTGCCTTGTCTGCATTCATGTCAGAACAATGTACTTTGCAAGGAGGAGAGGCCAGGGTCAGGACAGCAGTTTTAAAGTTGGACACATTTTAAAATTATATATGCATGTGCATATTCCGCAGTATAGGCAAACAACTGTGTCCCAGGGTAGAATTCTGTGGTGGCTGGCAGCATGAATTACATACTGAATCCTCTGTATGTTGATTGATTTCCAACAATTAGTATTGAATACGGACAAACCTGTGTTTGTACTGGGCACATTTTTAGGAAATATAATGATGCTATTGCTTCAGAATAAAATGTCAATTATTTCTTACTTTTGGTTTAGTGGAAAGTGAAGACGAACAAGGAGCAAAAAGCAAAATACCTAAATATGATACATTAATCACACCTGGTAAGTTTGATAGATTTCTTTTTAAATAAACTGAGGAGTTTTCAAATGCTGCTGCCACCAACGAGGAGTCTAAAATACACTCCATCTGTTCGTATTTAACACAGAATAAATATCTAATTCATGTAATGCTGCTGCCCTTTATTTGAAAGTGAACAATTAACCAGAAGGAACGTTTGGGTTCGGTTTGTGGGTATTTTATTCTCTTTGGTTGGTTTGTTGGTGTTTGGCTTTGAGGTTTTTTCTGTGAAAATGCCGTCAACTGTTGGCTGGTAACAATTATTATTTGTGAGTTTAAAAATCAAAAAAATATTAATTGTGAGATTAAAAATCAAAATACAGAGTGACAACTTTTGGTGACTTGACAGATAAGTGTGTTGTTAAATTTTCCAGTGTTACTTGCTGCATTCATAATATTATCTTTTTTTTCCCCCTCCTATTCTTATTGCATGTATTGGTTGTATGATAGCTTTCTCAGAAAATGTGGACAACACTGCATTGCTGTTCTTCAGGTTTTTGCGCTGCTTACTGGAGGATTAGTCTTGTTGATAGTGCTCAGAAACAATTTGGTGAAACTGGAGTATGTAGCTTCTTTATAGACATGTCTCTTAGTATTGTTAGATTGCTCTAACTGAAGAAGTGGAATATAAGCATTTGACAATTAAATTCTCTATAAAGATATACACAAGTCACATTAATTTATGTTGGATTATGTTTTAACATTTATTATTAAAATAAGTAAGAAAGATGAAAGACAATAAAAATCTATGGGCACTGATAATGTGCTCTTCTTCACAGAATTTGTTATTTCATTGACTGCATCTGATGAATTCCTTATAAACAGAATAATAAGTCTGCCAGAGAGCATTGTTGCTGGAACTCATTATACCCAGGACCGGTTCCTGCAAGCTTTGAATGTTTTCAGAGAGTTAAACACAGATGATAAGACTGTTCTCAACTATTTTGATGAAATTGAAATACATCCTCAGTTTATAGGTATGAAATAATAAAATTAGTAGATTATGCAACTGTACATATATAAACAATATTTTAATTATCATTTCAGTGTACATATGTATTTAATTATATACCTGCAAAAATATCTTTAATACTCATAAGGATTCTGAATTGTTTTCATACAATTAACTTGCTTGCTTTTTTTTTTTTTTTTTTTAAAGGGGTTTAATTGTTAATAATAATTTTCTGATTTAGGATCTGGCATCCTTTCAGACTGGAGTAATAGACTTATGGACTTTCAGTATTATTGTTGCTTATATTTTTTCTTTAGACTTATCTTCAGATGCCACGACAATATATGGTTAATCTGTAAATAATGAAGCACGAAAGAAAATGATTGGAAATTAAAGGTAGAAGGCTAGGACTGAATCTGTTTTGCATTATACCTGTGTGTGAAAAAATTTGTCTTCTCTACACACTATCTAGAAAATTGTGATCTCTGGGAAATCTTGAGGAGACTACTAACATCTGATTATTCAAAACCAGCAAGATCAGGATGACAGCAGTCTTCAGGAAAATTGTGGTGGTAGGGGTTTTTTTGAGTGGGAGAGGAAAAGGGAAGCAAGGAAAGAACAAAGGGAAGACCCCACATCTAAAATCAAACTGCTGATATTTGGAATGTCCATCTGAGATGACTTATGACAAGTTAATTGTTGAATAACCTCAGCCATAACTGATTTCCTAAGTTTTCCTATTTAATGTCAGTAATGGAAATTATCTTGAGAATAATACCATACATGTTAGGAAGTACAGAGGTGCAAAAAAGTAATGTGTTAGTATAATCATTCTAGAATTGAGGTAATTCTGCCGAAGAAAGTAAATGTAAGAAATGGTAAATATTAAGGCCTGATGCCATCAATTGGTCATATTCCTAGCTCACACACTTCTGGATATGCAAGTAGTAGCCCTGTCGAAGAGTGTCTTTTATTTTGGTGAGGACTATAAAGTGTATATTCTATGATAGAATGTTGCAGTATTTTCTGCTAAGAATTACACCAAAAGATTGCCCTTAAACTCTAGTCTATTCCAAATAAGGAAACACACTGGCCTACTAATTTTAATTACTGAGGTATCACAACTATGCTGTTCAGTGACTTTCAGATGATTTTCACATTCAGTTTATAGTGTTAATTCTCATCTTCAAAGAAGCATTGTCTTTAGGTCCTGTTTATCTCAGGAACTCCCTCTTTAACTATATTCATATCACCAATTTCTACCCTCTTAAGTATGCAAGCGTATAGCTTTCTGTTGTAAAATGGTAACAACAGATTATAAAGATAACTTCAGTGAGGAAACTTCAGCTCTGCCAATACCCCTCCATTCTAGCTGATGTTCCAGTTGGTTTATCAGATCCATAAAATTAAGTACAATCAGATTTAAGCAGAAAGCCACCTGCTTTCTCAGTCATATTTTGAAGGAACTTAGTGGGAAATGGTTAAAGAAATTTTGCCTGTTTTTTAAATATTGACTAAAAATAATCAAAATTTTCTTCTACCTTAATTTTAGAAAATCATAACATATGGCTTTATGGATTACTTTTATGACTATTTTTTCTGAGTTTGAAATATGATTAGTACAAAGGAGTGGGCTTCAAGATTCTGGAAATCCTACTTCGCTACAGTGACTCACTGCATAAAGTCTCCAAGTCAGTTATCTTGTGTCTTGTTTTTCTCATCTGGGGATGGTGATACAGACATATTAGATCATCTACAAAAAAACACGTTCAACTTTTAAAAGCAATTTCCTCTGAAGACCTTAATTTCTGAACTCCTTTTCTAGTGACCTTTCCTCTCAATTAGCATCAGTGCTAAACTAATTTTTTGTGTATGTATATGTATGTATATATATATATTTCTGAGGACACATGTAGTTAATTATGATTGCTGTAATATTTTCATTGTAACCTTGCTTGGCCATCTAAGAAAAAAAATGCAGTCCTTGAGACCTCAAATCCAATGCTGATAGCATTCTTAGCAATAATTTCAATGACTAGAAAAGTGGTTTGCTCTCTGATTTGTATATCCAGATGAAGCTAAAATTGCAGAAACAATGGACTGCTTGACATAGAAAATGTATTATTCATTGAATTTAGAATACTTCAGAAAGGATGTGATCCTGCCCTTCTGCTCTCTTGAGACAGTACTTGGAGTACTATGTGCAGTTCTGATGTCCTCAACATAAAAAGGACATGGAGCTGTTGGAGAAAGTCCAGAGGAGGGCCACGAGGATGATAAGGGTGCTACAGCACCTCATGTATGAAGACAGGCTGAGAAAGTTGAAAGTTCAGCCTGGAGAAGAGAAGGCTGAGTGGAGACCTCATTGCAGACCTTCCAGAATGTGAAGAGGGCCCACAAGGGTGCTAAGGGGGACTCTTTCTGCCGGGACTATAGTGAGAGGACAAGGGGCAATGAGTTCAAACTAAAACAGAGGAATTTCAGATTACCTATAAGGAGGAAGTTCTTTACTGTTAAGGTAGTGAGGCACTGGAGCAGGCTGCCCAAGTAAGTTGTGAATACTCCATCCCAGGCAGTGTTCAGGACCAGGCTGGACAGAGCCTTGGGCAACATGGTCTAGTGTGAGGTGTCCCTGCCTATGGCAGGGGGGGTGGAACTAGGTGATCTTAAAGTCATTTCCAACCCTAACCATTCAATGATTCCATAATTCAATTTTATTAGTGAATTTTTAAGAGGAAGCTGTAAAAGAAATTTTACCATGTAGAATTATGTTAGCTTTCTCCTCAATCTGTTAGCAGAGTTTGGACTTCAGGTCCAAATCACAAACACTTAAACTCTTGGAATAATGGTGTTAGCATTGGACAGCTGTCTTCTCTCTGAATTGATGGTTAGAAAGAAAGTGGAAGCATGCTTTGCCAACAGCGTTCAAAATAACTTCATAAAGCAAAGGACTGTGGAGTAGGGACTATTAGATTCTCATCTAAATGCTGGTTTCTAGCTGTTCTGGTTTTGCCCCTTTCTCTGCTTGCTCTCCATACCCATTTCTGTCCCTTTGGATCTCCAGTCCCTTAGCACTGAATCAGTCCTTTATTTCTGTTTTCTCTGGATACCTGAAATGCCCTCTTTTCCATGTACATTTCTATACCATTTCTGCCAGATGTTTCTTCACACTGAATGCATACAGAGCCCAGAAAGCCCTGGAACCACCCCCATTTTTCTGTTAGTTTGGGGTTTTTCCTTTTTTTCAAGTTTAATATGCAAGTAGCATCCAGCAATTAAAAGGCAGGAGGAATAAAACGAAAGAGCAGGTCTATGCTCCTACATGAAGTTACAGGTTCGTTTTGTAGCTATAACACAAAAGTAAAAGCTCAGCTAGAGATAGGCCTCTGTATTTGTAAATCCATATGAGTGAAAACTTTGGAGTTTGTTGCCAAGTCTTAACAACTTATTGTGTAACCTAAGGGGAAGATGAGGTCAAGAGCTCGTGGTTTTATGCACCTGGATAAGTTGATCTAAGACTGGTGACAGAAACATCTCTGATAATTGAATGACCTCATTTTCAAGATTCAAAATTTAGCCAAGCTGCAACTGATAAACACAACAGTTGTAAAAATTACTTTAAACTATTTCTACCTTACTCCATATTGAAAAGACAAACTATTTTAGTTGAAATTAGTAAAGAAAATCAGATGTAGAAAACTTAAATTAAAAATTATGTATAGCAAAAAGATGACATTTATAAGAAACTGAAAACATCTTATACCTGAAAATTTAAACAACGTGAACACTATATATTTTTAGGTCTTGCAGTTATTTACTAATGTCCATTGATAACTTACGAAATCCTTGACAAATTCTCTTGTATTATTTAAAAGATGTAGCCAAACTTGAAGACCCTGAGAACAGGTTTATTGTAAAAGAGATCATCAAAGAAATCGGGGAACCTCGCAATTATGGTTTGACAGATGAAGAAAAGGCGGAATTAGAACGCCAAGCAGCAGAGGAACGCCTTGTCAAAGAAGCTCAAGAAAAAGCTGAACAGGAGCGTAAAGAAGCTGAGGAAAGGGCTGAAAGGATGGCAAACTGGGAAGAGTGGGTAGGTTAATACATATTTTGGAGGAAACCATTATTATTTACGTGTATTAGATTGCTTCCAGTGATGTCAGAACTTAAAGGTTAACATTAAGTTAGCTAAACTGCTTGGTGGACTTGTTCAAATTCTAACAATTGGTAGCAATCTGTGTCTGCCTCAGATGGTGACCATAGAAGTGAACAATGGTTTGTTTGGGCAACAGTCTGTGAAGTACTGTTTAGAGTTGCCAAAACCAGATGAAACTGGGGGAAAGGTAATTCTGGCAGGGAGAGATCACAACCACCAACTCATAGACCACCTACCCCAAAAGATTATCCTGCTCAAAAGATTAAGGAAGTGGAAATCTTAAAAGTTGTATTGAGGTGAGTATTAACCTACTTGTTATGCAAGTTTTAGCTAATCATAGAATAATACTATATATATATTAGAAGATTGACTATGTCAATATTTGGTGTATACTTAATTGTGATTTGAGAGCATTGGTGTGCTAGCTTTGTGGAATTACCGCCTAGAACCCATCTCTGCAGACACAAAATAAATACCTTGACCCTGTGTCTTTACTGGCTTCTTGCACACCTGGTGAAAGAACCCAGATTTGGGACACACCAGCACTTTGTTATGTAAATACACTTGAAAAGCGTGACATAAATTCTATAGTTCCTGATTTCATACTTTAGATTTGGGTTAAAACTCTCTTCACAGTGCATTTTGAGGCCCAGCCTAAAGAATATAGTCTCTTTTTGATTACAAGCATAGCATTTTTTTGGCAAGTTTGTATCAGCATGTCTTTAAAATACTTTCATGAAAGTGTTGCAGATTATCTTAAGTTTTACTGAATCTTTCTGTATTTTGTGCTTGTTTGTGAAACAACTATAAGAACATCTTGATTTAAGAAGTTAGGCTTGATGTTAACATTATGTTAGCATTTATTAACCAATGATGTATGGGTTGCTGTGCTGCTTGAAATACGATGCTGCGTTGCTTGAAGTCCCTATTCTCTGGATCATGTTAGCCTTAGCCCTTATTCTGTAGACCATAACCAGAGCACCTAGAGTCTATTGTACATAGGATGAGTTATTTGACAACCTGGCGAGGCAGAAATCTAGCTGGCCAATTTGGCAACAAAACTTAATTTTAAGGTGTTCTGAAGTGAACTGCCTTCACTATAATACTAAAAAACACACCCACAGATTGAGAAGACCCTTGCCCAGGGGAAGACCCTTCCTCTGTGCAAGCATAGTAACAGAAGAGAATAGCACAGAAAATATTGTAAATATATGTGAATCACTAACCAATCATTGTGACTGGGAGTGTACTAACTTGTAATTTTTGTGTATAAATGTAACGACGAAATCAGCATGGGGTGTGCTTGATTTGTGGAAATTCCACCTAGCACCCAGCGTTGCAATAAAAAAGTGCCTGCTTATCTGCTTCATGTAGTTGAGTTCTTCATTCCCTGGCTAACAATACCTTGCTGCTGTGCTGTAGCTCTTTTATTTTACCCTTCAAAAATAGCTACTGTAATCAATAGTGATTTCCCATAGCCAGTCTTCTAGGACTGCATCTGCTCACCTTACATCTAAGCAGCTGCACAAGTCTTAATTATCATGCCTTCCAAACTAGATTTTTAACTCAACACTGATCAGTATGGCAGTCTGCAATGCAGAAAGGTTTCTCATCCTGGGACAGAAACACCTTTGAGAGCTGAGTCATCAGTTCAGGGAGGACTACCTGATAAAGTCTGAAGAATGCTTTTTGTTTGCTAATACTTTACTAAGTACTTGGTATTTAAGGTACTTGACCTCCCAGGATTTTCACATGATGCTGTGTCCTTATTTACTTTGCCACACCTAAGGACATTTTAGGTAAATAATGTAAAATGCATACTCTAAGAATGTTCTTGTTCACACCTGAAATCAGATTGTTTCACCAGAAAGGTAGTTCTTCTGTTGTCATCTTTTAGAGCTATTTAAAGACGAACTGATCATTCCATAGGGAAATCTTTTCTTTATATTTGAATGCCCATGCACACCTATAGGGAAATAATGGCCTGAAATTTCTCGCTTTTAAAGATTTGCTCTGATGTTGGCTTGTAAATAAGTTCTCTTTGTTACCTCTAGGCTTATTTACAGTTCATTCAATACTAAAAGCATTTTGTACTCCCCCTGAACTTGTTTAAAACAGTAGTAAGGGCAGTTAACACATTTTTAGATATGTTCAGTCCAAAGCCATCTAACTTTCAAAAGAAGTTAGATGTTTATTCAAAGCTAAAGTAGGTACTTAAATGTATGCTTAGGTTTATCCTTTTAAATAGGCAGATGCTCAGGAAATCTAAGCAACTTTTCATTTGCTCTATGATAGACTGTAGATTAGCTGCTGTCTCTAAGTAGTGGCCAAAGACCACTTGCAGGATTTATTCAGTAGTACTCCTGGATTGAGTGAATAAGTAAATATCTTTTCCAGACATTGGTATATCAGTTTTAACTGAACATAGCTTTTGTGTTATACCTTGAGTATATAAAAGCAAACTTCAAAGTATCATTCGCTTGCTGTATGTATAGATGACTCAAGCTACTGATGAATAAAATGAGTGAAGAGTGGACAATAAAAATGGTTTTGAGTAATCTTCTGGACACAACTACTGCAAGTATGCATGCTGTCAAGTGCTATTAAACGAAAGAAAGAAAAACTTGCAGCAGTTTCATTGCCCCACCCTTTCTCCTTTTTGAGTGTAGTCATTGTATTTGACTTAACCAGAATTTAGGAATAAATTTAGCTGATGTGAACAGATGTAATTCACTGTGATTTTGGTCTATTTAACTCTCTGTCCGTGCCCCCCCACCCCCTTAAAAACTGACATAAATTAAATAAAACCAAAACAAAGCAAAGAAACCAAACCCAAAACAAGCAAACAAAAAACCCAGCAAATTTTATAGTTATTTAGTCAGGGCTCTCTTCTGAGCAAAAAAAATCATCCTCCCCCTTTCATTCAAAGAACCCTAAATAAATGCTCTGCATTTGTAATAGTATAGTGTATTCCAACCATTTTGCCAAATACCTTACAGAAACAGGACTACAGGGAGACTTCAGAATAAAGATCCTTTTAAGTGTTATAGAGAGAAAAGTAAAATAATTTTACTAAGATTATTTCAGTTTTCATTTTGTTTAATTCTTTGTCCTCAGTGTGCCATGTGCTCTAATAAACAGTTCATAGTTTATCCTGCCAAGTAGCACATTTTAAAGTTCTATCACAGCCTCTATTTTTATCTCTAGCCCACCATTATTATTTAATCAAGTGCTGTTTTTAAAACGTTATAAACCTTATCCTTTATTATTTTATTCACTATTTGAAGAATAAACATCTGGAGGAAGTGAAAAGACAAGAGCAAGAGTTATTGGAGGCCCAGTCTGTTCCACTACGAAACTATTTAATGAGGAATGTCATGCCAATGCTTATGCAAGGGATAAATGAATGCTGTAGGATCAGGCCAGATGATCCAGTTGATTTTCTGGTAAGAAGATTACACCATATTTCTTAAATATATTTGAATATTCATAGAGACCCAAAGAATCTCTGTTAATATAAGGACTGAAAATCTTTTTCCCCACAGTCACGATAAACATTAATTAAGGGTTTGGATCTGTAGTTCTGGTGAGCAGTAATTATTGTGAAAATGGAAAAAAACAGCAACTACTCTTTATAGGATTAGTTGATACTGTGTATCAAGTAAGGACACAATCCAGCTTTGCTAAACAGTGATAGGACAAGAATCACTACCAGAATCTCTTTGGCATGTGTACTCTGCATCTCTTAGGGACTCTGCCAGTTCTGCTGTGACATAGAGACCAGAAAGCAGGATATCACTCTCTATCTACCCTCTAGAAAGGATAAACCCCTCTAGGCACAACAGAGCACATTATTGAAATAATAAATTGAAGCCCTTTGGTAGTTCCCTTTGCAATACACAGATAACTTAATGAGTAAATCCTAGAAGATATCTACTGAATAATTCCAGTTGCAAAGGACCTCAAGAAATTAAATACTTCAGGTCTCGCCAGAAAGCAGGGTGGGTCAGAATTGCATTCAGACAAGAATTCAGATGTTGCTAAGTTATTGCTGTACCGCTGTTCTTCCTGCACATTCTAAGGAAGTTCTTAACAAGCTCTCACTGTTTTGATGAAATGTTTTATTAACCAAGCAAAAGCTTAAAATGAAATGCTGTGTGCCACTGCAGGCAATAAGGAATGTTCAGTTGTTTTCATGTTTTTGCTTGCTGATGAGTGCCAACTACCTGTAGCTCTAGGAGCATGAAATCTTCCTTACCAAATGCGTAACTTTTCAAGATCAAGTATCATCTACTTTCCTGTGTCCAGAAATCAGTCCCTTGGCTGCTCTCTTGGATTCTCCATGACAAATACTGTCATAATGGGCTCACTTCCTTCTTTTGCTCACAATAGAGATGGGATGACTGCTACCAAGAGGGACAAGGAGGTGGATGTTATTTGTGGGGTGTGAGGTTTCTTTCACATGTCTGCCAGAAATTACATTTTAGAGCCATTTAATACTTTCTGCAGTGTTGTGTAAAGTGATGTTATCCACTATATTTTTGTTGTGTTGCATGAATTTTAGAATTGGAGACTTGAAAATAACTTGGAAACTCTTCTGTTTGTAGGCAGAATATCTCTTCAAGAACAGCCCTGATATTTAATGAGATGAACGTTCACTCCTGTCAGATGTAGAAATTGTGAAATAGAAAAGAGGACATTCGTAATGCATTTTACATAAAAATACTTAAGTTTCTGAAATTCCTTTTGTTTAGATTTATTATGTAATCTCCATTTTTATTTCTCATACTTTATTACTAAGTTGTATTGGGTTTTTAATATTCGTTCTATAAAAGTACCATTTACTGCACATATTAATAGGTATACACTTCTGCATTTCATGTCTATTTGAATGTAATAATCTGTTCTCTCCAAAATTTTCTTCCTTGATTTTTTCAGTTACACATTCTATTTAAGCAATATATTACCCTGATCCATTGTGAATGCAGGCAGCTAGACTGAGAAAACTTTTTCTTAGAAAAAACAGAAAAAAGGCATTTTCACTGAAAACAGTAATGAATAGAAACAACAAGCTTTCCTATTTCCCCTCCCAACTACCAAGAGGCAAAAAGTCATGGGCTGCAGTAAGCAGTTTCCAAGCATAGGTAGGTTATACACCCTGGGGTTTTCTTCAGTATAAAAAAATGGGTGTAGTTCTCATTTCAATCTTCTTGTCATTCAATATTTGATACATGTTTTTTATAGATTCCTGGAGAATCTAGACTTCACAGCATGTGGCTGGCATCCCATTTTTTGCTGACTTCACATACCTCTCACAGAAACTGTCAATATCTCTGCAGACACAACTGAAACTGGCAGCATAATTGGTGCAAAACAAATACAGGATTTTGTCAAAACAGAAAGGAAGGACTGTTGGGGGGGGGGGGCGCAAGAGGAAAAACTGAAAGAATGACAATACAGAAACATTTTCAACTCATGTATTACTTTAAGCATTAGCATTTTAAATACATTAATGACCAACATTCTTATTCAAAATATTAATATTTTTACAGAGAAAGGCTTTTTCATTTGTTTTCAGAGTCACACAGACAGGTCAGTGACAATAGCCAGGAACAGAGTTCAGAACCATCATCTCCAGCTCTAAAGAGATAGATTTCTTTGGGATATGAATTTCTTTTATGCTGCCAGTTCAATTACCATATATCACAAGGCAGTCAAACATTAACTAATCGGTAACTTTGGAGAAATTTAGTTTGTGTATCCTATTTTTCTGAGTAAAGATGAAAATAGAACACTAAAAAAACGCAAACAAAAACCCCACCAAAGATTTGGGTTTGCTTGTGTAGAGTCGCAGTAATACATTTACTTCTCTAAGAATAAAGTTTTGAGATAATCTGTAAAGAGTGGCGTTTGGGTTTTTTTAAAATCACAGAATCATAGAATAGTTAGGGTTGGAAAGGACCTCAAGATCATCTAGTTCCAACCCCCCCTGCCATGGGCAGGGACACCTCACACTAAACCATCTCACCCAAGGCTTTGTCCAGTCTGGCATTGAACACTGCCAGGGATGGAGCACTCACAACCTCCCTGGGCAACCGATTCCAGTGCCTCACCACCCTAACAGGAAAGAATTTCCTCCTTATATCCAATGTAAACGTCCCCTCTTTTAAGTTTTAACCCGTTACCCCTTGTCCTGTCACTACAGTCCCTAATGAAGAGACCCTCCCCAGCATCCCTATAGGCCCTCTTCAGATACTGGAAGGCTGCTATGAGGTCTCCACGCAGCCTTCTCTTCTCCAGGCTGAACAGCCCCAACTTAATACTTTCTGACATTTACGCAACCCTAGCAGAGCTTAAAAAAACAAACAAAAAAACAAACAAAAAACCCCAAACAAACAAACAAAAAACCCTAGAGAAGGATTTCGTTGTTTTGTGTGTGTTCCTTTCCCAAAGGAAGCCCGATGCAGGTAACGAGAGACGCGCACAGCTCCCGCTTTGAAGCGAAACTCCGCTTTTCAGGGACACGGAGAGCGGACTCCAGCGGGTCGCGCTCGGCCGAAAAGAGCCAGTTACGGGCTCCGCCGTGGCTTCCGTGGGGCTCTCCCCCAGCGGAGTACAGCGCCGGCCGCCCCGCTCCCCGGCGGCTCAGCGCATGCACCAAGCGATCCCAAGCCCAAGTTGTAGGGGCAACGCGCGGGCCGTCTAGCCGCCTCAGTTCCCGAGGGGACTACAGTCCGCTCCTCCCGTTGCCCGGCCCCCGGTGCCCAAGCACACCAACACTTACGGCGGCCCTGAGCCACAACCCGTACCCCCCCTCGCCCCCAGCCTCGCCCGGCGTGAACCTGGCAGCGAGGGACAGAAACACCACTTCACGGCGCACGCGCCGCCCCGCGGCCGTTGGAGCTTTGTTTTCAAACTGAAGCTCAACCCTCACCGGAACTACAACTCCCAGGATGCCCTTCAGCCTCGTGGCCGCCTGAGCATGCGCGGGCAAGTTAGTGTGCGCGATATGCGGGGGTGGCCGTGTCGTTACGTCAGGTTCCCCCTGGTCTAGGATGTTGCTGTGGTAGCGTCTGTGCGCCATGTTAGAAGGCCGGAGGGGAAGAGGAAAGTGAAGCGGCGGCGGTTGGGCCTACCGAACGGCTTTCTCCCCCCGAGGCCTGACCCCGGCGTGTATCATGGTCGCGATTCCCGTTTCCCAGCGGGACGAGTGACTGGTCCGGAGGCGGCACTGGTGGGGGAGAACGAGGAAGAGGAGGAGGGAGAAAGGGACGACGCGGTGGTGGTGGCGGCGGCGACGACGGAGGAGGAGGAGGAGGAGGGGCTGGAGAGACGATGCCGTTGTAAGTTAGAAAGCTCTCGGAGTGTGTTAAAGGCCTGTGGTTTGACGGCCTTCACTCAGTGCTTTCCTCGTAGCTTCTCGTGCTCCCTGCCCGCTCAAGCCCTTTTTGCTCCCTCTTGCCCTTCCCCCTCTCGCCTGTCCCTCTCCGGTCCTGGGCTCTTCCGGTGCCGCAGTATGCGGGGCTGTGGATCTCTCCAGCCAGCCCGCCAGGACCTGCGTGCTATTTTGCCGTGTCCCCCGCTACCGTTATGAGTCCCGAAGGAGATGCTGATGTGGCTTTTACGTTGTTATCGTCGTTCGCTCCTTCGCGATCTTATAGTGGCGGGCATGAGGGGCCGAGTAGCCACGGGGCGGGTGGCTGCTGTGGGGCCCTTCGGACCGCTGTTGAGTTAGGTCATATGAAGTGCCGCATTTTTCATCTTTTTCTCGCCTCGGTTGCGAAAGATGAGGCTTTATTCTCTCCGGAGTCCTGACAAAGCCTCTCCCCCGGTGGCCACGCGAGCAGTTTTGCTTCGTTCCGGGGGCAGGGGAGACACAGGCGTCCGTTCGAACAGGCGACCCGAGTTGAGCTCGCTGTCCTTGCAACCACCCCGGGTCCTCGGTGGCTCCGGTGCCAGGCCGCCGCGGGGACCTCGGTGCCGGTCGTGGGGGCAGCGCCCCCGGCCGGCGGTAGCCATAGTGGACGGCAGCACCTCGGCAGCACCTCGTCACCCCCCCGCCCCGCCATTCCGCAACCCGGCAGCCGGGGGGGCTTTCTCGCTGAAAAAGTAGGCCTTGAGCTTCGGACCGTAACCCTGCTGGTAGTCATGAGTAACGAAGTGGGACAGAATTTCATTTCATCCCAGTTTCTTCGCCGGTTTCCTTCACCCTTCCTTCTACCTCTTTCCACCCCCTCAGCACCCCCCGCCCGGTTTTCTTTTTTTCTTACGTTTTTTCTCACCGGCGTTTTCACGGTCCCTGGTTGACCGACAGAACTTCTGCCCCTCAGTTCCGTAGTCCATAATGTTTGTATTTTATCATACTGTATAATTCGAGGGGACCAGCGATGGGTAGGTAGTCAAGTGAGTTTTAAGAATAAGGCATGTTTGTATGCTAGGTTCGGGGTTTTTTTTTGTTGTGGGGTTTTGTTTGTGTGTTGCGTTATATTTTTAGTTTCCATTGAAGGAGAAATATAAAATATGTTGGATTATTTTTGTTTTGCTACAATTATTTGGGATTATTCATTAATATTTCATTGTTATTAATGGGGTTTATTTACTATTGTTTTAAATGTGACTTCTTTACGTGAAGAATAACCATGCTTGCCTGTCGTGCTTGTTTTATTCAGTCTAAAATACTGGTAAGTTAGTCGTGGGTTAGATAACATGAGGGGAACTTAAATGAGAGAGTTTATGGCAGGAAAAACACAGTGGGTGCATGCAGAAAAGAAAATTGTTGTGCCAAGTAGCTTTTGATGCTTGTATACTGAAGCTACAATGTCTTTATAGATAAGTTTTGCACATGTTCATTATGGCAGTGAAAAATTACCAGAAATCAGCTTTGAAGTTGGCTGGGCTTTTTGGCCCCAGGAAAGTGGGAGAGTATTTACTCTGCCTGCTTTCATTCTTAGTTTATTTTGTTGTGACTGCATAAATTCTGAATGCTTAATAGCATCATCTTAAAGTTTGTCTCATTCTATGAGTTGTAATAGTAGTGATTTTGAACTTTGACAAATTTGGAATGACTTGATAATTTTTCTTAATGTAGGTGTTTATGATACTTCAGCTAGAAACTTTTAAATAACATTGCATAGTTAAATTTACACTAATGTATTGCTGTTTTCAGTATAAGCATTACTTGGCAACCTCCCTAAAACAGGGTGTTTGAGTGAAGAAAAGCAAAGCTTTCTCAGACTCTGCATTAGTTCTGTCATTTGGAATGATTGACTTTGTATTATTCAGTCAAGGCTTCAAAATGAGCATTGTAATGCTGATAAGTTGCAATGCTGGTAATGTTAATTCTGGAGGTTAGGAAGTGATACCTCTGACTTAAGTTTAAAGGAAAAAAAAGGGGGGGGAGGGCAAGCTTAGAATGTCTCTTTTTTGCTGAATTCCTTCCAGCTGATATTTTCGTGCGTTTGGATGATAATCTGTTTGAGTGAGTAGAATATCTGTGTCACTCCAAAACTTTCAAGATGACAAACAGAACATATGTTTTTGTCCTGACCTTTCAGGAAATCCTTTAAACTTTGGGTTTTTTTAGGTAGGTGTTTGCAGTTGTCAGGCCTAGTCAGAGCTGATCTCCCATACAGAGATTGTCATCACTCTGTTTTAAAAATGTTAGTTCAGAGTTCTCAAAAGGTGTACAGTGTTGTTGATATTGCACTGTGTGTACATGTGCATATTTCTCTTAGCAGTATGGTGCAAAACTATAGAATCAAGCAAATTCTATGCACAAGGTACTTCAGTAACTGGGACGCAAACTTGGGTTCTGCTGTTGCCGATAGCCAGCGTTTATAAAAGCCTTTTAATGTTTAAGAAAACCCCAACTTAAATTTATACTAGGAACTTATGTGACTTTTTGTTATCATTCTCATTAATCTCTTGTGTGAAGGGATAGCAGCTTGCATAAGGGAAGACTCTCAAACTTTCAGTTGTTCCAAAAACTGGTTAGCAACAAAAGTGAATATTTCCGCTATTGTAAAGATAGGTACGTTTTAGTGAACTGTTTGGTACAGAATGTTCTTCTGCATTATCTGAAACATGAGATGGTAGGGAGAAATGAAGCTCACTAAGTTTCAGTTAGGTCTGGGCTTTACACAGAAAGGCTACTAACTCAGTGAAGCAGCAGCCATGTTTTTGTGGATTGATGCAACCTTAGCCTTTCTGACCCTCTTGATGGAGAAATGGCACCATGAATCTGTTCCTGGTTAAGCTACCAATACTATTGCACTTAGAGCTTCTTTGCTGAACTTCCATGTCTGCTGAAATTGATATTGATTTTTATTATTATTAACCAGAAATGGAAAATACATTGAGTCATATATCCAAACACTCAAAAGTGTCATAAACTTAGCTATTGTTGGTATTGGTAACTTTTGTATTAGAGTGCTGGAATGTAATTAGTTTTTTCAGTCTTTATTGTATACAGTCAAGCCTATTCTCACTTCTGAAGTAAGTCTCTATGTATTTTCTTTCATTGAACATTGCTTTAGACATATGTGATGTCATTATTTTCTTGACTTCTACTTAGCGACTGTTAACTTGTGCACCAAAAGTACAACGCTATATTTAAAATGGCTTGCACTGATTGGGAGTGTTTCTGAACAGAGAGTGCTCAGGTTTTTATGGGGGGGTTATGGGGGGAATTATTTCCAACTTTGCAAAGCACAGGGCCACCTTCAGAAGAAGAATTTCCTTGAAGAGATAGCTTTATTAATCAAGAAGAAATACAGAAATCAATATGAGAATACATCTGTCAGACATGGTACAGAGGAACTGGATAGCAAGTATATGTGGGTTTGCAATAGTTCCCAGTCTTCTAATGTCACTCCAAAAAGACTGCATTTATACCTTTTAGCATGGAGATAGCCCACAGAACTTGGAAACCTGGTTATTTTGGGCTGAGCAGATTTCACTGCTGAGACAAGTTAATCTCTTGCATTGAAATGCTTTATGGGATTCCTAGCTTTTCATTTGATACTTCTATCTTTTGATTCAGCCTTAATGAATTTCTTAAATTGCTACCTCTGGAGGTTTTTTTTTATTTATTTTCCAGAATAGTAATAAACCTCATTTTTGGCCCAAGTGCTGCCTGTAGAATTCAGTAGAAATTAATTTTCTTTAAACCTGAGAAACTTCTGAAACTGTTTAGTAAGAATCTTGTGGATGGGTATGTGTTTGGGCATGCTGCCTTCACTGTTCTTCTGTATAAATGGAAGAGCCAGCAAGCTCAGTCTGTGAGAATTCAGGCTTGAGTCAAAGGTTAGCAGAATGTGTATTAATATTTGTTCTTCTACTAGGTGAGTCTCTCCCTCCATAGGTACATTGCCTGTCCTTTCTCCAGTACCCATGTTCAAATCTCATACTGAGAGTTGAAAACTTAATTCATGGTGTAAATATAGTATCTAGCATTTTTTTTTGTTGGAGACTAAAACTTTCAGGAAGGACAGATGAATTATTTTAGCCATCTAAAATATGAGTTCCCCAGTAACACATTTGTACAGACTTCATTAAGATTTCTGTCCTAGATATCTGAAGTTTTGTGTGGAGTGATGTTGTCAATTTCACATTAAAGTTTCTGGCTTGAAGTAGTCCTGCTGGAGGAGTCTTTAGAACAACAAACAAAACCCCTCAAAACACTTCCTCTGAAACCTGACTCAGTGGAGCTTGAGCTTTGTGAATTTAGCTTCGACTGACCAGATGGTGTGATGACCAGTATTTAGGAATCTGACTTGGGTGTGTCTTACATCAGTAAATAAAAAAGACTGAATTTTGCTGAGGTAATGAGTAGAGGCAAATAGAGAGGAGAGGGTAGTCACTGGGATTCCTGAAGCTGTGTACTTCGTTTTGGTATCTGGAGGCAACACTGAATGAGCTGAAGGTCCTGGCTGAAGTTTAAAGTTAAGGTTATGTGGGATGTTGACACTGTTCTAAGACGTTTAACAGTTCATGGTTTTTACTTCACCAGTGCTAGCTTTACTGTGCATGTCTGCCTGGGCAAACTTAATCCTCAGCTGAGGATAGTGACATATGAAAGGGTTTGTGTGACTTGTAGCAAAGGCTTGATGGCTGAAAGCTGGAAGGGGTTTTTGCTTGCACTTGGCACACATTTAGATGAGTTATATGTTGGGTGGTTAAGATTTATTTCAGGGTGAGTTAGAGATGAGTTTAAAAGTTATGTGGTATTCAGACTGTTATGATTTGTTAAATATTATGGCATCTGTTTTTAAGATTTCTGTTTATCTTGGTTTTTATTTGTGAAGCATATTAAATTTCAGGAGTATGATGATTAGATGATGCAGTGCTGATTTCAACTGTATTTTGTTTGTGATAAGAAGCATAAACACTTAAATAACACAATATAAATATTACCAGTAGAACTGAGGTGGAATACTGGGAGGAAAGAGGAAAAAGTGCTTAGAAAGATGGGGTTTTAGTTGGGGTAAGGGAGAGGATAAAATACAAAGTATACATACCTGAAAAAGAAGTTTGTGATGGGATTCTTGTTTCTTCTGAGCCAGACAAAGGTTTCAGTGTTGTAAAAGAAAACAACAGTACAGTACTTAAATTTTATGTAACTCTTAGTTATGTACCTGTATTTGCTCTTTCTCTCTGTGGATGTGTGTTCAGTGTGTAACCCAATCTTAAAACATGGATTGGAAAGTGTTACCTTTAACTCACAGTCTCCCCCCCCTCTACTTTTGAGTAATGTGTAGTCATTTCCATTTGCAGGAGTTTAAAGCTGTACACTTTGGAAACTGTAAAGCCTCTTAGAAGCTTCAGGTGTTGTGCTCGTGTTTTGTTTGGGTTTATTTTTGTTTGTTTACCTTTCCTTCCACTTCCAGGCTCTGCCCTGAAATGGTTTTAGCAGTGGCAGTATTACCAGGGTCTGTTCTTTTTAATTCTTTTTAAGTTATTGATAACAATATAAGAATATGCTGCCTACCAAAATTTTAGGTTCTGGAGGAAAAAAAGGTCATTTGGCTGTACTGCTGTCAGCTTAGTGCAGGCTAGAACTTTGTGTGTTTGTTTTTATATGGGGGAAAAAATGCGTGTAGGTTAATCTGACATGAGGTTAATTCATACTTGAATATGAAGTAACAGTAGAATTATGTGACTGTAGCTGTTGCCTAATTTGCAGATGGTCTAAACTCAGCATATGCTCTTAAAAAAATTTAGGTCAAACCAGAGCTACAACAATAGCATGTTAAATTTAACTCTAAATCATTTTCTGCAACTTCTATTTGATGTTCGTGCTATTAGCTGGTAGCTCATATTCACAGCAGAGAGGGAGCAAGATTTTTATGTGTGTATGTGGTTGACTGGAAACAAACAAAAAAAAGACACAAACTGCATCTTAAATTTCTTTGTGATGTTAAAATGGTTTGTCTCTTTTAAAGCAATCCCTAAACATGCTTTGAGTTGTCTGACATTGACAAGGTTTGTCAAATCTGCCTCTGCTATTGTCAAGATTGAGTAGCTGGGTAGTATTTTCTGTTGTGTTTAGTACTCTGATTTCTGGCAATGCTTAACTTCCAGTGACTAGTAAATTTGACATACCAGCAAGGTCTTGACTTCTGGCTGCTTTTCCCTTCTACCCCCTAAGGCCTTAACTTCCCTAATCCTCTCAGGTAGGAGGTTAGTATTTATATTTAGCTGTCCTTTCTCTTTGAATGAATTTATTAGTTTAAGGGATTCCAAAAGTGATGTATCATGATGCATCACAGGTAGAAACTAGAATGTTCACGTGTCTTTCCAAGAGGAAAGATACTGAAGTAGAGTGTCATCTTTGTGACTTTAGGAAAAAGTAAAAGATAAGTCTGAGTGTTGATCGTTAGCATTTTCTGGCTAAAATTTAACATGTAAATACAACATTAAAGTTGGAAAAATAAGCAGTTAAAGTTTCTTTCTAAGTGATAATTCATTCTTCATTTAAAAAGCAGCTATCAAATGCTTTATTTAAAGTTTCTTGGTTTTGTGGAAGTTAGAGGGCGGGAGAGGATCTACCTTTACTTGTTTTGTTCATACTATTTTTCATGACTTGCTATTGTTTAAATGAATGAATGAGTTACCTAGCTCTGGTTAGTTTGTTGAACTAATTTAAGGATGCAAACTTTTTTGCCAAATACATGGTTTTTTTTTTCCTGTCATTTTATAAAAGCAGTGTTCTGATCTCTTTTTGATGTGCTACCTTAGAATAGCCTTAACTTCAGCAGGTGTAAACAACTGAGCTTCAATTTAATCCTAATAATACTCCAATATTAATGTGTGTTAAAATCATAGAAACAACTAGGTTGGAAAAGACCTTTAAGATCAAGTCCAGCTGTTACCGAAGGACTGCCAAGTCCATCAGTAGATCGTGTCATTAGGAGTCTCATCTACACAGTTTTTGAATACTTACAGGGACAGTGAGTATGGGGGAAATGATCACTATATTCATTGCTTCATTGTATCTTCATTGTAAACTTTGTTGTATGTTCTGGCATGGTAAATCTTTTAGGAGCAGCTATACTGAGAATTGTTAGGTACCATCTCAGTGAAAGTGTTAACTTCTCAACCTTCAAACATGTGTGAAACATTTGTGTGGGAAGGTCCTGTGCTGTTGGAAATCTTATTATTTTATTATTATAAAATACATAAATATAAGAGCAGTAAGTGTAAAAACTAACTATGTTTGTGAAACAATTCCCAAAACTTATTATTAGGTGATTGATTTAATTGGTTGTGTAAAGCTGACTTTTTAGTGAACAGTTTCAAAGCTTATTTTGTGCCCTGTGACCATGCTCTGATGGCCGTGTAGGGGTTGGAGATAAGACATGGTTTAAATCTTGTCAGTGTAGTGTTCCACGAAGACAGACCGGCTCATTGCACCACCAGGATTACGCTGTAAACCAGGTTAGGGAAGCGATCTAATGTTTGGTTGGGTTTTAAGTGTTATAATTTTGGGGCAAGGCTAAGGATTATTTTTCAGTTGGTAGTTCTCAGATTGGTAAAACATGGCTTTCACAAGGAGGTAGGGAGAGGGCTCTGTCAGTGTTACTGGCTTCAGGAGTCTGCTTTGCAGAATCTGGGTCTGAGTTACATTGAATTTTTTTTTTTTTTTTTTTTGATACTTAAGAGCAGTGTCTGCCAACCTGTGTTTTGCCACCCCTTCTGATGATGTCTAATAGCTGTTGAATTGGATAGAATTTCTAGTTACAGAGGGGTGAAAAGCACATCAGGCCATCAGGAGATTTTTACACAACTGAGCTATTCATTGCTTTGTGTTACTGCTTTGAAGACCTGTAAAAATAAATTGCGGAATCTTAAAGAGCAGATCTATTTTTTTCCAAGATAACAGCTGATAAAAAGGGGAGAAATTGTAGTTAAATTTTAATTACATAGTGGTGTAAGTAAAAATATTCATACTACCCAAAGGATGTTTATGTATGAAACTTTATTTTTTCCTGACTGCTTATTTAGTAGCAACTAAGTGGCTGTAGTTACTATTTGTGTTGACATTCTATTACTTTTTTTCTTTGAAAAACAGAAAATGTTTTAGTGGCTTTCTTTGGACTTAATTTGAATTACTGTTCTGTATAATTCACCTGGACAGTTTTTAAAAATGTTTTCATTCACACAAGTGCTAAGGTCTGTATGATTTGTTCAGCTGTTACCAAATTCTTTACTAGGTTATTAAAACCCTTTAGCAGAGGAAGCAATAACAAATAATGTTCCCAGACATGATTATGTGGGGGTTGAATTTTTTTTTTTTTTACATGCACAAGTTTTTAGTAATTTTCCCTTTTTTGCTAACAAGCAAAGGGGAAAATGTGCAGAACCTGCTTTGTGGGAAACTTCATTGGGACTAAATTCTTGATTTCAAACGAATTATAGTGCTTAGAATAATTTTTAAATGGGTTTAAGTTGTGGAGAATTAAGTTTTGTTGATTCCTGCCGATTTTAAGATGCTGTTCTTTTTCAGTACTTAGTCCTCATGGAAGTAAAGAGTGAAATCATGAGGAGATAATGACAACAGATTATCGAAGTAAAAGTGAAATTGTACTGTAGTTTTTCCACATGCAGTATCTGGTTAGCCTGAAAATTTTCTTGTTTCATAAGATAGAAATAGCATATAACATGTATAAATATGAAGGACTGATAATACAGCAGTGTACAGGGGAATGTTAAGCCTGCAAATAAGGGGACTTTCACATAAGCTGTTAGCTTGACTTTCTGATTTGGGGAATTCTCTTTTCTTTAGACTTTATGAAAGTTGAGGGAGATCATATTGGTGGTAAAACTTGCTCTAGTGGAATGAATAAATGATCAGAAAAAAATGTTAGTGCACACTGAATTAAAAATATTAGTTATACGTTTGGTATTAAACAAAGCACTGTCTTTGAGTGGGAGTAACCTTATATAGTGAGAAATAATGCATATATGACAGTTGTACATAAGCATTGCCTTAACTTTCAGGTAATACTTGCTTTTATTGTTGGTAAGACTTTTAAATAGCTGTCGATGTAATACCTGTGTTTCCTGAAATGTGTGTTTTGATGAGAGATCATAATGTTTTTGTTTCATTTCTGGAAGGTTGATTAATTTAAATAACAAGTTGGTTTCAGAAAAGCAGCTTTTTAGTATGCTTAACTACCATGATTTGTCATTTGCAAAATCTAAGGAGGAGTAATATTTATTATTTAGAGGAAAGGTTACATATATATCAATATAAAACGTTTAATACTGAAAGTAACCTTTAGAGCTTTTGAAATACAGGTTTAAGTAGTGTATTCTTATTTTTAAACCTGTGAAGTATATAATGAGCATGACTAGATGTTCTTAAAATGTGGCTATCTTAAATGTTAAAATATGCAATTTATTCTACAATACTGAATGTTTAAGAATTTTTTTTTTAATGGCTACCTGTTGTTGCTACTGTCAGTTAAAAAAGTTTTAACTATATTGGTATAGTATGCAGTAATCACCGAATCCAGACATTTGTAAGTTTACTCAGGCCCAAGTTTAGTTTTGAAACCCTTAAAATAATTACCCATAGCTCAAATTTTTCTCAAGAAAGGTTGTTTTAAAACATGAACATTGCTAATTTATGCCCATTATGAAAAACTGAATGACTATTTTTCGTCCAGACAGCTCACCTAATTCTCACAATATGATGGTAACTTTGCTTTTGTGTTTCTTCTGAAGTTCTTTTGCATGGTGGTTTCTCTTGTGATGTTGAAATGTGGAGGATTGACTTGAGCATCATCCTTTTGCTTGAGATTTGCTTCCATATCTGTCTGGGTTGCTTGAAAAATGCAAGGCAAGGATGCTATGAGGGCTTTTGATTTCACTGTTGTCGTGGTTTAAACTCAGTCCACCACGAAGCCGCTCTCTCACTCCCCTCTCTTCCTCCCCCTGGCTCCCGGAGGGATGGGGAGGAGAATTGAAAGAAGAAACTCTCATGGGTTGAGATAAGGACAGTTCAGTAACTAAGGTATAACACAAAACCACTAGTGCTACCAATAATAATAATAATAATAATAATAATAATAATAAAAATATGGGAAGAGAATACAACTGCTCACCACCTGCCGACCGATACCCAGCCGGACTGAGCAGTGATCTAACCCTTCTGGGTAACTGCCCCCAGTTATATAGTGGGCATGACATACTGTGGTATGGAATCCCTCTTTGGTTAGTTTGGGTCAGGTGTCCTGTCTCTGCTTCCTCCGGGCTTCCCCTCCATCCTGGCAGAGCATGAGAGTCAGAAAGTCCTTGGTCAGAGTAAACATTACTAAGTAACAACTAAAAACATCAGTGTTACCAGCACTGTTCCCAGGCTGAAAGTCAGAAACACAGCGCTGCATCAGGTACTAAGAAGGACAAAAAATGACTGCTACTGCAGAATCCAGGACAACTGTTTGCTAGTGAACTAGGTCCTTGCAGTTTTAACTCATTGTGGTGGGTTAGTTTTACTTGAGGCTTACATACTTATTTAGTGAAATACTTATATGAAGTTAAGTGTCATGTTAATGAGATACGAGTGACGTGGAGAAGGTACTGCTTACATCCTTGGTACTTGAGCTAGGCAAAGCCTAGCACAAACCTACCTCATGAAGCAAGGCCAGTGTTGTATATAATATTGCCAACATAAATTGAGCTGACACCATTCATTTACCTACACGGTTACACTAGCCAGCAGAGAAGTCAGCTTAAAGCTAACTGTATGTTGCTAATGAACTCAAAATACGTTAGAACCTCTTACACATGTGAGTGTTCTGAGTGCGTGAAGGCAGCTGATGTAAAAAAACATGCTTCATAGTAACTTGTACCCCTGCAATCAATGTTTGGAGTTAGAGAAAGGTAATTCTGTTGTTGTCCATAATACCACAGATTTAATACAAATTGATCTGTGATGTAAAAGCTAACAGTAGGCTTAACTTTCTATTTTCCTAGTATGTGTCTCTTGTCTGTTTCTCTGAGAGAAAGTAATTTTAAAATGTTTTTGTTCTGTTTGGTTTCTGTCAGTAACTTTATCTAATTGCCTTTATTAGTCCTGTTACAACCCAGGGATCACAAACACAGCAACTACAGAAGCATTATGGCATTACCTCACCTATCAGTTTAGCTGCCCCCAAGGAGTTTGACTGCATACTTACCCAGAAATTAATTGAAACCTTAAAACCTTATGGTGTATTTGAAGAGGAAGAAGAATTGCAGCGCAGGTGAGTAAATGCTTACTTTAGCAGTGGTTTTCTCCTGTCTTGAGGTTTACATTCTTTCAAATGCTTTCTTAAAAGCCTAGTAGAATATTAAGCTTATTTTTTTATTATCTTAAAAGGAATACCTCAGAACAGATAAATGAATGAAAATGACCTTTAAATTTTGGAGGCTGATTTGCCTTTTTTTTTTTTTCTTTCCTCCCTTCATAACAGTTTTGTTGTAGTGACTTTTCTCCTTTTATTCCTTATTAAGCTTTCTAGAGTTTTTTTCCTCTCAGTGCTGCATCTTACTGTTTTTTAGGTACATGTGTTTTCTGAATGAAGGTTTTATTTTGATAGTGAGCAAAACATAAGTAAAATGTGTGTAGGCCTTGCATGCTTGCATTTTTTTCTGAGTTTAAATCACTTGAAGATCTTTAACGGGGAAAAGACAGTGGGAATGTTGCAAGACTGACTTTGAGAGTGTATGTGTGTATATAAAGCAATATATGTAATCAGTTCTGTGGTGTTCCTGTAATTGTATGACTGTATGTAATGATGATCAGGGTCTCAAAGAATTTTTTTGAGGCTTAGTTTCGTCTACGTTCATGACCTGTGATTCTGTTGTTTTATCAACAGGATTCTAATTTTGGGAAAATTAAATAACCTGGTAAAGGAATGGATACGGGAAATCAGTGAAAGCAAGGTATGGGTGTATTTACATGGAACCTGCTCATACTACGACTGCTGTAGGAAGACAATTCCAAAATATGTTCCCACTCTAAATGAGATGAATTTTAGATCTGGACATCTAGTTTAATAAAAATGGAAAAGTAAATAAGACCTGTGTGTAGCTGCTTTAGTTTCCAGGCAGTGTTCACCTTCAAAGTAGAATGTTGTCAAAGAAAGAAACGGATAAACACTGGAAAAAAATTGTTGTAGTTGTAATAATTTTCAGTTGTTCCCTCATCGCCCTGCTTAGAAATGCAGCGTAACTTTTTGTCAAAACATGTATATATAAATTATGTTATGCTTAGATTGTTTGGCTTTGTGAAGCAGTGCTATATCATAAACTGGACTTCTTGCAGATTTATGATCTGCAGTCTTTAGTGTTAGTCCTGTAATGTTACTTTTGTTGACTCTAACAACGACAGTAGTGGTTTTGCCAGGCTGTAGTCCTCCATACCCCTACACATGCCTTTTTTTGAATGATTATAGACTTGCAAAAGTTGTAAAGATGGAGGTGATGCTTCTAGGGGTAAACCCCTAATTTTTTAAGCTATTATGCTTTAAATATATTTAGGATTGTATTTCTTCTGTACACTTATGAAATAGAAATTTGTATATGAACAAGGTTATGGGTGGGGGCAATCCTTGAAAGCAAAATAATGAGTATCTTAACTGGTGTAAGACAGGAAACTATTTAAGTTAAATATACATTGCAAAATAATTTTTATTATGTTTTGTTGTGTAACCATTAATGTAGGGCTTCAGATTGTAACATTGCATCCTGTTATGAAGGGGTAACTATCTTTGCCCTCAGTACTGTGGGTTCAAGAGTTTTTTTTGAAGATGCAGATTTAGGAACTTTAGTAGATGTACCTGAACAATTTTAACATAAGTACCTCTCCCAATCCCAAACTTTTATGTCGAGATTGTAGTATGGGTGTCCCTGCAAGTAATTTAATAAACACTGATATTGAAAATGGTAATATGTTTTTCCCCCTAAGTTGCAATTAACCACAAATTTCTAAATCAGTCTTAAAAAGTCTGTGTGTTAAGCAAAATGTGTTCTAAGTCCTTAATGTTTTAAAGCTGTTGCAGTTGAAGTGTAGGACTGCTGAACAGTTACCAAGTTTGAGGCAGTAATCTGTAATGTAGTTGAAATGTTACAGATAGTTCCCAAGTGGTAAACATAACTTTCATCTTTTCTGTAAATGCAAAGATTATTAGTTCAGTAATAAGTATACCTTAAACAAACATAATTTTGTGGAATATTTTTCCTTCTGTTTGAAAATCAATTGTTGTTTGTTCGTTAAAACTTCTGAGGTAAAATAACCAATTTTGTTTGCTCCATTTAGAATCTTCCGCAATCTGTAATAGAAAATGTTGGAGGAAAAATTTTTACATTTGGATCCTATAGATTAGGGGTTCACACAAAAGGTAACATTTACTTTTATTACAAAAACTCACGTGTTTGAGCTAATGACGTAGCTGTCAATGCCACCACCCTTAAGTAACAAAAACTTTCTGTATTTTGAGGTGGTGTTAGATTTTTAAATGTGTCAGCCATTTTTACTTTTTATTATAAATAAAAGAAATGTGTTTCTATATTATGCTTTTGTGATGGGTTGGGAAACAGATAAAAGTTGGAAAGTATTTAAAGATCAAGTAGTATATGTGGAGTCTCATGGTTTGCTCTTTAAAAATTACTACAAATGTTCCATAACTGCAAGAAGAATGTATGTATGTATTCAGTATGCTCCATGGCTGTGAACTTTTGTATGTGATTTGACATAGTATTCCTGAGGAAAAGCTGTTCTACAGGAAGAGAAATTACTTTTTCCTGGTTTTAAAAAGAAAAAAGTCTGGCTAATGCTGGAACTATGAATTGTGAATAACTTGTGCTAATAAACAATTTCAGGTGCTGATATTGATGCCCTCTGTGTTGCACCAAGACATGTTGAAAGAAGTGACTTTTTCACATCATTTTATGAAAAACTGAAGCAACAAGAAGAAGTAAAAGATCTGAGGGTATGTGAAGTGTCCGATACAGGTAGCTGAACTGATGATGCTGCTGAAAAGTTAGTGAAAGATGATGCATTAAATAACTAAATAGAACTTTACTCTTAAAGGCTTGCAGTGGATTTTTAGTTAACCTGCAGCAAAGCCTATCACCATAATTGAAATAGAGATTCTTCTGTTTTTTCTGTTTCCACTTAATAGAGATATAATTTCAAGAAATCTGCATGGCAGAATGATGTCCTAGGATGTGTGCTAGAATTGCAAGATTTCTGCTTGCTCTCTAGCTGCAGACAAATGCAGATGTGTTAGCTTAGAAAGGATCAAGACCAAAAGTGTCTTATTGGAGTTTTAAAGTATCCAGTTATGCTGATGTTTTTATTATTTCGTGCTTTATATGGACAATGACAGTGGTTCATATTAACTAAACATTCTATGTTGTCTGTCAGTTGTGCATTTGAAATTGGAAGTTAAATTTTTATTGTGTCTAATTATTAGATGCTTTGTAAGACTTTCAGGATGGTAAGATGATTTCCCTTGTAGGAATGTAAGACACACTGGTGTACAGTATTTTGTTTCTATTATACTCAGTCAGCCACGCAGTTTCTACTCTTCATCCACCCCCCGCCTTTCTTTCCTTCCTCCTTCCCCCCCAGCTCCCTGAGGGATGGGGAGGAGAATTGAAAGAATGTAACTTCCATGGGTTGAGATAAGAACAGTCCAGTAGCTAAGGTATAACACAAACCGCTGCTGCTACCACCAATGATAATAATGATAGAGAAAATAACAAGGGAAGAGAATACGATACCACTCGCCAAAATGAGCCTGACTGAGAAGAGTGAATGGCCTTCTGGGTAACTCCCAGTTACCTCCCCGGGCATGACGTGCTGTGATATGGAATACCTCTTTGGCTAGTTTGGGTCAGGTGTCCTGTTTCTGCTTCCTCACGGCCTCCCCTCGTACTTGGCAAAGCATGAGTCCTTGTATGGAAACCTTTCTGTCACAGCTGCCAAGAGCCGCCTCCAAAGAGTGAGGGACTTATTCTGTCTTGCAATTGTTTTGTCAATTCCCCCTTCTCTAACAAGTGATCGGAGCTGCTTGGCTTCTGTACCTTCTAGCTCGTGACCGTTGGCCCCGTTGTCCCAGCATTGGAGCAGCCAGGTGATGAGGCACTCCCCTGGTTGACGGGTAAAATCTTTTTGCATATTCCGTAGCTCAGTTGGGGTCCGAGGTTGAGAAGTCACCTCTTCTTCCTCTTCTTTGTCATGTGATGATGACTCCTGATCAAATGCTGGACGGGGTGGTGAATACATAGTTTCTTTATCTTGCTTTACCCTTCTTGCCTCTATTTTGCTTTTTCTCTTGCGTACAGGGGCAACCAATATTGGTATGAATTGGTTCTCTGGTTTAGCTGTAATGATTATCACTGTGGTTTGAGTAGCGACTGTACTTGTCGCTGGGGGTGGTGTAGCTGCTGTGGTTGGAGCTGGGGTAGCTGTGCTGACTTAGATCCAGGGAATTTTTTTTCCTTTTGAAGGTGCTGGATAGTATTGAACAAAGCCCTGTAAGCATAGGCCAAGCCCCAACACATTGCCGTGATTTGTCCATCTCTGGTATGGCCAGTATGACAACACACCTCATTTAAGTGTTTTAGTAATTTTTCCAGATTTTGCACTTGTTTGGTGGTGAAATTCCAAAGTACTGGGGTGGCCCACTGGCCTAGATACTTGCCCGTACTATCCCATACACCCTGCCACTCATGGCTGTCCAGCCTCGAGGAAAATCTCTTGGTCCTCCTATATCATCATTTAACCCCAGACAAGACCCAAACCTGACTCCGCTTAACTCTTGAAATCAGACTAAATGGTTGTGAGCAAAACACACTCTGTATGAATGCCAGCATGGTGATCCTCATCACAATCAGCAAACAGGTCTCAACAGTGTTAAAAGGCCATTCAAAAACTTCAAAACTCTCAAATGATGCTGTAAACAGTCTGGGGTGGGGGGACGGGACGGGACTGGGAGGGTAAAAGAATGTCTCCTTCACAGGTTGACCACCCAAGAAGGAGAGAAAAGATGTGTAATTGCTAAGCACTTTTATTATATGCCTCCCAAAGTATAAAGGTGGTGACCACATTGGGAACATAAGGCAGATCAGTTTGATCAATGATTCTATTGTATTACAAGTCATTACCATAAAGTACAATGAGACAAGAACCTTAGCCCAAGCCCCACACTTGAAAAACACTACCACAGCAAATACCGGCTCTAAAGTATGATATACTGAAACTGAGATCAAGAGAAACAACTTTGAAAGCCAATAAATCAGCATTGTGAAGAGTGACTATTAATCTAAAGCAGTGAATTCTTATCAGAAACATGATTGGACACACTCCTGTCAGATCTGTCGTTATCTCAACCCCTTGTGCCCCACGTTGGGGAGTAGAAACTGTGTGGCTGACTGAGTTTAAACCATGACATATACATAAATGACAAGCCTCCCTAGGTCAGCTGGTAGGAACTTTAATCTTAATGTTGGTTTGAGAAAATTTAATTTTCTCTGCTGCAGTTTGGTTTTGTTTTGATTTTTTTTGGTTTTTTTTGGGGTTTTTTTTTTTTGTTTGTTTTAATGAAGGGAGTTGCTGGCAAGTCTGAAACTTTGGTTTAGTCATGTTTCCATAGAATAAATGAAACTGTCTCTGCAGTATTCTTCCATCCTTTGCATACTGTAGTTGGTAACTACCAGTGCAATACAAACATCTGGTGGTAATACTGTTATTGAAACAATTGTTTTGAATGCTTTATTATCTGAGCACTTCTAATAATCTTAAGTCCACAATTAAGAGGATTCTGATTTGCAGATTTCCACTAAGTTTTGCTGTGAACTGTGACTTAAGCTGAAGTTGATTTAGCAGCAAGGTGGATCACTGTACACTTCTCAGTGTAGGCCTGCAGTGATACAAATAACCTTTTAGGTCAGGGTGTCATAACACTTTAAATCATTCAAGCTAGATTGAAGAAAGTTTGTACACCTTTACATAACTTAAGCTTTCTTAATGATTGCTCTAGTGAATGACTCAGAGAGACTTGTGAATATTATATTTTGGTTAGGATCCATCCTGACATCCAGTAACATTAAGGTAACCTTAACTAAGATTAGGTGCAGAGAGTAGTGTTGTCTGTTTCTCTTGTTAACTCTTAAAACCATGTTAAGTCCCTGCAGCTCCTAAATTAGTTATTAGGAGGTATGCAGTGTTCTTTGCTTTTATGAAAGTGTTTTTCTGCAGATCTGCATTTAGTTTGGACGCTCAGTTCAGGGAGGTTGTGGCAGAGTAGGCATCAAGTTCCATTGTTTCATCATGGGTACAGTTTGTCAAAGTACCTTATTAACGACCACATTTATCAAAGATGCTCAAGCTCTGGAGACTGGTGACTTGCAATTGGTTTAGGTAATGTTAGACTATAGTTACACAGTTGTCTCCTTGTCACTTCTCTAAGATATTGACTGGAAAAACCATAGAAGGGAGAGGCCTTTTGGAGTAAGAATTCTCCCTAGGTTGGCCTTAAAGATTATGTGAAGAGTAAAACATTTGATCATCTCTTACATTTAGTGAGAAGAGAGTTGGACCTTCAGGTAACATCATCAGAGCTGGTTGGTATGAGTTTGGATTATAGTTGACATCTAGACAGCTGTAGGATGTAGCAGATCAAGGCTTACTGTATAAGTCCTCAGTGGTGGAGGAGACATTACTAACAAAAATCAACCTGAAAACAAAAAAGCGTTTGTATAATTAGCATGTCAGTGTGGTTGTTTAGACCTGCTTGTAAGTGTTCTCTGTACTGAAAATAAAATGCAACTTTTTCCCCTCCAGGCTGTTGAAGAAGCTTTTGTCCCAGTTATTAAACTTTGTTTTGATGGAATAGAGGTAAAGATCTTTTGTTTTGTTTTGGTAGAGCATGGTTAAAATGAAGTTTTCAAGATATCTGTAATTCGTGTAGTATTCATTAATGAGTGCTGTTAAAATGACTCTCCTAAGTTCATGACAATAGTCCTCAGCTGTGTAACTTAAAGTGGGGCTTTAAGACTAAAACAAGTCTTTATTTATGTACTTAGATCTTTGTATAGGATATCTCCCTGTTTTAGGCACTGCTACTTGCTAGTACTGATTAGTTTACTGATCTGCAGAATACTAGTATTAGCATTATTAAGACTTAATAGCAATTATGTTAATAATGTGGCTTCAGTAATTTTTTGGCTGCTAATAATTAACTGTCAGAACCTTAAATTCAGATTTGTTTCAGTGTCTTAGTATAAGAAGTGTGGTCTTTTATCTGTTTCATAAATGTATTACTGAAGGCAGACAGGGTGTCCCCTTAGTCCTCATCTCTTCAGATGTCTGTAAACACATGACCAAAACAGTTGTTTCGGTGTCTGTAGCCTGATGGATCAGCTGTCTTGGAGTGATCAACTTGTTTAACTTGATTTTTACTATTTTGGGTGAAGTTGCTGAGAATACAAGAATATTGCTTTCAAAAGATACTCTGTTCATCTTTCTCAGCTTGCTTTATAGTTAACCTGTTATCTTGGTGACAAGACAAAAACATATAAACTGTCCATACACACAATTCATCAGACTTGTAGCTGGATTATGTCAAGCAGCAACTGGGGGTGGTATAAGAAGGGTACTTTACAGTGGGGAGAAAATCCAGTGTTAACTGATGCATGACGTGACTTGAAGAGCTGTAGTATTGTATAGAAGACTGGGCACTTCTCTGTTAATTTTAGTTAAATCTCTGCCAATTTTAGTTAAATCTCTGCCTTGCATTTATAATGGTCATTAGTTAGGGTACTGGCAATTTTTGAGTCTTGGGAAGATAAACCACATCCTCTGCCCTCATCTGTCCAGCTTTACTTATTTGCACTTTCACCGATGTGTCAGTTGATGCTTAGGCAAAGAGATACATTTTCTCCAAATGAGAGAGATGTGCAGAGAAATGTGATACTGTGCAATAAGGTAGCCAGTGACTCATCTGTGTCAGCAATTTTATTACTTTGCATATACAATTGAGTATTGGGAACATTTTTCTGGAGAATCTGTTTTCTGTTTGCATAGCTTAGGTATTAATTTTAAATACTGAAATTTTCCATAGGCATGCTCTGGCTAGCGTTTTTGGTTGGTTGGTTTGGGGGGGAGGGGTTTGTTTTTGGGGTTTTTTTTTTTTTTTTAATAACATTTAAGTCACTGTCTCTCCTTGTTTTAAAAATAAAATTCAAAATACAAGCATAAATAGGGTAATAAAAGGGGTTGTCTGCTATGAGAGTAGCATATCTTGCTTCAAAATAGTAATTTATGATGGATTCTGATTAGGGTTATGACTGAGGCGTATCCCAAGTTGCTGACAGCAAATGAGAGTTCTCTAGCCTTGAATGCTAACTCACAAGCACTCTTATTATATATACGCAAGTGTTGTTGGGTCACAGTTTCTGGTGGCTGTGCTTATGCCTAGAATGTCAATATCGGAACATTTTAATTTAATTTTCCATTTTCTAATCCAGACAAAAGGTGTCTGAAGTTCTTCTGTCTGTGAAGAAAACCTTAGAACTGAGGGAAAGAAGTTTAGTTCTGTGGTGATCCTGTCAGTTAAACTTCAGAAGTTTCTGCCAGTACTAGTTTTTGCGTACGCATTTTATGTTCTTGCTTAAAATAATCAAGAAACTTCTTGTTTTTTTTAATCTGTTATTGCTGTAGAAGAATTACTTACACACAAAGACATAGGTCAGGCTATTAATTTATTTGAAAAATGCTTTTACTTTCAAGGAACTTTGAATCTTCAGAGGTCCTAGACCTTCTAGAGATAATAGAGCTTTAATCTGAAGTTAATTTTGAACTTGTTTTACATTGGGAAGTAGTACTACTTGATAAAAATAGATTAAAGAATTAAATTACAGAAGAACAGTTTTCGAATGTCTTATCTCTTTTCTTTTTTTCTTTCCAAGATTGATATTTTGTTTGCAAGATTAGCACTGCAAACTATTCCTGAGGACTTAGACCTACGAGATGATAGCCTACTTAAAAATTTAGACATTAGATGCATACGAAGTCTTAATGGTATGTATACATACAGTTTTGGATATAAATTTCTCATCTTTTAATAAGTATCCTAGGTTGTGTGGTACAGTAATTCAGTTGTGGACTTGTCTGAAAATGTAGCAACTCCATATATGGAAATGAAGTCATAGCCAGTTTTATTTAACTTTGGAAAGAAGGGTTGTTTCTTATTGACCAAATCTTTATAAAATTTGGAGGGTAAGTGGTGCTGTGTAGACATTAATGGGATTTGCAAGACTCTGGTTTGGATCAGTATTTCTATGAATAAAGATATGTAAGGGTTGGATTTTTAATGTTTTTTTTTTTTTTTTAAGTTTTATTTTTTATTTTGTGTGTTGTTTTTTGTTTTGTTTTGCTTGGGCTTTATTGTTTTTAATGTGTTCTAATATGCATAAACATAATCAAATTGCTTCAGTGATAAATTTGGGATATCAAAATACTGTGAGTTTGAGGGCAGGTCTTTTGTAGCTTACCAGCTTGTGTAATGCTTAATCTTTCCATAATACTGCAGCTTAAAAAATGTTTTATGTCCAGGATGGAAGGAGCTTCAGCCTGAGTGCAATTTGGTGGGGAAAAAGGAGCATGTTAGCACTGATTTCTGTTATGAGCTGAAAATTATTTGAGATTACCACAGCAACTTGAACTTTCTGTGAGATTCACATTTGTGCTGTCTCTAGAATTCATGCTGCCTCCTTCCTTTGAAAGGAGTTCCCAGTATTAGATAATACTATTTTCTTGCATCCAGTTCTAACTATTTAGTAACAATGAGCAATGACTTATTCCTGTTTAAAAAAGAAATCATAAAAAATCAAGCTGTTAATATTGTCATATGTAATGTTACTCTTAAGCCTGAAAATATCCCATCAAAGTAATGATACTTGTATGTTTAAAAACTATTCTTTTTAGCCTGTTCTCATAAATTCAAACAAAGCTTTGACCTATGACTTCAGGTTTCCTGTAGATCCATGAAGGAGTCACGTTTTCTTAATTTTTCTGCGTGTCCTATGAAATGCTGCATGGAATCCTATATTTAAAACTTGTTAAACAGCTTGTGCAGTTCATTAGTAACATAAAATCAAGTTGCAGTTCAAAACCATAACTATGCCTGCATGAATTGTCTAGAGTGCTGCTAATGAACAGTGAGCTTTCTAATTCAAAACAAAAGTGATCATCAAAATACGAAATGTGTTTCTAGCATGCTGATTTAAGGTTCGATAGCTTTGAAAGGTGAGGGAAGGTAAGCAAGCAAAAAACTTTGGAGGCAGTTAAGTGTAATGGGTTCTTTCTTTTGGCAGGTTGCCGGGTAACCGATGAAATTCTGCATCTAGTACCAAACATTGACAACTTCAGGTTAACACTGAGAGCTATCAAACTGTGGGCAAAACGTAAGCAGTTTTATACAAAAAATTGTAAAGTTTCTTTTAACTCTTGCAGTTACTGATACCTTTCTTCTTTTGTCTCTTTCCTTTTCAATCCACAGGCCACAACATCTATTCCAATATACTAGGTTTCCTTGGTGGTGTTTCCTGGGCTATGCTAGTAGCAAGAACTTGCCAGCTTTATCCAAATGCAATAGCATCAACTCTTGTACATAAATTTTTCTTGGTATTTTCTAAATGGTATGTTTTTTGTTTTGTTTTTGTTTTGTTATGTTTTTGTTTTAAATTTAGATTACACTAAAATAAAATTGTTTGTAGACACTAAATTTTAGTCCTGTTTTTATGGTATCATTTTCAGGTGTTACCAGATTAAGATGTAGTTATAAGCATTGTTCTTACTGACAGAAAATTGTTAGCTTTTTCAATAAGTCATCCAACATACTGTGTTCTTAAAGTATCCACCCAGTTTTTGATAAAAATTTTCCTGGGTATTGTAACTCAACATTACTCTTTAGATGAAATACTTACATAGTGCAGAATAAGAGCAGACACCCCAAAATTTCAAGTCTTTTAATATTCAGGTACTGGGATAAGGGAAAAGAGGAGGTATGTCAGTATCTGGTTTAGGCATGTAGATTAAACACAGATTTGGAGAACCAGTGACAAAAGTGTGGGTTGTATTTTTTATCTTGCCAGTGCAGAGAGGTAGGTGTTTTGTAGTTGCATATGGCTTCATACTCCTGAGCGAGTTACCTCAGAAAGATGGTTAGAATAACTCTGATGGGAACAATGGTAACATTCCAAATAAATTTAGAATGAATAGGATGAGAGTGCACTTTTCAGATTACAAATGAATACTGGGTTTTTTTGAAAGGACATGTCTCTACCTACAGTCTTTATGAGACATTGACACGTTTTAAGGATCATTGTACGAAGTTGTTGCTTTACTTCAAGTATAGTGTGTTACCTTCTTAACATGAAGGTAATTTCCACAGTTACTTGAATCCATAGGCTTTATAGCCTTTTTGGGGTACCTAGTGTTTAATAGTATCTTGCCATACAAAGCTAGTAGAGGAAAACTGGTTGCAGACTTTGTTCACTGCATTCCTTATGCTGCTATTCTGTTTTATATCTGCATAGCATAGGAGCATTAATGTACGAATACCAAGAGATTAACTGACTTCTACTTATTTATAAGAAGATAACTTATGGGAGTAGAGATGACTTAAAGAACAGAAGTGTTGCATCTCTTTTTTTGTGTTTCATTCAGCATCGATTCTTTTTTACTTGATTGGATTTTTTAATTTTTTTTTTAAATACATACGCTTTGTAATGATGCGTGCAATGCTGTAACCATGCTGGCTGTTTCTTCTGTATTTTGACCATGAAACGGCTAGGTTGAAGATGGACCCAATGTCCATCTTCATAGTGGATTTTCTCTTTGCTAGGTGTATTTCAGGAAGAAATTAAAAGAGTTCTAGTTCCCTAAACCAGTAGTTGCAAAACTCCCAAGACTACAAAAAATTAATTGCTCTAATGGCCTGGAGAAGCTAATTACAGATGTGTTGTAGTTCAGTAATACAGCTTATGTAAAGAACTCCAGTTAGACCAACTTAGTTTTACAGAAATTATGCTGTACCTTGAGAGCAGAGTTAAGAAGGGTCGTGTTCAAAAGTATTGTTTGTTGAACATACATGGTTGTATCCAGTAGTCTTATTCAGTGCTACAATCTTTTTGAACAGGGAATGGCCAAATCCAGTGCTATTGAAACAGCCAGAAGAATGCAATCTTAATTTGCCTGTATGGGACCCAAGGGTTAGTGTATTATTTTTTCCCCTATAAGTCACACTGTGCAATAAATTCAGTTGCTTAAAGAGTCCTAGGTGAACTTCATTTTGGGTTTATTAAATGTAATATTTTGGTATTATGTCTTCTTTATAATTAACCTCTAGTTCTCCTGAGTATGGAACAAAGCTTATCTTTCTAAACAACCACTTGAAGCACACTTGCTGAACAATGTACTTTTTACTCCGAACTTTTGCAATAAGTGATCTTAATAAATACTTGGCCTAATTAGATGTACACCTTAAAGCAATTAATTTTTTAAAAACTGCTTATCTTGAAATGGTTTGCTTCTAACTGAAAACCTGTTACTTTTACAAGTCTATTGAATTCACTTCAGTTCAGTTGCAGCTAGATATGTTCAGTTCCATGCAGTTGTAGTGATATGTCTTTTCATCTTGAACCAAAGAAGATCATAACTTGAAGACTTCAAGTTGCTTTGTGTATTATTTATAATATTTGATCTCTGTAGCACTTACATTAAGGGCAGTGGACGTTAATGTCCCTCAGGTAGTCAGTGAAACAGCTTGCAGCACAGCTCATGTTCTGAGGTTTCAGTAGGGCTTAGTGTGAATGTGTTTGCTGTTTTGTGAATTTTAGAACGGTTGCTGTTCAAGTGATCTTTTTTTGGTGAATAAAGTAAGCACCAAAGTTTGAAGTTTATGCCCTGTTGTACTTCAGATCTGTTTTTCTGGTTGACACAAATCCACGTTTAAATAATGTGAGAGTTGAAGTGTTCTCAAGTCTTGCTGTTCTTGCAATGGGGTTTGAGGTCAGTGTGATGGGAACTGTTTCTGTTGTAGTAGCTAATAAGAAAAGTGGGGTAAGTTAATGTCAGCATTTTATCTTTAATTTACTATCTACAAGAATGCTACCCTAATGCTATTTAAAATGTATTTTGCATGTGTGTGTTTTGGCAATCTTTCCCCCACCCCACCCCGTGTGCTATTTAATAAAAGATACGCTAATGCAAGTGATGCTTCTGTCAGGTTGCGTAGAGCTTCTTGTCTTAAGTTAGCTCTTTGTTTTCAGTAGCATTACAGAAATAAAGTATAAGATATTTTTCACAAGGTCTGAAGATAGTTGTTCTTCTGAAGGTGCTCATGTGGTGATAAGGTATCCTTATTTTGATGTGCTCCCAAGCTAATTTCTGTTAAAGAGAGAAATTGTTCTGTTCAGTTAGCATTTCTGGACTTGGAAATGCCTGCAAATTGATCTTGATGTGCCAATGTGCCGACAGGTTACAGCCCTCCCCACATCACTGTGTTTGAGAATGATGTCCTTTGAAAGCATTATTTTTGTTTTCTAAACTTTCTCTGAACTGTTGGTAAATTTAACCTGATCTGCAAACTCAAGTCTCTTAGAATTTAAGACTCAGTTGTAGTAAAGGGAGAAATCCAAATTTGTTAACTCATGTGTATGCTTGAAGAAAACTGATTGGCTGTTGTTATGTATAGGTAAACCCCAGTGATAGGTACCATCTTATGCCTATAATTACACCAGCATACCCACAGCAGAACTCTACCTACAATGTGTCCGTTTCCACACGGATGGTCATGGTTGAGGAATTTAAACAAGGTAAGTATTATCTTATGTCTCTGTATAAATGTTTTAAAATGGCTTTAAAACAGTTCCATTGTGGGCATGGGTTGTGAGGGGGGAGGTGGGAGGATGTTCAATAGCATCTTGGTGTGACACTGTCTTTGAGGGAGGTAGAACTTGGCCTGTTACACTTCTATAGTTTAAAGTTCCAAATTCAGTAAAGACTTCTGCAAACCTGTCCTTCACTCTTAGAAACTGAGGGTAATTAATTAGAATGCCTTGTTTTTTTTAGTGGCTTTAGATTGTGTCATGTCCCAATGAAGATAAGTGTAGTAATCCAATCATGGCCATTTTGGGGTCTAATATAAGACATATACTTGCTTAGAGATGAATCCTGTAGATTTTTCCTAGTAATATGCTTGGATAATTACAGTAAATAAGGGGCGATGTTATCAAAGCAGGAAGTAGACTTGACGAAGAGAGCAACTACCAGTAGCTATCTCAGGAAGAGCAGTATCTTATTGTCTTACTGTTTCTTTGCCTTTTAGAAGAGATGATTCAAGTATTGTAAGGAAAAAGATCTCTTTTATCTTCTTTGAATTGAGTACTTACTGTGGCATACACGGAAGATTGAACTGAGCAGTGTTATACTGCAGAGCAAAAATACGTGAAGTTTTCAGTCTGATCAACTAACGTACATTTTTAATCACATTTTGAGGTTCTTAATAATATGATTAGTATAACTAATGACCACTTAAGGTATGACTGCAGTATAAAGCTTGATAAATTCCTTTGAATTTTAAGGGGCTGAAATAATTTTAGTAAGTTTTTGCTAAGTTAATAAGCTATTTTTACTCTGGATACAAAACTGTATTTTAGAAAAAAGTTTAATTTTTTTTTTTTATAATTTAGGTCTTGCTATCACAGATGAAATTTTGCTGAGTAAGGCAGAGTGGTCCAAACTTTTTGAAGCTCCAAACTTCTTTCAAAAGTACAAGTATGTATTTTATGGCATGGCAGAATATTTTAAGTTTTATCAGTTAAAATATCTTATGATGCTCTGTAGCACAGGATCTTAAATTATATATACATTAGCATTCCAAAAACTGTTAGGATTTTTCTATACAGAGGGGGAGTGAATGCACTTTTCTCTTAGAAAATTAATAATTTCTTCAGATCTTTTTTTCTTTTTGTCTTTAGCATGTATTTCAGAAACTGTTAGTCCCTGACCAGATACTTAAAATGTCACCAGTTAAGTATACAATCGGTATGCTACCAGTAAAATTGAAGACATATCGGCTGGTTTGACTAACAGAAATGTTCATTAGTGGTGTCAGTAAGCATTCTAAAATTCAGTCTTGCCTCTCAGGAAACAAGATATTTAAAGAACTAATTCTGAAAGTCAATATTTAAGATGAATACATGCTTGAAACTGTTTGTTTTCTTCTGTCAACATAGTCAACATTTTATTCTGATAATAAAAGATATTTTTGCAATTGTGTTGACTAACTGCCAGATGTACTAGGCTTCATGAACTTTTTTCATTAAAGCTTAAGGCTTTTGGCTCTTTATTAATACTCATTCACACCTAGTTTCTTTGATTTTTGTAATGTCTCTAAAGGAAATATTGAAGTTTACACTTCAATTTTTAGGGTTTCTAGTAATATGCTTGCGGGGCAGAAGGTTGTTTAATGTATATGGACTTGCTGAAAGTTGTATTTTTATAATAAATGCGGATTATTAAAATATGGACTACATCTTCTTTGCCCTCAGTTGAAATTGGAGACCCATTCTTGTTAAATCAAGATCAGATATCTTTTACACTTGTTTCTGTGTTGGGTGGTTGGTTGGTTATGTACTAATCTAAACAAGATTGAAATATACAGTTCCCCCATTAAAAGAGACTGATGACCTTCATAATGTGTCTGTGTTTTGTTTCTATACCTTTTGCATGATAAAAGCTTTAAAACATTTGGATGGCTTGTATGTTGTACCTTCGAGATGTAAGTTTCAAAACACTTACAAAAGCACTGTAAAGTTATTTTATTTTTTTTCAAGTTAAGATGGGCTGCAGACAAATCAGCTTCTGCTCAAGAGTTAGTAAGTTCCCTAGTAAGTTTTCTGTTTCTTTCAAAACTAGGAAAAATGGGAAACATTAAGTGTCATTTGAAATAATCAGAAATATATTTTTTGTGTACTGGCTTTAGCCATTTTATTATTTTTAGCAATAAAAATTTCTTTTGTTAACATTAAGTATTCAGGGTTTGTATGCTTTGCACAAAATGCTTATTTTTATTTTTTAAATTGTGGAATGATTATATGGAGCCGTTTAAATTACCCAAGATTTTCTGGTTAACTAAAAATTTTGGTTAGTAAGCTCTTACATAGTCTTTGTATACAGTCATCCGTATGCAATAAATGTGGCTCTGTTGCTCAAATCTCCATCTGAAAGCTAGATTTTTTTTTTTTTCCTCCCTCCCTCTTCATGCTTTCCTCCTGTCTGAGTTGTAGTTGCCTTGAGTTGTCCCTGCTGAAATTCAAAGTAGCATGTAGTGCTCTGTCAGGTAAGACAAGGTCTGGTCCTTGCTCTGAGACACAGTTTTAAAAACACTTTTCTGATTGCTTTAGTAATCTGTAGTGTTCTTGATGAGAATTGGTTGCTAAACATCTATGTTGATCATAAACATCTTTTACTTGTTAGCGGTGTTTAAAATAAACTTTATGACTGAGGAGGCTACTGCATACCTGCATGGCAGGAGCAGATTAGAAATTGGGAAAATGGGGACATCTGGTTTTATATGTGTATTTTTCTTGTTTTATACAAAATGTCAACAGTTATTTGGAATTTAGGTAGTTACATGTGTTATCTGCCCTTCATGTATTAAAAAATTTTCAGGGGGAAACAACAACAAAGGACATACACTTGGTTGGATGTGGTGTTTTGCAGTGAAATTACAAAAATAATTTCAAATGGGTATAACATCAATATGAAGTGTTAGTTAAGAATGAAATTTAGAGTGTAAAACCAAGAGGGAGGTACAGTAGTGAGAGGAATAACACTCATTTAATGAGCTCTAGCATTTTTTTTTTTCGGTTATAAGGATACCCGGCTAAATAAGTAGAATGTAAACATACCTTTTAAAAAGGTGCTTTGAACACTTCCCTTGATAGGGCTGTATCTAAAGGACTGGATAATTTTAAGTGTAAATCCTGGACAGCTTAATGAAAATTGAAATGAACATGTTCAGGGGTTCCCACTTTTTTTTTTTTTTTTTTTTCAGAAAGTAGCATGACTTAAAAATCCTTTAGTTTTTTGTAGGTATGGGTGTTAATGCTGTAAGACAGTTCCATAATATCTACATAAGGTTGATTTTCTGAAAACAATACTGATAGGGAGACAATAGGAGAGAAATAGCAGTTGTTTCAACAATCAATCAACCACTGCAAACCAAAACCACATAACAAAAAAACCAAACCAACATATTTCAAAACAGTATCCTCCATCTAAAAATCACCATTGAGAGGTAGAAGCTTAACTTCATTGGTTTTTGGTTTTGGTGGTTTTTTGTTTTTTTGTTTTGTTTTGTTTCCTTTATTATGAAGTAATGGATACTTTTGGATTTAGAAATCTTCTTTGTGATGAAATTATGAATGAAGAACTGATAATAAATCTTGTCTTTAAAATTTAGCAGTGAGATCTTGGACTGTAAAACTAAGTACATCTTAGTTTTTAACAGCTTGTGCTATTTAACTTTTGCTGAAACTGCCAGTATCAGATTTCCCTCTTAGCACTGTTTTAACAGTTGGGTATGGGGGAAGAAGTTGCATCTTCTCCTGTTCTTTCTTTTTCAGCTAGCATGACCTGAGCAGAAATAGCTAATCATTATATTTTAATAAAAAAGCCTAAAGGTTCTTTTTTCCTAGGTACTCAGCACTTAGCTGAGGTTTTAAGACATAGCCAAATTGGTTTTGTGGGTTTTTTTTTTTGTTGTTTCAATTCTTCAGAAACTTGTTTCAAAGAGCTGCTTTTAATAAGTAACTGGAAATTAGTTTTTTCAAATACTTGATCTTTTTCAGTTCATACGTGGTTTAAAAACAACAAAAAGCTTAAGTTGTCTTTCCTACTAAATGAAACTTTCTTCAAGCTTCTGTGGTATGTATGATGTAGGAATCTTATGAATGATAGTTGCATATCTAGTGATCATTAGGGAAAATTGATACCAGAAGTTAGGAGCTTCCCATATGGAATTTGAATAAAGGACCCTTACTATTTATTAATGCCAAAATGGAAAAAAATACTACATAAAATGAACTCAGAATGGGTTAAAATTCAAATTTTTGTCAGAAACAGTAAATAATCTATTCAGAAAGGGGAAAAAGTTTCTCCAAATCTCTTTTCAGTCCTCTAATGTCATTGACATCCACTGACTGATTTCAAAGGACTGTAGCATTTAGAAGGTTTTTTTTCTTCTTGCCACTTTATAAGTACATAATTATGTACTTATTAATTTGATCTGTTGATTTTTATTTACTATTACGATTTGAAGGCCTATAGCTTCATAGGACTTTTTGCACCATAGTTTTTCACCATCGTTGACCTTGTGTTCCTTTCCATGAGGTATATATACTAGGGTCAAATCCCTTATGTTACTTATGTTCTTTAAATCCTGCTCTGAAGATACCTTAAATATACCATATTATGAAGTAATGCCAAGTTAGATGACTTTGGACGTTAAGATAGTTTTTTCAGCTGAACTTCTGAAAAACCTGTCTGTAAACATATAAGGATCACTCACCCCCTCATTATGAACTCAAGTTAAAAGTAATAGTCTTCCATTCCACTCTCCTTGGGCTGCTTTGTTTACACCACCATTCTTGTTTTGTATTGTGTTTATTTGAAATTTACTTACAGTGTGTATACACTGATTGTCCTGGAATATATTGAGAGCTTAAGAATTATCGTCAGAGGAAACATTCCTCATGAAGTTTCAGATAAGTGTCTTCAGACAGTTCTAAACAGCAGATACTGGCTTTTTTAAACCACGCTTATTAGTGTCATTTTTTTACTTTGAAGAAATGCATTTTTTGTTAACTGTTCTTCTAAACAGAAAAGTGACTAAGCTAGCATATGTATATATGGCTGTGAACAGTTGTTTTCACTTGCAAGGAATCTCTACTAGTTATTTAAATCCCTGATGTCATGTCATATTGAAATATCTCCTGTTTTCCAACTAGTGCTACCTTCCTAGGCTTTTATTAAGATTACTGGTATTAATTAAAGTGTAAATGGAATTCCCTAAAATCTGAAATGTTTTTTGGGAAGTCCATTAGTCACATGCTTGGGGGACATAAAAATGCATAAGTATATTAATGGGTATATATACTTAAGCTAATAATCTGTAGTTTGCAATGTAGAATTTGCTGCTAAGTTTTAATGTTAAGGTTTAATGTTTTATTTTAGAAGTATAAATAGAATAGCATATTGTCTTTATCTCCAAAGGCATTATATTGTACTTCTAGCAAGTGCACCGACAGAAAAACAGCGACTAGAATGGTGAGTATAATACTTGCTATTGAAAAGGAAAAAAACCCACAACCCAACACCAAAAAAAACTCCAAACGAAACTAAAACCGTGGCAACCTTGGATGTAAGGGAGATCTAGTCATTCTAGTATCTTTTTAGTGGAACAAAGTGGCATTTCAGTGTTTCAAAATTAAATGGATGAGGACAGCATGTTTGTGAAAAACAGTAAAAGTGAAGAACCAAGGACTGAAGGCTGTTGCTTGCATTTTGCTTCTTTACAGCACAGTCAGGTGCACTGGAGAAATCTTGTTTTCTTAAGCCTTATGCACATTTCTAATAAGCAGTGTGAGGAGTATGTTTTCTATATCTTGAAATACTGTTTCTCAAAAAAAAAGCCTCTTTCCCTTGTTTCTGCCCTCTTTTGTTAGAGAATTTTTAAGATTGTCATGTATTGAGGATTTCATCAACCTAAAAATTCATCATCTAAAGCCAAAAGAATGTTGGAAAAATATGTTGGAGTTGCTTGCTGCCTGCCTTTTACTTGGTGTAGAATGTCTTGCTATTTAATTCAGTTTGTAAAATCTGGCCATAATGAGAGCTTCAGGCACTCTTAAGCTTCTCTTGTGTTAGTTTTCAGAACATGTTCACTTGGTTTGTTGATCTGAATTAGTCTGTCATCTGTAGTGCACTAGTTAATTTGCAAACTCAACTATTAGTATAGGGAGGATGTTGAGGATTTTGTCCTGATACATGATATTAGATACTTCTATTTCATATTAATGAGAACTTGTTAATAAATGACGTTTATGCAGGGTGGGCTTGGTGGAATCAAAAATTCGTATTCTAGTTGGAAATCTGGAGAAGAATGAATTCATTACGCTGGCTCATGTGAATCCACAGTCATTCCCAGCACCCAAGGAGAATCCTGACAAGTAAGCAGAACTTTTTTAATGTAATGGTGAGGAACTAACTTAATTAAAAGCCAGTTCATTAATAAATACACTAGCATTTTCATAGAATTTAAAATGATTAATTTTCAGTTACATCATCTAAAGGCATATAGTTTGAGCTCTTATGTACTGTTTGTAAAATGAGATACTCTATTCTGTATAAGAACATTTCTAAGCCTAAAATGTATTAATTGCATATTTTCTTGCCAATAATCTGCTGTTACTTAGCTGCTTAGCTGCTATTAGAGCAGCTAGCGTCAGATAATAAGACAGTTTTAGTTAGGAGGCAGCGCTGAGAATCAGGAAGAACATCAAACACGGAACCTAAATCTTAAGTAACTAAGTACATTTAATGTTGTTAGCAGTTGAGATGCATATCATTGAAACTTGGTAACGGCTGATGTTAGAAATCCTTGGGATGTCTGAACAGCGGAGGGGATACAAAGTACTTCAAATTGTTTGGCATATATTTTTCCACTACTTGGGTGCTTTGTCACCCCACCCAAAACAACTATAGTAGGTTAAAAACTCTTTTTAATACTTAGTTTTATTTCTAGATAGCATTATAATTGTAAGGAATCATTTTTGTGAGAATGTCGAGAAAATTTTTGTCTTCACTGGGAGTGTGTGAAAAGCCTTGTTTGCTTACCTTCCACATGGCCTTTCTCAGACATCAGCTGCTTCAAGTGACAGTATGGTGCTACTGGGTTGTTTCGGTTTTTTTGTTTTTTTTTTTTTTTAAGTTATATACATAAATTACATGTGTGTTCTAAGTAAAATTGGGCAAAAGCAGGCAATACTTTTTCAGCACCATGTTATTGGGTAAATACGGCTACAGCTGCCTGTTGATTGGAAGACTATGTTCTTCTAAAATAGTCCTATGGGAAAAGACATTTGAATTAAAACATCAAATGTCTTTAGCTGTCACAGAACTGTTATGCTATATTCTGTAATAAACTATAATCATCTTTTATGTATGTTATGTGAAGGTGTGCTGCCAAAGGGAGGCTTTTCTTGCCCAAAAGCTGCAGTTTGTCTAGTCACAGTTAAGAAATTCGAGAATTAAAGAAAATTTTAGGTGCCAAAATAGGAGTTGGTTAGTTAAGGAATAGATTCTAACTACTTTCAGGGTCAGGTGCTGAAAATCTATTTTCTCCTTTCAGATTTCTCCTTTACAGCTGCGATGGCTAGTTGAAACTCCTAATGAGAGTCTGTAGAGAAGCACAGTTTAATGAAGTAATTACTGATGATATTAGTTTATTAAGTTTGCTGGAGATAAATGTCATTTTTTCATGACTTTTCCCAAATGAAAGGGGAATATCATTGTCAGCTTAGGATTTTGCCTTTCTATGGATAGATTCCCATTGCTAGTGGAGCTAAAAAATGTACAACGGTTGTCTGTTGTAGTTCAGATTATTAAATTCTTCTGTCAGTATTATATGATTGTTTTGTGTAATATTTTCCAGAGAAGAATATCGTACAATGTGGGTGATTGGGTTGGTGTTTAAGAAAACAGAAAATTCTGAAAATTTAAGTGTTGACCTTACCTACGACATTCAGTCTTTTACAGACACAGGTAAGTTTTGCTTTCTAGATGTTCTGGTACTAATAAACTCATTGCAGCTATTGTCTTTGTTCATAATGTAGTCTGTTTCAGTAGCAGAGCTCTGTCTAGACATAGAGAAGAGAGATTCAGCTAAGGAGTTCAGGTTATTTAATGAAACACAGGTTTAATGAGTTTTAATGCTGCTAGACAGTAATAATTTTCATTTTTTTCATTAAAACTGATAAAAATGATGCACACATCTTTTGGATCTCACAAAAAATGTTGCATTATATTATGATCTTTATTAAAGAGGCATATTGGTTACATGCTAGCTACCTAGCATAACCTCATGTTTAAAATGTGTATAATTTAAATATTATTGCACGATGAGACTGAATTTATTGGTGGATTATAGCCGAAGTAACTAGTAGACTTCAGAACAAAATGCCTTTTATTCTATAGCATTTCATACTAGCTAGTTGGTTCAGTAACTTTTACTTTCATGTCCAACACCCAGTGCAAGAAATCTGAGTTTTTTCTGATGTTTACTTTTTGATTCATGAAAATAATTTAGAACATGCATAAGAAATTTGTAAGCAAAGAATGGGTAACGGCTGAGAAGTATGCATCTCCAGAGCCTAGGACTAAGATTTTTTTCCTTTAACAGATGATGGTTAAGGCTCAAGTATTACATTTTTACAGAGTTACAGGAATAGGTTCAGGTGTTACCTAATGCAGCCCTGGTCTCTGAATTTCTATGTCTCAGTCTGGAAGTGAGGAAGCTGCACACACACGTGCGCGCATACACACACACACGCACGCACACACGCACACACAGTGTGGGTGTATGAGTGAATATTAATAAATATGTATATTTATAAGTAAATTATGCCAAGGTACTGAAGTTATTTTTTGTCATATAAAGCTACAGTGAGGGCAAGGGGATTTTTATTGAGAGGTGGAATATTCCTTTTGATTTTGAGTAGCAAAGGTGAAACTATTGACACATCACTGTAATTTTTCAGAATTTAGAAAAGGCATAATAGGTTGGCTGCTGCTTTGAAAGAGTGAAGGGATCTATGAATTAGTCTTTTTGTGTTTTATAAACGATACTTCTGTAGTGTATTTGTCAGATTGTTGGTATGAAAATACTAAATCTTGCACTTAAGGAGTCTGATTTACTTGCATTACATGCAGATATGAAATTTGGCTACATGCAATTTTAAGTAGCATTTCATCAAAAACATTATAGATCGCAGTGTATAGTTTTCCATTCAATTAGTAAATATTGTAAAAAGTATCAAACTAACAAATAATTTCTGTTTGTGTGTTATGGGTTTTTGTCATCTCAAATTAATGTGGGTCTGTTTCCATTGTTCTTAATCCATCCTGAAAACATGCTTGCCCTGTCTTTTGGAATAGATACTAAGATTTTTATCAGAACTACCAGAGCATTTTCAAGAATGGAATTACGGAATAGCCTACTTTTTAGAGCAGGGTGAGGAAGAAAGCCATGAAGAGTGGGCTAGGTTTTCCTTGTATTGAAACTTTGGTAAGACCTAATGTTAGGAATATGGAATGCTTTAACCATGTCTGGCTTTCCTGTGTGTGCCCCTGCCTTTACTGTAACCTTTATAATCTTCACACAGAGACTTTATGAGCTTCAATGCAAAAAATTAGTGTAGTGGGCTCTTTAATATGCAGAATTCATTGAGCTATTTGTGTGTCTGACTCTTAATCAAATTTTAATTGCATACAGCCTAATCAATTCCTTAATGTGATTCCTTAATGTTGGTAGAATAGACAGTGAATAAGGGAGATAACACAAAAGGTGAAGATCTACAGAAATTTTTTTTTGTATTCGTACAGTTGCTATGGCTTTGTTTAATGTTATCTAGAAAATTGATGTGAAAGAACATTTTTCATTTTTACCACTTTCACCTGGCTTTACTGGAACACAAGATGTTGGTTTGCAGTGTTAGTTCTTTTACTAGCTCTATGTAGGCTCACTAGAAGTACATGTTCTGAGGCAAAGAACATTTTAGAACGTTATAGTAGACATGAAAAATAAATAGGGCAAGCAAAAAATACAGACAGCCCCCCGCCCACCCCAGGCTACAACAACAAAAATGTAGTGGTACCTGAGTTGCCAAAATGACTTGTGATATGCTATTTGGCGGGTCAGTATTCAACTCCTGAATTAGAAACAATTTGTTATGGGACCTACATAAATGAAAATTCAGTCAACTCTGAAGCAAAGTATTTTTATGTAAATACTGTAATTCTCATAAGGGATATCTTATTTCTATCTTTTGTCCCTTTGAGATGGAATGAAGAAGTAACTTCAGACCTGTTACTGTTAAAATTTGTTAACAGTTTAGAGAACTCTGTGCTTGCAAGATTTTTTTTCTAGAAAAGCAGGTCACCTGTTTCCAAAGTAACATTTTAGTGTTTGCACTGTCAGTGGTCGTGTAGTAGGCAGTTCACTTTCTGCCTCCAGAATAAGGAAACACTGTGCTTGTTCTTGAAGGTGGTGTTATAAAATGCAATTTTTTCCTGCCTGGGCAAGTAAGTGGACGTTGCAAAATGCTTCAATATGTCTTAATGTTATTCTAATTGTGTAGTTTATAGGCAAGCAATAAACAGCAAGATGTTTGAGATGGATATGAAGATTGCTGCAAGGCATGTGAAACGTAAGCAACTTCACCAACTGCTACCTAATCATGTGCTTCAGAAAAAGAAAAAGGTAAACTTGACTAATATTTGAGCAATAAATATTGGTTTTTTTTTAATGCTCCTATTATGACAGCAGGTTTTGACACTAGGTTTTTTCCGTAAAATGTACTTAAAATGTAACTGCATTTAAGGCATGCATACAAACTTAGTTTATGGTGGAAGCTCATCGCTGTTAAATCATCTTTTGTTTCTTTTTTCTTCCCAAATGTGTCAGCTAATATTTTGCATTATGGAAATATTGCATCATTTGAATCTTTGCTGATATTTAAGCCCTTAATAGGACTAATAATTTTCTGTTGCCTTGTGGATTGCAGCATTCAACAGAAGGGATCAGGTTGACAACTCTGAATGACAGCAGCCTAGACTTGTCTATGGACAGTGATAACAGCACGTCTGTGCCTTCGCCTACTAGTGCTATGAAGACGAGTCCATTGAACAGTTCTGGAAGTTCTCAGGGGTAATGAAGACTTTCAGTCTTCCTGCTGCTTTCTGTTTCTGAAGTACTTGTGTGAGAAACGTAGCAGATACTGCTTATGTGAGATATGATTCTTAAGGTGTGAATGGTCCAAATTGGAGCTTGTTGACACTCCTATGTCCAGTTTTAGCGCTAGAGCAGGACTGAATTTGGAGTTAGGCATTATGGCATTGGACTTCAGATGAGGAATAAAGTTGGGTAAAAATGCTTAGAACACGATAATATAAAAACTTGGGGCACTGCAGTAGGAGGCTGTAAGTGGTAGTTAGCAGGAAATGCCGTATTTTTTTTGCCCCCCCTTTTTTTTTTTTTTAATTCAGCTTCTTACTGGTCTAAAAAGGCGTCTCTGAAGTGATTCAGATTAAATAGTTGAAATAGCTTCCTTTACTCAAGCTTGATGATAGATTGCCAGTGCTCATTTCTGTCTTACTACTGTGACACTGTATTGCAAGTTCTGGTCTGTAACGTAGGTAAAATCCTGTCAGCTGTGGTTACTGGCCGTTCATATGATGTAATGTAAGGCAGATGATATAGCACCGTAACTTTATGTAATGCTTAGCATCTCGTCGTTTTTCTCCTTTTAGCAGAACCAGTCCTGCGCCAGCTGTAACAGCAGCATCTGTGACCAACATACAGGCTTCTGAAGTCACTGTGCCACAAATAAATTCCAGTGAAAGCTCAGGGGGTAAGTACAAATGGCTTAATATGCTGGTCTATTGATACTTTTTTTTTTTTTTGGTAACACTTAAACGCTTTTTTTCTTCCAGTTTGGGTTGTTTACTTAATGCATGCTGTAACATGTTCTCTTTGTATACAGATTTAACTAATTTCTTTAGGACTCCAGAAATCATAGCGGAATATTTTGTGATGATGTTTGTTTGTTCTTTTGTTCTTAAGGATTTTTATTTGCCATTCACAATAGGAATAGTTTCCTGATGTCCTGATGCAGGTCTGTAGTTCAGTTGGTCAAATGAGGAAAAATTATTTAAAGCTGGAAGAGCAATTTTTGATTTTATTTCCAATCCATTTTATAGTTAAACCCAAAATGGGGTTCTGTACTGTTTGTCATCTGTGCTCCCATGTTCCTGCTCCTTGTCCTTTATGGAAATTTAGTCTAGGAGTGAAAAAGACTCAGAAGTAAGCAGAACACGTGCTTCTTGTTGATGTCTTTTCAGTTATGTCTCACTCTGTGTGTGGGCTTTATCTGTATTTTCTACAAGAAGAGGTACACTTCACTCAGTAATATTTTTTTCTTTTTAAAGTATTTTTTAGTGAAAGAACAAAGGCATCTGATGAAATTGTTCAGTTAGTCAGCTGCTCCTCTTTTTTGATGAACATTAGCTATGTATAAGGCACAAGTCAAAAACAGATGGGAAAGGTGACCAACTGGTTTGCCTTTCAAGATGAAATTTTTTATTTCACTCTGACATGTGAGACAGTGGAGCCTTACTGTTCACTGATTTCTTATTTTTTTTTATTGTAAGTCACAGGTGCATCAAAGTGAGTAAGTTTGTCTGTGAGCACTAAATGGAGCTTAAATGGTGTGACGTTTTTGGATTTGGAAGCATATCAGAAGTTATTCTTATGTTTTAGTTAAAGCAGTCACCTGATAGTTACTAGTGAAAAATGTCCTAAGTGTAAAGTTTCTCTTACTCAAGCATCTCCTTATGTGTGCTCATTGGTTTGAGGTAGGCAATTGGTGAGCTAGAGCTTTGTCATATGCAGCCTTTTTCAAAAAGATGCATGGAATGTCAGATTTCTGTCTGCTGTCTGTGACTTAGTCTGTCATTGCGTACTCCAGGCATGAGAAATTATAAACTTCATGTTTAAGTGACAAAACGAGTAACAGATTGCTCTTGAATTTGATTTAAGGCACTCCTTGGCAATGTATATATATGGCCAAGCACAGAAACAGTAAAACTTCTTTTGGGTACCAAGAATAATATAGCTGTATTAGCACAGAGTTCTGTCTGGGCTAATATACCCTGCTGTTAAGCAGGGTTAATAAGACCAAGCAGAACGTCACTGATGTATCTACCCTGTATCTGGTACACACGTTATCTCAGAATTAACTTGAGACTAAACTCTGTGTATGCACATGTGCTATTTCAGATATGGTGCTTATACAGCTAACTGTACCACTTCTTTGGTGCCTACTTGATACCAGTGATTTTGAGTAGAGACCAAGAATACCAGTGATTAACCTAAAATGGTTGTATCAACTCATCTTGCTGAAGCTTTTAAAATTATTTATCCACAGGTACTTCAAATGAAAGCATTCCTCAAACTGCCACACAACCAGCCATTTCTCCACCACCAAAGCCTACCATCTCTAGAATTGTTTCTTCAGCGTGTTTATTAAATCCATCACCAAGAACTTCAGGAAATGTTGCAACAAAAATGCCTAGCCCTGTCACAGCAGTGAAAAGGACATCATCTCCCCATAAGGAAGAGTCTCCCAAGAAAATAAAAATTGAAGAGGTATCTGAGATTTTTGAGATCCTACCATAGCAATGTCCAAAACTTTACATTCATATATTCATATCAGCTGCACATTGATTATAATATTCCCAGTTATAATTATTTTGTTAAATGGGATGTATATTTCCTACACTGACTGCATTGCTGCTTTATGTATGCAGCTTGTTTAGGTCTTAGTGTTTTTTTCACCATGCACATGATGCACTGGATTAGCACAAATGCTTAGATTTTAAATTCTTGTCTTAAAAGCTACTTTTTGTTAGAATACGAGCATGTTAAGTCTTACAGCTAATTTTGTCTTGAAAAACACTTTGTGACCTTGTTGAGTATTTTAAAATGTTTTTATGATTTTAAGTATTTTCTGGGTTTGTTTGCATTTCAGCAGGATGAAATAAGCGAAGATACTAGCTGTATAGATTTCAATGAGCATGAAAAAATGGACATTAAGGTATCTATGCCTAGCCCATACAATTTTTGTATATTAACTGTGACTCTTCCTTCTGAAGCTTACTGTGCTTTTATGTAGGAATGATTGAGTGTTTGCAGATATATTATAGACTCTCCAGTGAAGATACCAAAATGATATGTTGTTTTTTTGATATATGTGTCAGCATTAATGAATTGCAATATGTTACTTGCTGCAGTTTAAGCTGAATCTGAGTTTACGTTAGCATAGGAGAGCAATTTCTTTGCTGGTCATTCACACAGTATCATGCATAGCAAAAAAAGTAATGATGATATCTGTGTTTAAAATTCTTAAATCAGATAAGGGTTGTGTCTGTATACCTTGCTTTGCCTGCATCCCAAACACAATATCTTACTTAGTTTAAGAGCAGTCGTCTATTGGGATTTTTTGCTTGTTGGGCTGAGAATCCCAATGCCAGGTGTAAACTTGTTCACTTTTTAGATTAAAAAAAAACCACAACAACAAACCAACAACAAATAATTGTATGTAGATTTTTTTCTGATAGTGAAATTATTGTACGAAGTTACAGCATAACTTCTCAGGACTTGCAGAGATTCATTCACTCCAGTATCTTGTAATTTAGCAGACGATTTCTGCTTATTGGTGAATAGGAAGGGTGAAAGTCTGTCTTTAGCTTTATGATAGCAGCTCTCCACTTGGCCATAAACAGTTTTTATAGGGCATATTTTGTTGTCTTTGGAATGCTCTGGAAATTATCTCAAGAAATTAAAGTATCTATTAAAATGTTTGAGTGTTTTGGTTTATAGTCTTCACACCCTCAGATGAGGCATTGTATCTTACTATGTAGTCACCTTGAAATCTTTTTCAAACTCATCTTGAGTTTGTAACATCGAGTGAAGGCTGAAATGCATATAAGCTTGTAATTCTAACATTGAAAATAGGTCCTCTGGATAACAGATCATTATAAGAGACATAGATAATCCTGTTAGCTTTTTACTATCAGACTCCACTAAATATTACGTGCTTAATATTCAGGGAAGAAATGGAGGAATCAACTTCTTTAATATAATATGTTGATACTTTTATTTTTTAGGAGCAACTTGAGACAGAAGTGAATGTTAATTCTCAAACAGAAACTCTTCAGACAACTTCTCTGCAAGCTCCTCAGGTACTGTTTTTTAAAAATAACACCTCTCTGTATGTGTGTGTGCTAATCTGTGGTGAAAATACTGAAATTAAAATTAGTCCAGATGTTAAATGTATAATTTTTTTACTCCATTGTGTGGAAATCTGGTTATTGTTACTGTCACAATTTTTGTGTTTTAGATAGTCATTGATATTAATGAATGTGCATTGTAGCTAAACTTGCATGGCTTGCCATACAAACTGACTGAAGCTGGATTCGCTCTTCTGAATTGTGCCTTCAAAGTAAGGGCCTCAGTTTATTCCTTTGTGCTTTGCACATCACAGAATAATCCTTTCTAACAAGGAAAAAAATGTTTTAAACAGCTGCTGCTCAAAGATATCCTTGTAGAGGTTGAGAATGTTTGAAATGTAACTTTAGGCTCTGAAATTCGGTATGAGAGAGAGAATTTATTGTAATTTTGTAATTCCTCAGCCAGCTGTGTTCCTTCACTGCAGGTATTGTAAGTGTAAGAAGCATTGGAAAAATAGACATCAAGTTATGAAGTCTGTGGCATTCACATAAATTTTTGTTCATAATATTGTAACAACTTTTAGAGAACACATCTTTGTCTTTACTAGCGTTTTTAAGCTTCTTAGTGCTCTACTGATTAAAGTTTCACTATTGCAAAGCATTTTATGACAGTTATTAAATGATGTCTAGTAAATGTTTTGATTGAAAATAGGGATACATTGCAATAGTATTTGTAGTATTTGTTAGTGGACTTTTTGAACTGTATGAACAATACTGAATGTAAGTGCCAAATTGTTTGGCAAAAAATTCTAGATGTTACATGGTCAAACTAAGCTGTTTCAGGGGAATTTTTAGATCGGTTAGTACACCAAGTTTGTCTTAGCTGTTGTTGAGGGATGATTATATGAAGCTTTGTAGCTTTTACTAATTGTGTAGTTATTTACTTTAGCAAACGTAATCTGCAAAAGAACTGCAAAAGAATGGTGGGCCTCTTCTCTTTTTTGAATAGTGTTGTTGGCTTTGGTTGAAATGCTGGTAATGTGGCAGAAAATAGAGACATGGTAAACCACAGATCAGCACCAACCAGAGTGGGCTATTGGGGGCAAGATGAAGGCAGGTGGCCAGAGTTGTTCTGCCCCCAGTCCTGGTTGCATTGTTACCATGTCAGTTAGTGTTAACTCGATAAAACAACAATTAAGAGCAATCATTTTAATGCATTTTTTCCCATTTATCAAACGTACCTCATTAATTTTCAATGCTTATAAGATAACCTTTTATGATAAATCATTATGGGAAGTAATGCATAATAACTGAGTTATTGGAATGGCAACTGATCTGCCACAGTGGAAGAGAAATACTTTGAAGTTTATCCCCATTTCTTCCCACCACAACTTCTTCACACCCCCCCCCCCCCCAAAGAAAAAAAACACAACAAAACAAACTCAAACCCACCAGCCAGCAATAAAGAAGCATGTGAGGAATTAATGAATCACACTGAGTATTGGGTGTGTTCCTTTGCTATGTGTTCCTTCATTTGGCTGTAGATGTAATTTTGCTGAATGGGATTTAAGTCTTTTAAGTGAGTGAAAGAAAGTGTTCAGAGTATTTTCAAGGTGAAACTCCCAACCCAGCTGAATAGCACTATTCATAGTACCTTTTCTATGTAAATATAAACGGATAAGAAAAGTTGGAAATTTGGCTGTAAGAGCTTCTGCACAGTCTGAAATGGAATGCATGAAGACACACAGTTTGCACTGGAGACAGTTTTTCGTCGTTCACCTGCAAAAAGCTGAAGCTTAACACTGAATTGTTCAAAGGAATTTTTTAAATGCTAAACTTGTAGATCAGATACTAGGCGCCACCTACCAAGCACCCTAATTCTGTGGATATTGTTTTATTATAATACAGGTTATTAGTAGGCTCAGACATATCTGCACTTCCTAATTTCTTGCTGTTTTCAAAAAAGGAAATGCATGTTATGGAGAAGACTCTGGTACAAATTTTCCTTAATGACTATGTAGGCAAAGGAAATACCTGCTTCTGTGTTTATAATTGGTAATGATTCTTATCCTGGTATATTTTAAAAAAACTCTTCTAAAGATTTTTTTTTTTCAAAGTTAATGCCAGTTATTACAATATTTTTTTTTTTATATTGACAAAGTTAAAATGCCTCATTTCTTTTCTTTTCAGAAAACACCCAGTACAGACCTTTCAGATATCCCTGCTCTCCCCGCAAATCCTATTCCTGTTATCAAGAATTCAATAAAATTGAGATTGAATCGGTAAAAACAACCTCAGGGGTCCATAAACAATATCTGCCAACTCAACCTGTTGTCTTCTAATGCTAGAAAAAAAGGAGAACGGAGGGTGCAAGACTAGAATATAATCGCAAATGGATTTAGGTATATTTTGTGCACTTCCCTTTCTGGGCTAAAATCACCACTTGATTGGAAGTCCAGGTTAGTATGTGAAGCCAGGAGTACAATTAATGTGTTAGCAACAGTTGCATTAAGTATTTTGAAGGATTACTGCCTTTAAAAACATGAACACTATTTGTAGCCATATTTGACATTCTGATTGAATTTGTTTGATGCATTGTTTCAAAATTGAGATAAAACTGGCATAAGAATCCCTTAAATGCACTTTTATGTACTTTTTTTATTGGAGTATGACTAATTTTAGATCTTAGCTCTGATACACTTTCATTTTATTGAAGAATATCTTCAGTAGTGCAAATTGGATGATGTTTTACAATATACTGTGCATTGAAAACAAGTGTATAGTATATCTAGTTCAACTGCCATCAAGCTGCAGTAAGCCTTTAGAATGAAATGTCAAATCTTGAGGTTATAAGACATAAGTTGAGGGAGTAATTGGGAAGTTTTGGTATTGGTGGGAGTGGGACATGATTAAGATGTGGTATACTTTTTATTTATAGGATTGTTTTAAGGTGCATACAGATCAGCAGTGAAACAGCAAATAAACTTTCCTTTGAGCTAATGAAACTCTTTACCTTTTTTGATCCCTTTGTTTCCTGGGAAAAGCTTTTGTGTTTAATGGTGGGTGGGTTTTTTGTTGGTGAATTTTTATTTTTTCCTTTTTTTTCCCTCTCCAGCTTGTATGCACCATGTATGACAATGGTTATTTATACAAAATAAAAACAAGCCATGTATTCATTTGGGTTCCCTCCTGCTCCTTACCTTGTCGTAATACCTTGTGGCCTGTAGGCACAAATTCAAAATTTGTCCCATGACTGAAGTGTTTAAGTAAATATTGCGTGCCTGTGAAATCTAACACCTGTCTTGATGGCCTTTGAATCACTAAATATAAGGTGATTTTTGTACACTCCATGAAAGTCCTGTATGCATTAAAAAGCTTCAAATTTTAAATAAAGGAAAAAAAGATTTTTCCCGAAGAATTTTAACCTTTTTATTTTTAGATGGCTCATCAAAAATAGTTTTACATGCTGAACAACGCTGAATTTTTAAAAACCATATTTCTAGTAAGCACTTGACATCTAGTAAGCTCTAGACTCCTGTTTTTTTTGTTTGGTTTTTTTTTTTTTATTGTGGTCCTATCAATAAAGTAACAACTTCTTTTGAAAGAACTAAATCTCTCATGCAAAGGAACATGAGGGATACCAACAGTAATACCAGATGTAGATAACAAACTTCATTTTACTATTACTTAAGTCTGGAATGTGGGATGTCAAATCATACTTCCATACTTTGATTAGCATGTTTTATGAACTTCCTTCTCCCTTTGTGCTCCATCCTATTACACGTGCATCTTTCATGTTAAAATTGAATTACTTACACTCTTCCCCTTATCCTTCTAAATTAATTCTCCAAAGTCAGAGTGTAGCTTATCTTTTACTTAGGCTGTGCAGTAACTGAAGGGGTTTTTTTGCCATTTGTCTAAGATGTCTAGTATACAATATTTCTCTTTTCCTTGCCCTGTGCAGCCTGCTGTTGTCCACCCCCAAAGAAGGTTATATTAACAGTTGAAGTGTACAAGGTGTCTGTGTATTTTGTGTAGCTATGGAGTTTAGATCGAAATTGCCAGGCACAAATTTAGTCTTGTCATTTTGTTTACACATCAGAAAATCTTTTTCATTTTATTAAACGTTTCATGTAACTGCACCCAAGTTTTGCCAAGCTGGAAACTTGGAACCTTTCTGTATAGTGACTTTTTAATTCTAGTTTTCATAACCTGGAGATCAGACTGTTGCTTTCGCATGATGTACGTAGTGTCTCATGACTGGAGTTTGCTTTGTTTTATAGTATCTGTACTCCTTGTATTTTTCAAGAGCTATTTTGTAAACAGATGATGTATTTCTCCATTGAAAACACAATAAAAAACAGCACAATCCCATAGTTGTGTGATTTCTTTTCTGAATGTACTCTCAATTATTTAGCTCTTAAATTTTCTGCTAAGACAAAAACAGTTGTGGCATAAAAGAGTACATAAATAAATCTTCTCTAAAGAAGTATAATGTTATAGGAAGCGGAAATAACGCTCAGCAGAATGTTGAGTTCCAGTCTGTAGAAAGGAAAAGTCGTGGATTGTGTAGTGACTTCACATGGGCAGAGGTTAATGCCAAGAAATATACCATTTTAAGAGCATATATTCCGTGTATACTGATTAGGAGTCCCTCTCAAAAATCTTATATGTTTAAAAGCTGAAAAAAATAGTTTGGTATTGAAAGTGTGAAGTACTATTTATTTAAAAAGTTTGAAGCTCATTTCTAAAAAACATGGCTATAACAGTTTTGGCATCTTACACTTGCTTTTCTTGTGACTATTTCTTATGTCAGCAGATGGCACTATTTCTCTTCTTGTCAAATAGTTTAAGCTTGCCTTGAAATAAAAGTAAAAATTAGAAGTAGCTGTGCATCACTTGATTGATCTTTGTATCAGCATGAGCCCAATCCTCCAAATGCTTAATGTGAGTAACTTTAAGTACCTTCCTTTTGACTAAAATTTCTTCAACTGCTAAAAACACTGATAGTTTTGGTGTTCATATTATAATTACCCTGCCTAAAACAATAAACCTTTGTGATGTATATGTTTTTCACAGCATGCAGTTTGCTTGTCTTGTTTAGAACAGATTCATCATCTTTATACCTTGCCCACCCCATCTTCCTTTCATCACAGCTGATGTTATTTATGGCTTTAATTCCTCTTTTATTTTCTCTAACCAATAAAAATCTGCTAGTAGGTATACAAATTTCTGTTCAGTGTTTCTTGATCTACTGGCGGTAGGTTTCAGTAGGCTTGTTTTTCTGAGTTACCTGTCATGAACCTCCAGAAGTAAGATCACGGACTCGTAAGGATCTGCAAACAAGAAGCTGAAAATTACTGTTGTAGCCAAAATAATTAACATTAATAAGCCATGGTTCTAACAGATGGCTTTAGACATACTGATTGGAATCAGACATTGAGTTGATGAGTTCTAGCTAAACTTGTCCTTCCTTCTTGCTGTAGGTAGTGTGTGTGTGTGCCATTTTTTTTTTTTTTACTGCAATATCTTTTAAATATATAGTAACCGAGTAGTAATGAATGCTGATTAATAGTGAATGCACCTTAATAAGAGAACTGATTTTAATTGACAATAAAAGTTAAAATTGAGTTCTTCAGCTTCTAGAATAACCAAAAATAATTCAGTATAGATATTACTGAGCCAGAATCTGTACTTAAATGCAAGATAAAATACATATTTTTCCATAATATGTAGTCTTTGGAAGTTGTGTGCATTTGTACAAAAAGTATTTCACATGTTGAAGTAATCCTGGTTGTCTTTTATGTGACTTCTTAAACACACCAGTCAGCTAGCTTTGCTGTGCTTTATTTCTCTTTGGCATCGTTGTGGCTGAAGGATACTTACCAGAAATTTTGCGACTTAAAATCATGCAGGCCTTAGGACAGTATATCCATGAATGTCTGTATAGACATATATTAGCTGAGTACTCGGTAGGTTCACTTTTTTAAAGATCTAATGTTTGTATTGGAAAAACATCAGTAATAAACCGTTTTTGGGTTACTTCAGTAATCTTAGTAGAAGGATGTGTTCAAAAATAGCAAACCATCTTGGGATTTGTTGATAGAGGCAGATGCAGTTTGATGTGTCTACAGAGTTCAAGCTAATAATTTGAAATATCTACAAACATCAAACATCTGCTGTTATCACCAAAAGAACGCAAACTTTGGTATGAAACTTCAGAGGCCATTTTTTGTTATGAAAAAGGTAATACAATGAACCACTGCTGGATGTTGCATCTGCCTTTTGGATATTTAAACTTTGGATATTTAATTTTACTTTTTTTTTTTTTAATTAAGCTAAAGCATACTTGTATTGTTCTGATTAAATTTTAGAATGCTATATTTAGGTAACTTTTTTTCCCCCCCTTCCTCTCACACTTAATGAATTAACCAGATCCCAGTTCATAATGCAGCATGTCATTTTTCTTCTTTTTTTTTTCCTCCAGTTACCTCAGTATTTTTATGACCTCTATTCCAGTGGAATGTTTAAAATAAACTAATGATGATGTCCTATACACTCTCTTAAATTTTTACCTCATCACCACCGAAGATACTGAATTTAGGAGAAAGTCAAATTTAACGGCATACTAATGGTTGAAAGAAAAGCATTTAATGGTGTATGCAGATATTATCAAGCTTGGTTTTTGCTGTAAATTACTGTCTTACAATAAGAGCCAGAATCCAGGTATGTAATAGGAAAGGATAAAGAGAAAAATTACTGTTGATGTAAAATGATAAAAACTCCAACTTGTGTAAGGACAGCTGCATTTATTTATTTAAGAAAATAGCCAATGCATTTAAACTGCCCCATAATAACTGTGGCTCACACAGGTACTGGACGGATTATAACTGCAAATGTCTTTTTGTCTCTCTTATTTATGAGCTAGCACATCTACTTTATGCATGCATTTTATGTTTGTATTTTTAGAAGTAAATATTCTCAATACTGCTACTTAAGGAGATGTTTTACGTGCTTAAAATCTACACATCAATTCAAACTGTTCATCTAAGATTATTTCTGTGCCGTTTCCTTCCGTTACAGTAATAGGCTAACCTAAAGCAGGTAAGTTATTAAAGCTGAAAAGAGCAGAGGCTTGATTCTAAGTAAACATAATAAACAGGATAGTTCCTAAGATGGCAGGTAAGAGTTTTGCACTACAGCTTCTGCTCCAGCTTTCCTGAAACCTTGCCCTGTCTGGTGTCTGATGCTGTGCGCCTTCCAGAAATCTGGCATGCGCACTGTCCTTGTTTGCGTTCTCAGTCTGCAGTGGAGCTGTTAATAAAGAGATTGATGATAAAGTTGTCGAAAAGAGACAGTTGGACAGGACTGCTCGCCATGAGTGACAGAGGGCATGCTCTGCCTTCACAGCCAAGAACGTTGCCCCCAGCAGAGAGCTGGCCATGCCTGGACACTGTGCCAAGCCTGCTCAGAGTGGGGGGGAGATGAGTCTGTGTTACACGAAGGATTTCGATCAGATTTTTTAGCTTGCTTTCTTAAAGTGAAATTTCCTTTATTTAGGATTAGCGTACAGCTTTTCAGTAACTTTACAGCCTCTTCAGAACAAATGCTGTTTCAGCAGCAATCTGAAGGCTAATGTAGATCTGATTTTTTTTTTTTTTTTTTGTGAATAATCTGCTAGGACTCCTAAAACTTCGTTGTGGTCTAGTTCAGTGAAGTGAAATAGAGATCCCTTGTTCTTAAAATTAACATTTTTTTGCTTTTATGGGGAATAAATGCATTATTCATGTACTCAATCTAGATATTAGCTTCTGTATGAATCTTCCCTGCCAAGATGTCATAAACTTGATTCAACTCCATCACATGGTTGGAATAAGAGAAGCCCAAAATGATGGATGGAAGCATTCATTGTCTCTGCCACAGTTTATAATGTATAATTTTTATCCATCACAATGTAAAAAACAGTAAGACTGATAAAACATTTGATAGTTCAGGCCATCTGCTCATGCAGTATATTAGAATTATTAGTGATTATTCCTACTGTTTCTTATCTTCATCCAGAACAGTGTGTGAATTTTCTATACACTAATGATCGCTCTGATGACTAAATGCTGTATCTCATCTAGGAGTACTTGTTATTTATTTCTCTCTTGTAGCATCTAGTTCTTGTAGGTTGTGAGATAAAAAGTTCCTCTCAACCCTAATAAAGAACAATGACTTAAAAAGCAGCTTCAATAGCCCATGCTTCAATGTGTTGCTTTTGAATGTGTTTATGGGAGGAGGAGCAATCCTTTTAGTCTGATTGCATTTTAAGTAGTGGTGGATCGTTTTGGTTTTTTTTGTGGACAAATTGTACAAATGCTAGCATAGACTTTTTCCAGGGTTATTTCCTGCAGGATATTGTGGTGGTGGGTTTTTGTTTGGTTTTTTTTTGGGGGGGTGGTGGGGGTGGGGTGTTTTTTTTGTTGTGGTAGATTTTTTTTTATGGATTGAAATATGTAGTAGTTTACCAGTGAATTAATAAATTTATTCTTTACATATGTATTCTTTCTAACTCATAAAGAACCACCACCACCCTAAGAAAAATGCTTCTGGGATGAAGTCTTGTTTTGTAGTAGCTGTTGTGAATAAAAAGATACTGAACTGATGTGGTAATGTTTTTCTCATAGCTGATACAGACGCAAGTAATTTTTTCTCAACTTTTAGATTTTGCATCTTGAGTGAGGCTACTTAAATAAAATTTGAAGTTTCTCTTATTAATTCCAGAGACTCTCAAGTCTGTGACTTGATTGGCTGTGATTATAGTAGCCTAAGCAGCTTGTTTTTTCTCTTTTGTTTTTTCTTTTTTTATTTTTTTTTTAATGTAGGATTATAAGCTAACTCATTCTTGCATTTATGTTTGTTTTGAAGGTGTAGGAATTGGTTCATAGTCTCAGTAGTGTTGTTCTGAACAGGACCTGTCTAGCCAGAAGCACACCAGATGTTCTGTCTCCACAGATAAAGTCAGAATGGCAGGTTTGATCTAGTACCATTAGGATTTTTTTTTTTTTGTTTGCTTTTAGCTTAAAGAATACATTTGCTTCACTGTAGGCTGTGTTTTAAAAAACGCATGGGAGTCACACTTTGAGTTGTCGCGATCATCGTGACTTGTTGATTTTTCATGTCTGGCCCATTAGTTTTTAAAGGATAATCTGAACATTTGCTCTGGAAGTACGCTTCTAGTTTTGTTTAGAATAGAGGATATCTTTACCTTCTATTATTACTTCATGTTCTAGGATGTTTAATTTTTAGATTACCTCAAACTACTCATTTTCAGCGCTCACTGTTATGCATCAAACTGGATGCAGCCTTACCTGACAACAGACAAAATTTTTCTAAGTATTGTGGGAATGAGTCGTCCATTCCTGTGCATTCCACCAGCATCATACGTCAGCAGTGCTACCTTCAGCTGTAACAGCTCATTTTGGTGCCATAGGATGTTTCCTGTTATAAAATAATTCTAGTGTTTTAGTTGCCTCCAAATGAGAGGGGTCATAGTCATGTTATTTCAAAGATGCTTTTATGCGGTTATATGAGGAGAAATAATATATAATGTATAAGCAAAAAAACAAACTCCAACTATAATATGAAGCAGTTTGTTAGGAAAACTGACTAAACAGCAAAGCCAAACCTGAATTCTAATCCTGACCTGTGTGTGCATGACCTTGACAGGGCTATTGGCTCTTTGCTTCAACCTTCTTTTACATGAAATGAGATTAGCAATTATCAGACATTTCATAAATAATGACTGTTGAGAATGTCTTAGAATTTTCGTATAGAAGATGCTTAAAAATTACTCCATTGGATAGTACTGCAAGCATGAATCACACACCACTTGAAACTCTTACGCTAGTTTTCCAATTTCTGTTTTGTATCAGATACATCATCTTTATATCCTGCTGTAAATTAGTTCTAAGGGCATTACATGAGAGAGGAAAGGTTCCTGTACATGCTTTTAGAACAGTCTTGCAGTAGAGGAAAACAGCAAAATTGGGCAACTTGATTTTGTTCGGAGTTGTACTGTGTTCTATTTTGCTTTTAGGAAAAAAAAATATATATATATAAGCACAGACCTGCATATCATGGTTTTTCCACAGGAAAAATACAGAGAGGTTTTAGGGATCTAAACCCATATAGCTGTTTGCTATTCTGATTATCAGTTATTTAATCCTGTCATCTTTCCGTTTGCCTGTGTATGGTCTGCAAGCTTTGTTAGCTCACTGTTATGTTGGTACAATGCATATTAAGCATAACGTATCTGAAATTAAATTCTGGCTATACAACTTTGCAGCTTCTGACAGTACAAGCTAGTGATGTATATCTGTGGTCTATCTCACCCTGTAAACAAAACCAGTGGAGGTGGCGAGGGCTTTACTGGAAGACTGGCATCTCTTTTTTGTTTACAACTTAAGAATTTCTCTAGTTGTCCAGGCTCCAGTTGCTTTCATATAGAGGCTTCTCTGAAAACTGGGGGAGGCATTATTGTATGAGTCTGTTCGTGGTTTGCATTTAGGTAGTTCACAATGGTGAACTGTGGAGGGGTTCTATTTTTTTTTTTTTTTAAGGAAAACTTAATTTTGAAGTGTATTTTCCATAGAAGTGGTAGAGTATTTTTTCATTTACTATTTTTCTGTTCCTTTCCATTGTAGTTATGTCTGACAGCTCTAGATGAAAGAAAGGCACGTTGGTTTTATGAAGCAGCAGAACACTGTGCATTGCTGCTCCAGCACACATAGTATTGCACAGAAACACTACCTTGGTTCATACAGAAGTTAGTCTAAGCAAATAATGAAAGTTGAAGTTTAGCACCTTTTTGAGGGTCAGCCTGTGCTACACTGGAATAAAAGCTGGAACTAACATGGACTCCCATAACTGTCATTTTGACAGCTACTTCTAGGCTGGCTGGCTTGATTAAAAAACAAGTGTCTGCAGTCCTATAATGGTGAATAGGATGTCCTCCATGGTGATCCCATTTTCCCTCAGATCTCAACATCTTCCATTTTATTGTTGTTTACTTCCAGCACTCTTCTAAGTACTCCTGGTATTTTGAAATAACACCTCCTACTTTATTCTGTGTGGAGGCAGCAAAAACTAAACCTGACTGGGTGTTACATTAATGTCTGCTGCACTGAACACTTGCTAATCATGCTATCCACATCTCTTACCTCTTGTTATCTGAGCCTGTCTCCATCAAAGGCCCCTCAAAGTATCTAAGGCTTGGCCTCATGTCTCCTGCTTTACATGTATTTTTGCTGGACAGCTCAATACAGCACTTTCCCTTCCTACACAAGGCCTCTTAAAACCTTTGTTTCTGGGACATAAGTTGCGATTAAAAACCATGAATGCAAAAGGCATGCTAGGCTTTGGGGTGGGTGAGAAAGTGATATGCCATGGTATCAAGCAGACCCACCTTCAGCTGGCCTGGTCCTGCCTGAAGCAGGATAGCGTTGTGGTATCTTAGATCACTTTTGTAAGCAAGCCTAGAAGGAAAATTATGAAACCAGTGTCTTCTGGTGGGGTTCCAGTCAGCCAAGGAATAGAGTTTACTTGGGATCTTGGAGTTTTTTCTAATTCTTTAAGGAAGAAGTTAATAGCAGTGACCTAAATGCTATAGCATTGGGATCCTTGACGAGAGGGGATTTTCTTATTAACACTGGTTATGTGCTTGCAGATATTAAGTTCAAGCTCTTCCTTGTAAAGCAGTCAAGAAAAGATGCTTCCCATGTCCACTGATCAAAAACCTACAGCGTATAAATATGTTAAATCAAGCTCCATGTAAGTGCCACTAACTGCCATTGGGAATTCTTCTATAGAGTGTAGAACCTCTCTGGAAAAAGGACTTCTTTTGCGTTGGAATCAAAGCATAATACGCATCTTCCCAAGAGTTCGTCTACAGCTTACTAACTGCTTTCAGATCTACAAGCTGTGGCGGCTGGTTCTGTACACAGTGGAACATGCATGAGGCTTTATTTAAACAGCCGCGTATATTTCTTCTGATAAAATAGAAACTGAAACATGGACGCTACTGATAGGGGAAGCCATTTGTCCAATTGACTCTCTTGGCACTTATCCATTTTTTTCTCATTGACTTTATAATATATTGGACTTGTATAAGCACCCTTCATCTGACAATCTCAAAGCTTTTTGCAAACATTAATTAAGCCTCTTGATGCCCCTGTGAGCTACAATAGGTGCAGTTTAGATAGGTAAATGAAGATACAGAGTAGTTGTCTTTCCCAAGGTCACCTACTAATTCAGCAGTGGAGCTAAGAGATAGAAAACTAGCTGCCTAACTCCCCTCTGATCACTAGGCTTAAGTCAGATTCTCCCAGATAAATGCAAGTGGCAACCAAACTTTCACACTGGGAAAGATGGATACAGCAAATTTTTGCAGTTTGTTTCTGACAATGACCAGAGCTTTTCTACAACTCTGAATTGTTACTAGTTTTTGTAAAAATGATGATCTGCTTCATGTAACCAGCCCCGTGAAAGAATTGATTAAAAAAAGAAGTTGCAAATCAAAACTGTAGTTCTGTTTGTTTAATATTTAATATTTCCTGATTTTACCTCATATCTCAAGACACGTAAACCACATCTCTTCATGATTTACTTATCGGCATCTAAGAAGAGGCTATCCAATACTTTACAGATATTCTACATCAGGAATGCCAGCAATATGAAATACGAATGAGGAGATAAAGAAAAATGGAGATAGATCTCAGAGGGTCTTAAGCTTAGTATTTTGATAGGATTTTATTTCTCATCAGAACTGTATTGGATTTACCTTGTCATGGGAATACAGAAGACTCCTTTGCTGCTAGGTTAAAAAATGGGGAAATCTGTCTTGCTGTTTGAGTATATAAAGTGTGTGTTCAAAATGCATCCTGTGAGAGCATTGCCTTCATGCAGGACATTGGTTGGACATTTTTTCTATTAATTCTTTTAGTGCATGAAATATTTTGGAGTCATGGAATCATCGAATAGTTTGGGTTGGACTCCTTTGAGGATGTGACAGCATCAAGCTCGTTGCTTCTGGTGTTGATTCTTCTTGCTATTATTAAAATAGTTAATGCTGCTAGTTAATTCAATGATAACTTCATTATAGACAAGGTTTTTGCATTCTGCATCAAATGCCTTTGTTAGGCTAACAACTAGTTAACGACCTCTCCTATCCTGCTGTGTTTCTGAGCAGACTGCTGCAGATGCTGTGTTGCTAAACTCACTTCTTGCAGTGCAAACTGCATTTTTCAGAGTGAGACCTTCAAGAAGTTCTAAGCTAACTTCTGTAGGAAGTATTTACATGCAGTGTACTGGTCCAGGAATAAGCACCTCTAATCATTCTGATACTTAATGAAAGTGGCAGTATTTTGTAGGCTGCTGCAGAGAGCTGGAGGACAAAAGTAAAAGTCTGAATGTAGCTCAGTTTAACTACTGTGTTTTCCACTTAATTCTCCTGTGTTTTGGCTGTTCCTATGCCTGATGCAGGAATAAGGACATAGCTTAAGTCTGAAGCTGGGAAATGGAATAAGGGTTATTATTTTTTGAAGAACTGAACACAAATACAGTTCTATCTTCATATATTTCTTGAAAGTTTCGTTAGGGGATTTGATGTAATATTATACACATTCTTGTTCTGTCTGTATCATGTTCATTACTTTTCAGTTTCTTTCCCCATTTGACAAAATATGTAGGTTGATACCCAGTGAAATACAGCCATTTCTCATCTGGCAATCAAATGGTACATGAAATGAAGCACAGTAATGATGGAAAGCTGTCAGCTCAATAACATCCTGATCAGACTCAGGCTGATTTGACCTTACAGTACCTTGCTTACCTCAGAAGTGCACAGCAAGATGATTGTGGTGCCCTTGTTTAGTCAGGAGAAAGAATTAATCCAAATCAGCACCAGAAAGCACATTGCATGAACAATCCTGCAGAGTGTAGAAAAGGTAAATAAATTTAATGTAGGAAGATTGCAATTTGTTATTTTATTTTATTTTTTTTAACATGGCCACATAATGAATACAACATCAGTCCAACTTCAAAAATTCACATTTGAAGTTCTAAGTATCTGCACTGTCTATGAAATTCATCTAATGATTCTTGCCCATATCTTATTTTTTTTCTTAAGTATGTTTAATCAACTCTGAATTAAAGTATTTTTCTATCAAGCTGTTTCATGTATGTTATCCTGATGTTTTTTTCTGATAATCCTGCGAGAGAGATGAGTTTTGAATCATGATCTGAAGTTCAACACACACAGATCCTGTCAGATTTGGATGGTAGACAAAGCAACTTTTTAAGATGAGGAGTCATTTCAACAGCCTACCTTTTAAACCACTGAGATACAAAGCTATCATCATTATTATTTTAATTAAATAATTTCTTTATTAAGAAGTCTCACCGCATACAACTGGCTAGGTTACCTTTAATTAGATTGCCTAGTGCCCTGGCAGCCACTGAGCCTGAGCTCTGAGAACCCCCAGGTACAGGGCGACATTTGGCTAGTGTGACTACAGCAATGCTACAAGGACTGGATGATGTATACAATTTATATAGTGGATAGGACCAGGATGCGTGCAATGCGCTGGGAGCGCATACACTGCTGTAACAGCTCTGTACAGTTAGTGTTGATGTGCACTCCTTCCTTCAGTATGTTGCATCTCATTAGCAGTCTCTTTCTGTGGAGTGTAAGAAACTCCTTTTGACCAGGGCATGTTGTTTACTTCCAAACCTGTGTTACAGCTGGCATAAATCCCTCCAGGCTGTGGTCAGAGCTGGAAGTTGGCCATTAATACAGGCTGCTTCTTTGTCATGGTATAGACTTAAAGAAAAGAAAGCAGGTGCCCTCCTGGCATTTTATAAAGAGTCATTCATGAATATAAGATACCGCATTTTGCATATTAGTGTGAGTGCCAATATAAACCCAGCTGTGTGCAAAATAAAGTGAAATATGTATTTCAAAAACTAGGCCACAGCTTTTCTATGCTGCAATCTGAAAGCATTTGAATCAAGTTTGCATATGCATAGCCTTTTCTTCTAAAATTATATTTTCCTTGGGTTTTTTTTATCTTCACTTTTTCTTTTTTTCTCTTCTCTTTTCTCCTTTTCCTTTTCCTTTTTCCTCTCCTCTCCCCTTTCCCTTTCCTTTTCTATTTTGTCACACTTCTCCCAAGCTAATAAGACAATAACAGGAGCACAATGTGAGGAGTGCATAATGAGATGCCACAAAATGCATCTTGAAAATGCACCTCTGTGGCACCTTTTCATCCTCTTCTCTGGTCTCATACTGGAGCCCTCCTCTTTGAACTGGGAGCAATTTCTTTCACACACAACTGTTTCTGAGAAGGTGGTCAATAATTTTGCTTGGGATTTTGTTATATTTTAAATTGACCTCTACAAACCTAAAAGTTCTTTAATGCTACTTTTTTTTTTTCAACCTAGTGGTTGAAAAAGTGGATTTTTAGGGTCCCTGGTATACAGTTGGTACTGGGTGATCTTCCTGCTGAAGGGAGGAGAAATAAGAGGAGAAAGGGAGTGCAGGGTGAGTAGAAGAGAACCTTCTGGACTATGCTGGAGTTACCCACCATAGCAGGTAACATTCACCAGGCAGGTAACATCAGGAGTCACCTTTTTTGTGGGCCTGAGTGTAAGTTGTCCCTTCTTGATCCCTGTATACTTTCTTACTTTTACTGTCTTTGCAGATAGCCAACTCTTTTAAGAAACACTTGTGTGGAAATAAGAGATGTGTCCAGGGTTTGGGTTTTCTGTGTCAGGTAATTATTAACTGTAAAATGCATTTGGTGGCTGCAGTGCAGGCGATGTTTGTTTCCCAGTAGTTATAGGTAGTGTGTGGTTGTGAGATGCTACAACCTATTCCTTGCACCAGGTTTCAGCACTTTTTTTCCAAAGAAAACTGAAACTGGCTTCTCCTTGCTGTGGTCCTGTGTTACCCTGCTCCAATACAAATAAAAAGAGGTGAAAGGAGGAATATAGGGAAGGAAATTTTGTTCCTTGGCCTGTTAGGTAGAAGGTGTTTGCCTATAAATTAAGTTGGAAGAGCTTATTTGTACAGTAAATTTGTGTCTCTACTGCCCAGCTCATGCTGTGGGAACCACAGTGTCAGGACTGCTTTAACTTACAGGTGGCTCTGAGGATTCACCTGAAAGGCTGCCCCAGTCCTGGGAGGTGAATGGGAAGGCAGTGACCTGCTGCTGAGACTCTTGCAGGGACCTGTGCCAGGGACAGCTGAGGGGTATGCTCCCGTTTGCCCAAAACATCCCCTGTCTTCTCCTCTGCATTGTCCAGGGATGGGAGGGATCATTGCCCAGGAGCTGATAGGCCAGGCCTGAGAGTCTGGCTCTGAATAAAGGTGAAAACGTTCTCATTCCATATACAAAGATACTCGGGTGCTGTATCCAGCTACATCCCAGGGTCACAGAGAGAGCTGGTGATGCAGCAGGAGCCTCCTCTGTGCCATGAGCTAAGTTTCCAGGTTCTGTAATCCAGCCAGCAGATGACACCACCTTCTTTTTTTTGTTTTTTCTTGTGCGCTTCTCTTAAATCCCATAATGGATCCAGCTGCATTCATATGCAATCAAAAAGTCTGATCTGATGACAACTCATTTCTCTGCCGTGAATTGTGACTGACAGAGCGTGGCGCTAGCAAAACCAGAGGAGTTTAGGACTGCTTGTGTGCGCTTGTGAAATGACAAAGTGGGGGTTCAAGATGCACTGATAATAGAAACGAATCTGTATAAAACTCTATCTGATTTATTTTGATCTATGGTTAGCCATGTTTTATTTTAGTAGGATTCTTTGGGTTTTGCTAACAGGTGCTTGGCTTTCACATCCTTTCACTGTTTGGTTCTGGTAGATTTAATAGCATAGTTGCCAAATTGAGTTTAGATGACTTATCCTGTATATATTTAGAGATAAGAAGTTCATTTAGGGCTTAGAGAATGCTTCTTGTATATGCACCATTAAGCAGAGCGTATCCGCTACTGAACTAGCAATCAGCAGAATATTGACAAAAGTTTTAAAGAAATCTTTTTGTTCTGTGAACACGTTTATATGTGAGGTTCTACATGTCCCCATGACAAAAGGAGCAGTTCCAAGAGCTGAATGAAATCTGGATTCAGTGTACTTAGGTGAAACACAAGTACCGATCTTGGTTAGAAACTGTTGAAGTGAATTAAGAGAATTGGTGATAAAAAAATCATCTTACAGCAAAGTAAGATTTACGGTTTAGTTGCAGTTTCTGCTTCTAAAAGAGAACAAGGAGCTTGTTTCCTAGTATATGGGAGGAAGCTGAATAAACAGTAAGTTAGGATAATAGTGAAAAAGAAAAATGGTATGTAGACTTTCACATCTTATTTGACTGAACTGGAGAGTCAGGCCTCTGAAAGTTACTTTCAGAGCAGTAATCAAAGCACACATTGGTTTTGTTAAAAAAAAAGGCCCAAACCAGAACTCAAAGTGCTTTATATAACGGGGAAACAGAGAAAACTCCTGGACGGTCTGAGGGAGACGAAGAACAGAGTGACCACATTACTGACACTCACCAGCTGGTAACCAAGAACAAGGAGAGAGCAGTGAAAACTGAGAGGATTCATCAAATCCTCGAGTTATCTTGTCTTTATTCACAGCAAATGTAATGCTTTATATTGCAATTAACAGAAAAGTGATTAAATCTTTGAAACGTGGAGATGAGCCTTTCAGACATGCAGGTGGTTCTTCTGAAATGCCTGCTTGTGGAGGAGAGATCTCTGTGTATGTATATGCATGGGCAGCTCTATTCCCACCAAGCAGCTCAAGGAAGCTTTTCTGGGCTATTTATATACTTTATGGCAGGCTGTTTGCTTTGTAAGAGGAAAAGCTGATTCATGCTGGTGTAGAAGCTGATTGCGCTGCCAATGGGAGAGGCAAATTTGAGGTACCCGAGGATAATTAAGCAGGAGATACGCATGATTCGAAAATACGGACACATTTTTCTAAGGGAGCTGTTTGCGTGTTAGTGCGCGGTGCTCACTGCAGGTGTCACTGTTAGATCTAAAATAACGGCGTGCTCTTCGACTGCTGCTGTCACAATAGACGTTTTTTACCTACCAAAGTCACACTTGTGATAGTAACGTAAAATCTAGAAAACGTGTAGCAAACGGTAATCAATTCGAGCTCCGTGTGAGTGTGCCTGTGTGCACACGTGTGCTTGTACAGGTCATGATGGTGTATTTATACTCAGGTGTGTATCTGTGCATGTTTACACCCCACCAAGAGCTATTGCCGCATCTTTACAATAAACTCAAACATCTCTATGAATAAGACTTACAAGTTTTAGTCTGAAGACTCAGCAATCCTCCCATGCTTCAGAATGGGTGTTTAAGTTCCACAGAGCCTCAGCAAAGTGATGATGAAATCTTTAATATAGCTGCAGACTGTATAAGCAGTAATATGGGGATTTGACAGTGGGCATCTGAAATTGTTTACAGCAACTTCCAGGAGCTCAGTAATTCCATTCTCTCCAAATGGCTTTGCTTGGGTTTATTTGTAGTTTTGGTTGGTTGGTTGGTTGGGTTTTTTTGTTTTGTTTTGTTTTTTGTTGTTTCAAATAGTCTCTGGTTTTTGGTTTTTTTTTTTTAACCCAGTAAACAGGACTGATTCTTCCAGGATTGTTATTCAGATAACAAATAAAGTGCTGCAAGTTTACTTACTCTCTTTTTCACCTTTTTCTCTCCCCCCCACCCCTTGCTCTTTTTCAAAGAAAAAAGGGGGAATGAGGAAGAACTGAAAAAAGGAGATTTAAAAATCTTAACACAATCTTCCCCTGTGCCTGGTTTGCAACTACAACATTCTGTTTAAACAGTGAACAAAAACCATGATTCTGAGGGTATTTTGGAGTGGCTTCCCTACAGCTTTTTAAACAAGAAATTTAAAGAGAAATGCAATGTTCTCATTACGTAGCAATCTCTACAGCCTGTTCCTCCCCACCTGGGCACCCTTGCCTGGAAAGCTGGTAGTCTGGTATGTGACACTGATTAGCTCCCTGTATTAACGTTTATGATGCTTTGTTGTTTTGTTCTTGGTGGTAGCAATTCCTAAGTGTTTATTCGATCTTGTAAGGATACCCCTAATCTAGATCACTTTATTTCTATTGCTTCATTCCTGATTTTCACTTTTTAAAATGCTGGTTTACGCCCCTCTGTAGGATTTTCTTGTTTCTTCTCAAATCCTGCCGAATGCTTTTGGTAAAGCAAATGTGTTTGTGAGACTGAAAAATACTCTTTCCTCGGATCAGACAATGGAATTTTTCACTTGCACAAATAAATGTATATATCCCTGAATAATCTCACTCTAATTGAATCCTGAAGGTTCTGGAGGGATTTAGCCCTCCCTTTTTAATTTTTCTCAAAACAAAACCTAGAAATGAGAAAATATTTTGAGGTGGGAAGGAAAGGGAGGGGGAATAGAAAAATAAAGCAAATAAATTTTTGAATAAGAATGACCCATGTACTGTGACCAGAGGGCAAATGCAAATGCCTGTTTTCAAACACAGGCTCGTGAATTCTTATTAGGGGTTCGTGACTGTGCCTCCAAGCACATCATTACATATTCATAAGTGTGAAGAAAATAGACTCCTTCCACATTCAGGTGTGTTCAACTAAATGCTGCCCCTTTAATCTTAAAGAGCAGCTCATTTGGTCTATTTTCTTCAGTTCACAAAGTGTTAAGGGAATATGAGATAAAAGATGCACACACACAAAAAGAAAAAGAAGCAGCAATATTCCACAAAGATCTTTTTAGTGTCAACTTAAATGCACACAAATAGCAGATGATGATCTCTTTTATTGGACTAACATTTATCCACTAATATCCACACACTTTTAAAACCATTGAGACCTCCTCTTCAGGTGTTCATTTGAATAGAAATAGCTGAATGAGTGTTTTTATAATTGATCCCCTGAGTACTGAATGTCTAGTGCTGCATAACCAACATTTTCCCATTGCTGATTTTTTTTCCAAATTGCTACTCTGCAAAATTAGGATTTTGTATAGTTTTGATAAGAAAATTAACCTTCCAAATGCCAGATCCCCTTAATGTTACTTACGAAACGGTGTGAAGCTACAACTGGAACTCCTGTTCTCAAATCCAGTATTTCTGGTATGTGAGGGGAAAAAATCATCTTTTCTTCCATAAAATTACACAGAAACTAGAGCTCTCTTCCTAACCCCCTAAAAAAAAGATTGAAAGGTGTTTGTTTTGGTTGTGTTTCTTATCACTGTCCCTTAGATAAGAAGCTGTCACCTGAATGAAATCGTTTTGCTTTCAACAGCACCACAGAAACTTCCCGGTACTTGTTTGCTATTTTACACTGGATGAAAAATTTGATAGATTTACAACTTTCCTTTTTATCTTTAAAGTGACCTTTAGAAGGTTTTCCTTGCAATGTATATTGTGTGTCATAAGAACTAAATTTTCCAGACACACAACCAGGTAGAGTGTATATTTATTTTCTTTTCTTTTCTTTTTTTTTTATTTCTCTTTTTCCCCCTCTCTTTTTCTTTTTTTTTTTCTTTTGTTTGTTTGTTTTTAGTATGAAAACTCTGTAGGTAATGCTTGCAGTTTTGGACATGGATTTTGTAGAAACTGATCTTGTGAAGACACAGAGCAGCTGAAGTTTAACAGTCTGCATTACAGGTGGTTGCTCCTTCAGTAGCCGCTTGAAGGAAGTGGAATTCCTAAGTGATATGAAAACATTCTGTAGCAGCAACACCTGAGTAGTAGAGAGAAAGGGAAGAAGATATGATAATGACTGTGTGATAAAACCAGTTAGCATTTGTGTGCCATGGTAAACACTCATGAGTATAAAGAAAATAGTAGCTAGCCACTAGAGATATCCACTTATGTTCATGATACAACCACTACAAACTGTAGTTCTATCAAACTAGCGTAAAGCACAAGATTCATCTTTAATTAATTTAATCCTGTAGAGCTGAGACTCATTTTATTTGTGACTGTGCAGAGAGAAATTACACATCCATACTTGCCTTGAACTTCAACCTTATCCTTCCCTATCAGTCATATTGAGTAACACAATAGCACATGCTCTGAAATTCATGCCCTCTTTTTTTCTTTTTTTTCTTTTTTTCTTTTTTCATCCCAGAGATTATTCAGATCTTCCCACATGTGGCTCACTCAATAAAAAGCACAGAAAATGCCTCCCCCCACTCCTTCTTCTTTAGGAGAGCGATTTCTTTGCAGAGGGGAAACAGATTATTAAATCAAAAGTCATTCTCATAACGAGCGAGAAGAATGGTAATTCTAGAATAAGGCAGAAAGATTTTTTCCTGTCCTTGATATAGGAAGAAACAAACCATGCCCCACTGAAGGCAATACGTAATGCACATAACATAGTGTATTTTGCCTCTTTCCCGCCCTTTAAAAATGTGGTTTGTGGAAATTGCATATTCTGCATGGCTACTTTCTGTATCAGTAACCCATTCCAGATGCTACGTAGGTGTCACAGTACAGCATGTGACCAAAAAGGCAACTGTGCACAGTTCTGGGATCGGCCCAGCAGTGAGGGTGCCGAAGTGCTCCTCAAGATATGAGTTCAACTCTTACAAGGAACAATACAAAAGTTCTCATTAAGTTTTTTCTTCTTGCAGAGAAACAAGGGCAGAACTCTGTCCATCCAGTGCAAGTGCTTCATGAACCTTTTAAACAGCACATTTCTAGGGCAGGAGTGCTGCTTCTCACCCTGGACAGCCAGACTCTGTGTGAAGTTGTGGTATTGCTGCATAAAGCACGTGTCAAAGTTTGTAGCATCTCTGATAAGGCCATGAGAATTTGTGGTTTGGAAAAAACACTGTGTGCATCTTGGTAGTGCATATTTAAGGTGACAAAAACTCCAGCTTTTATGCAAGCCTCTAATTGTAGGCCCTAGCTGTGGCTCTTCTCACGTACAGGGATGCAGGAAAGAGAGATCATCATGTGCCATTTCAAAACAGAACAGCGTCTCTCACTTTTCCTTACAAAAGACAGGAAAAGCTACAGGAGTGCCAGAGCTAAATTCTAAGATCTAAAGAAAAAAGCTGCTGGGCTTGCCTTTGCCAGCAGGTTGCTGGAAAGGCTATATGTGTGTTTGGCCCAGACCGGGCCTTTTGCTTTCGGATCTACCCCAGGGAAAAGTTTGCTTTCTTCCAAATTCTCAGGTCAGCCCCGTGCACAGGAAGAAGAGTGGTGAGAAATAATTTTTATATGTCAATAAAATGCACAGAAAATATTCTCTGTGAAAGAAAAAAAAAAGGCATTTTATTTGGGGGTTTGTTTTTTTTTATCGACTCACTTGTAAGTTTGAGAATCTCCGTGTTTTAAAAAACTATGACTGTTAATTTGCAGGCATCCAGTAATGCAGCAATTACACATAAAGTTAAAAGTCATAGTAAACTTGCAACTCTCTCTTATATACTGGCAGGGAAGCACAGAGAATAATATGGGCAACCTCTTCAAATTCACCAATTTTGTTTCTTAAATTGCCAAAATTAGACTGATCTCAGACAAAATTTCTGTGCATTGCACAGTTTTGTTATTTCCAACTGAATCTGTGCACAGTCTGACTTGTAAAATGCAAGGCCTTCAGTGCAAGACAAAAGTCACGACAACTCTCTAATAGTTTGATCCACATGAGCTCCTGCCTTCTTTGGAAGATTTATCATTATGCCTGCTTCCTATTTTTTTCCCTTCAATATTTTGGTTTTCTCTCACACATAAAAGGAGAGAATAAGAGAATTAAATGTCAAGAATTATCTCATTTTAATATGCGGGATTTCTGTGATTTGAGTCTGCTGCCGGTCTACCATTCAGCATAGCCAAATTCCTGTGTTTTATCACTAGCTTTATCAACAAGGCCTTTTCTAATTCTTCACCGTCTACAAATACAGTCATATTATTATTTTTCTACTCAAATACAGTCCAATTCTGTTCTGTTCTAGCTTAAAAAGGCACTGCTTTGGCATTAGGTTTCAGCATCTTATTGCCCTTTGCCATTCTTAGCTTGCATTAACTCATTCTGCTGCATTTTGATTCACCTTGTTTTCCTTTTATGAATTTTACTCACTGACTGAGTTCCCATCTCACCTTTTGTGACTTTTACTCTGGTGTGGGAAAAGGATGGATCTCCTGTATGAATTTCCTGTGCCAGGCCATCTTCCTCTGGTAATGGAATTGCCCCTTGCTGTGACTGAACAAGGAAGTTATTTTCCACCCTCCCCCCTATTACAAAGTCAGTTCTGACACTTAATTCCACCTTCCTCTTCTTCTATCGTGAATTTATCTTTTTTATGGGCTAATACTAATAATCCTTACCTGCCTCTCAGGGGTGTTGTGAAGATTAATTAGTTAATGAGCTCTAAAGATGAAAAGTGCTGCATCATTGCTAAATATTATTGTTGTTCTTATCCTGTATAGATTGAACTCATCAATATCAGTATTTCAATTATAAATCTCACCCTACCATTTTTCAATTAGGCCCACTAGATCACATTATCAATCACTCACTCTACCTTCTTGTTCCTCTGGCTTATTTTTACCTTTCTGCTTTTGAGAATAGACGCATAATGACCATATGTTCCTGTAAATAAAGGATTCACCTTTTACTTTAGAATGCCCCTATCTTCTTTTAATACTAAAAATCAGAGTCCACAGTGGACTCTGAGCAAGATGATGATAGTTCCTGCTCCTTTATTTGAAACGAAATCTCTTTTAAAGTCTGCTGCATTATCCACTGAAAACAGTACCCTGAGCAGAAGGTCTGTACTCAGTCACATAACCAACTGATCTCCAACACCTCTTTCCTGTTGGATTATCATCATGAGCTATGTTTTTTGCCTTCTTTTAGCAGTTATCTTTCAGTCCATGAAACCTTCTCTTGTCTCTATGGATTGCAGTGGATCTGCTGAGTGAAACAAGGCCCCTCAGCTCATCCACAAACTCTTCTTTCAGAGCTGCTGCCGTGGAAGTTAAGAAGTACCATGCCTCATTATTTCTTCGGCTGAACTGGAGATGTGCCTGACTGTACTCTTTGAGCTGTCAACACCACTATATTTTTGTGTGTGTGTTTATCTTTTCCCCTTTTCACTCATGGTTCATATTCTGTCTTTAGATACTGCTCAGTCGCTTATTCTCTAAAACGTGCTGAAAAGATAACTGGGGAATGCAGATTTGCCTGGGACTCTGTGTCACCTAGCCTATCTTTTCATCTGTTCCTGTCTCTGATCTACACTACCTTGTTTCAGAAAACATGATGACATAAAAAAAAATATCCTCAACGTTAACTCCTACAAATTCCCTCGGTACAGACAGCAGAACACCTAAACCAAGGGCTGCAGTGCTATAAACATGGCAGGAAAGCAGAGATGCTCTGGTTTGGGCACAGGGGCACCTTTACTGCAGTTTGTGGTTTCCGGTGCTGCAGGCAAGGATTGCTCAGGCGTAACTCCAAGATTTTATTTCTGCATTAAGCCATATCTGAACTGCTCTTGAAATCTGTAGCAGCAAAATCATTCCTGACACACTGCTTGCACATATGGGAGGGGACACAAATTAGGAACAATCTGAGGCACACTGCCTATTTACATCCAAGGCAAGTGCCCTCAGCCCAGGACTACAGTCATTCTCAGCCACTCTCTCTCACTCTCCTTGGAGATGCTCCATTTTGTACAAATCTTTAAATAGTCATTGGGCCTGAGATGGAGGTATCTACAACACTGCTTGCAGTAAGGGAAGAACACGATCAGCCCAAACTGCTTGCAAAGGGGCTTCTAAACTCAACAAACCCTGTCAGATATCTTAACTCTTCTGCCTCATGTCTAGACTTTGGGAAGCATAATCTTTCTTTGGAGAGGCATTGTCAGATCAAGCAGAAATAATGCTGGCAGAGCTTAAACAACAACCATATTTGATATTTTCTGCTGATTGAGCTGTCCAGTTGACTGGAAAGGGCTGACAGCAGAGAGAGCCCTGGTCTGAGCAGAGCAGCTCCCAGGCCAGCTGGCGAGGGAATGGGTCTGCGCCAGGTAATTATTGCCTAGTGCAGAGGTCGAAAGCCTCAGAGAGACTGATGTACTAATGAAACACAAATGGGACATCTGTGCTCAGGAGTTCAGTAAAGCACAGAAAACAGAGCTTTGCCAGGAATATATGTACTACAGAAAGAAAACTCACTTTCTTGAGCTAGGGGAAACCCACTGAAGAATAAAGGCACAAGAAAGCTTTTGCATTGGATTTCATTTTGGTTTTGCAACAACTTAAATGTTTCTAGTGATTGCTGTAGACACTGCAATGTCACAGAGGGAAATGGGTTCATCTGAATAGCACTCATGATGCAAGGTCACATGTGGATCCTAAGGAGGGTTGAGAGACATAGTAAAAGAAAAGTCAAGGTAAATGAGGTTACAGGGAGTCTTTATTGAGATAAAAATCCAGTACGGTACTGGGTGGGCAGGTTGTTGCTTCTAAATGTCTGTAGTTACAAATGTTAGCCTATGAATTCAGGGTCTGATTATTGTGCCTCATACAGCCATGTCATTAGAACTGTTTCAAAAGTTTCTCTGTTTAACACTGGGACAAAGTGGACGTATTAGATAGATACAGGAATACATGCACACACGTATTAGTAGAAGTTTAAGAGAACACTTTCTGCAAAATAACCGCCAGAAGGCTCAGGGCACTGACTTTCCTGAAATAACACTGCTATAGTCACATCTGAGTGGAGGCTTAGAGCATGTATCAGGTAAAAGGATTTTGAGTTAAAGCCTGCATGTCAAGAACAGCATCTTGGACTGGCGAGGGCTGACAAGCAGTTCCTTAGGGCCTCCCTATCAACTCAACTTCACTTGCATTAGCAGATGTTAGCTACCCATTCTGAGGGTGCAGGATAGTTGGGTAGAGGACAGGTTGTGAGGCAGTGAGCTAAACTTAGAATCATAGAATCATAGAATAGTTAGGGTTGGAAAGGACCTCAAGATCATCTAGTTCCAACCCCCCTGCCATAGGCAGGGACACCTCACACTAAACCATCCCACACAAGGCTTCATCCAACCTGGCCTTGAACACCGCCAGGGATGGAGCACTCACACCCTCCCTGGGCAGCCCATTCCAGTGCCTCACCACCCTAACAGGAAAGAACTTCTTATATCCAATCTAAACTTCCCCTGTTTAAGTTTTAACCCATTACCCCTTGTCCTGTCACTACAATCCCTGATGAAGAGTCACCTTTCTGACAGGGGAAAAGTTTAATTGCAATATCCTTCAAGTGTCTGCAAGCTTCACCAGTGTGGGGTGAGAAGGAGGTGTGCTGAGGTCTGTGCAGGTACATCTGTATGCAGCCAGAGGCATGAGTACCTGTCCTGCTACTCCCAGCAGAGCACAGGCTGAGTGGGATGCACTAGGGCCTAGGGCAAGTCTGTGCTGGCTACCACAAAGCTTGAGAGATGAACGACCTCAGGTGCTGCTCAGCCACACCGGTAGCTGGGCTTCAAGGGAAAGGAACCATCTGGGCTTCATGCACTGGTACCTGTGTGAGCACCTGGTCAACAGGGAGGGAAAACCAGGCTTATCTTTGCCTTTCCTAGCTTTGTTCTTTTCCGCTAAGCAATGAGGAAAGAAAAAAGATCAATTTAGCTGGAGATGCTGTACCTTGTGCTCTCAGAACACCAGGACTTGGAGTTAAGTGTCCCTTTCTGCAGACAGAAAGTCAGTATTTCTGATGTTTGGAGGAAGTTTAGTATGTCCTCAGGTTGTCCTAATGTTTTGTCCTTAGATTGTTCTCTAATATTTCTTTTCAGTGCCAGTGCTGGGTGTGAGCTGGGATCTGATGCAAGATGAATCTAGGACCTTTTGGTTTGGAGGCAAGAGTGTGAATGCTGGCATAGAGGTCTTGACTATGAAATGTCATGAATGAACTTTGCTCAAAAGCGGTCTCTCAAAATTAGTAACAGTAAGAATAGCATAGGGTTGGGATAATTTTTTTTACACTTTCTTGTTAGCTGACTCTGAACATTTTCATTTTGCCCACAAGCTATTTGATGACTCATTATAGAATTAATACTTCCAAATATGAAGAATGTGTGCATATTTCCTCCATGATATAAAGAGTATAATCAAGAATTGCAGGCCAAAGCATTTGCAGTACAGGAAATCTGAGCTGGAATTGCCTGGTGCTCTGTCGCTGCTTCAGGTTGTGCCCTGGTCACATCCCTGTAGCTAGGCAGGAGGCCCCCAGGGAAAATTTGTGTTGGTTTTGGTGCTTAACCAGGGTATTCTTCCCACCCATAAGCTGCTAATTCTCCTCCATCACAGAAGGGACTCTGGCTGGCTTCTGTGTGAGGCATAGCCAGTGTCTTCAACACTGACATCTTCTGGTATTCTTATAAGAATGGAAGCATTTGCTGTGTCCTCCTACTAGCCACCAATTTCTTCTTCTTCCCTAACTGCATGTAGTATTCATAGAATCATAGAATTATAGAATAGTTAGGATTGGAAAGGACCTTAAGATCATCTAGTTCCAACCCCCCTGCCATGGGCAGGGACACCTCACACTAAACCATGTCACCCAAAGGCTCTGTCCAGTCTGGCATTGAACACTGCCAAGGATGGAGCATTCACAACTTTCCTGGGCACCCCATTCCAGTGCCTCACCACCCTAACAGGAAAGAATTTCCTCCTTATATCCAATCTAAACTTCCCCTGTTTAAGTTTTAACCCATTACCCCTTGTCCTGTCACTACAGTCCCTGATGAAGAGTCCCTCCCCAGCATCCCTATAGGCCCCCTTCAGATACTGGAAGGCTGTTATGAGGTCTCTACGCAGCCTTCTCTTCTCCAGGCAAAGGCATTCCTTGTCTTCTGTGAAATGAATATATATCATATTCATTTGCTTTGTTTGAAGGTTGCAGATTTTCAATGGCATTAACAACCTCATTTCAGTGATGGGTGAATCATATTTAAAATTAAACATCAGTTTACTGAACATGGTTTGGGATCCTTCACTAAAGGTGTGATTTTTATGTCATCTGTTCTTGTAAGAAAACCTACCAATCTGCACTTGGACAATGTAATGGGGCAGGTAATGCAATGCTGCACTCTGCCACTGCTTTTAGACTCTTCGATTTCTTTTCTATGATTCTTATATTACAGTTGTTGTCATTCAAGACTTCAGGATTCAAGACTTATGCTTAGTGATGTATTTGGATCAGCTGCCCTAGCCTGCTTCTTGCACACTGTGAATGCTGACCACTAGAGCAGGCGTTTGGTTACTACATGTATGTCTATTTGCAGATAGGAATGACTAGTCTGGAGAGGCAGCTTGCTAGTGGTGAGCCAGTGGCTACAGGATCAACTGGGACCTTATGCAAGTGAATACAGGATTAATTGCTAAACCTGGGAAAAAAGCATTTTGGGGAAGTGAAAGTGAACTCTTTTGTTGATGAGAAGCAGCTTCTTTATTGCTTCTGGCTCTAGAGTAAACTTGCAGGAGTAAATACATAAAATACACTTGTCTATTGCTGTCATTAAATCTTACCCACTTGTTTGAATTACCTGTGTGAAAAAGAAGTGGCTTCTTTTTAGATTTGTTCTAGTCTTGGTGAAGGATGCCTGTCCTTTGTGGTAGTAAGAAAGAGAAATCTAGGCTGGGGAGCCCTAAGAAATAAAACCCCAGATGAGAGAGAGAGCCAGGAGTGCAGCATTACGTAGCAGAGCTCTGGAACCAGCCACCACTGGAAATAAAATCCAATTGAATCACTTTAAAACAAATTCCTCTAGAAAAGCATGAAATAGTCAGTGTAGCTGAGAAAAAAGGCCACATGGTCTTTTGTTTCACTATTAACAGAATGAAAGGCTGGAAGCTGAAAATGAGCTGAATTCAACTTCCTTAGCATTATTCGTAAGTGCTATCCTGTAGCTCAAGGAATGAGACTAGACAATTCTTTTTGTTCAGGTACTGTTCCGCATGTTCTGTCTTCTCCCTTCTCACTGATGAAGTTGGCTTCTTCTTACCTGACTTTAAACCAAATTCCAGACACAGCCAGGACAGTCTGTGCCAAAATACACATACAAACAGCTATTGTATGGATATTAACTCCTCCTATTAATATATGTGGGGCTTTGTGGAAACAAGCAAAAGGAAAACAAAGTGTGCTGTAGTGAGGAACTGTGCTGGTCATTTTACCAAGGCAGAGAGACTGGGTGAACACAGACGGATGAATTAGTAAGGTGACACTGGAAGTATGGGGTCAGCCCCCCAAAAAGCTACAGCTAACAAACCTGGGATGCATACTGCAGCCCTGGAAAAGGTGGTTGCAGCAAGTACACTAGTGTAACAGGAGACCTGCACCTCTTGAGATTGATTGTGCTTTTCTTCACACTGCTCCTGGCTGTTAGAAATGTGGGAATTTGAAGCCCGCTACCTACTGAGCATTGTTGAGTGTACTACCCACTTAGCCGAGGTGAATGCTGGTAGCTGTTCTCTTAGCTAGGTCCAAAGATGGTGTAGAGAGGAGCAGGTAGAGGCTATTCTCTATCTGTTGCCCATCCCTCTGTGTAATATATCTAAAGTCAGTTTTCTTACATTTTCTAACACTCTCTTTTCCTGTACCTGAAGGGAAAAGGGAACATCCCAGCAAGCTCTTGGGAGGCAGAATTATCTTAATTCAGTTAATCCAGATCTCAGTCCAAACCCTTTTGAATTATTTTTCAGAAATGGTTGGCCTGAGAAATCTGGAGTACTGCACACTGTCTCCAGCTGGGTGGCTTTGTTTAATCTACTCACTGACTCCACAACACACAAATTAGCTCATTTAATATGAGGGAATGTAGATGAAGCTGGAATCATTTCTTCTAACAGCTTTGGGGAAGATTATCAAAAGGAGCTAGAACTGGAGCCTAGAGAGAAGAGAGGGAAAATCTGTCCAAGTTCTCCAGACTGTAACTGTCAGTGGAGATTACTGACAGTGGTAACTGGACTACCGTTAGAAAATCCTGCAGGAAAAAAGGGTTGAGAAGTGGTGTCCCTTCTTTGGATCAGTGCTCCAAGTACAGTTCCTCCTGTGCCAGAAAAATGAAGATGTATTATGGAAGAAAATCTACTGCCTGGCAAGAAAAAAGGAATGCCTGTAATGCTAGGAAAAGGCAGCTTGGAGGTGTGAGAGGTCAGCTTGGAGAAGAGGGTGAATCTTCACTGGCTCACCAGTGGGTGAGGAGGATTCAGTCCAGTCTTGTCCTGTCCTCATCACTCAACTGTTTAGTGTCCTGTTGTGCGTTACCTGAGAAAATCCCAATCTGCATTCCTAAGAAAGGGACAATAGCTGATTTGGAAGACACCAGAATCCACTGTGGCTTGTGTCCTTTGACCATTCTCACAATGGCTTCTGTTTTGGGCTCACAGGCAGTTTGTCAAAGGCTCGATCCACAGCCCAGCGGACAAAATGCAGGGGACAACCATGTTGTAAAGTCAGCTGTAAATGGCCTTCCAAGTGGGCCTCTCCCTCCATTATCTCTGCATGTCTATCAGAGATGAAATTGCCCAGCTGTCTCTCCAGAGGCAAATCCTCACTGCCAGGAGGTGCTTGCCCTCCTCTGGTAACCATTTAGCTTCCCCGTGTTTACTTCTCAGAGCTCAGACCCTCCACCACATGCTGGCTCTGTAATTCGCCTGGGCTCTGTGGAGCGTCATGCGAGCTGCTCCAAATTGAACATCTTCATTTTCGTCCTCACTGCGGGTATGTGGACACTCCTACTCCCACCCTTGCCTGTGAGCTTGCGTTCCCCACTCCTGGGCAGGGACTGGGATGTCCTCCTTGGGGGTGTGGAGCATTGCAGGTGTTGCACCCCTGGCCATGCCACTGGGCAGTGGGGCCAGTCAAGGTCAACACGGAGCTTTGCTGGTTGAGACACATCTGGATGCCCCTCTGGATGGCCACACATGGTTGGGCACAACTGCTGTTGAAAGTGATGGGTGACGAAGGACTGTGTTGTGCTTCCCTTTAAGGTCAGCTGCCCCAGGTCCAGCAGAGGCCCAGGAGAGCCCTTAGAGGGCATGTTCAGTCTGTCTGATTTTTCTGGTTTAGTTTGCTTGTTTGAGGCTTTTTTGAGGTGCTGTGTGTATCGCCCAGGCCTTGACCACACCTCAGGTAAGGACAGCCAGGAAATAACTCTTTGAGGAGGAGGAAGTGCGTTTCAGTGCTTTGGGCACAAGGCTGGTGCTCCAATACACAGACTACTGACTTTGCTGCTGGGCTGATGAAGGACTTGTCCCAGCAAGTCACAACACAGAATCACAGAATCACAGAATCCCAAGGGTTGGAAGGGACCTAAAAAGATCATCTAGTCCAACCCCCCTGCAAGAGCAGGGTAACCTACAGTACATCACATTTCTATTCTGCCTGGAAAACAGAGATAACAACAGTGTCATTTACAAAATCCTGCAGTCTATGGGTGAGAAATGCTAGAGTCAGATATTAATGGAGGGGTCCTTGTTTCTCTCCTGATTTGTTTGTGTTCACAGGTTTGCTGCAGGTTAGTTGTGTAATGGTGGTCTTCAGCTTTGCTTCTGGCTTACACTGAGTATTGATAGAGCTAAGAGGATATTGTTGCACTTTAGCCAGATTCCTAAATAATGCTGTCAGCCTGTTCAGGTGCCATGAGATCTTGAGCACCTGTGTCAATAAGTGACAGACTGAAGAAAGGTCATTTTGGTATCAGAAGCATCTTTCCTCCATAGGTGCCACCTTCCCTCCCTTTGCTTTTTCTCCATAGGTCTTCCCAGGTCACCAAGCATGCAGGATGACAGAAAAGGGAACAACCCCTAACCTGGGGGGCAAGGAGGGGCAGCTCCATCCTGCAGCTAGTGCAACCCCAGCCATATCCCTGGGACTACCTGAGCTTTTCAGGGATCAGGGTGCTCTCCCACCGGGCTCTCCTCAGTGCTGAAGATGGGCAGATACAGCACTACCCTGGAAGTTTTCAAGACCCAACCTGGGTCTGAACAACCTGGGCTGGGCTCAAGCCTGACCTTGCTTTGAGCACAGGATTGGGCTAGAGCCCTGCTGAGGTCCCTGTCAGCCTGTATTACCCTCTTATCCAAAGGTGCCAGACAAACTGGTGAGTCACTGCTTTCCTTGGATGGAGAGGATGGTGGTGGCAGCTGGCAGAGCTCCAGTGTACTTCCTTGATGGCATTGTGGAAGCTGTCCAGACTGTGCTCTTGCCTTTCAGAGGTTCAGGATGTGACTGAATTTGGGTTTCCTAAAGAGCCAGTGGAAGTACCAAAGATATTGACAGCCACAGACATGTTTCATAAATGTCTGTAGACAAATTTGGGCATAATTGGATTATTCAAAGTGATCCACTTGCCCTGAGGCATCAAGGGAAAGGTCTCATTTTGGTACTAAGGTGGGAGGTGCTGTGCTTCTTTAAAACTCTGGCTGCAAACATGACTGGGGAAGAGCAGGACTCCCACTGCTCTCAGAAACCTAAGCCTGAAGTGTGTAAGTGGGACCTGAATGCTGCTGAAAGAAAGTCTAATGTGGCATTGGGTGCCAAGACCTTGAAAATGTGACTCAGAGCTGTACTTCAGCCTTGGCTCAGAGCTGTGAAAATGGGTATGAAAGGACACTGTCCTGTCTGAGCTGTCTCTCACACTCCCATGAAGCTGGTATGAGTGATCATTTAACATGGAGCACAAGGGAGAGGTGAGTGATGCCACGTGAGCACAGCCAGGGGTCAGGGTGAGTGCTGACAGAGATTTTGAGAGCGCTAAGGATAAAAGAAACGCTTCCTGAGCCCAGTTTCATGCTCTGAGTGGATAGTGCTATACAGAAAAGGCAAAACCCCCATGCTCTAGTCTTCAAATAAATTCTATGCTTTCACTTAAAAGAGAAGAAAAAACAAACAAACAAACAAAAAAAATCCCCAAATAGGCTTTTAATCTTCATAAATGCAGATGATCTGTACATTCCACAAAAAAGAGACATAGAAAACACACACACACCTTTTAACTAGTGAGCAATTTAAAGACTAATAGGATTCATCCATAATTACATAGTTAAGTAAAATTTATGTATGAAGGAATTAGCTGATTTCCCTGAGGGCAATATAAACCATAGAGACAGCGCTCTCATTTAAAAGTACCATCTCAATGTTAAAATACTTTGTCATTCTTCTGTAGAGATGGTTAGGTGCTGTGAGAGCCACATGGAAGTTTATTTACTGATCCACAGACAACTGATAACAGATCTCTGCTTTGTTTGGAATAGAAAACTTGAACAGCTTGTCTGCACCTCTCCACTCGGACATTAAATCAACATGGCTCTATTAGTGGCCCTAGGATGCCAGCTGAGCCATCTCTAAGCCTGTCACTGTGATGTCTTCATCTGTAACCAGAGCAGACGTGAGCTCCTGGCAGCTTCGGGAGGTGACAACAAATCCAATTAGCTCCTCTCCATGGCGCCACAATACTACTGTGAAACGGCCTGACAGGGAGGGTGGCTGCAATACCCCGCACAGTGGGCCATATCCTTCGGATTAAAAAAAAAATAGTAAAAAAACCCCTACCAACACTTAATTGCTGGAGTTACTTTGCAGGCGGCTGCTGGAACCTTGTGCACAATCTGGTCAGAAATGTGAGCTGTCCTGGAGGGCTGGATCGTGCACAGCTTGGGGAGGGCCTTGCGAAAGGGTAAAATGCTCCAAGAGGATAACTCTGTGCCAGCACTGTCATACCCCTCCCTCACAAGGAAAATTCGGTCTGGAAATCATGCAAAAGCCAGACCCACCCTGCTCCAGTCCCATGTTGCAGAGAGATGGGGGCTTTTGGTGCCCAGAGGTTGTACGTGCTCTGTCTCCTTTGAGTATGGTATAAACCAAAAGACGGAAACAAAGTCCCTGCTCCAGACTTTGTCTGCAGGAAGGAAAATGGGGGGCTGTTCAGTGTCGGCAAAGTAGGATTTGGAAGTAGACAATCTAGTGAAATTATTTGAGCATTGAATGGGAAAGGGTTGATAACACTGCTCAGCAGTTGAAGCTGGGCTGGCTGAACTTGGACAGTTGTATTTAAATCCAGCTTCTTTCCTCCCAAACTAGTTAGCTAGTGCCAAGACATATTTCACATACTGATTAAAAGTTGCTGATATCCCATGAGGCGTAACACATTAAGCCATTTAATTCTTTTAGGCTCTTACTAATGTGATATTTTTGCATTTTCTGACCAATTCTTGCATCTAACAGTGCAAAGTGAAGTAGGCTGGGGAAAAATAGAGACTGAATATAGGGTCCCCCTGAGTGAGGAACTAAATCTAGTTTCTTCTATTTGATTCTCAAGGTCGTAGAGGCTATCAGTGAAACCTGAGCATCCCTGCTGCTGAAACATAGCATACTTGAGATGTAGAAATGCTTCCCAGTATTTGTGTTCAGGTGTTCTCCAACCCCATTCGTGTAGGTAAATTCTGTTTTTTCCAATGTTGGAGGCTATTACGGATCATTGTAACTGTAAGCTGCTCTTAGAGAAATAATTAAGTTAGTAACTAGCCTGATTTCTCTGCTTTTAGTGAAGTGAGCCTGGCGTTACATCAGGCTGTCTTACGCACAGTCTAGTGACTGTGGTCACTAGACTAAATCAGACAGCTCTAACAATATAAATTCTGCTTTTCGAGTTAGAGATTATGTGTCTTGCTGCACATCGTGAGTTTGTGTTAATTTGTAGTGTTAGAAGAATTGGTTTATAGGTTTTAAAGACTGAACTTATGGGAATGAAGTGTCCAGCAAAGCAACAGTAAAATGGTTACATATCTGCATGTCTGCAAATTTGTTTGAATAAAGAATCTTTACTCCAAAGAGAGTATGTCTTAAACCCAGACAGAAGACAACATTCATCTGAAGCATGGATCTGCCTTGTCTGTGTGGTTACTGGTGATGAGTGTTCAATGCAGAGAAAAACAACTCAAAAAATGGCAGAAATAGTGTTGGGAGGAAGCACATCATTACTATTTTCCACAATTTAAGTGCATATTTTTGAGTGGTTCCCCTGATATTCAACTTCCATGCTTCAGAAGTGCAGTGAGATCTGGGAACATTTCACCAGTAGCCATGATTCCTGAGGAGGGATTTCTCCAGGGAGAGCATATTGCAGCAGTGCTTGCCTCCCAGAGCCAAGAACACACTCCAGTCAATGGGTAGCAGTTGGCAGGCCACCTCTCCCTTGTCAAGAAGCCAGTTGTTCTGTTGTCTCCTGCCACATCCCTAAGGAATACCTGTGGGCACTGGCAGCCACACAGCTGATGAAAGAAAGGGGAAAACAAGGGAAAAAAGTGTAACTGGGATAAAAATTGGATTTTTATTTTTATATTTTTTTAACAGAAGCAGCGTGTTGCAAATATACCTTGTTAAATCAAACTCATTCCAGATTAATTGGGCACAATAGCTAGGCATGTGGCTGGTTTACAGAGCAACCAAACACTCAGCCTTGGAACTAATGGACTGGTTTTGGAAACCAATTGAGTACTGCCAGGCCTAATTATTTTCAGCAATATCTTTCTGTTACCAAAACGTGGCACTGTGGACTTTGGCCTGCTTGGTATGAGCTGCTCCGCTAGCTCACTGATGAGCACAATCCAGACTGCAGAAACGAGCCTGCAAAGCATAGAGAAAAGGATGCCTTGGTCAACAGAACAAGGCTTTGTCTTAACCACCAATTAGCAGTGGTAATGGTTAAGTCTGAGTTGTATTTTAAGATAATTACACCTATGTTATGTGCAACAGTGTAAGAGGCAGTTGGAGGAAAGCCTTGCATTCTTCAGGATGAGGATGCAAACAGGTGATGGGAGTTAAGGACTTAGTTACCCCAACTGTGGATGCACATGGACTTGCATCCATATAGTAAAGAGAAAGTTTCAGGGAGAAATATTTCTAGAGATTTAGAGCAGGGTGTGATACCATAGGGATGATTTGTTGGGATGAATATTCCCAGCACAGACAACATCACAGGCTGCTCAGCTGATCTTATCTGATCACAGATTTCACAGTCAGGCCAGGTCCACCAAGACAGCAGTGGCCGATGTAGGCACTTTGAAGTGAGTGTGATTGATGCAGTTCATGAGTCAGCTGAGAATTTGTATTATTTTGTGGCTTTAAGGCAAGAATTTATGTGGCTTTACTGGTGGCAAATGAATTTTACATCGCCATTATAGGGAGACTGAAGGGATGGCTATGAAATGAAGCTTGATGATTGTTACTTCTGCTCTGGGCGTCACAGAAGCTTTTAATGAACCTCCATCCCATACACCTCTTAAAGTCACACAGTTCTAATGTGCTTACAGGTAACAGTACTCTGAGAATGATGACTTGGTGCCCCAGCACGCTGGGAGAGCTTGCCGTTATACGTTGGCATTGAGGAATAGAACATGATTTTCCGTTGAGCTGTTGGTCTATCATCTCCTAAAATTCAGCTTTTATGATGACTGCAAAAAAAGGCTGGGCATAAACCACTGAGTGTTACTAAGGTGACTGGATACTGCAAATGGCACTGAGATTGCAGAGACTTGAAATACAGGAACAAGAGGAAGTCTATATAGTCTCTCTTGAAATCTGAGGGAAGAACAGAAGACATTGGTAGTGACAGCAGAAAGGTTTACAGAACAAGAAAGAAGTGGAGAAATTTTTTGAGTGGGATAGGAATGAAAAAGATGTCTTATTTGAGAGCTGAAGGTGTTAAAGGCACAAGAAGAAGAGAGGAAGGAGGAAGCATGAGAACATGTGCTTCTAAGACATGTGCATCAGGGGAGGACAAAGGTGTTTTATTTCCTGGAGGTTTTGTGCCAGGAATAATAACATGAGCTATATGGAGCCCACCAATATCTACTTCTCTAGCAGATTCTCCCAAACCGAATACACGTACTAAACCATCTAACTTTTTGCTGTTCTCTAGTGAACAGTAAATACTGGCTACAATTATGTTTCCTGCCAAATCTTTTATTTTGATAGAATCTGTATCAAAGCAAAACATATGGCTTCAGTTATTGGGAAGCTTGGGGTAAATTAGCTGCCTGGATTATCACAGGCGTTGACAAACAACTTGTGAAACACACTCTCTAAAAGGAAATTTGTATAAGAAATCATGCTCTTTATTGGAGGACTGAAGGTCTTCTCTGCTCTGGAGGTCTCTGTGATACTGTTCTACAAAGATTTGACAGCAAACCTGCAGGTTTTTCTTCGAAAACCTTCATCAGCTGTCATCTATTCAAGACAAGATGTGCCTTGTCTTGAAGGAGGAGTTCCTAGGAAATCATTCCCTTCCTCTTTGTGGCATGTGGCCAGCTGTGACTGAGACTTTCAATTGAAATCAGAGACACATGCTGTGGGTGATGGCGTTTATGTCAAGCTTCAGTTGTGATTTCAAAGCTACTAATCAGAATAGTATGTCTTCTGAGCATTCCCGACACATTTAAAGGTTGGAGAGCATCTCACAAGAGCTGGCATTAGTCAAACAGCTCCCTCAGCAGACAGAGGGTCTGTTCTGATATCCTGAGGGAGTCTATAGCTTAAATCAAATATATTTTGTTGACTTATTTCCTTTGCACAAAGTCTTTAAATATGTCAGAGGTATTGGCCTCTGTTGGAAGCAGAGGGTGGTTTACACAGTTGTGTCACCAGTCCTCCATCCTACTATATGGTTTCTTTAACTTGAAGAGAAATCAACAGTTAGAAGCTACAGTTTTACAATCTCTTGGGCTCTCTTGCAGCTTTGGCTCCTGGTTACACTGTGATTCAAGCTTTTTAAGAGACCTATTCTGAAATGGGACTCTTGGAAAAGTATAATGTTGTTATGAAGAATATAGCTAGCAATGAAGGTGGCACAGCCAAGACAATTTCCCCTTTGTTATTGGTCAAATCCTCTGGTGCTTATGTAGATACCATCTGCCTCTTTCCTCTATGGTATCGCAATTCCTCATAGGCTTTAGGGGTCCTTTAGGCAAAGAAAAACAACTGCACCAAAAATCGTTCTTCAAACCACAATGCTAAGTTTCACTTGGGACAGCAACTTCAAGAAATACTACATTTTCTCTTCTATCTTCTACCCATGCTTATTTTTATCTATCTAAATGCTACCTTTCCCAGGCTTGTAATACTGCTGTGCTGAGTACTTGCATTACTCTAGTGTCCAGGAGTCCCAGCCATAGACTTAACCATTTCAGGGGCTAATCACAACATTAGGGCTAGTTTTCCTTAGCCAGCTAGCGAGCAGAGCCTGGTGCCATGAGGCAATGCAGCTTAATGCCATGTGGTGACACCAGCTCCTGTTGCCTATGGAAAAAGCATCATGGTCATATGGCAGCATTGCCTGTGAGGTAAAAAGCCCTGTACGTTTTCTAGGGTAATGGGACCTTCTCCATCTTCTAGAATTAGGGAGTATTCACAGTGATCGATGGGGAAGGGGTGTTTGTCTTGCTTTTACACGTTTTCAGGAAGAAACTGAGTATCAAAACCCTGTTAGTTGGGTTCAGAGAGCCTTTCTTCCCACCCTGGAGGCTTTGCAGCTTCTGGCAGCTTTGGAAATGATCTCAATTGGGATTCAGACTCAGGCTTCTCACCTGGGGCTACACAACATTGCTTCCTGACCAATGAGCCATTTTGTAGGTGACTTCAAAACATGCAAAGAAAATGAAACGATTTCTTCGAATATCCTTAGCCAGAAGAACGGCTCAGAGGGTTATTGAGTTTTTTTTCTTTTTGAGTGCACAGTTCTTGTTTACTTGAATTCTCCATCAAAGCTCAGAGAAAAGGCCATTGTGACTTTGACTGGACTGGAATTTGCAGCACCAGCATCGGCCAAAGGCAGTCCATCCTCTTGCAGGCTCTTGCACGTGACGCAATGAGGAATGGGGGAAGGGGAAAATCTGACAGACAAGCAGACAGATCAAACACAACACATCAAAGAAGAGAAAAAATGCAAGAATGAAGCAATCCAGCTCTACAGTCCCTCAATGCTATGAAACAAAGCAGACAACCCTCTACACAAGGCCATTCCTGCCATCCAGAGACTGAGGCTGTATACATGAGATCTTACCAAAAGCACTAGGGAGTGTTCTCTAGTGACTACATGACCAGTTATTGCACTATCCGTGCTCAGACACTCTGAGGGGCTAATTAGTGCTTTTAATATGTAAATCAGAGCCTGAACTGATTAAATCTAGGGAAAAAAATAACCCAGCTGGTGAATATGTTGTTTTAATTATTGTTCTAAAGAAAATATGGGCATGACTGAAGATGATGATAGAGAAGAACCTTTAATACTGCCTTATAGAAGTTGTTGTTTTCATAGAAAACTAGTAGGAGAAGTTCGATGCTGAGTTGGAGGCGAGGAGGAGCAGCAGGAGCACATGCAGGGCCAGCAGAGCCCTGCTGGCTGCATGCTCCCTCCGACTGGAGGATCTGAGATCCTGCAGTCCAGCCAATGGAGTTTTCAAAATCGTATTAGCATGAGTTCTAAGTATGCATGGGACCAAAGGCTCTCTCATGATTTCATCTTGCTGGTTGTTGTTGAAACATGGAGGAAGAACTATTCCTTGCCCCATAGAGAGATTTGGGGGAGAGGGGTAGGGGAATTAATACCACATGTTACCCTGTAGAGATGAAAGTCTGTAATCCATTCACCTCCAGATGCATCTGAAACCTTTGCGTTACAAGGGGACAGAGCCTGGAAAGGAATAAATATTTCATTTTCCCAGGCTGAGTTTGTCTGAAGGCAGAGAAGAGAATTTAGCTAGAATGGACAGGAAAGAGACTAAGGTGAACTGAAAGAGGGAAGGGACAGATTGGATGATTACTTGTGTTTGATATAAAAAGCTGTAAGAAGGAAAGAGGCTATTAACTTTTGTTGAGCTGTCTCCACTGATACTGGAATGAAATAATTTGCACAGCAAGCCTGGACTGCAATCCTTTCTGCCAAGCATGAGCTGAGAAGAGGAGGTTTGCTTTCCAAGAAAAAACTTTTCAGAAAGGAGGGCATCTGTATGCCTCAAAGGCCTCTTGCGTTATTCAAGTCAGACCTGCCTTCCAACCTGCCTGAAGGAATTCAGAACAACTTTCCTCTGCGTCTGTTGCTGAGGCTCTTTTGCAGCCTCTAGTGAAGTGAACATTTTTCTATGGATCAATTTTTAGCTTCTGTCAGTATGGAAAACCTGAACTTTTTTCCATAGAGCAAGGGAATAGCAGGTAATTATGTTTCCTTTGAACATACATGCCCTTTTATCTATGCCCTTCTGCCTACCTGTCTGCCTGCCTCCTTATTTATCTGTGTATTGTAATTAAGGCTTGGGAGTTGCAGCAGAGACAAGTTCCTTTTCCTATTCTTTTTCTCTCTCTCCCTCAATTTTGCTAGCACCTGGTACAGATGAATTGCTTGAAACAGATGATTAAAAATGTCTTTTCTTGTTCTCCCAAGTATAAAAATACATGCACACATATATCCCTATGTATTTAGCCATAAGAGTCTACACAACTGCATCTGTTAAATCATGTAACAGACTTCTTCAGTACAAAATTTCAAGTTCTCCTCATCAACTATAAGAATTAGGTTGACTGACCTGGGTTGCCTGGGATGTCAATACCCCTTCATGATATTTTTGGTAAGGCTGTTTTAATAGAGCACAATTTACTCTTCTTTAACTTCAGTCTTTTCTCCTGTTCTTTCCATCCTCTCCTCCCTGCTGCTACACTGTGGGTGACCTAGAAGGCAAACATGCTTCTCTAGAAGCTCTTTTCCTTTAACCTATGTAACACTGTGACTGTGGGATACGATCTTCTCAGTGTTACCTCCTTCTTTTTAAGTTAAGAATCCCTTCAATGGAGCAAATCTGCATGCGTGTAACCCCACATTAACCTCTCTGGTTAAACTCCTGAACTCCTTGGAGGGACAGAGGAATAGGTACGATAGACGCAGGATGAGAATTTAGGAAATCTGTGTCTGCCACTCTTGCTTTGCCACTTATTTCCCCCATGACCTTGGATTAATCCTTTCAGTCATGTCAATGATGTGCAATGGCACATGATGCTGGTATCTCCAGCTATGCTCCTGTATCCACATTTTTAATGCAGTACCTTTCAGAAGTTCTACCTCTATAATAAACCGTGCCACTGAGAACTAATTAGATCAGGTACTGGTGCCATTGATCTGAGCAAGCATGAGTCACAAGCATGGTGTAGGCATGTCTACAGTGTCAACGCTTCCACTGTAAATTTATCATTGGTTTCTGTGTGCTATTAGTGGCTAAAAATCCACTGACTTCTGTTGACTTTAAGACCTGATGCCTCAGTACACAGACACTTTCACTTAGTATGGACTTTGGACTTTCAGTACATATATATATATATAAATAATTTTCCTCTTCTAGGAAAAAAGACGAGTACTAGAAATTGGGATACTGTGTTTGATAGTGTTATTACTGTCCTTTTAGCCCTGATACAGACCTCCTCATGTGTGTCCAGCACTTCCTAGAGACCAAAGACAGCCTGGCTATCCTAAGGAGCTTTTGCTCTATGTGTTCTACAGCTGAGAACACTTAGTGACAAAACACCAGCCAAGCCAGGAGCGTCAAGGAGGCTTCTTGTTCCCTCAATGAGATTGTCACATTTTTAGGATTACTAACATTTACTCGTCATAAATACAGGTGCATTGCTGGGGGAAGAGGAAAGCAGACAGCATATGTCAGCCTTGAAAGGAGATTTTCTTCCTGATGCAGAGAGTGTGAATGTCAAGGCATGGGCATGAATGGGAGAAGTGGAAGAAATGGGCTGGATAAATGTGGCAGCAGTGCTTCTGTGTAGATGTTGCTGACAGTCACCGCAGTCATGTCCAGGCAGTGAGAGCTTGCAATATGGAGGCTTTGCTGGTTCCAAGCAATTAAAAATAAAGACTGAAATGGATCCTAGAAAAATAGTTAGTTCGATATATATTTAAACAACTCTTTGGCTACACTCTGCATGCAGGAAGCAGGGTGCCTCACATTGCCATTACTCGCCAAAGAGATGTGGAATCCTGGATGCATGAATGCTTGATACCATGACTTACCATCCTGCAGCAGAAAGAGTGCACTTTGCACTCCCATCAACTTTCACCTTTCACCTTTTCTATAGAGGGATGAATACCGTGCAATTAATAGTATGAGGAATTTCAAAGCAGATTTTAGCAATACAGGTGGTTGTCCAAATGTCTTTGTCACTGTGCTCTGTAGTCTTGCAGGAGAACTTCTTATTGTGGGGACTACTTCCACATTTCTAGTGAAAGTAAAACCATTCGTGTTTTCTTTCAGTGACTATTCCAGCAAAGATAATTCTTTTGTCTGAGCTCTAGGAATCATCTGTTAGAGGCGCTTGCTTCAGCTCCTACAGAAGACTGGAGGTCTTCCTGTTCCTACAAATACAAGGCTTCTATTTCGGGTGTTCAGTAATGGTTAAACCAAGTTAGAAAAAACCCAAGCCAACAAACAAAAAATATCTCACTTCCATGGGTCTTGTAAGGTACACACTCAAGTCACCACAAGGGCTGTGTGCATCTTTCTCTTAATTTAAAACTTGGTTAATAGCATGAGATTTTATTATTACCTTGCCTGGGAAGCTACCAATATGGGTGACCCTTTAGTTAGCATTACTCTCCCACACATCAATATTCTGATACTCCCAGTTCACTGTAAGTCCCCTCAAATGCTGTGTAGACTCTTATTTGTCTTGAGCTGAATGTTACCAAGGGATCTCAATGCCCATGCATGCAGTCCAGGAGTACAGTGTTATTACCAAATCCTGTCCTTTCTTCAAGGAGACCTAGTTATACTAACGAAAATGTCTCCCTGTCTTAGAATCATAGAATCATAGAGTAGTTAGGGTTGGAAAGGACCTTAAGATCACCTAGTTCCAACCCTTGGAACTAGTCTTGGGCTGAACTTGTTGGGGCTTCAGAGTGAGAGCTGCCATGTCATGAGTCTAAGGTGCAACTTTGGGAAGTTGCTGGAAGTAACTTCTCTGGCTAAAGCTACAGCCTTAGAAATCCCATATCTTCAGTGCTGCTGTTAGGATAGTGATTGATTATCTCCACATGAGCCTACTTTGAACTTTTGATAGAGTGCTCCTTCCAGCAAAATCAACACCACTATTTGATTATGGTGTTTTTCTTGCTAGGTCTTGCAGACTAGGACAGTTCTTAATTTTTCTATCTATTAAACAAAACAGAGATTTCCCGTCAGCTTGTTATTTTGCATCTTCCTGCAACAACAGGCCAGACCAGAATGCTGCAGATGTATGCGTTGCAGCTGATTTTTGTCAGGTTTTTTGAGTCCAAGTGGAGAATTGGTCAATACAGGAAGGAGAATTTCCTGGGATTCATAATGCTATGAAGGAAATCTCATTTTTTTTTTGTCAGATTTTTGCATTCTTGTAATTAATAGATAGATACAAGCTGCTGAAGCCAGTCCTCTATCATTTACCTATAGCTAAAAATAATTGCTCGAAATGATATTTTGCTGATATTTCAAATCCACAAATGCAACCGAATTAATTTGCCCTAGACATTTTCCATTTTAGTGTCTATATACACATATATAAAATATAACCACATCCATATTTATAGGTATGAAAATGAATATATTTTGTACCTAGAAATATTCCCATGTACCTCTTGACTTGTCATTGGGAAATACACACAGGACTCAACAATAAGTAATAAAAGCAGCAGAGGTGATATCCTAGGGTTTGCTATCCCACAGATTCATTATGTGGTGGAGGAGAGCCCTGACAGGGTGAATGTCCTTGACTATTGCAGCTCAGGGTTTTTTTTTCTGGCTGTGCTAAGGGGTGGCTCTGCTCCATCTCCTGAACAGATTCATGAGTACATGAGGATGCTGGTCCCCATCCTACATGACAAGGGTGACCCATACTCATAACCAGACTTAGGCTTTAGTCCTATAAGGTGTTTAACTCTCAGCTTTGGATCACATAAAAATAATTGATCACATGCTTAACTTTAAGCACGTAAGTCTCATTGTCTCAAAGCCATATTGCCAGCATCTTACCACATGGTCTGGACATGCTTGCCCTCTCAGCAGTTGATGGTGCCCCTCCTTTTCTCCTTCTGGAGAAAGGTACACCTCTCTGTTTGCCAGCTAGAATTATACCCAAATAATTGAACGTGTCATCTGTTGAAAGCTAGGGACATTTTGGCAAATAATACTATCATAGAAAAATTGTGTCTAAGCACTTGCTTTCTTCCTTAAAATATTTTCACTACAAAGTTAGTCATTTCATTATATAAAAACATAATTTTAATGAATGAGCAAATGCATTCAACTGTCTGGAGCAAAGCAATCTGTATCTATATATTTGGATAAATCTATGCACACGCACACTCACTAATAAAATGTGTCTTTTTCTGTTACACCGAGGGATACTTCCTTGGAATTGTATTTTTTTACCGTGTATTACAAAAATATAGAAAGTGTTACTGTATCTCTAACTGAGAACTATTTCATGCTCTAGCATAGCCAAGTGTCTGCAGACAGAGATAAGCTATGGTTTCCCATTTTCCTCTGCAAAATTAGTGATCTAAAAGCTCAATAAAACCATCACCTTCTGTCGTCAGTGGGGATAGTGGAAAGCTTGAAGTTAAATAAATAATAATATAGCAAGTATTAATGGGGAAAAATTGAATAACGGGGGATGCGTGTTTGTGTGTCTCCACAGTTTGTTTTTGTTTTTGTTTTTGTTTTTTTTTAACTTGAAAATAGTTTTGAGAAGAAAGATTTCTGAAATGACATGGAATTTAGGGGAAAAAGGGATGGCCAGCAGCCAGCAACAATTTGATTCTGGTATTTGTAACAAAACTGAATAAAAGGAAATGTAGTTTAGGGGAATCTTTCTGGTCCTTTCATTCCAGAAAAAATGCCCTCAGTAACACAACTCTTTCACAAGTGATAATTTCCAGGGGTTCTCCTGGTGCTATTTTTTTGTTAAACTGTTTTTAAGGCAAAAGCACACCCAGTTAAGCAGTTATCTTTTTTTGCAAATTTTAATACTTGTTTTTTTAAAGCTTGGAACAAAACTGATTTTCTCCCCTGCTGGTGAGTTTTGCAGAATAATTAGGGGGAAAAAAAACCCTTCCACCAACACAGAACGTTGGCTTTGAGGAGGTAAATGTGGGGCTCCCCCCGCTTCTTCTGAGCTTTTGAGAGGCTCAATATGCTCCTAACTTTGCACAAAGCCCGGCTTGAGGAACAAAGCCTGCAGATCACCACCGGGAAGTGGTATTAGCCCTTTCCGCAGCCTTCCCACTGTGGATGCATGCTCAATTCGTGGATAAATGCACCTTTTAAACTATATTAATGTAAAAGTTTTATTTGAAAGATGCCAGCTGTGGTCCTAGCCCAGGTTTATTCATGTGGGACATTTACTGGGTCAACTTAATACTTGACTACTGCTTATTATCCCATCAGTCTTCGGGGACAACCCATGATCTAATTGCCCAGCATTTATGTTGCCCTGGCAACTATAAATACAGAGTAATAATCCTTAAAGGGGCAGTGTAGAATTTCATGCCCCTGCAGTGAACTACACTTCATTTCCCAGAGCACACTGTGTATTTTAATTCAGTGAATAAAAATGTGTAATGAATAATTAATTATGTGCTTGGAGGCACAATAGCTGCCTACTTTTGAATATTCATCAGTGACATTATTAATTCACTAGAAATCCCAAGGAGCAGTGGGATAGGCTTTTAGCCTAGCTGGAGGACTTACAGATAATACTCTGCAACATGAACAAACTTTTTCAAGCAGACTTTTCTTTTGCAGAGTTTTTTAAATTTCATTTACATCTTAATAAAATAATAATAAAAAAAGTTCTGTACCAAGCAGCAGTGAGCAATAGCTGACTGCAGTAAGAAACTTGCAGTCTGGAGCCTGTTCCTCCCTGACCCACTGCCATGCCTGACCTCTGCTTTAGGACCTGGTGTGCACCAACTGCAGAGAAGATAAACCTTAGGAGCTCTGAATAAGACTGTAGGGGAAAAGCCGCTGGCCACTCATAATTTCTGGTAATGTGTCAGGCTCTCTGACGAAAAAACATCTTATTTGCCTGTCAAAAAAGTAAACATCAAAAAACCTGCCTACGGTAAATAACTTGTTGTCAGGCTACAAAGAGGATTATTCTAACCCTTGAATAAACCTGCAAGTCTTTTTTCCAGAGATAGGAGGGTGACTTTGTATGTCATCAAGCTAGTTTAATGGTGCCATTCCATTTAAAGCAAGAGATTTATTCCAGGTGAAGGCTGATGCTGAAGAGCAGAGACAAACCCTATCAGTTTCTTGGCAGAGAAGAAATGGTATGATTCAAAAGAAATCTAAGGTCTTTTTGTGAAGTTTTCCTTCTTTCCCCATCTGATTTGCAATGCCAATGCAGTTGCAATGCAGCCTCTTTTCACCGCTGATACCTAAGGCCAGATTCTGTGCTGATACTATTTCTTTGACTTGAGAGAAAATTTGATCTTCGGCGCTTTGGGCCAAACCTTGCAAGAGCCCTCTTCTCACAGATAGCCTAGCTTAGGGTCTTGTTGGGGATTTTTCTTCTGAAGAATTTTTGGATGAAAATGTTGTTTCTGCAGAGATCAAGATTCGTGGTTACAGTCACCTAAACTCCTGTGAGGCAGAGCACTATCAGAAAAAAATGTAGTTTAATCCTTCAGCCAGTCCAACAAACCTAGAATATCTGTTAAAATCTTTCTTTTTCTCTAGGGTTTGTTACAAACTACAATTCCTGTTGGAATATTTGCAGGCCTAGCTCTTTGTTCGTAAAGGAATAAAACTTTTAAATCCTTCAAAAGACAATTGGACTGCTAAATCAGAGGCAGATTTTTAAAAATGAGACCTGTAATCCATAGAGGTTCTTAATGGGAAGAAACCATTATGCCTAATTAAATTGAAAATAGCTCCATTTGTATAAAGCTGGCAAAAATGGATCTTTCTTGGAGCATATGCTTGTAATACGTTATGTTTAAACTACCTATGGTGTGATAAGGTTTTCTTTATATAGGACTGAAACCTAACATTTCATTATTTTCTTGCATTTGTCTTTTGACTTTCTCCTGGTATGTGATGAGCTATGTCTGTTCTGCTGCCCTGATGCTCAGTGGCTCCCTCATCTGTCTGTCTTTTATTCCAGCTAAGACCTCCAGCAATAGCAACCAAAACAGTGCACCAAGGTTTGATCAATCTTGATTCTCTGCTGCAGAACTTGTTAAAAACATAGTGATGAAAACCAGCAATTGCATACATTGGCTAATGCAATGTAAAACTGATCAGCAATTTTAGCAGCTTGTTTTCCTATAGGAAAACCAGATCTTTTTCTTTACCCTTTTTTTTCCTTTTTTTTTTTTTTTTTTTTTTAACCAGAAACAGTATTTAACAACAGTTTTAGGTATCTAAAATATTTGGGTGTATTTCCTGTAGAGTCATAGTGTGTACTCCTTTAACAACAGTACTGATAGCATCCAGCTTGGTCACAGGTTAAACAATAGTAATTTTGCTCAGCAATTCAAACTTTCATTACAATTTGTAATGCGGTAGAGCACTTGGGCTATGTAGTCATTTATTGCAGTGATTTGCATTAAAGAGAGTGTCATTGTATTGCCTCTTAGCTTTGGTTGAGATTAGAAGTAATATCTACATTTATCTTTCACTCCTAGGAGTATAAAATTGTTCTAATAATAACAATAATAAAGCTAGTTCCTAAAAGCAAGTGAACTCTACACAGCTTTTTTCCCCCTTTTTTTTTTCATCTGCTCAAGTAGGGGAGTAGAAGAATCATGAATAATAAATATGGAGATAAGAGAACTAAAACTGGGAAATCAATTTACTGCAAAATATTTGCATATTTTATTAAAAGAAACTGTGCATAAACCCCACAACAGGGTGGAATGATTTATATTTTGATTTTATTTGTATACATTACACCTCTGGGAGAACTGATACAACTTAGTCATCCCTGCAGGACTTTTTTTGGGTAGGGTTTTGTTGTTGTTGATGTTGTTTTCTTACAAATATCTCAGACAAGGGCGCAGTAGAAATTATAAGTCAGTTTGATGCTACATGTTACTTTTGGAATCTCATGCGTTCAAGGGTCCACGATTGTTTCTAGCAAATACCCAAGTCCCTTTGAGGTCTGTCTGTACCCAGATGAACCCCAGGGTTTCTCCAAAACTGTGGCCTAGGTCAGAAGGCTTTCAGCTCCAGCTTTGTAAGAAAGCTATCTCAGTCAACCCAGGCGGTATTTACTGTCCGTTATTAGAAATCATTAACGTAAGGGAGAGTGTTTATACTCTCTTCTACATAGTAGCAGTTATATTTCCTATATGTATATTGGCAAAATACTGTCTAATATGACAATATCTCACTGCTGAACACATGTTCAAGGTGTCTTGTTAGGAATGTGTTGGGTGCGAAAGCAAGTTACGGGCGTCGGCACAGCTATGCAGTTTGGGGCGCTGTGATTTCTGCTGCGCAGGAGGCCTTAAAGCTGGCAAGTTCACCAATCACAAACAGGCTCGTTTTTACAACAATGATTTTTTTTTTCCTTTAATTTTGTGGGAGTTCACAGAAAGAGTTGTGAAAATTAGGCTTGCTTTTTGTGCTGGTTTTGGCTGGGTTAATTTTCTTCATATTAGCTAGAATGGGGCTATGTTTTGGATTTGTGCTGGAAACTGTTGATCATGCAGTTACTTACTGTATGAGCTGTGCTTACACAGAGTCAAGGTCTTACCTGTTTGTCACACAAACCCACCAGTAAGCAGGCTGGGAGAGCACGAGAAGTTAGGAGGGGGCACAGCCGGTACTGACCCAAACTGACCAAAGGGATATTCCATACCCTATGGTGCCATGCTCAGCAACAAAAGTAGGGGGAAGGTTGGCCAAGAGGCCACTGACTGGGGACTGGCGAGGCACCAGTCAGTTGCTAGTGAACAATTGTCTTCATTTGCATCACTTGTCTTTCTTGGGATTTATTTAACTCTGCTATTTTCCTTCTCATTGAAATTTATTGTAAAATATATAAATTACTGTAATTATATTTCAATTTTTAAACTGCTCTTATCTCAACCCAAAAGTTATCTCACTTTTATCCTTCCAATTCTCTTTGCCCGTCCCACTGGAGGGGGAGTGAGTGAGTGGCTGTGTGGCTGACACACAGTGTCACTCACAGTGAGTGAGTGGCTGTGTGTTAGTTGACAGTTGGGGTTAAACCACAACACTTTTCAAGCAACAAAATATTGCCCACACTCATTTATGTGTCAGGTACATGCTTCAGACATAATAGTGCCCACCTGGTTATTCGGATCTGCAAGTATTAAACTTTTGCAATTAGACAACACAAAAGGTTTCCACCAAGCATGGAAACCCAATGTTACAACTGCCTTTCCCACAAAAGTGCTGTCAGTACAACATACTTTCAAGGGCTGAAATTTGACCTGAGAGGTATGGAAGAATAGGGGAAGCTGCTGTTCCATCCTGTTTTCTGCCCAGCGAAAACATCTGTACAATTTCTTATAAATGCTGCATCCTGGCATAAACTGATATACTTTATGTGAGCATTTCAGCATTTGATGAAGAACACAGAAAAGTCTCACCACGTTGAACTTTAAAATAAAAAAGCAAATTTGTCCACTTCTAATTGAGATATATACTTATACATGCATATACATGTATATGTACTGTTTTTCAAACATCTTTCTCAGATTTAGAAATTTCAAAAAGCAGTTTAAACACATATGGAGAAATTCCATTCATGCCCATGAAGTCAGGAAGTTCACATCAGGAAATCAGAGGTAATATTTCAAGAGCAGCTTGAGGTATTCTCATGTTTTAATACTTGTAGTGACAATATTTCTAGCAGCTTCCAGGGGGTCAGAATTGAGACCAGTGAGAACATGAAAATAATTCCAGGCTAATTTTTACTCTTTATTGCTCAGGCTTTGCTCTTTATGGGGCTGCCTAAGGTTTGTATACGTGCTCTTAGAAGTTTCTTAGCTGCTTATTGGATGTTTTACTCTTGGAGATCAGAAGAGCTTCTGTGTGCTTATGGTGCCAGTGAAAAGTGATGTATTCTTTGTCAAATATGAAAAAATGCTTTGTCAGACATCTCATGGGTGCATGAACAGTGAAATTCAGAAAAGCTCCATAACTGATCCTCGCTATGTACCCAGGCTTTCAGCTTACTTCAGTTGGCTCCTGAATGTAATTTGTATTTTCTGAAAGCTGTGTCCATTTGTGAAACACCTCTGCAAATAGGCATTGATGATTCGCTGAAGGGCATTTCATAAGTACAGAATATAATCATCACCATCACTGTATATTTGAAAAAGAAGTGATATGTATGTATGTTTGGTAAAGTGTGTAATTCATTATTTTCCTCAACCATGATGCATTCTATAGCTCCCTTGTTTCTGTGGAACCTTTAAAGGTTAATATAGTCCTCTCCTCTGCATTGCAATAGGATTAATTTAATGATTTAGTAATCCACTCATCCAAATGACTTCCAATCTACAATAACCTCTATATTTTCAGATTTTGCTATCTTTGCCTATTTCATCATCGTTCCATGTATAAACTACAGAGAAGTATCTAAGGTCCTGGGCAGTAGAAGGGGGCTGCTTTAATGAGATCAGCTCACCTAACATAAGTATTGAGCATGTTAGCTGCATAGCACCATGGTGTAACCCAAACAGCAAGGTGAATCCATACATACATGGAAGTAGCAAGTATATGTCCTCTGCTGAGTAAAGTATCCTGTTATATCATATTGGCGCATATATGGAACTTGGAGTGTGACCACTGAGCAAGTGAGCAAGAGACTAGGCCAGAGACGTATTAACAATAACCAAGCCCCAGACAAAGGTTTCTTCTGGGTTTTTGTTGGTTTTAATGTTTTCAGAGTTGTCAGTGAAGCATGACACAAAGGGATTTGTGCAAGGTATGATTATGCTGTGTTCAAAGCAAGGTATCATTTGCTTGTACTTGTTGGGTTTTTTTGTGACTTTATGGATTAATGGTCTCTTCACTCTCTCTCCCCATGTCTAGAAACCGCTTTTCCATTTCCCTTCTACTCTCTAAGCAAGGTCAAATTCCTTAACTTTTCATCACAAAAGTTGGTTGCCAAATCCTGTGCTATTTTTTCATTTTTGTTTTCTCTATGCTTTCAATTTGTTTCAGTTTTTTAGAAGGCAGTAGATAGCCCTGTTCTCATGCTAAGTCAAGATACTATTTTTACTTTGGTTTCCTTCTGTCATCTATGGTATATGCATCTTTAACTTAAATCTGGAAAAGAAAAAGGAAACCCAGAAAATTCACACAATTCCTTCAGTATGGCTGTGTAGCTTTACAGGCAGAGTGTGGCCAAATTCCTGCACTGTGCTGTAGTAAGTGTCCTATGTAAGTGTTGAACCTCACCAGTTGCCAGTCAGCTCTGGTGACTATTTGTACTTTTGAAAAATTCCCTATAAATTCAAGAAGCCTAGAAACATCTGGTTGACAAACGCCACACAATTCAGAGAGTAGCAGAAGTTGAATGCTGCTGTCCTGGCCCTGTGTTTTCAACTTGGATTGTCCCATACTAACGAGATATAATCATAGAATCATAGAATCATAGAATCATAGAATAGTTAGGGTTGGAAAGGACCTCAAGATCATCTAGTTCCAACCCCCCCGCCATGGGCAGGGACACCTCACACTAAACCATCCCACACAAGGCTTCATCCAACCTGGCCTTGAACACTGCCAGGGATGGAGCACTCACAACCTCCCTGGGCAACTGATTCCAGTGTCTCACCACCCTAATAGGAAAGAATTTCCTCCTTATATCCAATCTAAACTTCCCCTGTTTAAGTTTTAACCCATTACCCCTTGTCCTGTCACTGATTTCTCCTTGAACCATAACCATTCACATTTGGATCTGAGGGCAAAATTTCCTGTGAGAATGTGGGACAGGAGGCTGATCAGGAGATGGGGGGCCTTGGTGCCCCTCCCAGAGCAGAAAGCCATGCACACATGTATGCCATACAGCATCTCCTCCGCTCTCCCTAGCCTCACACTTGCCCCAACACATAGGCCCTGGGATGTTGTGCTGGCCAGAGGGAAACCTGAGCTCATGTTCACGTTGCACCCACAGCTACCCACAGAAGGCAATGCTCAGGCTGGTGATATCTTTGACTGCAACTTCTCCACCGGTTACATTTGAAGTATCTCTAACTGATTTGGATTTGCTTGTGTCTAATGATGCTGGTGAGATCAGTTTGTATGCTTTTCCATAGTAGGGCACTAATCTGAGTTTCAGTACTCCATCTCAACAACTCTTTCCACAAAACTCACTGGAAGTTAGTATATTTGACAGGGTCTATTAGTTAATTTTGTTTGAAACTGACCACTGAGTTTTGACGTTACAAGGAGAAATGAGCACACACAGAAATTTGGAGAACATCATAACACTAATTTCTTTGGCAAACCTGCAATACCATGATCCCAGAGCTGGAGTTAAGCTGGGGTTTAATAACAGAATTTAGTGCATCAATAAAATCAGGAAATATACGTAGCCTTATCAGGACCTGCCTGAGATTTCTAGTACTTCCTATGCAAAGTCATTGGAAGCAGTCATATGATTTCTTTGAATTACTTTAGCATTTTGAAATCTATTCTGAAAGCAAAGAACAAAGAAAGTCAATAGGAATTAAAAATGAAGTACTGAACATTTTCTCTTTTGGGTTAATTAATTTAAATGCATCTGAGGGTGGGAAGGCACAATTCCTTAATCCTGTTACCTGTACTTTCAATATAATACAGGAGAGGAAGCAGCAAAGATGACAATTCATAACCTTAAATGTAGTAGGATCCACATCTACACATTTGAGCTTTGTTTTACATTCCCAGCTGTATGGATGAAAAACCCTGTGGTTCAGAAAGTACGTAACTCTCTTGTTAAGTCAGCATGCTCAAGTGAAAAATAACTTCCTCTCAGCTAATGTTCATGTGAATTTACTAGCTTGGACAGTGTGTCATTCACACTATGTGGTCAGTGTGGACTTTGGCTTATATTTGGCAAGTTGGACTGACTGGGACGAAGTCTAGTCTGTCTACATGTCCCTAGCTGCATCATAGAATCCTAAGTCCTCTTTTTCTACAAACTCAGATCTGTGAACCAAAATTTAAAGAAAAGCCAGCTTTTTCTGCAGACAGAAGACAAAGCAAATTTTTACTTTCACTCTGCAAACAGCCCACATCAATAGGGACTGTATATGAGCAGGAGAAAGACAGTTCTTTACCCCTAAGACTGTTTTGAACATCCAGGTTCAACCTTGTGACAGCATTCACTTCAAATGGCTTTTGACATCTAGTGAAACTCATGAAGTACATTGATATGAATGCTGTGGAGGGCAGGGTTGGACTCTTGTTATGTTTCTGAGCAGTGAGGTTCAGATACTAATGGGTCAATTAGGTTTAAATTTTCTTCCTATTAGGACAAAAATTTTATGGAACCTTGGATATTCGGGGCATTTTTACAGACTTAACATGGGAATGGTGGTTTCAATCCTCACTACCCACAGACTTTTACTGCAAAATTGCTTTTCTTTTGTGCCTACGCAGCTACTCTTTCCTGCAGAGAATGTCAGGCCCTGCTCTGCTGGTTAAAGAACATTTTGCTGCCTCCGTTATTTGGTCCTTTCAGCAGCTATTGTGGACTGAAGTCTCAGCTCCTTTCACAGAGAAGTTGTGATGCCAGAGTACATGGTTCCCAGGGCGGCATGGATGAGAGCAGCAGGTTTCTTTTTTGTGGCCTGAGTTTGGCTAACATGCCCTTATTTCAGTAACAGTTATTTCTGATGCATCCAGTGCAATGCAGGAAGTGAGTAACTTGGGAAATGATGGTGAAATTGAGAGAAATGAGAGTCAGGAAAATGATCCTGAAAAGTCAGGATAACTCTGTTGCCAAAACGTATTTGAACATAATAGCTGTACCCTTTAGCTGCTTAATCTGCCTGAAAGACCAGCAGTTTGGGGTATAAGGAGTCTGAGTTTCGACTTTAAGATGAAGTTAGAGCATTGGCAACAGCAGCTTGGAACTATTCTAACATTTAGAATTTGTTCTTGAATTCACAGTAACAAGTTCCATATTTTTACTTCTGATTTGGTGCCTTGCAGCAGCACATCCATTTTCTGCTATTAATGAGTTGACGGCTTGAAAACTTACTCTCAGTTGCAGTGCAGCCTTTGATTTCACAAAATTCCTCCAAATGCCTCCAGCTAATTGTGTTTTCAATAATAAATTGTGGAAGAAATCTTGACTTAGCTGAGTTTACTTCAATTTGATTTAATTAATGTGTTTAAAGCCCACTATCCTGAGCAGCTTGGACTACTGGATTACTTGTGTTATTTGTAGGACACTGCAGATAGGACTGATCCAGAATTTACAGCCTTCTTTCACACCATCTATTACATTGCAATGCCATCATTTAAAATAATGGCTACTTCCTGCCTTCATACAAAATGATTTTTGCAGCTGTGAGGACTCTGACTAATAGGGAATTTTTTATCATATAAAAAGCAGAACTCAACATCAGTGGCATGTTTGCAAGCTAGACTGATTTACAGAGGCCAGTCTCTATTACAGGTGGATTACAAAGCTCCAGAGCTGGCTCTTGCTTTTTTCAGTCATGGTAATCTTTAAGGTGATTTGTACCAATATTACCTACTTACTGTATTCTTATGTTCTGCATTGTCTCATGTTTAGACTTCTGGAATTTACCCATTCTTGGTTTTGCCATTTAGAAACCTGATGCCATTGGGAAACCTGATGCCATCACAGCCAATATTTTTTGCCTTCCCCAATTTATTTACTCAGCCATTCCACACCAAGTAATTTTGGTAAGACCTAAAATAGCGATTCAGGTTTTATGATCAATTATGTATGGCCTGTTATTCTCTACTAGAGCTGCAAGGAACAGAGACGTCATAACATAGAATTCGCAGATTAGCATTAAATGATAAAGTCTGTGATCTGCTGGACAACATGGCATCACACTTTAGAGACATGGAATTTGCTGCTAGGAGTAAAAAAGCCCTTGGTCTGGGGCATGGAGCTATTCTTTATAGCCTAATTTTGAACAAGGAAGCACTGTTGTCAGTTTTCTGAATTACCAAGAGTTGCAGACATCTTAGCAAAACAGTCTAAGACTACCCAGATGTTTGATATTAAACAAACATCTGTTTTGAATAGAAGATATCTCACTCCCCTCTGCAACTCCTCTTTAACATACCAGAGAATGGCTGGAAAGAACTGTCACAGCTATAGTTTTATTTAGTTCTGTGAACACTGCTGTCCATAGTGTCAAAAACACACCAAAAAATAACCCTTGGAAAGGTTAATAGTGGCCTTTCCAGTGTCATATTCTACACTTTATGTGTTGTGGTAATTATTATCATTATAGCTGTAGGGATGTCTAGTTATCTTTCTTAATCACATACTATAAAAAGTGCTTCTGAACACATATCTATTATTTAATCAAAATTTCACAGTTATTGGCATTTATGCTCTGGAAGGGCTGTGTTTATTTTCTATTTGCAAAGGGGAATAGTGCCTCCCAGAAGAAAGGGAGAACTCTATCCATGCCCACTTTAATCACTGTCATATCATGTGACAATCTGTACTATTAATATCAGAGACTGCTAATACATGTTATTATGTCCTGTTGCCTTATACTTCTTGCACCCTAGGAAAGCACTTTCATTAACAGACTAAAAAAAGATCGTGTGAGAACTGAACTGTCTTCCCCAGGATGAGCCAAGTACTAGAGCTCTCCTGCCTGGAACTGCCTGAGATGGCTTCAGGAATGTCTGTATCTAAGAGGGTCAGCCATACATGTCAAATGGTGTCTATCCCACTAGTGCATTTTTTCTCTGGCCCTCTGCAATAGAGTGCTGAACCAGTTCTCCAGATCCCATGTCAGCGCCCAACACCGAGTCTATTTAGAGGACTCAGTTGCTACTGCTATCTGTATACTTATCTGTTAGACCACTCCCAATTATTGCCTCTTGCCTCCACACTACCAGTTTGGCTTTGGCAAAGAAGATCTGGAAGGCCATCTTCTCCTCCGTCATTCACATTACCCCAGATGTCATCTCAGACTTCAGGATAACATCATACCCATAGCCTGCTCTGCCACAGCACTGATGGGGCACAGCTTCACATGATATTCCTGTACAAGTGCTTCCTGGCTTTCAGCCTAATTGCATGGGTCACCATTCATGCCTTACTCTCACTTGTTGCTGTCCATGATCTGAGCACTCATGTCAGCCATGTTAGATGTGTGTACATGAGGTTCTATCATCTGCAGCATCTCTGTTCCTTGAGAAATGTGTCCTCAGGTGTCTTAGAGCTCCTATGAATAGCCCTTAAATTCCATGTTGTAATAAATCGTCCACATCCCCCCACCAAAAAAAAAAACCCACCTCACAACCCACTAATTTGTTGCTGCTTTTCTGTTGTCAGATGCAAACAGCAAGATAGAGAGGCTGTTGTCAAGGAGCAAACCCTGAAGTCTAGTCCACATTTCCTAAAAAAACTTACCACAAAGCTGAAAAAAGAGAAAGCAGTGGTGTACAGAACATCAACGGCCACTTGCATCTCATATTAGACATAGGTCTGACACACATCAAGAAAGACCTTGCTTGCTAAGCCCATTGGGAACCCTCCTGCCTATTCATGTGAAAATATACCTAGGAGTCCTTCTAGGACTCTTCTTTGGGCTATTTGCCCCAAATGACCAGACAGGACGCGTTCTTGCCTGGCCTCCAAGGCAATTTAGACACAAAAGCCAGGCTGCTAAATGTGTGGATCCATGGAATCCAGTTCCAGAGACCTGCTTTGTAATGGGTACTTGAAGTGATATAAACAATGTGCCTGTGCAGTGGGCTCAGCATGTCCGGCTGAAGGACCAGTTTCACACTGGTCTTTGGATATGGGTGTTGGGAACCATGTCTTAGGACATTTGAGTGCCTTGCATGTAAGTTGTGTTATCCGTTTCCTGGACATTAAAGACTTGGAGATCTCAGAGACAGATGCTGTGCATAGTCTAAGGAGTTGCTGGGCTGCTTACAAGACATAATGATGTGGCCATTCTTCATAGCCACTTTACTGCCACAGACTGGTAGAGTTTTGAAGCAGAATCTGAGAAACACATATTCATTCTGTATACTACATTTCCATGGTAAACTTTAATCGTTATTAACAAGCAGCAATTGATAGGATTGTTTTATTCTTCATCCTTTAATCTGAACAATTTCATCTAAGTCTTTAATCATTAAAGCAAACTTGCACGTTTGAACCTATGGCAGAATATGTTGAGTTAGTCACAACACATGTTTGTCTGGTAAAAATAGCATGAAATTCCCGATTTTCTGATTCAGTTCTTATAGTTTACTTACGAACACCCCAGAGTCAAGAATTACTTCTGACTGGGGAGATTTTTTCTTCTATTAGGCCTCATAGAAATGCATATGCTTGTGAGTCACTTTAGTGTATTTAAAGAAAACACAACAGCAAAGAAAAATACTTTCTAATGCAAAACCCAATAGCAGTGCATGTGACACATCAGTGCTGCTATCAGTTCCATTTTTCTTAATATATCTCACCGTGTGATTATTCTTAATTTGAAAATATCCATCCAGTATATATTTCTGCAATGGAAATGCACTTGCACCTTGTAGATATGCTAATAAATTTAACACAGAGGTGCAGCCATTGATTATTCAACAACAAGATGAGCATATCTGGTGTAAAATATATTTTTAAAGTTAATCTCTAATAGCCATTTCATAGCAGCTAGGCTTTGAGCTAATATGCTTGTCTAATGTCCCATTTAGATTCTTATATCCCAAATTAGTGATAAATCATGGGTGGAAATTTCTATTTTATATTCCTGAAGCATCAAAATAAAGTGTGACTTCAGCTATGTAGGACTAGAAATTAGTAATGCTGGCTACAGGAAACACTTGTGCAGGTATCTCGGGAGAGGGTCTGTCTTTTGCCATAAATCTTTAGCAGAAGTGTCCATCTTTTATGCGGGTTGGTAAAAGGATGTGAGCACTGTTTAACTCAAACCAAGACAAAAGCATGCTTAACACTAGTTCTAAATTAATGGGCTAGAGTTAGCTCTGAGCAAGGCTAGAATAGCATTGAAATCTTCCTGAAGACACACAGACACTGATGCACTTAGAGAGCCTTGCTTCTACTGTGAGCTGGGAATGGGGCATGGGAGTCTGACACCTGCACCTAAGCCAGCCGTTCTCAACATAGGGCCCTTCATCCTCTGATACAGAAGATAAGAGTGCACCAGGAAACTTTTAATTGATATATTTTGAGTACTAGATATATCATTATAGTCAGTGCAGTTGTGGAGCCTAGGATGTTTAACCTGTTGCTGTTGCTGTCCCTTCCTTGTCATAGAAGATTTTAGAGGTAGGTTAGGTGAGCAGTTCCTACTCACCAGGATGCACTATAGCCAGATATTTGGAACATAGATAGAAAGAAACATGAAGAAACATAAAAAAAGAAGAAAGGAAGCATGAAAGTAGGTTCTGCATGACATGCCCTGGGAACCCATGAAAGTTGTTCATGCTTCATCCCAAAGTTGTGTTTGGCACTCAAATTTTCCTTTACATGTTTATAGAATTAAACTATAATTGTATTCATGTTTGTAAAAAAGAATGAAAACTTTCCTGCCACACTTGACTTCCTTCAGGGTTTTAAAGAATAGTTTCCTGGATAGATATTCAAGTTCCAGCACTGTTTTCTAAAGCCAGTCTGTTAGCAACAGCTACTGAGTTTTAAGGCAAAAAAAGCCAGGAGGGACTGGATGGCATAAGGGTCTGAACACTGCTACATGAGCACCTCATTCAGCCTCCTCTGGCTGTCATCTCAACATTCCACTATTTTCACCACAAATCCACTGGGAAAAGGAGGCTTACAGAATAAGGGATCAAAGACGAATATGTCTGAATAGAAAGTACTCATTCGTTCTGTCATATTATAAACAAAAGTTGGATATTCTGAACACTTACAAGGCCACCTCATGCTGTGGCAAAAGGCAGTGATGTAAATATCCTGGTTAACAGAGAGTATAATGCAGAAGTGATCAGAATCAGCAGAGCAACACAGTGCAAACAAACTGAGATTCAGAATAACCAAGTTCCTAGAAACACCATAATTTCCAGAGAAGCCAGACGTGGCTCCCCAGCTAGCCACGTGCACTCCTAGCTTGTCTAAAATGTGAAAAGAGATCATCAGTAATCAGTTTCAAATGGGTATGGTGCCCTTCTTTCTGACTACAAAAAGGGAGGAATAAGAAAGCTGGAGAGCAGTTTTTCCCCACTCTGTTTCAATGATCAGGGAGGAAAACAGAAAAGCCACTTCATATATCCATGCCATCGGTTTCCTCCATTGTTCCCCCAGCCAGTCTTGGCACAAGAGAAAGCACTCAGCCCTCTGATTGCTTTACACACTTCTCTCAAGCCTGTCTCTTTCCTGCTCTTCTCCCAGTGTTTCAAGCTATGCTTCCCAACTGTCAACATTTAAAATTGTTAATGATGCAACCTGAGGTTACTATGGCAACTAATGTCATTGCCTAGGTGGTGGTGATCATGTAATGTGCACTGCCATTGAAATTTAAAATTTTCCATAAACCTATGAAGGCCATGCAGAGGGTTGCACTCTACCCCGTTCCAGGCCCTGAAAGAAACACAACCCTAGCGGGCATTACAGGGGAAGTTATTACAGCCTTTTGGAACACAGATTTGTACCTCATTAACATATGGAATTAAACTTTCAGCTCTGAATAGGGTGATATTTTAGATATTTATTTAGTGTGATTGATACACTTCTGAGCAGCATAAATTTTTTTCTATATGGTGTAACCATAAACTGACTACTTTCAGTGCATCTTAGGCATATTTACTTTCAAAAGCAAATGATCCTCTATTCACATAAAAATACAGTTTTGTTCTCTACATTAATCACTAGAAGAGCCACCAAATTCTAATGATGTCACTCAGGTTTTCCCCAGGCAAACATCCTGGTAAACTGCTGGCACCTTTTGGAGTGCCTGTTGAATGTCAGCATTTTTGATGGTTTCTAGCTTGCAACTCAGTTACCAAAGTGTGCAGATACCCTTGCGATGGGCATAGCATTTAAAGCTGGATACACAGGGATTAAACTGTTAATTAAATTTCCATCCAATACATAATCTAATAAATCAATGCATTTCAATAGCAGGGATTCTAAGAATAGCTTTTACTCACAGAGACAGTAATTAAAACAGAAGTGAAAGCACAGTGGTCTTTTTTTTTTTTTCTTCCTAAGGTGATTTCTTTCTGGCTCACATCTCAGCAATAACAAAGATTTTGCAACCACTGTTTGATAAAGAAAAGCAGATCTGAACCAGCTAACTTTTTGAGCCTTGGGTTGGCTCTGCTATCTAAGCAGAAACAAACCTAATTGCAAATTATGATACAGCACCGGAAGGGACCCTGCAGGTCATCAGCAGGCCCCCAGTTACAAGCAGTGAAGCTGTATAATCCTCTTTGTGTATGTATCAAGCTTCATTAGAAAACTAATTGCCTGGAGGTTTTGCCCATGACGCTTATACTGTAGTTATTCTAGAACTGGTAGCTAGAAGTCACTGTAAGCAATTTCTTTCATATGCTCTATATGTACATGTGGGTTTTTTTTAATCATTGCCAGTTGTAAACCTAGCCTTTTCTTGATGTATCAAGGAAGATGGCTTAATATATAAAGCCAGAATGGATATTTTTCTTATATAATGTTAATACCTTCAGTCAATTCTCTGTCAATGCCACGTTTATATGGAAGCTACAAACATGGGGATGGTTATAGAAAATCAGCCATTCCTAGGAAGACATATGGAGGTTGGTGAAAGAAACAGATGCAAGGATTTTGTGTCACCTTGTAGATATGTCTTGTAAAAATATTTCTTGTTGCTGGATATAACACAAACTCTCTTTCTAGGGATTTTATATTGTCATTGTTCTCCCTATATCTGAGTGATTTGCAAACAACATGCAATACAATAAGGGCTCTTACAGGCTCTGACAAGTCTCTGGCTGCAAGTTTGTGAACAGATGAAAATTTCAATGCCAGGAAGAGGGTCTTCGGCCAAGTAAAATTTTCAAGCCTTTCTGAATGGATTTGTCCATTCTTTGTTTTGCTCCCTAGCCAGATACTCGTGCTTATGAGCATTCTGTCTTCTGCTGTCACAGACTTTATCTTGCTATTGAGTTATAGACACGAAATTCACAGGTTAAAATTTGGTCTTTAATGTATCTTGGCAGTTTGACTCACTATTGGGTGATTTATGCGGTATGATTTTTGTTTGTTTATTTGCTGTTTCCTCTGGTACTGGATATTGAAATACTAAATTACTGTGATATTTCAGGTTCTTTTTGCAGGCTTCCGTGGCCAGCTCAAGACAGCAGCTATCAGGAATCATATGAGTGTTTAGTACAAGATTACTGATCAGGTTTTATGTGAGCTGATAATTAAGCATCCACCCTGTATCCAAGAAGCTGTTGAAGTTCAGCCACTGCTACCTCCATAATGCTTTACCTTTCCTTCATTTACTGAAGGGTGGTGAAGAAAAATAAGCACTGAAAGAGTCAGTGTACGGGTGTTTTTTTCACTTTCCCTTTCAGCCTTTTCAGTCCCAAAGCCCAAGATGATGTATCAAACATTCCCTGAGGTAAAGAATCAGCTTAAATTGAAAGAGAATGTATATCCATTCATTTTGAGTGTGAGCTCTCCAGTTCTTTCACATTAGGCATCCATAATGCCTGCAGACAATAAACACAATTGCAGGAGTCTATGTAGTATCAAAGCGAGAGGCAAAGTTATTTACAGCATGTCAAGGTCTTTCTGTGACAGTGTAAGAACACTTCGATAATAATAATATAGCACTTAGAAGTAATGATGTACTTATAAGTATAGATGAAGCACCTTTAATTTATTTGATAAAGTGAAAACTGAAGAGGGCAGCTTCATAGAAGCGTACACCTCTGGTCCTCACTTGCACTGAGTGTTTACTCTAAGAGTATGTGAACCCCTGCTGAAGCTTTTTTATTAACAAAAGAACTTTATAAATGCAGAAAATACTGAGATATAAAACATTTTTTCCAAGTAGGGAAAACCTGTTCGTGGGCAAATACAATATGAATGTCACCTGTGGGCGAAGTTTCTAGCATCCAGAGGTCAGCTTTCACATTCCGGCACAAAGGATGAGTCTAATCTTAGAAAAATGTCTAATCGGTTTCTTTTACTTAAGAGACAATCAGGATATCATAGAATCATAGAATAGAATAGAATCATAGAATCATTTCGGTTGGAAAAGACCTTTAAAGTCATCAAGTCCAACCGTTAACCTAACAATACCAAGTCCACCACTAAAATATGTCCCTTAGCACCACATCTACATGTCTTTTAGATACCTCCAGGGATGGTTACACAACCACTTCACTGGGCAGCCTGTTCCAATGCTTGACATCCTTTGAATGAAAGAATTTTTCCTCATCTCCAATCTAAAGCTTCCCTGTCACAACTTGAGGCCACTTCCTTTTGTCCTATCACTTGTTACTTGAGAGAAGAGGCGGACCTCTGCCCTCACTACAACCTCCTTTCACCTAGCTGCAGTGAGGGATAAGATCTCCCCTGAGCCTCCTTTTCTCCAGACTAAACAATCCCAGTTCCTTCAGCTGCTCCTCATGAGACTTGTGCTCCAGACCCATCATTAGTTTTGCTGACCTTTTTTGGACACTCTCCAGAATCCCAGTGTCTCTCTTGTAGCAAGCGGTTTCTGTTAATAGAATCAGACCACACGTATATTCAGAGCCAATGAAGACATCTCTAAGAATGACAATATTAAAAGTGGGATGAGAGAGAATGGAACTCACTGGTGACTTGAAAGCCTTACTGAATTCTGTAGGGGATATAATTGGCAAGGTTTGAGCTCTCAGCCATATGCTAAGCCAGTTCATTTAGTCCTGGAGGCCCCTTTTCTTAGTCTCTGGGGTGTCTGTCCAGGAATCAGCCACTGAAACAGAAAAATTGGAAAATGCAAGCAATCGTTTGGCCACCCAACACAGGGGGGGAGAATCTAGGTGAGAATGGGAGGTGAGCCATGGAAAAAGCTGCAAGGATCCCAGGATGTATAAAAGACTGAAGGTACATATATGTAGTAGGAATCAATTTTATATAGGGAAGCAGAAGAGGAAAGGGTATGAATGTTACAGAATACTAGGTCAGCTTTAAATGTGTTGTTTTACATTTATAGAACAAAAGCAATAGCTTTAGGCCCTGATGGCCCAATTTAGAGATGTAGATATGAAATACTTCTTCACAGCATTCATCTCAGTGAAGCAAAATCAAGACTGAAATATACTTGCAAAAAGGGAAGCTTACAGTAATTAGTATAAAAAGAAATGGCCTTCTTTGGGTCATTCATCAACAGAACTAAAGGATACATTTAATAAAGACATATTCAGAATGAACAGTTAGTTCAGTTCTAACTTGTATATTGTACAGTGTTCCTTGAAAGGGAGACAATTTAAAGATGTAACATGTTCTTTCTGGGGTGATTTTTCCAGGCTGATCTAATCTGCTGTGCATGAGTGAACCTTATAAAATAAGCAAACTGTGGAGAAATCTGTAAATCACGTTTGCTTTTGGTTTTTTTTTTTCATGCACCTAACTTATTAAGAGCAAATCAAAGCATGCAATCTGCTGATAATTTTATCTGCACTTTTTTAGAAGTCTAGTAATTTCCACAATGTTTCTCTTCCTTAAAAAAAATCCAACGCCAAACAAAAAGAAACATCTAATTGTGGTAGCTGCAAGAAAAACCTGACAAATTTAACTCAGTACAAACTTACCTCTCTATGCTTTCAAGTGTCTAAGCCAAAGCTCAGAACTGAATCACTGTTCTGCTGACAGGCAGGGTACACTACAAAATGACCACACATAATATTCACAGTTTATTAAACAAGCACGCTAAAGCGAACAAGCACACTGATGTGAATTGCGTATTTATCTTTATATATACAGTAAATAAATGAAGCAAATCTGAGATTATATATATAGAGTACAGCAGAAAATTAGCAATGCATCGAATTATTACAGTGTAGAGAGAACAGAGATCAAGAACAAATACATCACCAGATACCACCAAATCATCATCCAGGCCCTTACTTCAAGCTGGGAAGCCCCTTTGCAGCCAATGCCAGGAGTATCAGGTAACTGGGAAAATTTCTGCACTGTATGTCCACCCACGGGTGAGGCTTCGGATGTGGCCACAAAGGGGCCCTGCTTTTATACCCTTAGAAAAACAATGGGTTTTAAGCCAGCTCTGTGACTGTTTACTCGTGGGGCCATGCAGTTTCTCATGATCTGACTGTCGTCCACTCCAAGACCATTGGCCAGATGCCCCGGTGCCGCCAAGTATGAAGGTCATAGAACAGCTGCACGCCTATGCTTTCCTGCTTCTTTCTGACAAACAGTCACAATGAATACAAACAAATATACTCTACTGAATACACTTTGACAACATATTCTGTTATGTCTCTCGGCCAGGAGAGGGAATCAACTCTCAGCTAGGCTCCTATCCATTGCAATCCCTCAGTGACAGGTCTCAATGTGGCAGAGCTGAAATGCCTAGATATCTTCATGCCTCCAGCTATGGCCCAGCCTTCCTATCTACCACAGGTATGGCTGCATAGGAGGAAAAGTTGATGGAAGTCTTGTGGCTACTGCTTTGACCCCTCCTGCCTTCTTCCCTCTTTCCACAACTTCAAACAAACACCTGGAAAAGTGGGTGAGCACCACCCCTCCAGCACTTTGAGGCATGACCATGCTAACCCACACTTATTTTGGCACGGCGTTATTTCCATCTTTTTTCTAACCCAGATTAGGTTTCTTGCAGTGCACTGAACTGTGGGTTTCCCCAGACTACAGTGGACAGATGGATTGGATGAATGTCTGGTTTCAGAGAACAGGACAAACTCTCTTCGTCTCCTCTCTCTGTGCCTCCTGCTAAGGTCAGACCAACATAGCACTTTGATGGAGGAAGAACAAAAAGAGACATAGAGGAGTGAAATAGGATCTGTAAGAGACAACGCCAGAATGCTAAGGGAGGCAGGAAATGAAGACTATCACCAAAAGCCCTAGTCTCCTGCTGCTTTCCTTCAACATGTTTTCAAACTGTCAGAGGATTTTTCTATCCAATGTGCTCATCTCATTGTCTTTTGTTAATACCCTGTCCCCTCTTGACTGACCCAGCATCCCAGATGCCCATGACTTTTTTTCTGCTGCTAATTAGTCTGGAGAAGAGGTATCAATTGCCCCATATTTTCTACTAAAGTTTAAGGCAACTGAAGAACTTACTCCTTGGTGAAAAAATTCATACATTAAGCCGTGCTGATATTGTGAGTTCTAACCAGTTCTGTCTAGGTCAAGCATGTCCGTTTACGAAATTAGAAATACGAACCAGCATTCCTGATTATTCCACAAATCTCTCTCAAATCCTTCTTTCACTCCTGCTTCTACATTTACTTCTTTTTTTTTCCAGCCCAATGTGCTGATCTTTGTAGAGACTTTTAACGCCCCTTGAAGTTCTGAAGTTGGTAGTATCATTTTATTTCAGATCCTTTGATTGAGTCAATTAGGTCAGTACAAGTCATATGGACCATCACCCACAGGTACCCGAACATCCTGAGTCAGTGGCAGAAGGCTGCACCTCACAACACGACTCCATTGTTATTCTAATTTTCTCGTTCCACAAGTGCTCTCCCACCATTTCCCTCCCACTGCAAGGAGCTTTGCTACAGAATGAGCACAACTAACAGTGCACAGGGCTGCTATACAAAGGAAAAGAAAAGCTGGTGGAAATTGCTACAACCTCTCATGTCTGTGGCAACTTTATTATACCACTTGACACAGCTTGAAGGAAAACTAGAGATTTCACAAAAGGCAATATTTAAAAAGAAGTTCCCCCCTTTTTTTTTGTCAATTAAATCTAAGTGTTTAAAAAAACTCAGCTCTGACAAGGTTTGTTTTTCTCTTCCCCACCCCTCTTTTAAAGGGAACTTTGAAGAATCTGTTTTCTTCTAAGTTATACACATTTCATGTACTCTAGTACAGAAACATAAAACATAGAAAATGACTTGGTCCAACCGTGTCCTAAATCGTCTGATTACTCTGAAAAGCAGACAGCTGCAGCAGTACAAAACACTTCTGAGTGGGCAATCTGAGAGACTAGAATACGACTGGATATAATTCCAGAAGTTCCTTTTATCCAAGTAACTCTCATGCAGATGACACCCTATACCAAATCCTCTCCTTGGTTTGACTTTTAGTGCCTTTGTCCCAGCCCCTTCCAAGACTACTAAGCACTGCTCAGACAAATGTCTCATAATGTGAACTTGTTAATCATTCAAGCCTCTCCAAAACCAATGCACTGAACAAGAAAACAGTATTAAAACTTCAAATATAAAGACTCTGAAGTCCTGGAATTGCCTAATCCCAAACCTGCAAGATTTTTTTCTGCTTACTCCAAATCATCATCCAGATCACAGGACCAGATCCTCTCTTGCTTCACATCACTTGAGGGCCACAAAATTGTATTCGTATGATAGTTGTTGTTTTGACAGCAGCTGCTACTTCACCTTTTACCCTTCAGAATGTCAGTCAACAAAGCCACAGTGTGCACAGATAGCTGAGCAGGTAATTTAGAAATTTAACAGAAGCCTTTGGACTCATAGTCCAAAACTGTCTAGAAACATCTACGTGTAGATATAGAAGAAGTGAAAGACAGTAAGAGGCTCCAGGTCATTTCAAGATCCTGAAGGGTCCCTTTCTAGAAGAGACCCAGCACCTATGGCTCCTAAATGAGTTTGATTCACAAATGGCATTTTCACTTCTTTGCTAAAGACAGTTGGAAAGTCTTTCTCCAAATGTGTTGGGAGAGGATATGATAACAAAATGGCTTTCCATGACCACAGTAGCTCAAGACATCCTCTTGTTGGGATTCTAGGAGTATCAGATAACACAAAACAAGCAGGCAGTTACTAGGAATCAAGTTCATGCATGATTGTGATACCCCAGATTTGCAAAGCCATGTTAACAGTTTTTGTCTACTGTGAGCAAAATGGCTGGTGGAGAATGACAGGTAGAAAGGGATTGTCACTGATTGCAGAACTTAAAGAATGAACTTCCTGACCTTCATATTTTAAAAATTTGAATTCAGCATTAGCAGAGAATTTCCATGCATGCCAATGTTTTCTTTTTAGAACCGGAATGGGTTTTTTAGTTTAATTGTGATATATGCATGAGCTTAACTTTGCTTTAACAAAGATTTTTTTTACTGAGGATGTAAGATCATTATCACTCCCATTACATCCTGTGTAAATTATCTGATAAGTCTATGGGTGCATGTCATTCAGCATATTCAAAAAATAAAAATTTTATGGCATGCTGCAGGCTTGAATAAAAATAGATTTGTCATTTTTGCAATAGAAAACTTTTGGCCTTTTTATTTTTTTTTTTACACAATATATTATTCCCTTTAAATAAGAGACCGAGGCAGAATTGTCAGTTTATACAAAGCTTTTCTATAGTGATGACCTTTTCTGACCCTCTGTGAAAGTTAAGCATTCACTAACAGCCAATAGAGATGATATCTAAAATTAAAGATCTGCATAGAAAGAATTTCAACCCTGGGCACACATTTGGGTTAAAAAAGGATATTTTTAAGGGACACTTCATGACAGCATCAGAAGAATCTGCTACAGATGAAAATAATAGATTTGTGTTGTTTTAATGCTCCATTCATTGTTTACAATAAATGGGTTATTCATCACAAATGACAATGAGGTCATTTGGTTTATTTGAGAAGGTGGGAAATTTAGCACCAGTAAGACTTGAATTGTTATTCCCAGCTCTGCGGCTGGCCTTGAGGGTGAACTGGGGCAAGTTATCTTTACCTGTGGTGTCTCTGTTTCACCATCCATAAGGCTTTACGTGAGATGGATACAGTTCCTTTGTAAAGCACTCAGAGATCTGATGAAATGCGCTGTCTTGGAGCCAGGTGTTATTGCTGCTGATTTTGAAAGGATTAAAACTTGTGTCTACAACTGGTGTCTGTATCTAGTTGTAGGATTACTGTGGTCCTGTGTGCTAACTGGGTCACTGGGTAAGAGGCTTGGTCTGTCATTTGAACTACTTGGTTACCTGGAAAAACATCATGACTCTTTCTAGAATCATGCATGTGCTAAGGCCTCCATCTTTACATCAAAGATTTCTTGGGAGCAAAAAAGTGCTTATGCCACATCATGAAGTTCAACTTTTCTGAGATATAGTTTACTTCTTTAGTGCATGACTGACAAGTACACCTCTGGCCAGCCCATGGAATTTTTGCATAAATAGAAAAAAATTCCTCAAACATAGTGTGTCCAAGCTATGGGCACACTATGAACAAAAAAATAAAAACTCTCCCAAATCCCTGTAAATCCAAATATTCACAAAGATGAAGATTTTGGGGTGCTCTGGAGTTCATTCTTTACCTGCCTTGCATAGGAATGGAGTGACTGCATCAGCAGTCAAGGGAAGAGCTACTTCTAGGTCCCTTCCAACCCAGACTGTTCTATGACTCTACAACATTGCTCCTGGAAACAGAGCCCACATGGCTGTCATAATGTCTCTGTGACTCAGCAAAATCCCTCCTGCGCTAGAATGACCAATTTATGTGTGTTTCACTCCAGCTGCTTGCTCCCACCCCAGTGAACCAATCTCCTCAGCTGTATGTGAGGGAAAAATTAGTGTTTTCAACTCAAATCAGTTCATTGAGCAGCTGAAGGTGAAAGGTGGGCAAACTAACACTGTCGTCACCCAGGAAAAAAAGAACTGTGGATCTGTACCACTGGATGTCTGAACTGACATGTAAGAATAACAGTAAAGAGTAAAAAGACTCCTTCCATCTCTGTGTGAACTATCCAGATCAGGGTACAGGGGAAACTTTTTGGAGGTCCCTAGAAATCTTTAATTGGAAGAAAAAGTGTTTCAGAAAAGTTAGATGGGTTTTTAGTACGTGGAGTCACTTTTGACAAAGCTTTGCACTTAAACTAATGTTTTCAATTATTTTTTCTTCTCACGGGACTTTGTGTTGTGGGGAAAAAAAATAATCAAAACTTATTGTCACTTTGTTAAGATAGAGTGATTCCTTGCTAATTCTGTTACATTAACTTAATGATAGCTGAAACATTCTGTTCCTTTATTTTATACTATGTTCTGCTCTATTTTATTTTTAAATCATTTAAGGCAGCTGGTATATAATACATATTTAAATATTTGTTTTCTATATCAAAATGACACCACTTTGTGTTGAAAAAAAAGTTTTACATTAACTTATTCGTACTGAAAGTGCCAACCCATTTAATTTCAATGCAAACAGGAGACACATTCAAAACAAAATATAAGCAGATTGTCAGGCAATGTCACTGCCATCCAACGAAAGCACATATTCATCTGGAAAAGACAGTATTTCAAATTGTACTGTGTAGTGGTTAGACTTAATTATTTTTACAGTAAGCTAAAACTAATAAACCATAAAATAAATTATGTTAATATTTTAACAATTGCATCACGTCATGACAGAATACAGCATAACGCAGCTTTGAACTGTAAAAATCAAATCATGTATTTCTAGTTCTGGCATAAAATAAAATATTACAATAGTCCAAGCAGGTACATTTCAGATTTTTTTGAAACATAAATATGCTCCAAATGCCTCCTTACAAAATAAAAACAAATTAAAAACACAGGAAATGGAAAATGAAGGCATCAAACTGATCTGCAACCGATCCCATTTTTCTCCTACACATGGTGGGGCTGGGAAAAATAAAGCTTGAGGTCTGCTCCCCAGTATGCAGGACAGCACAAATAGAGTTGCCAAAAAGCCATCACAGCCATCACAGTTAGCATATGTCAGAAGCAAACAGCTATATCCTTCCTTGTCCCAGGGATCCACAACAAGAGAGGTAGCACGTGAGCATTCAACAGACACATGTGCAATGTGCCTGGTGGGTGTTTGGGCCTTGAAGACATGAACAGGGAAAATGGATGAGAAAGAATAATTTGGCTCTTAACTGGAATGCACCTTATCAAGATTTATGTTTACTGGGAGGTGTCTCAGGTAACTGATTTAATCTAATGACAGTGAATACTAATGACTGCTGCTTATTAGTGTAAATTTGGCTTAATGGAGAGGCATTCAGCAGGTGCCAAGTAACTGCATGGTCAGTTGACTGTGTCAGGTCAAATTAGACTCAAATTATAGGTTCCATGAAAAAGAAGTGTTTTCTTATGCTAAGGGCATCAGAAATGTTTTATTTTATTTTATATATTTTTTTAGTGAAAAGCAAACAGATAAAAAATCAGATCAAAACAGTCTTTGCAATCACAACATTTGCTTTGCTAAGACTAAGGTAACTTTGGTTTTGACCAGTTGAGAAGGTCAGCAGGATGGTGTGAATGTTCTTTCTATACAGCACAACGGCGCAAGCTCATTCCCATGCCCACAGTTAATGTAATATCACTGCTTTCACTGCTGTTCTAGCAACCATGACTGGTTCCAAAAGGGGCTGGGAGTTGGGCATCAGGCAAACAAACTACACTGTCTGGTCTCTTGTTTTATATCAGTTGCAAACTATGAAGATAAAGCAGCCCAGAAATGCTGTAAAGTCTGGGATTTTTTAATGGCCTTTATAAGCAGGTAGCCAAGTGTGGCATATGTGGGCATTGACCCATCTCAGTCCTTTGGCTTCCTTTCTGGTTGTGCTTTACCCCAGTGTATGTGCAAAAGCAGAGTGATGAACAGTTGTTCTGGTTACAAGACTAAGTTTGACTCAGTCCCAGATGCTGCAGTTCTGGGCCCACCTGAGTATTGCTTGGACATGAGAAAGTCAGTAACTATCCTCAAGTGGTCATGTTTATTGTCAGGCACTTTCAAATCAATGAGAAGGCTATTTAAGAGCTCAGGTAAGTAGGTAGCTCAAGTTCCTTATATGAATTTCTGTTTTGCTTTGAGTTTTTTTTGGTAGCTGAAGAGCACTCAATATTTTGCAGACACTGTCTCTTCTTGGTGGACATGCTGTTTGGAAGACATTTTTCCCCTAACCAGTTCAAACATGCAAAGGGAATCTCTTCATGCTCATCTGAAATTGATGATCTTTCCCAAGCAATTCCAAAGCAGGCATGGTGCAAGCTCAAAGCTAGCAGCAGCTCCACAATCACTGCTGGTATTTCAGCAGCAAGGTAGGTACTGACAGAGCATAAGAGGCTCTCTGGCTTTAATAAATCAGCAATTAGAATTGAAGTAGATGAGACTGCGAGAGTGTTTTGTCAAGAGTATGAATGTTATCCTTGACCAGTACCACAAAGATTTAAGCTATTTCTGCTCATTGTTAATAATCTTTAAAAATGTGAAGCTAATAGTGTGTGTTCATACTAGGGCAGGGGAGAATTTAAGAGGAAGGAAATGAAAGATGAAGATGGAAGAAGAAAGTGGAACAAAAAAAGGACAAACATTTTTTAATTTATTACAGTTTTGTGTGTAGAAATAAGCCTTCCCAGACACAGAATAGTTTGAACCCTCATTTGCTGAAGTATTCATCAAGAAGTAGAGGATCTTCAATTTAATCTCTTTCAGTAGAAATCGAAACACTTATTAGTAAAGGTACCAACATAAATGGCTATTTTGCAGTAGCTCTAAAATCTGTGGATCAAATTTTACGCTTACCTACCCCATATAGAGTGAGTCCACCTGCTGGGATAAATTCTTCTTGAAAAGATACTTGAAGGATAATAAATCCTCTTTCTTCTTCAGTGATGCATTAGGTTTATGGCTATAATTTCTCTTTTTAAGGATTCTTGCTCAAAGAAGAATTCCTGCTTCCAGAAAGGTATAAACAAAAGTGTCAGAAAAATTCGACCAAAGCATGAAAAAAGATGTAATCATAACATTGTATATTTTTCTATTATACTTATTGTTCTTGAGAGAAACAGTGAGAGAGAAAAAGAAAAGCAAACACAACTGCTAGCCTCCAAAACTTACAGGAAATTAATAACAGCATCTGTGGCGGTTTTTTATACTAGTGAAATTTTCCCTGCTGTTCTGAAAATAAGACAAGCATAAAGTGACAGAACATCAGCTGGTGTAAATCGTCATAGGTCCGTTTAAAGGATGAATTTGTCCCAGTAAGTTTAATAGGAAAAAATATATTTACATTGATCTAGTGCTGGACAATAATTGGAATGTACACACAATACATATTTTGATGTTTTGTTTTTACTGCCATTTCTGCCACATCAATCACTGTAATCTTTGAGTGAGGAGCTCAAAAATCTTTCTTGTCTAACTAGATGCCATGAATGACTGGGGCAACGTTTTTCAGTCTTTGGTGCCCGTACACTCACTGAGGGTAATCAAGTGGGAGCTGAGCACCTTACAGGGTTTTGAAAGCACTATTTGTTAATGCTTACCTTGTTTGCAGTCCCAGTGACATAAGGGGATAATGCCAAGGGTTCTGTTTTGGGGGCTGGAAGCCAAAATAGGCTTCCAGAGGCCTTGCTATGCTCTAGGATTTCTCTAGTTTCTCACACAGCCACAGTGGCTGGAGCCTGGCCAGGTAAGAGTGACAGAGCAGTAGTGCTGAGCATACCTGGCCAGCGTCTCTACCTCCCAGGAGCAGCGTCTAAAGAAGTGCAGAACTTCCACTGATGCAGGGTCCTTTGCAGTAAGGACATTTGGAAGCTCCTCCTTTCTGCCGTTCCTTCCCTTTCCTACACAAATCTGAGAGAAATAGGAGCAAAATTGGTGATGGTCAAAAGCAAGAAAAGAGGGAAGACTTAGGGCATCAAGGATGGAGAAGGTAGAGTGGAAAGGGCTGGGAAAGCAGAGAATTTAACAGGCACTGAGTTTAGGGCAGGTATTTAGGAGACTGGGATGAAGCTGAAGGCACCACATGGTGGGTGGATACTGTTGCACTGTACACAGTGGAACAGGCAAAAGATGCTGAAAAGGTAACCTAACTTTCTGGTGGGGTCTCCAAGCCCCCAGCTTGCAGCAGGATGGCGTGCAGTGACGCAGAGCCATGCCTGTTGCAGACATCAGCCTGCAGCTCCCCAGGAGGTGCAGAGGCAGAGGGGACACCTGTATGCCTGGCAGAGTGGCACGTGTCAACCTCAACAGCCCTTGGTGTTGGGCTTGCTGCCCCTTTGAACCAAAGGGATTCTTCTTGCTAATGACTGCCAGGGCTCCTGCCTGAACAAAACTGTATAGATAAGTAGATTCAACATCAAATATAGCTGCAAAAATTATTTTTTTTCTATTTGCCTAAACAAAGGACAAGGCAAGGAAACAGATCAGTAGCACTCTGTTTGTAGCTCTGCCACAGTTTTTGCTATTAGAATTGTCACTCACGGCAGCAGACACATCCCCATCTCTGACATCCTGAGCTGCTTTATCCAGCTCTACTCTCACACAGCAAATGTTTCCACCCACTGCCTTTACACCTTGCTTTCCAAACTGTGGGCTTCCAAAAGGCTGTCTAGCAGTGTCCCAGTTTTTAATTTTCCCCAGCCTTTTTCAGCCATTGAGATAAATTCAGACTGAAAGATGCAAAGAAAGAATGAGTAACCATTATCATGCTCAAGGCTTGATAGAAAAATCATAGCTAGAAAGGCCATAAATTCCATATTTACAATGCCAGCCACTCACAGCATGGCTCTATTTAATCACTGCATGTGTGCTTTTAAAGCCCCAGACTTCTAGAAGAACATTATTTGCATGAATCACAGGTTTCAGTATGAGCTGGTTGCTACCTCTTGTTCACTTGCAATTGTGTTTTCACAGTGGGTGGGAAAATGCTGGAAAAATCATCAACAAACCTCCAATTGTCCACCTGACCTAAAGAAAGCAGAGGGTGTGGTTTTGAAAGGTTTCCTTTTTAAATGCTGAGATAAGGGAGAACATGGCCAGCTATAGCAGCTAAATGGGACCTTCGTGCTAGGGATGAAGCCAGGATGGTGCTGGACTGAAGTGGCTTGGGATGCAGATTTCCTAGGAAGTGAGATGGAAAATAAGGAGCCTTTTATGGGAATGAAAGAACCCCCAGAGAGAGATGAGCCAAAGCTGAATGATCCTTCTACCTTTCTGACTCCATATTAGTGGTTTGGATGTGCCTGGATTATTTCATGGGTTAACTTTAGTGCAATGCTCCTGAATTGAAAGGTTTCTTAAGAAAAGAATGTGAAAAAGGCAGATGTGCTCCTTGAAATAGCTGTTCCTGTCAATATGTTGGATTAAAAAAAAAAATTGAATGCAAATTTTTGCATTCTCAGGGACATCTGAATTTAACTACCTCATGTCTTATTTCTGACTCTTTCCTTAAGTCCCTGCACTGGTTTATTGTTTTATTTATCTTTGTTTTCCTAATGGTGTTGCTATTTTACCAAGTATCCAAAATATTTTTGAGAATATGTAATTGAAGTTGATTTTTAAAAGAATCTTAATTTTCTCTATGTGAATTCACTGTATAGGAGGATTTCAACATGTTAGAGCTATACTTGAGAAGCTGTTACCTATGCGATAACATAAATCCAGGAAATTTTGAAGCACAGAGAGGGAGTAAGAGTTGCTGGGCTTCACAATGGCCCCAGTCTTACAGACGGCATTGCACAGGAAAATTCTTCAACTGAAATCAAGTCTTCAGTGAGCCTTCATGGCGATTAAGGAGCTTGCCTAAGTGGTTGCAGGATCATGGCTACTGCTTGGAAAGAGGGTGATCTGGGATAAATCTGTAAAGACATTGAACTGTGCGGCTCCCTCAGCCACTCCTCTGTACTCTACTTGAATTCAATAGGATCTAAATGTGTGGCCCTCATTTTGTAGTCAAGGAAATCAGTATTTCAAGCATGGTTGAGAAAGATGATTGTCAGCACAACACAAAATGATTTTCTTCTCAGAGTCCAGCTTCAAAAATTAAAGTAAAATAACCTGCATTTACTTACAGCAATATATGAAGAGATAAAAATGATTTTATTAGATTTTTAAAAGACTACATCTTTCATTATTTATTTATCAAGAATAGCTCAAGTTATTTCAAATTTACTTAGGGTTGGAAATAAACAGAGAAGTTTTGGTAAGAAAGAAAAAGCAACAGAAAGTGTACAAGAAAAGGAATTGTACTGAACAGAGTGAGCTGTTACTGAGGGTGATGAATCAAGAGTGATAATGCTCCACGAGGGGAGGAAATGCTGAGTAGAAAGATAAAACCTGAAAATGGTGTCACAGGGTCAGGGTTATTCAACAAAATCAGGAAGCTTCTGTATGTCATAATAGCACAAACATAAATATTTCTCTGTATTCAAGCAGTGTTAAACTTCCTGGAATTCTAACTCAAGTGCCCAGTAAAACCTTAGTTTACTTAAATCTGAAATTGCCCAAATGAAAATTCTACCAATACAGTGCAGATGCCAAAACAGTTCAAGTAAACCTCATCTGCATACATTAAACTCCCTCCCTAAGGCATAAAACCTTGAGTTGGTCCCTAAATTTACATGTCTCTGAGGTACATGCCTAGTTGTCAAAGGCACCCTAAGTACCAAGTGGAGGCAGATACACCCTTCTAGAGGGTGGCTGAGATTTTAAGAGATGACTTGTATTCTGGGATTTGTCTCTCCCCATCCATTGACTACTTGGAATGAGGCAGTAGTAGCAGCCTTGGCTTAGGCTCCTTTGTTAAAGTTAGATGGTTTCAATGTGGCTTATGGTACCTCCTCTTCCCTGGAATCTCCTCTGAGATGAATCTTGTTCAATGGACAGAAAGATCTACATATTTAATTTAAATTGCATTTTGTATTTCTGCTTATCTTGGATTAATGCCTAGTGAGTTAAACTAACAATTTAAGATGGGTTTTAGTCAGAGAGTGGTCAGAATTGTAAAATTACCATTGAGGTAGGACTTACTTACAGTTATGACTTTTTCTGTGCATGTATCCTCACCTAATCACCAACCACAGTGTTATTAGCCTAACTGGGAAAGGGTGGTACAATAATGAGTTCAAATCAGCATCAGACACTCCATTGTCTAATGGTATGACTTTATGGTTTTCTTCCAACAAGAACTGGCATTATACCTGGTCCTGATTATTGCTGTGAAATTTACATACTGTAAGACAGGTTGTAAGGTTTGGGGGGAGGGCTATACTAGAGACAGGAGACAAATCTAATCCCCAAGTATTCGTAATTGTCTCTGATCCTAGGCTAAATTCTGTAAGTGGTAAACAGTCTTCTGGAAAAATCAAATGAAACCTTGGCTTGCAGAAAACTAAGAAACAATTCTCTTGCAATGAGAAGTCGCCATCTGAGCTAGTAGTGGGAAAACAAACTGGTTCAAACGTGTGGAGAAGCTGAATACATTGGGAGAATGGTGCCATCAATCTCATAGTTCCAGATGGAAGGTAGATGCAGAGTTTGTACCAAAGAAGCTGGTTTAGAAATGAGTGTAAGGAGGCAAATATCTGACTTCTCCTACAACATTTAAGGGGTGGCACGGACAAAGGCTAAGTTAATTTCAGAGAGGTAGTGCCATTGCTTTTTAGGGGAATACTGATGAGGCAAAGGCTTAGTTTCATTTCTTGACCTCATTGCATTACTCTGTTCAGCAGTATCTAATCCGTTAATGATTTATCTCCTTATCCCAGTCCTACAGAATTTTGTTTTTAAATTTGCAATTATTAAATGTTTGTTCTTTTCTAACTCAGTGAAAAATGTGCTGCAACTTAATCCTGTTGCCTAGAAGACAGTCCCATGATGTCTAGGGTTTATACTATCAAGTCCAACCATGCAACTGGCAGGTGGAGCTTTGTATGGATTTCTCCGGAGATTGTATTGCACGGGCCACAGATGCAGATATGCTCCCATGACTTGTGAACGAGTTCCAGGGCTACTTTTTTAGGTAAGATAATTTGTCATTCCCATCAAGAACATATTTTCAGAAGGCTGTAAAGCCTTGTTAGACAGTTGCATTACATTTAATTGCCCTAAGACAAGGATTATTGTTACATGGATTTCTGTGCTTTGGGGGAAATATTTAGTGGACCAGCATAAGTGCCTTTCACCAAGTAGCACACGCCAGCAGAAGACTAACTTGCTAAAATCCCTCTTTCGCTACCAGTAGACTTAGTATAGCTGCTAAAATCCACTCTATTCCTGGCAAAATAAATTCTACTTGGCAGAATGCAGAAGAGACAAGTAGTCATCCAGGCTCTGAGAGGCACTTCTAGTGGTTACTAGAAAACTGTCAGAAGTGAGACATGTCCTACTTTAACCAGAAAGCTGATTCCAGGAATTAGTTGTGAGCTTTGCTTGTTGTATTAATTTCTGCAATGGAGCCAATATCCATGTGAACAGACGCTGCACTGCCTGCTTAGGAAGAACATCCCATGGTCAGGAGAGAACATAATTTTTTTTTCTCAATCCCGGGGAAACATGCTCTTCAGAATGATTCTCAGTTTAATGTGGACCCTGAATTAAGTAGGTTTGCAAGGCAAGCCATCACAACTGTAGTTGCATGTGTTGCAACCTCAGTATTCCCTGGTTTCCATTTTACAGGATTTATCAGAGGTTTGTATCTGGAATGTTTAGTATGAATATTCATTGCCTTTTAAAACTTGTTTTTCTTCTCCTCAACTGCTAATGTGCTCTACAGCAAAGGCTTATAATAGGGCATGACAACCAGAGACATCATATTGAAAACAAATAAATTATCCATACAGAAAAGCATTCTACCTAGCCATATATAGACCTTACATTTGCTATTTAGTGGTTTTGGTGTTAAATCTTATTTGAGGACTTGAAGCCATTATATGTCCTTAAGTCTGCTATTTAAGCCCTGAGTGATTCTTCCTAACAGTCTCTCTCCTTTCCCCCTCCTTTTTCCTTTATGCAACAAAAACAAGGTCTTTGCATTAAGAATAAGATTGATCACAGGCTATTTTAACATGCCTCTCCAGCCGCTGTCTCTCCCCTTTACTTCCTGCCATGTATCCATTTCTACTCGTGTGAAACAATCATACCTCTCATTTATAAAATGTGTCAGCAATATGTAAGAAATTAATATAATAATGAAAGGAAGTATTGCAAAATCTAAAGGAAGATAACTCTCACATTTAAAATGTTCAGTCCAGTTAAAAAATTGCCATCAAGCATTGTGTATGTTCCTCAGACAGGGTCTTCAGTACTATCTATCTCATGGGTGTCATTGGATGTAATTGTTGCCATGCTAAATATTCATGTATGAATAGTCTGGAATAAATTCTCTTGTAAATTGACAGAGGGCAAGTTAGAACTGTCCTTGAATCTCTCATCTGCATCCTCATTTTTGAAAAACTGTCTAGTTCGCATGTGTGTGTGTGTGTGAGAGTGTGTGTGTGTGTGTGTACTTGGTTAAATTAAACAGAAAAAGCTTCTCTCTTTCTGAAACAGTCTGCTCCTCTCCATCACCTGTTACTAGCACTGGTTATTTATATCAGCTCAGTTGTGTGAGGTAGAAGCTTGTTTAATACAGTTTATGACTGGCAATAGTTCTTTAAGTTGTTGTGTCTGCTGCCCACCCCAGTAGTAGAGTTGGCTCTCCCAAGCAGACTGTAAGCACACGCAGCAAGGCAATCTCTGCTCTGTGGTACTTGACATTTACGTGAGTGGGATGGTAAGGCAGGGAGAGAAAACTTTGAAAGGGTCACACAGGAATTTTCCAGGAGAAGCAGAAACTGAACCCATATCTCTCACCCACCCATATCTCCCACCCAGCGATTTCATCATAAAGTCATCCAGTCCTCTTTCCAGCACACTAATACTCTGACATAAGTATTTTTGATAAAAATACTAATAGTTGAGGTAGAGCATTATCCTTTCTGGTATCTAACCCTCTCTACCAGTTGTTGGTAGTCCTTATTGGTGGGTTTGGAGGTCTAGATTAATTTCTCTTTCCTGGCTTTAGTGCCACATAACCTGAAGATCTCCTCACCCTATCTTCTTTCTCCCAATAATCTGCATAGATGTGTTTGGGATTTTTTTCCTTCAGTATCAGTTGTGTTAACTTTGCTAATTTTGCTCAATGGAGAGAAAAAAAATGGGTGTTTCTACACTCCTCTGTGTGCTGAACACTGAGAGAGATAATGCTTCTTCATTTTAGTCTTTCCTGGGTCTCATCGTTTGCTCACAGCTCCTCCTCTGGCTTGCACTGTGCTCTGTGTGCCCTGGTTCCCTCCTCCAGTCCCTGCTCCCTGTGTCTGCCTGCGCAGGGTCTGTGCTAGGTGCCCTCATTGAGGGGAGGTGACCTTCAGTGACTTGCCCGTGTCCAAGGATCTGTGTTAGACCACCTAGTTCCAATGCTGCCACCAAGTCTGCTCCCTAACACCTTCTGTGCCAGTGTGGTGTTTTGAGCATTGCATCATACTGTTTCAGACCACATGAGGTTAAATGAGCACAGCAAACTCTGGTCTGGGTTTGCAGACTTTCCCCTCTCTGGTCCTGGCATAAACCAAGCAAAGGCCTTCTCTGCTTTCTCCCTCAGTATCTTCCTCCCCTTCCTCTGGCCCTCACCTGTGCATTCTCCTGGCTCTGCCTCCAGCCATGGAGCTTGGAAGATGAAAGCTGCTTCAGGCAGCAGATGCCTTCATATTGCTCCCAGCTCCCTGCAGTAAGACACTGTCCTCTGTGGACATGGAATTACTAGTGCCGTTTCAGCCAAAACCAACAAGTGTTTGTGCTATTGCAGGGAACCACAATCAACCAACCTCCAACGTTATCTTCCTGACCAGCAGATAAGCTGGTTTAAGGGCAGGACCTCCTTCAGTGAAAGAACTGGTAGGGAACCTTTGTGGTGGCAGGGTGGCATTTTGCAGACCCAGTACTGAAATCAAAGTTCTTCTGTGCAGGTGCTATGTGGTTTGGCTGGCATCCATGAGGAAGAAGACAGAAAGTAATAGCGTATTATGCTTTCTTACAGTTCTGTATTTGGACAGGTCATAGTTTTAGCACAAATGCTTGAACCAGGCAAAAAGTACTATATCAAATCCATAAACTCAGTTGTGTGGCCAGCCTGTGATACCTGAAAGGAAATGCCTGCGAACTTTTGCAAGTGAGCTTCCAGTCCATATGGAGCAGTGACAAACTCATTGTCACAAGCCAGCAGGAGGATCAGCACTGCTGCATGGCACCCCAGTTAGGACTAGGTGGCTGGCTGGAGATGGCTGTAGAACATACTGATTACCCTTCCAGAAAGAGAGAAACTGCATCTTCACTTTGATCCCTGCTGTTGCCCAGTGTGCTTCATTACAGGTTGTGCTGGCAGAAACTTGCTTTGTTGGTGGGAGGAAAATGCTTCTTCTAGTGCTCAGATGAAACGCTGTGTGGGGCTGAGCATTGGGCAGGCAGGCAGCCCTGCTCATGGGGCTCCATCCTTGGAAACAAAGGGGGCATGCCAGCCAGCCATGTGTTAGGCCTAAAAATCTGAAAACTCTAAAATTCGAGGAAACTTGCCTCTTCTCTCAGTGGGGAAGAACAAAACAGTACTGCATTCCTCAGGGTGCTGGTGAGGGCCATGCCTGGACAGTGGAACCACTGAGGACCCTGGGACGGGGAGCAGAGGGGCTGGCAGACGGCTGGGTTGTGCAGTTAGCAGCATAAACAATCTTGGCTCTAGAGGTGAAGTGGTAAGATATATTTTTTTTAATTATTGAGCTGTGTACACATTATGGAACCATTACAGAGCCAAAGTATATAAAATTCCAAATTACGAATACCAGCTTATACAAAGGGGTAATAAAATAAATAATACATTAACTAGCTCCAGTACTCTGTATTCATAGACAGTAATGGAACCATATACATCAGAGGCCATAAAAATGCATACATTAAACAGGGTGCACAGTGGTAACTGAGGCTTCATCTTGATGCTTCCTGGCTGCACGAGGGTCTATTAGTGCTGGGGGATGGGAACTCTATTTGCTACTTAAGCCATTATTGATCGAGAGAGGGAAACACAAACCTCATAGACCAGACCGGCAGGAAAAAGGGTGAGAACTTAGCTTGACATAACACATTAACACTGTAAACAAACTGGGCTTTGAAGGTTATTATGCATGACCACTATGTCCTGCCATGCAGGGTCTGCTTTGGTTGGACTCCAACAGGGAGAACCGCACTTTCTACAGGTGAAACAGCAGCACATCATGTTTGGAGAAGGTGTCTTCATCAATGGTCACTGCAGATTTGGATGGGGGAAGAAATTTGCTCTATGAATAAATATCCTCTGACCCAGTAAAAATATGTAGCAAGACTCCTCCTCTGACTACTATAGGGTGCAGCAGCATTGGTATAGCTCAGGTAGACCTGTGATAACCTTTGAATTTGCCAGAGTCGGGTCTGTCTGGCTTTTAGAGGCATATTCTCCTGCCACGGCTGTGGATGTGTTTGTCCATCTCATGGATCTTGCATGACACCACAAAAAAGAAAGGGAGCATCTAAATTTGGGCATCTACAAAGGAGAACAGAACATGTGGCCAAAGACCCAAAATCCAGTCCCACCTCACTCCAGTGAAGAACCCTTTCTGCTCGTGTTCTGCCAGCTGAAGCACCTTCATTTTTATTTCTGTGCATATGCTGCTGTGACCCCAAGAAACAGCAGAGTGTATGTGCTCTGCTGCAGAGCCCTAGCTCCTTAAACAGTCTCTCAGTGGGAGAGTTTGGTATGTTAGGGTCTGTGCATCAAATGACTTACAGGATTGGCCTAGTTGGAAAATCTGGGGGGACTATATGAAGGGAAAGAAACTAAGAAAAGGTATCAGTCTGTCGAGGTGAGTGAAAAAGTGTGTATATGTATTTAATATTATCATGATAGCCATGTAATAACATCAGATTAATTCAGATAAAAATGAACCTTAGACAGGGTTCTGTTGCTGCTTTATTTCCAATGTGGCAGACAGATTCATGCCCAGAAATGTTTCTCTGAGTCAAGGGACCATTCTGAAGCAGAATCTCTTTGTCTGTTTGACTTAACTGGTATGAATGTCACTATCCAATTGTGAGGCTCTATTAAGTCCCCAGATCTTTCATTTTTAAATTTCTAATGTACTGGTGAAGAAAAAGGGAAGTGGAAGAAGAAGAGGAGCAGGAAAAGGGAAGAGAGTTTTGGATACTTCCCTATATACCCTCTGCTTTCTCTTTGGCCAGATTTTCATCTGATATGAATAAACATTATTCCATTGATTTTACTGATTTATAATAAGACACAGATAGAGCACTGTAATCAATTAATGTGATATGAGGAATAGCTTACATCCTAATTTTTGTTCTGTATACAGACAGAATGTGTGTTTGATTCCTGAATATCACGAAATGAAACCATACTTTTCTTCCTTGCTCTGTTTCTGGGTCAGGTTCTCATCTCTGTTACCCTGATACACAGCTAACAGATTAAAGCTGGTGTGGGAATTGTGCTCTGCTTACACTAGGTTTTCTGGCTTCCTCTTCTTCACTTATATGAACTCCAACATAATCCATAAAGGAATTCACTGAGCTTTAATAATTTAAAGGAAAAAAAATTGTGAACAGTTTGTTTTGACATGTATGTACTAAGCAGACTAAATACCATCTCAGGTACACTGAGATGCAACAAGATGCATCCTGTTTTTAAATTCTGTATGATTTCAACCATCAGAAGGGTTTTGAAAGTGTTTTACCCTTGACAATGACCTGTATGACAATTAAAGCTCATGATGCAGATTTCTTATTTGCCCAAGAAGACAAGAAGATTTGCTATGCAATTTGAGAACCGTTTATAATACTGCTACCCATGTTGTAAGCTGATTATAAATAAAGTTCAGCAGAATTGCTTCCATCAGAAAATCAGAATTCACAGTCAAATAAAGTGTACAACCCTGATGTGTAGTTGCTTCTAACTGCTACTGTACATAAATCAGATTCTGCTTAGCAATTGCTGCATATCATGTTTATTAAACACCTTCTGCTTATTACAGCAGAGGGTACTAAAAATTCTCCATGAAAATTTCTCAAATATCTTTTCACATCTTGGATATTTTTAAAGGTCTCGTTGCAGTGAACAGAATCCTTCTGCGGAAATGGTACTTGGGGGCTCTCAACATGTGCTTCCTGTTCCATTCAGTCACATGGAAAATGTTCTCAGTTTACAAACCAGGCAAATTGTTTTGTGTTGTTGCTTTAGTCCTGAGGCTCAACCCAGCATAAGGAGAATCAGGCTTCCTACTTTCAATAGCACTGAGCACAAGTAATACTGTGTATGGAAAGTATTTGAAAAAAGGCTATTTCATAAGTAAACTTCCCTACATGCTACAGATGCATGCTGGAGCAAGAAATATTTCACAAGAGAAAACAGTCCTTTACTGATCGGTGGTTCTTTGGCACAAGCCACTATTGTCAATTTCTCAGGGCTAGTCTACTGTTTCATAAGTGACATACAGACTTCACAGTGTCTCACATTTGCACACTATAATGGGCCTTTTAAACTAGTCTCAGATGCTGCTGAGGACTGATAGATTTCAAGTAGTCAGCTGCATACCCTTACAGCCATTACTGGCACAGTATGAGGAGCATATTCTAAAATGTCAGGCTCTGTTTCATTGAATATCTCACAAAAATAAAATAGCAATAATCAGCTTTGAAATAACTTTTAGTTCATCTCTTGCAGCTTCTTCTCTGCTCTTGTCCCAGGCTTTTCTTGACTGTTGTGTGTTACTCCCTATCTCTGTCTTCCAGTAGATCAACCTCTCTCCACCTCTGCAACTTCTGGCAAGCTGGCCACAAAGCGTTGCTGACCTGATTATGCAGCTAACTAGGGTGGGAGAGTGCTGTGAGGGTTAGGCAACCCCTTGTCATAGCTTAAACATAGCCAGTAACTCATCACCATGCAGATGCTTGCTCATCTCCCCCTTCCCCACCCCAGGCAGAATGGGGAGGAGAATCAAAGGAACGTAAAACCCATGGGTTAAGATAAGAACAGTGCAATAACTAAAGTACAATATACTATACCTATAATAATGATGACGAAAAGGGAAATAACAAGAAGAGAGAATATACAACTAAAAGGGGAAAGCAAAAACAAACACAAGTGATGCACAACGCAATTGCTCACCACCCACCAACCAATACCCAGTCTGACTCAGGCAGTGATCTGGGCCTTCTGAGTAACTCCTCCCAGTTTATATACAGGGCATGATGTGCTGTGGTATGGGATACTCTTTGGCTATTTGGGTCAGGTGTCTGGTCTCTGCTTCCTCCCAGCTTCTTGTGTCTCTCCTCACTGGCAGACCATGAGAGACTATAAAGTCCTTGATCAGGGTAAGCACTTCTTAGCAACAACTAAAACACTGGTGTGTTATCAGCATTGTTCTCAGACTTGAGCCAAAATACAGCACTGCACCAGCTACTGGAAGAAAATTAACTCCATCCCAGCTGAAACCGGGACACCCCTCCATGCAGGGCCTCATGGCTGAGAAGGCCAGATGCTGCGTGGACTCTGGAGATTACAGCTTTGAGCTATTCCTGGACTACTGTACTGCATTCTCTGCTGACTTTGTCAGCTCTAGTGCAGGACTGTACTGCTGCTGGTGTCCACAGTCAATTTATTCATAGTATATATCCATACAGACATACCCAAAACATTGTTTTCCATTTAGGGCTTGCCAAAAGGCTACACCTCTTCCACCACGGATGAGGATACAGTCACTGAAATTAATGTCTGTCACATCTCAAGTGGATTACTGTGAATCACTGTGTGTAAAGCTAAAGGAAGTAGCAATGTAGAGATTATAGCTCTGCAGAATACAGTGGCCCACCTCTTCACCAGTACAACTGTAGAGCATGTAACAGGAGTCTCTCTCTACCACTCTTCTCTAATGCCAGTGTCGGCACCAGATCAGGCTTTGGCTTTGATCTGTAAATCCCTCAAGTGATTAATGCTCCTCTACATGAAGAAGTAACATATCAGGAGTGACAGCTACACACCTCTTCTTTCATACAGCTAACTGCACTGGATGGATTTCATGGGAAATGGACATAACCATTCCTGGTTAAGATGAAGAACCTCTGTCCCATGACAAAATAGTCTCCCTCGGTAGAAAGTCTGTGTGGTTGTATTGCAGCTCTCCTTGTGGCATTGTTACAAATCAATTAGTGCTTGATTAACCATATAGGGAGCTGGAAACTGGGAGAAACACTGGGAGAATTTGTGACACAGTAAATCTTAGAAGCTCTTCATCATCATTTATAAACTTTTTTTTTTTTTACTAATTATGCATGTTTCTTGGCTGCAGAGCTCCCGTCTGCGATACAAGCAATGAAAAATGTTACCTGGATAAGAATATAGTTACATAACCATGATGTAATTGATGTTTCTCATAAGGAAAATCAGGAAATTATTGTCATGCACAACTTTGTTAGTTGTACACGAGTACTGTTGAACTGCTACCTTGTTCTACCCAAAACTGGTTGCTTTTCCAAACAGTGTGCAAACAATCACACAGCTAACAGCTAGATGCATTTTTGGTTTCAGGATGTGCTGTTCCTTCTCTCTACTATGTTTTCTTTTTAGTGGCATTACTTCTGATTTAGTCTAGCATTCCTGTGGGTGGAATCTGGCACAAAAATCTGTAAAACACACTATACCCGTCTGCATTAAGGGTGCCGTATAGACATCAGTTAGTAATAATGACATTCAGCCACTTCAGGTGTATTTGAAAACAGTTGGCAGTGCTTAATGCTAGAAACACAAAAAGACTATATCCTCAGTTAGGCAAATTGGGATAGCCCCATTATTTCCAGCTGTGCTTTAACAGTTTACCTCAGCTGAGGATCTGACCCCCAAATTCAAGGCTCTCCACAGCAGTAAGTCAGGACCCAGCCAAGTGCACATTGTAGCTCCTCGTTTTAATTAAAGAAGTGGAGATTCTTTTTTATTTTGGAAAGTTGTGGGGAATGACGTGTGGATAACACGGAGAATTCAAATTATACTACAGATCAGCATGACCTGCAAGAAGCAAAAATGTTTTGACTACTACTCTAAGCAAAAGTAGGATGGATGTCATAGATTATCCTTGAGTGCACAAATCTATAGCTGCGTGATTTATGCTGGTTTTAAGTAGCTTTATTAACTAAGGATGGCTGCTAAATTTCAGTGCTTGTTTAGGAAAACTTCAAAAGTAACCAACAGTAAAGAGCACTGTGTTATTTTTCAGCAGTTATATTTTTGCACATTTTTGCGTATTTCAGAATATCTTTTTTGCACCTATGATCAAATATAAAGAAGAAATCTAACAGAATTACAGTTAATCCTTGATTTTTGGAAGCACTGTGTTATGTATGCATGCAGTGAAGCATCAATCATGCTGATATGATAAGAACAAGACATATAAAAGGATGATGTTTTCTGAGATTTTCTTAAATCAGTGCCCCTAACTTCAGTACATGCTTCATGTTCAACATTATGAAAAGTCAGCACCAGCTGTATTTAAGTGACTGATACGTGTTAACCCAGCTCCTTCATATTCTTTTTTTCACTTTCTTTTCTTCCTTCGTCCCCCTCCTCATCAAAAGCAATTTCTTTCCAGCCGTCTCCAATTTGTTATTAGAGTCTTACCTTCTTTAGTAGACTATGATTGCTCGAAGCTGATCGTTTTTTATGGTCTTGGTTGTTTTCATGTAATGTCAGTGTTGTTTGAAATAAAAAAATATTGAGACTGCTTTATAGTTATCTTGATTGCTTTAAATGGACAAATTGGCAGTGCTTTTCTTATGCTAGCATAGACGTAAGGAAGCAGAGATCCAGAAATCCAAGAATTGCACTAATACAGTTGAAGATCTGATTATGCAGCTGACACATCTAGGGGGAATAATACTTCACTGCTGTTACTTCTCCCAGTGTTTTGTTTGTGGTAGAACTAAAGAGATTTTTTTTATCCTTGTCAAGCAACCAAACCCACAAGTTTAAAATTCTCTAATGCAGCTGATATGCTACTGGAAATCTAATCAAATCTACTTTACTGAATATGGTTGGAAGACTTTTTAATCTAGAAAGGCAAAGGGATTCAGGTTGGAAGGCTGGGGGAAGCAGGTATTTTCCATTATGTTGCAAATTTTGTTCCTACAACTTCTTATGTTCCTTCTACTGTGTAAGACACAAATCTCTCTCATGTATATATTGGTCACAGTTATCAGACTTTAAATAATTGTACAGGAGAGAGGACAACACACAACTTCTTTTCAGGTCTAGCTCTCATGCTGAAGGCATTCCAGTGTTCTGGCTATAAGCCTCAGTTTTTCCCAACTAGAAAAAAATATTTCTCATGCTAAGTATATATATTATTTCTGTGACATTATACAAGAAATAGGGTTCTTTTGTACTTGTACAACAATTCTGGCAACAAAAACCTTACTAAGCACAACCCTCTTCAGAGTGAATTCTCTGTAGCAAACAAAAGGAAATAAAAGAAGATATTTATGCAATCATATGTAATATGTGATCAGATCTGTGCTTCTGTGTTTTTAGGCTTCAATTTGACACTTTTTTACAGAACAGTAGGATCACTTGTAATAACATCTTTGCCTGGCCATATTTGTATTGATATGTATAGAACAGCATGTTGAAATTCCCCTCTAAGAAGATCTTTGAGGTCACATAAAACAAACAAACAAACAGACTTTCCTTCCTTAAGCTTATCTTGTTATGATCATGGAAGGTGGGGCGTCTTTTTCCTGTTTGACTATTAAAATCAAAAGCCTGATACGTAAGTACTCATGGACACTTAAATACGTGGGGTTTTTCCTTGTAAGCAAGACGCTTTTGGCAAATTGTCCTTTCATATATGGTTTTAATTTCCTTGGAAAATATATTGGGGTGGGGGAGGGGGGAGGTGAGAGAGAACCTTTTT